>NC_141990.1:286681381-287881381 GCF_049901715.1 Pseudonaja textilis
CAATTTATGCACGTTAAATGTTATTAGAGGCAGTTCTGGAGTAGGCAGAGTAGGCAGAGTAGGACGTTTCTAGGGAAACTGGTTGTGGTTTCTCGTGGGCACACCCTTCTCATCAATTTGAGGAAGCTGCATTACTGGGGATCTTAACAGATTTAACAGAAGGGACAGCGTTGGAAGGGACCTTGGAGGTCTTCTAGTCCAACCCCCTGCCCAAGCAGGAGACCCTGCAGCATCTCTGACAGTTGGGAGAACATTGCTGCTTTGGGCTAGCATGGCCTGCCTTTATACAGTACCTTCTTCTTTCAGTCTATGCTTTTATAAATTAATACATATTATAAAGTATTGTGAAGGTCTTCATATTCTTTCTATCAAAGAGAACTTGTAAAAATTTCCCTGAAATTTTGTTTGGTGTCAGGAACACAGCACAATGTATGGAATGTATTCTTTGTTCTCAAGTTGCTTGTTAACAGGAGTGCATGATGCAAAACAAATAGCAACTCAAATGAGCTTTTATACATAGTTAAGACTACTATTTGTTATTGATTAAATGTTTTTTAAGCTATGTCACTCTTGCAGGAGAAAAATACAACCTAGAGGGAGGTGCTTAGCAACAAAACAAAAACTGGAAACCAGTTTTCCCAGTATCTAGACTGCCTTTCTAAGTATTAGATAAAATTAATTCAGTCTACTCCTTCTAATGTTTTCAATTTGTTGGAACTTTAGCTTTGGCGTTCTCTTGTTACCTATCCAATTACAGTAGCAGATTTCTGGTAACCTTGTCCTCTAAATGCATGTTCAGGAAGCGGGTAAGAGAGCATTTAGCTAATTTAAGTGAATACATTTCGAAATGCAGCAGACTTTTCCACCAGCCAATCTACTCCATAGCTTTCTCTCAGATACTTCCTCTTGCTGGTCTTCAATGGTTTATTCCCCTTCCAACTATGGTCATAAATGTCCAGTCTACATGGACGATGCTCAATAAGCTACAGCACTCTCTCACTTTGCTTAAGAATCTTCCCTTTATATATTATTTCCCTAAAAGCCAGACATGCCTGCTTCCCGGTCTCTTAATTATGGAAGAAACTATTCACTACTTGTGTAACATTTCACATAGTGCTGACGATTAGAGAAGAAAAAAATTAAATGAGACCATTAAGAGTTTTGTTCCAGCCAGGTCCTTCATCCCCCATACCTCTTCAAAGAAGGGGGAAAGTGGGGGGGTTGATACCTGTATTGGGCAAGATCTGTAGTTATTCCAGAGCAAGTTTCTGAGAACATGGATAGGCAGGCTGCAATGAACCCAGGAGCCAGCATAAGTATGTGCCCATCAAATTGTGTCAAGTTAATCTTGGCCATTTATTTGATGCAGTTACCAATTTAGTATATCAGAGGAATGCTGACACCGTGTATCTAGATGTCAGAAAACTCTTGTCCAAAATGCTTCATTATAGTTGAAATCAGAATCCAGAATAGACCTGGAAGGGACCTTGGAGGTCTTCTAGTCCAGCTCCTGCTCAAGCAGGAGATCCTATACCATTTCAGACAAGTGACTGTCCAGTCTCTCCTTAAAAACCTCCAGTGATGAAGCACCCACAACTTCTGAAGGCAAGCTTGCCTATTTTCCTTAATAGAATAATAAAATATTAGCTAAATGAACTTAGATGAGTTTACCGATGGCTGAATGACCCCACTGAAAGATCAATGGCACCATTTCTTTCCTCTCCATTTTGGAAAGAAACATAGGGTGGAGCACCGGAGGGTTTTCCCCTGAGTCCTCTCTGCTTTTCAGCATTTTCATCAATGACTTGGATGAGGAAGTAAAGGGAATTTAGGACACAAAGCTGGGAAAGGTAGCCCATATTTTAGGTGAAAGAAAAAATAAAAAAAACTAGAGAGGACTGAACAGTGAGTCAAAATGAAGAGGATGGAATTTATCCGGAAGAAATATCAAGAATTGTATCAGAGCAAGAAAAATGTATGGCACAAAGCATAAGATGAGAAAAAAAAATGGCTTGGCAGTGTGGATGTGAAAGGGCAGCATCTTCATAGACCCACACATTAAACAGAAACCAACAATACGCTATTGCTTTAAACATGCAAAGGGTATCTTGGAATGCAAGATTAACAAGATTAGAGTTCACAGTGCAGGAAGTACAGCTAGTTCTTGTTCCACATTTATATAAGTCGGACTTGACAATTCAGCACCCCCTAAGCATTCCCATGCATTCTGAATCCATTGGTGATGTCCAAATTCATGGTGACCAAGCCCTAATACCAATAGATTTTCCCTCAATGGGATTTCACCATGACTTTTACCAGGAAACGTAGGTAAGGAGGCTCGAATAGTCGGGGCCCCCTAACCATATCCATGCACTCTGAAAAATGTCCATTGCAAACGGATGAGGAGTGCAGGGTGTGCTTGCGATGGACATTTTTCAGAGTGCATGGATATGGTTAGGGGGCCCCGTCTATTCGAGCCTCCTTATCTACGTTTCCTTTTAAAATACATGGGAAAATCCCATTGGGGGGGAAATACACTTAGGGTTAGGGTAAGGTCACCATGCATTTGGATAGCAAAACTGACCTCGCCAATGAATTGGGAGAGCATAGAAATATTTAGGAGGGCAGTGACATTTCCAGTATGCCTTATCTAAATTTAATAATAAAATACATACTGGAAAATCCAATTGGGGGGGAAATCCATTTAGGGTTAGGGTTAGGTCTCCATGAATCCAGAGAGCAGAATGGGCATCGCCAATGGAATCAGAGCACAGGGATATGCTTAGGAGGGTGCTGACTTTTTCTAGCCTGCCTTATCTACATTACTAGGTAAAATACATTACTAGGGAAAATCCCATTGGGAGGAAATCCATTTAGGGTTAGGTCACCATGAATACAGATTTTAAAAAATGGAGATCTCTAATAGATTTGCAGGGATGGGTATGCTTAGGAGGACGCTGACTTTTTGAGCCTGCCTTATCTGCCTTTCCAGGTAAAATACATGCAAAAATCTCATTGGCAAAATTTTATTTAGGGTTAGGTCACCATTAATTGAGGGAGGAAAATGGACATAGTCAAAGGATTTGGAGAGCATGGATATGCTTAAGTGGGTGCTGACTTTTCGAGACAAGCTTATCTATATTTCCTGGTAAAATACACGGGAAAATCCCATTGGGGAAAAATCCACTTAGAGTTAGGGTTTGGTCACTATTAATTTGGAGAGCAAAATGGACATTGCCTGCAGATTAGGGGTTCATGGGTATGCTTAGTAGAATGCTTACTTTTCGAATCTTCCTTATCTGTTTCCCAGTGAAATGCATGGGAAAATCCCTTGAGGAAAAGTCAACTTAGGGTTAGGTCACCAGGCATTCATCCAGCAAAATGGACATCACTAAAGATTTGCAGTTCATGGGTATGTTTAGGAGGGCATCGATTTTTCAAGCTTGCCTTATTTACCTTTCGTGGGAAAATACATGAGAAAATCCCATTTAGGGGGTGGGAATACACTTATGGTTAGGGTAAAGTCAATTTTGCTCTCTGAATGCATGGTAACCTAACACTAACCCTCAGTGGATTTTCCCCCAATGGGATGATTTCTACCAGGAAACATAGATAAGGCAGGCTTGAAAAGTCAGCACCTTCCTAAGCCTACCCCTGCACTGCGAATCCATTGGCAATGTCCATTTTTGTATCTGAATTCATGGTGACCTAACCCTAAGTGAAGTTTTTCTCCTATGGAACTTTCCCATGTATTTTACTATCAAAGTTAGATAAGGGGCGTTCCAAAAGTCAGGGCCCGCTTAAGCATTCCCCCATACACTCTGTATCTGTTGGTGATGTCTGTTTTGCTCTCTGAATACATGGTTTATTTTCCCCCCAATGGGATTTTCCCCATGTATTTTACCAAGAAACATAGATAAGAGAGGCTTAGGAGAGCGCTGACTTTTAGATCCTGCCTTATCTATATTTCCAGGCAAAATATATGGGAAAATCTCACCTGGGTGGGGGGGGGGGGAACCCACTGAGGGTTAGGGTTAGGTCACCATGCAGTCAGAGAGCAAAATGAACATCGCCAACAGATTCAGAGTGCATTTGAATGCTTGGGTGGGCGCTTGACTTTTTGTGACTGGGTTATGTATATTTCTTGGTAAAATGCATGGGAAAATCCAATTGGGGTAAAATTCAAGTAGGGTTAGGTCACTATTAATTATTAAACTACTAAACCATTCAGTTTGCACCCCTTTAAGATTCTGCCACCCTATTTCAATGGCAAATGCTTATTACAATAAAGGGTGCAAAGAGTTGAATCTTATGTCCTCCTGAACAATCCAGTATAACTGTTTATGTGTGTATTGCTTTCATCTCTTTCCTTTATTTGGGGGGAGGGGCTAAGAATAGAAAAGGAAACAGGAATTCAGTAGGAGGTAAATTTGTATGCAGACCTCTAAAATTCCTTCTAGTCCCTGAAAATGGCCTATATTAGACTAAAAAAAGACTATTGTCTTCCATTCCCTTATTTAACTCACATCCTCCATGCCCAAATCTTTCCCCAGAATAAGCCCCAATCACTTACTGTGACCAAGTTGAATCTGTGATCTTCTGAGTCCTAGTTCATCACATCAAATGTCATTTCACTATATCATATTGACTCTCATATGCTTCATCAAACATGAAATTAGTACAAGTAGTTCTTGACTTATGACCATGAATGAGACCCGAATTTCCATTATTAAGCAAGTTAATTGTTAATAGCAATAGCACTTAGACTTATGTACCATTTTACAGTGCCTTCCAGCCCTCTCTCAGCAGTTTTTCAGAGTCAGCATATTGCCCCCCAAAATCTGGCTCCTCATTTTACCAAGCTCAGGACGATGAAGGCTGAGTCAACCTTCAGCCGGTCGGGATCAAACTCCTGGCAGTGGGCAGTCAGCAGAATTAGCTTCAATGCTGCATTCCAACCACTGTGCCATCACGGTTTTTAAGTTAGTCGTGTCTGGTTTTACAACCTTTGCTGCCAGGGCTGTTAATTGGATCACTGCGGTTGTTAAGTGAATCAGGTCTTCCTTAAGCAAATCTTGCTTTCCCCCCTTTGACTCTACTTGCTGGAAGCCAACTGGGAGAGTCTCAAATGGTGATCACATGACCCCAGGATGCTGCAACTGTCTCAAATTCATGCCAGTTGCCAAAGACCCAAATTTTTATCATGCAACCATAGGGATGCTACAGTGGGGGTTGATTGCCAGTTATAAGTCACTTTTTCAGGGTCGTTGTAACTTTAAAGAGTCACTAAACAAATGGTTGTAAGTCAAGTGTGACATATAATAGAATTCTGTTACTATAGAATACAGGCAGTCCTTGACTTACAACAGTTCATTTAGTGACCGTTCAAAGTTACAACGGTACTGAAAAAAGTGACTTATGATCATTTTTCTACACTTATGACTGTTGCAGCCTCTCCACGGTCACGGGATTTACATTTGGGTGCTTGGAAACTTCCTCTTATTTATGACGGTCTCAGCGTCCTGGGATCGTGTGCGACCTTCTGAGAAGCAAAGTCAGTGGGGGAAGCCAGATTCAATTAAAAACTGTGTTACTAATTGAACAACTGCAGTTGATGCATTTAACAAATGTGGCCAGAAAAGTCATAAGATGGGGCAAAACTCACTTCACAAATGTCTCACATTGCAACAGAAATTCTGGGCTCAATTGTGGTCGTAAGTCAAGGACTACCTGTAGAACAACGTTCTTTAAGTATTATTTTTGGACCGTTGGCATTTTCCAAAAGGAGTAATTTCCTGAAAGGAGTTAGAACAATTAATCAGTGGAACATGTTACGTCCAGAACTTGTGAATGCTCCAACAGTGGAAGTTTTTAAGAAGAGATTGGATAACCATTTGTCTGAAGTGGTGTAGGGTTTCCTGCCTAAGCAGGGGTTGGACTAGAAGACCTCCAAGGTCCCTTCCAACTCTGTTTCTATTCTATTCTATTCTATTCTATTCTATTCTACCCAGTTCCTGTAATATAAGAGAGAAGACATGGGTGGGGCCACTGGCATAGGACCTTTTTCCAAACAATTCAGTCATTGCGACTTAGTTTAATACTGGTTTGCTGGTAAGACAACTTTCTAAATGATGCTAGCTTATCCTTCCGTGCAATCAGTACTCAGTCCTGGAAGCCAATGGAACTTAAAGGCCCACTTCTTGACTTGCCAAACTGATAACTGCCTTCTTTCAGGGGATAAAAGATGTTTATAGTGGCTCCCCCAAGCTTTGTAATTGTCTTTGTAAGATTTTGAGGGTAGACACCTCAACTTTTACAGCAGAGGTCTCCAAACGTGGCAACTTTAAGAACTTCCAACTCCCAGAATTCTGGAAATTGAAGTCCACAAGTCTTAAAGTTGCCAAGTTCAGGGACCCCTGTTTTACAGTAACTATAAACCATTTTTGTTTCCTTTCAGGAATGATCAGGGGAAGAATTGTGGATTTTTCATGGGAGCAATTATTAATGCAAATTCCTTAATTAAATCAGAGGACATTATCACAAGAAGGAGGAGTTCTTGTTAACATTGTGCTAAGATTCCTTTCAAAGGAAGATCCTAGCATAAAGCTTTCTAATTCTTCTGTTTCAGGATGCTGTTTTTATAACTTGCAGCATTGGACTTTGGATTTAGATAGCTATGCTAGATTTCTCCCACGGATATGAATGTTAAGAGCCTCATCTTTTTCTATAGCTATTTCTGCCTCACGCTCTGAGTCTCTTGAGCAACAAGTTGGCTCGGCATTCAAACCCAGGATTACCAGAATGTTAATGCTGTGGATTTTTATGGACTTGTGTGAATTCAAGCATAGTTATTGGAGGGTGAATAGCAGGGGTGAAATTTAACCACCTCAGCGCACCTTGGGAGAGGTGGTAGGGATGATTTGAATCGGTAAAAAAATCACCCCTGGTTGCTATTACTATTATACCAGGTATACTAAGCCACACCCACCGCCACACCCTCAGAGCCGGTAGGGAAAAATTTTGAATTTCACCCCTGAAGGCATCAGATTCAGGTCATCTTGCTATAGTCAATCAATAAACTATTGAAAGATGATCAAATTAAAAAAGCCTAAGGCAGCAGCTTCTAACTTATCTCGCTTGGGTCTTATTACTACTTAAATGGGAGACCACCAGAAAATTCCTGGATTGTTGAATAGTGAGGGAAGTTGAAAAATATCTTGGATGAAGGCTGTGACAAAACATTCCATGAAGCTTCTAAGAAGCTAGGTGGGCATCTCTATGAATCCATCAATTATGGAACTGAATCTAAGGAAGACTTATTTTTTAAAAGCTTATCATTCTTTTAACTGGGTGAGAAGGGTATGGATATACAGTACTGTATGCACAGGGATTAGAGCAATGGCAGAAATAGCATTAAAAAAAAAACCCAGTTTCAATAGAGGACAGATGGCCAGGGATGGTAGAATGTAAACCTTATAAAAATGTACTATTTAAAATACAGGTAGACCTTGACTTGCAATCACAATTGAGCCCAAAATTTCTGTTGCTAAGTAAAATAGTTACTTGTCGGAAGATCACAAAAAGTGATCCCATGGCCCTAGGACACTCGTAAACCACCACAAATATGAGTCTGTTGCCAAGCATCTGAATTTTGTAACATGATCATAGGGATTCTGCAGTGATCATAAATGTGAAAAAAATGGCCACAAGCAACTTTTTTCAGTGCCGTTGTACCTTTGAATGGTCACTAAATGAGCTGTTGTTAAATCAAACACTACCTATATAAATTAGACCTTATATATGTTGTGGCTACAATAATTGTTCCAAGAAGAATACCAGTTTGAAAACTCAATATATTCATTTACATTTTACTAATTACTACATTTATCTATATCCCTAAGTCATACTAGTAATCTTTCTATTGATGGAAAGAATCTACAGGTATGATGGCCTTGGAAAAGGTTATTTATGACCGGTCCTCACACTTAGGACCATTATACCACCCCTAGAGTCAGATCATCACAATTTGGGCGTGTGGCAGCTGACTCACAATTGCAACCAGTTGCAGTATCCTTCGGTCACATGTTTGTGATTTGTGACCTATCCAGCCATTTTCCAGCAAGCAACGGTCAATTGGAGAAGCTGGATTTGCTTAACAACAGCACTAAAAATGGTCATAAAATCAGGCATGGTCACATGATGACATGCTTTATGACTGCATTCTAGGCTAAACTGTAGTTGTAAATTGAGGATCATCTGTACAGTAAGATGTTAGCTATTGAAGGTAAATTAAGAAGAATAGAATTCTTTATCGGCCAAGTGTGATTGGACACACAAGGAATTTGTCTTGGTGCAAATGCTCTCAGTATACATAAAAGAAAAGATATATTCATCAAGAGTCAAGAATCATAAGGTACAACACTTAATAATAGTCATAGGGTACAATAAGCAATCAAATCATACTAGGAAACAGTTAATTTAAATCGTAAGGATACAAGCGACAACATTACAGTCATACAGTCATAAGTGGGAGGGGGTGGGTGATAAGGAGTGATGAGAAGGTTAATAGTAATAGTAGTGCAGACTTTGTAAATAGTTGGACAGTGCTGAGGGAATTATTTGTTTAGCCGAGTGATGGCGTTTGGGAAAAACTGTTTTTGTGTCTAGTTGTTCTGGTGTGCAGTGCTCTATAGCATCATTTTGAGGGAAGGAGTTGAAACAGTTCATGACTGGGATGTGAGGGGTCTGTAAATATTTTCACAGTCCTCTGTTTGACTCATGCAGTATACAGGTCCTTGATTAAAGGCAGGTTGGTAGTAATTGTTTTTTCTACAGTCCTAATTATCCTCTGAAGTCTGTGTTTGTCCTGTTGGGTTGCAGAACCAAACCAGTTATAGAGATGCACATGACAGACTCAATGATTCCTCTGTAGAACTGTATCAGCAGCTCCTTGGGCAGTTTCAGCTTTCTGAGTTGGTGCAGAAAGAACATTCTTTGTTGTGCTTTTTTGATGACATTTTTGATGTTAGGTGTCCATTTTAGGTCATGTGATATAGTAGAACCTAGAAATGTGAAGGTCTCTACTGTTGATACTGTGTTGTCTAGTATTGTAAAAGGTGGTAGTATGGGAGGGTTTCTTCTAAAGTCTACCACCATTTCTACAGTTTTGAGTGTGTTCAGTTCCAGATTCTTCTGGTTACACCACGAGGCAAGTTGTATCACCTCCTGTCTGTATGTGGATTCGTCATTGTCTTCAGTATTTTAAGAGATGGATTGTTTGAGATGCAGTCATTGGTATATAGGGAGAAGAGAAGTGAAGAAAGCACACGGCCTTGGGGTGGGCTGTGCTAATTGTACAGGTATCAGATGTGATTCTGCCTAGCTTCACCTGTTGCTTCCTGTCTGTTAGGAAGCTTATGATCCACTTACAAGTGTGTTTATTATAAAATGATATTTTATAGCAGAAACTGAAATATAAATTGATAAGAATTGGAGCATTTAGATCCATTTTCAGGCAAAAATAAAAAAATAATTAAAAATTTTTTTTAAAATCTTCCACTAAAAACTAAAATGAAAGCACAACAGTATGGTACCATTACTGTTGAAGTTGACAAAGGACTCATTTACTTGCCATTTCAGTTGTGAAAAGGGTTCAGCTTGAATATGTTTAGATCTTTGGACAGTGTGAGAGAAACACATGCTAAGGACGCAACACGATTGATGAATTTTTGTTGTTTTTCTCATCTTAATAGAACCTTGGAATAGAAAGATCTTCTTTAAATGAGCAGAAAAGTTGAGTGATCATGTGTGTACAAGTATTTAATGGATTATAAATATAGTGCTGTTCAAGCCACTGTTAATTATGTTGCTGTATTTCTTGACTTTTGTGTAAATAAGGTATTAATCAGAATTGCCATTGCAAGATACTGTTTTGTAGGTGTGAGAATGAAGATAAACAAAACATTTGGTGTCTGATCTGAAAGCATTTCTGGATTTATTTTAAAGATATGACTGCAATATTAAATAGATTCAACTGGTTAACAATTCTAAGTTGTTTTCTTGTATTGTATGACATTGTCAATCAGTTTATTCCATTAATGAAAGATAACATGGCTATTGATTAAGTTTAAGGTCAGGTGTGGAGTGGTGAGAAAAGATAATTGTTTGTATATGAGATGTTAAAGTTAGTGGAAGAACGGATTGATGGGAACAAGGAAATATGGCTGAGAGTTGACAGTTGGGAGAAATGGAAAAGATTAACTGAATGGCAAAGGGGGTCAAAGGTCCTCATTTTATTCACCTCAAAAGGATGGAAGGCTGAGTCAACCTTGAGCCTGCTGAGATTTGAACAGCCAAATTGCAGGCAATTGGCAGTCAGAAGAAGTAGCCTGCAGTACTGTACTCTAACTACTGCACCACCTCAGCTCAAATCATCTGGTAAACATTCTGGATAATTGTCCGTAAAGGTCACACTAAAAGGATTTGAACATCTTCCTAGTATTTAAGGCTGGATCTGCTGTTAACAGTTAAGACAGACAGCTATTACCTCATGTTTCTAAACACTCTTACTGCAGTTAAGCCATTCCAGAGTTTGAAGCTGTAAGTACAAGGAGCTGAATAAGTTACCTAGTAAACCTGTATTCACCTATGGATCCAGAGCTGGGAGAATGTAAGCTGTTTGGGTTACAGTGTTACAATAGTAGAATTCTTCATTCCCTGTGATGTTGTGGAAAGATTTGTGGTAGGGATCACTAAACAGTAATGGTTGTTGTGGTCATGAAGTTAGATTTTTTTTTGATCAACTATCATCAACTAAAATATACATTACTGGCTCATAATTACCTTTGGCAGTGATTTGACTCTGAGGTAACCTTTAATGCTGAATACCTTTTCTTAAATGCTAAGTTTATAAAGAAGATTCCTTTTATAAGTTGAAACATGTTTTGGGGCCTTCTTTTCCTCCTCTCTAGAGCTCATAGAAAATGTGAGTTCCTGTACATGAATTCAAACAGAAACTTTAAAATGTTGGCTAACAAAATCATGGTACTGAGCAAACCATAACTGGCTGAGTTGGTAAATATGCAGAGTCACAATCCATGATTTACAAAACAGAATGGCTTGCCCATTATGGTTGATGCAATGGTTGAATTCAGCCCATCCATGAATCTTTGATCTTGGGCAGATATTTTGGAAGGGGAGACAAGGATCTAGAAAATATCTGTATCTGCAATTCTGTATATTGTTCTGCTTGCTGCAGTTTAAAAAGGATATAAGAGCCATTAAAAGTCAAAATCATCAGGAACACCTTCCTGCAAGGAAATACTATGTTTTAATGTGGAAAATGTGGTGTGTAGAAATATGGCAGGGGGGAACTACGCTTAAATGTGGAATAATAGATATGTCGCACCAATTAGCAAAGTGCGCCTCTGAATTTATAGCAGTGCCATCTGTAGAACAGTTTGGTTCAAGAACTATAGAAGCTTCCATTTCTGACAATTTTATAGTAGGACTCGTGACATTGTCACAATTGGGAGAAGCCATTTCTGGTTTTGTTTGTTTTTTTAAGAAATTAAGCTGTGGATCTAGGAGAAATCTTTAGCACCCTGAAGCTCTTTCAGATTAATTGGATAATACTGATGCAATCCTATTTAAAAATAAGGGAGTGGTTGAATTCTCTAACTTCCAGGTAATTGTAGCAATTGTATATAATCTTTTCAGTTTCATAGACTAGATAATAGCACTAAATAGCATATCAAGGAATCCATTCCAAAGATATATTCGCTGGGATAGAGAACAGACCGTTCTTCGTCCTTCAAGATAGAACAGTGAAATCACAGAATCACAGATTCAGAGATCTATCTCAGAGAGTTTGGCAGGCGTAGAAACAGGGAAATGGAAAGGAGAGTTCACAATCCCAGTTGTGGAGAAACTTCCTATAAATAATTCATTGAAAAAAAAAATACTTCATTCTCATTTCTCTTTGAATTAAGACTTTTAATTAGAGGTCTGAGTATAGATATACTGTCACATAGTGCTTTGGTGTTTTTGTTTTGCATTCTTTTATTTCAGAGCTCTAAAAACTTGGCAAATTATAAAAAAAATTAATAATTGTAATTAAATAAAAATGTTAGTGCAATCGTTGTGCAGATTGCAACTTCCCGGAAATATAAATGGGAACAATGCCACTTGTTTAATTTAAAGCACTGAACAGGGCAAAGCAAGTATTTAATAATGGCTTTTAAACTGTATCACATCTATTCGGAGCCCTCAGTTTCTATCATAAAGTGAAAGCTGATATTTTAAAATACCTTCAGGCACTAGTGGTGCAGCTTTAACAAAAGGAAACTAACAGACAAAAATCAGGCTGGAAAATTTGAAATAAATATAATTATAAATATTATTAAAAAGTTTTGTGTGTTTGCGCAGCAAATGGTTTACTTTTCCATAATATCTGTTATAACTTCAGGTAAGAATTGGTATTAATCTTTTATTTTAAAATGTTTGCTTCTCAGTGGACAAAAATCAGAAAATTCTTGTGTCCTTAAGCTTTACCCATATGGAAAATACCAAGATACATTTAGAGATTCCATAAGAAATCAGACTAATGTGCCTGAGGGACCAATTAACCAATAGAGTTTGACAACTTCTAAGAATCTTCTCAGTCCTGAGAACCAACAAAGTCAACAGATCCAGAATAAGACTTCGAAACATGCTATTGTTTACCTGTTTACTTAGATAATTTCTACAGCAAATTTTGTAATGATGAAAGAGGCTACAATAATGACAAGAGTAAAAGAGAATCAATTTTTTTAAAAGCATTCATTGGTCTAATCAGGATGAAAGGTGATCTAAATGAAAACATATTAATGTTCATGTTCAAATTAAGCTTTAGCGTACATATTTTAACAGATTCAGAGTTTCAGGAATTATCTCAGAGACTGTATTAATGTTTTAAGTATTAAATGCAATTATGAGGAATTCATATGTTGAAGTGGTCTCTGTTTCAGTGCAACACTGGAACAATTAATCAGGGAAGATAAAATAAAGTCTCTTTCTAGTGGAGTTCAATATCTATGCAATTTACTTTGTGATCTGGGTCAAAATCAGAATCCTATTCACTGTTGGAAATTAAATCCTTGTAATTATCATGTCTGCTTGCAAATGATGAGGTCAAGAATGAACACTACCATATTAATGAGGCTGTTTTTATTCAAGATTATCAATCAATTATCAACCCCTGCAATTTGAATCGACCCTCCAATGAGCAAGAAAAGTTCAGAATTATTTTCCTATTGCTTTTCTCTTTTTATTTTTGCATGTAAGCTATTACAAAAATTAAATCTTTGGAAGAAGCATGTCGCTTGTGCTTAGAGATTATTTAAGAATTAAAAGTACATTTGTTGTCCAGAGATATCATGAGTCACTAATATTATCCCAGTCTCAGAAAATAGCCATAAATGATGTTGGCATTTGTTGAAACTTCATAATTTCGGTCTAAAGAGGAATGATAAAAAGCTTATTATTATTATATAACCGTTGTTAGCTTTAAAAGAGTTTTCATTTCAGGAACTTCAGCCACAGACAACATTGGACTCTTTCAATTTGCCCCCGTTCTGAATTGGAGCAATTAATCATTCGTTTGGTAAATGATTTACCAACTAAAAATGACTCTAGCTTAAATGAACAGACTGATCTCAATAGCAACAATAGGACTACAGAATCTGGGCTGCAAATTTCTGGATGGTCACAAAAATGGAAGCAAAAGGTTATGCAGGTTTTTGTTGTCTCCTACTGGACATCTGAATTTTTGCAGCTCAGATAAAGCACCCAGTGATAATGACCCGACAATGGACCAGCTTTTTCAAACGTGCAGTAGAAGCTAAAGATCATTTGTCGTATCATGGTATCATATCGTATCATATTGTATCCCATCATATCCTAATATTGTTGGGAGATTGCTCTAGTTAGTTATTTGATGGTTCCTATTTCCTAGAAAAGGGAGGGCTGGGGATGAGATGGCAGCAGTAAGATCTTGCTTATAACAAGTAGGGTGAGATAGATATAGTGGGAATCTGGAGGCAATCTGCTCTCAGAAAAAGCAGAGATGAAAATGCAATCTATCTTTCACCCCCAATGTTCAGCCCCGAGACCAGAACCCTAGATCTTCCATGGCTCTGACCTCTGGAAACTACTATTAACTGCCAAATCAGTTTGTATAATAATAACGCTGCCCTCATCTACGATCTTATTCTGCAAAAGGTCACCCTGCTATGTATGACTGAGACCTGGGTGGGACCAGAGATGGTGTTTCCTTACAGAAATCTACTCACATAAGTTTTAAATGGTTACATTTGAGCAGCCAGGGAAGTGGGGTGGAGTAGCTGTGGTCATCAGGAAAGTCCTTGTAACTTTTACAAGCATTGCACCAAAGAATCAAATGTAAAACTGGCTGAAATTGGGCTCTAGTGATCAGCTGAGTTTCTTGTTGGTATAATAGTTTCCTTGATGCTCAGTGACATCCCTACCCAACTTTCTTGATTCTGCTGCTGGTTGGGGGTGGAGCCTCTGAGACATTTATTTTGGGGGACTCTAATCTGCCCTTCTGTGGCAATTCATCAATCATGGGAGGCTCCGTGGTTTTCTGAAGAGCTTTCAGGGATGAAATGACAGAAGAAATATGTTAGTGCCACTGGATATTAAGAAATGATGACTCCAACTGAACACCACACTTCTAAGAGCATACATTATTACATGATGATGATAAAAGGGGAAAAATGTGGCTATTTTCCATTTTTATTGTATCTGCAGATAGCCAAGCAGCAGCCTTAAGATTATCTATTTTTAGCTGATGATATTCAATTATTTATTTCAATCCTGAATTGACCAAGTAATGCTGTTAAAGCCATGTCTCAATAACTGACAGCTGTCAGAATCTGGATTGGAAGAGAAATATTTATGCTGAAACTGGAATGGCTCTGGGTCCCTGGGTTCATCCAGGAATGGGGGGAGGGGGAAGAGATCTTATCAATGTGACAATGTTTTATCTGCCATGTTTTCACTTTGTTTTGGCTTATACTATGTTGAATGTTGTTTTTAACATTAGAATCTTTCTAAATTGATTAGGTAATAAATCTGATTCATGAATTAATAAATAATATATACAAACACATGAAGAGAAAGTTTGTGTGTACATGTTTTTTTTCCTGAAAAACTAACATAGACTTGAGCTTACTTCCACTGACAGAAGTATTTTTGAAATAGTTTCCACACAAAAATACCAAAGAATTTTTCTGTATTTCTACAGGGTATAAACCAAATGATTTCCCCAAGCAGGGAGATAGGAAGAAGACTTAGGAACACCATTTTATTTTTTTATATATTGTATTAGTTTTAGATTCATATTCCTCATTCCATCATAAGATCCATTATTTGCTGCAAATCTTTTGACTTCTCAGTCAACATCATCAAACAGTTTGCAAAGAAAAGTACACGTATGTTCAAATCCCCAACCAACACAAATATTCCTTATAAATTTATCCATAAATATATTTTACAATCAAAGGGAGACATCAAACATTCATGACTTCTTGGCTGCTCAGTGTTGAAGAACTAAGCATTCAATTTATTGTAAAAATGCTTTACTTCCATCATATATTGTTCTTATCACATTAAAAAACTTTCAACTCTTGTTGTGAAATTGCCATATTTTCTTTATTCTATATTCCACTTTTCAAGCCTATTTGTGTTATATTCTTTCTATAACTCAGTAAATATGCAGTAAATTCTTTTCATTGTTGTATCTTGCATTCTGAATTTGCCAAATATCTTATCAGAAACACTTTCCAAATTAATGATAACTCTTGCCCTCCTTTCCCTTTGCATGGGGCAGCAATAAAAGCATTCTTCCAAGCATCAAGCAATTACGAAATCTTCACAAATGTATTAATTCATACACCCTATAAGGAAACTACATCAATATTTTAACACTTCTCCAGTTACACTATCTGTCTTACCATTTTTCAACATTCTCACAGCATTTTATAACACTTGTTTGAATTGCACTCTTTGACATACCCCTATCATTCACATCTTAAAATACTCCTTCCAATATCCCTTCAGTTGTCATTTCATTCTAAATAATTTAATCGTTTTGTTTTTCTCATTCCATTCATTTCGCTGGAGGCTCTTTGTTCAGATCTCTTTATTCACTCATCTTGATTTTTTATTTATTACAAAAAACAAGACATTGCTTGAAAAAGGAGAGGGTTTCATTACAATAACCTCCCAGGCCTTAGTAATCTTGAAGAGAATACCAGAGTTCATGGATCATCTCTTTGGGTCAACATAGAGGCAGGTCTTTTTCATGGTGCTACTATGGAATCACTTCCCATTTAAAATACATGAAGGCTCAATGTTAACGTGTTCTGGGTATCCTCTTAAAATCTTACTTTTTATGTTGCCTCTTCTTAATTTATGTTTATATTTCCTGCTTGTCCAGTTGATGAAATGGAATACAAGCATTACTAACTGTAGTGGAATTAAAGTCAACGCATTCAAGTAAGCATGTCAAAAAGTTGTTCAGTTTCTTCAGTGCCAGAATCTTAGACAACAGCAACCATGGCAACTGACTCTATACAGAATCAATGAACCAGTAAACTTCCTTCAACCTGCAAGTTGTTAAGCAGATGCTAGTGGGAGCTGCAAGAGACTCCAAGAACAATGTTTGTTTGTTCTGCATGTTTCACTTTGGTTTTGAAATATATATGGGTAAAATAGCAATACAGGTAGTCCTCAACATGACCACAGTTGGGACCAGAACTTCCATTGATAAACGGTGTGATCATTTAGTGAGTCATACTTTTTATCACCTGTTTGTTCTGGCTGTTAAGTGACTCTGGCTTCCCCCATTGATTTTGATTGTTGGAAGACCCCTGAGAAGATCACAAAAATGGCAGTCATGTAATTCTGAAGATGCAGCAACAATATTTGTGTTACTGTTTCTGTTACATACATTTTGAAAAATCGTCACCATGAAAAACAGAAATTATTTAAATGTATAAATGCGTTGGATGGGCCCTCATGTCAGGTATTATATACACAGGGCAGGAAGGGGGATGTTTTTTACTATGGCAAGAGAATAAACAATCTATTCTACTGCATGTAAAAAGTATACTACTAAAGATACTGATCTTTCATTATGCCAGTTGTCCATTATCTCTTTCCACAAGTAAAGCAAAATGTAACAACATCCTATGAAAAATAATGGGTAGAAGGCCATTACAGATCCAATCTGGAACTGGGGAGAAATTTCCTGACAAGAACAATTAATCAGTGGAACAGTTTGAGTCCAGAAATTGTGGGTGCTCCATCACTAGAGCTTTTCAAGAAGATAAACCATTTGTCTGGAACGGTATAAGGCCGTGATGATGAACCTATGGCATGCATGCTGGAAGTGGCACGCAAAGTCATCTCTCTGGGCACGCTAGCCGTCGCCCGTTACTCTTCCCAGTTCCAGCCAGCTGGTCTTCACGTGCATGGAAATGCCAAAAACCAGAAGAACAGCTCCCCAGCGCGCATGTGTGCACTGGGAAGCTGATTTCCAGGGTGCATCTTCATGCACACATGTGCACCAGAAGCTGCTAGTTTCCGGCATTCCCAGGTGCGTGCATGCTCCCGTTTTGGCACTCTGTGCTGAAAAGGTTTACCAACACTGGTATAAGGTTTCCTGTTTGAGCAGGGAGGTTGACTAGAAGACTAGAGTGTTGATGAACCTTTTCGGCACCGAGTGCCAAAATGGGAGTGTGTGCGGACATGCGGGGGGGCTCTGGAAACTGGAAGAGCAGCTCCCAGGTGCGCAGGCACACGTCAGGAAGCTGAGCTTCTGGTTTCTGGCACACACATGCATGCTGGCCACATGGTCTTCCGGTTTCTGGTGCACATGTGCATGTGAAGACTAGCTGGCTGGCATGCATGTGTGCGCCAGAAACCAGAAGCTCAGCTTCCTGGTTCTCGCATGCACCCCGGGGAGCTGCTCTTCCAGTTTCTGGTGCTCCCATGCATATGAAGACCAGCTGGCCGGAACCCGGAAGAGCAACATGTGACGGCTGGTGTGCCCGGAGATGGCTTTGCATGCCATAGGTTTGCCATCACAGGACTAGACTGTCCCTTCCAACCCTGTTATTCTATGTTCTAACTTATCACTAATTCTTAAATTCCATCAGCTTTTTTCTATTGATCATTTAAATATATTTCCTCTTCTTCTAACTTCACTGAATCAACAGGATATAGAAGAAAAAGCAAAAACTTTGCTGAATTATGGTACTACCACTGACTAAACGGATAATCAGGTGTTGGTGAATAAAACTAGATAACATACAATGTAATAAAAAATTAATCACATCAGTGACTTCTGAATTTACAAAGAAGTTCTCAACATGATTCTGCATTGCATTAAACCTTTTTATCACTCACCTTTATAGAACATTCACCCACTGTTTCCAGCCGAGTCCCTCAGCTGGATATTAGATAAATAATGAGCACACATTACTTAATTACATCAGTTATTCTTGTGTTGAACTTCTTGTTCCATGAAAAGGCTCCTACTCCTACTGCTTTCTGTAATATAAGCAACATAAAACTGATTGGTTTTAAGATATGCATCTCAATGGCAACTTGAAAGCTTAATACTGAAATGGGGGCCATGTGGAGTCCCCAAATATAAGTGCTGTTCCTTCAGTGTTAAACTTCAAACAGTGAAAACAAGAAATAAATCTAGTAGTGATCCAAACTGATATCACAAATATATGCATATTTTCTCCTGAATCATAATAAATTGGTGGTAAGGTATATTCACAAACAACAAAAGACAAAAAACAGAGAATGGCCCAGAAAAAAGTGATTCCATGTACAATGTTAATATTCATCAGTATTAACTAAGACTTCATTTTCATTCAACTGAAAAAAAAAACAGAAATCAACAAGCTGTTTGAGACAAAAAAATCTTATTTATTAATAAAATTAAAAGATAATCTTTTTATCAATTAACCCTCTTTAAAAAACAGTGCCAGTTCAGTTTTCTTATATTAGTGTTATGTACATTAAGAGCAACGACATGTATTAACTTAAACATACAGGCAGTAATCATATGCAAATTACAACCAAGCACACTAACAACTTCAGTATTAGCAGCATCAGTAAGGAAAATCATAATGTAGGAGACTGAGTTTTACCTAAGGTGTGTGAAACAACAGCTATAATTTTTTTCCTTAAATTGTTTATTTCTTATAGAAACCAGAGACTGCAAATCTTAAAACTATTTAGTAGGTGGAAGAGCTTCCTTTGAATGGGCACAACCTCCTCCCACACTCCATGTTAAGACTATGCTTTCAGTGGCATCTATTTCTTCCTTCTTTCCTTCCTGTGTACCTTTTAAATATGAAAAATTCTAGAGAAATCTAAAGCTTATTCAGTTTTGTAACCTCAGAGTTGACAATACTTTAATACAGATTGTATTTAAAAAGGCTTAAAATTCCTACAAATCATGTGACTTTTTTCAAACATGAATTTCTTCAATAATAACCCAAGGAATGAAAAGCTTTCTAAAGATTTGCTATCAAGAGAGGCAACTGCCCTGCCATAGTGACCCCCCAATGAGAATGTACAGCATTGCTGACTTCTTCTTCATTATCTATTTGTGGTGTCATCATTGCAGTCCCATCCTAGTATGGAAAAACAAAGATTATGCAATTCAAGGACTCAAAGCAAAAAGTTTTATTTAGTTATGCCTTCAATCATGGTAAAGTGGCTTGTGTCCCATCAAGACCACAAAGGGGAACAAGAGAGACAACTGTAGGAGTCATATGGTTGTAGTAACTGATAGGAAAGTGAATGATCCAAACATTGGAAGAGCAGTGAAACTGAATACTATAAAACAATAGAAATATTTTGCAAAATCACAATGGCCTACTTCAAAGGAGATTTTGCAGCCAAGTCATTTTTTAATTTGCATACTTCTTTTAGTACAATATTTCAAGAGTTCTAAAAAGAAAGAGGCTTGAAAACAACAAATGAATGAAGCTAATTAGTTATATGCGGTAAAAGAAAAAAAATCGATAAGGTAGGATTTCAAAGTACAAGAAAGCCAATAGCAGATGTGTGGAAAGGCAAGTTGAGACATAAGCATGTATTAATGCATCACAAGTACAAAATACTGAGCTAAGGCACATCCACTTAGAATTAGTCTTTCCCACAGAAACCAGTATTTGCAGTGTGATGGTAGAAGAGATAAGGGGGAGTACCTTCATACAGGAAAGAGGCCACCCAGTGCTAGCCTGCAATATTGGAGTTATTGACATTATGCTGTGAAGGACAGCCGTTAATGCCAGATCGGATATCTCTCTTTGTACAGTGGTAAACTAGTCTTATTGCATCAAATTCAATAGGAACTACTTTATACATGTTCCAAAAAATGCTCTATGCAATACTGACTTTTAGCCCCAGCACGTATGTGCTGAATGATCAGAACATCAGGCAAGGCTACACTGAACAATTGTCCACTGGAGTACTGCAGAATCCAGAAGAAAAGGGTTCAGCAGCCTTGTGGAAATTCTACATTAAATTGTTATAACACTATTTTGCACAATATAGCTTTAATTGATAAAAAGAAGGCTGCCCTCCTTTAAAAAGCCAAGTACATTCTAATCATTCTATTCATGTTACAGTATATAGCACACATACGATATAACATGAATAGTTCAGAACCATTTTATGGGGACCTGATTTAGAAATGTAAGCAAGAGTAACATTTGAACACATAATAAAAAATGGTCAAGAATTTATAACAACTGTTGCTATCAAATTATCTACCAATAACCCACTGAATTGCTACTGATATCATGAAGTCTTCCTGTTTCCCTGAATCTGCTGATAGAAGAAACAGCAGATTCTAAGCAATCATCTCTACCTGCTATTTCTATTTTTCTGTTTCGTTCCTATATATCAGGGGTGTAAAATTCAAGGGTAGCCAATAAACGAAGGATGGCATGAAGCATAGAATTGGGGAGGCTTCAAACTTTCATACACATGCCAAAATGAATTACTGGAATATTGCAGTAATCTGGACATAGGTGATCAATGTAACTAGCGCTGAAACAACATTTTTTTAGAATTTGTTCTAAAAAATTATGGTGCATTGCACAATAATTGAAAGTGAAATGTTTTTCAGATTGTTTTTCAGAGTTTCTTTCACATGCAATGCAATCACAAAAATTCTTCCTCTGCAGCTGAAGAGTTTTGTACTTCAGCTGCCCTGAAACTACAAAACCTTTCTCCAGATAGTTTAGTATAGCAAGTAGAAAAGACTTCTCAAAATAATTATGCCTTTAACAAAAAATAACCCAGTATTAGCACTTATTTTGCAAAACCTACATTCATTCACATCAGCTTTCCCTCAGGTGATGGGATAAATCGGATCAATGCCAGCACTAGCAAATGCTCTAAGCTATTATGTAATCTCTGCAGCTTTGCAGCCTTGCTCAAAAGGCATATCAGAGGAATTTAGATCTAGAGACTAAAAACTTAACATCACTCCTCTAAAAACATCCTCAGAATAATGGTGTGATGACTGGAATTTTATAATTTAGTAACTCTATGAGCCTGCTACATCGTCTAAGATTTTCTTAACTGCAACAAGTAGCTAGTGCTCAGAGACAGAAATATTACGCAAAAGTAGGAATAACTTATTGCCTTTTGTCTTAGAAGAAAGGAATGCACAGAAATCTGTAATGCTTCAACCAACTGAAACATTTAAGTCCAATCATTTACAACTAAAGCAAGAAAGGGGTAACTCTTGAAGGATGTATAGGTATGTGTACGCAGAGAGACAACTTCCCTTTAAAAACATAATAAATTATTGGTTCTGAACTATCCTCTTTGCAAAAGACCATTTTTTAAAAAGATCAATTGATATTCCGTTTGTCATGTCACACTTGATCAGAGATAATTGCATAATCTACATCTTTTTGAAACACATGCATCCTCAAAATCACACATTATGACATTGCTATAGATTGTCTTGATAAGACAGCATGAGTGTTTAAATATTGCTTGGACGGTTCAAACTTTAAAATAGCAGCTGGCTCAAATGACTGGACCTTTCTGTCAGAAACTCTCCCACACTGTTGCCTCTTCCTTCAACAGCCTACTGTCTCCCCTCAGAAATGTTTCAGAGAAGATTCTTCATATGGTAGTAACCATCAAATGGACAGAAATGTTTGACCACATCTATTCTTCTATTTTATTCCTTTCTTTAAAAAATAAAGAGCTGGATCTAAAACTCCCATGTTTCCAGCCATTTAAGGCCTGCCATTGAGCTGCTGGGATCAGAAGCCAGCGGTCCCGTCATCCCATAGGATAGAGGATGGAAGAGGTAAAAGCTGTGGAAAATACAAACACATATATAAATAATAAATTAAATTACCAAAAGCACATAAAGGTCATAAAGGCAGAAAGTATTTCAACATCCACTAGGTTGGCCTAACTAATGGTTGGCCTAACTAATATTTATAACATATGACATTCAGTTGTATTGTTCACTGAATTCTGAGTTAAAAGAGAAAATGGCAATTGTGAAAGAAAAGCTGTTCACATTAACTTAGGGAACCTCTAGAGTAATGGCAATGTGATCTGGATTTGAGGAATATTACCATCAGTCTCTTGTCATAGACTGATCACTCCTTGTTGGTTTGAGGTCTGTGGTGTTGCACCCTCTACAGAAAGATGGGATCCATTTAAACAGTCTAATGGACACTATTCTGTTTCAGTGGGAGCTTGGAATTGTTCCTGGAACTCTGGAATCTCCACTTGGAACAAGAGACTGGCAATGGCCTTAAATCTAATTGTGCAGACTCTCTAGGCACATGGATCATGCAAGGTCCCCTGGTTTTCAAAGGAACTCAGATGGTGAACTGGCAGAAGAGATGCATAGTGTTGTTTAAAGAAAATAAAGAGTGAAGCCAATCAAAAGTAACATCTTTCCTTGAGAATTACCTTGTGGCATTAAAGGCAGCAAGGACAGCTTTTCTCCACTCTTTTTATAACTGCAGAGAGCTGGCTGGTTGCTATTTTACGATAACCCAGTCCCAGCCCCCGCCCCCCCCATTCCCACCAGGGGAATGTTTACAGGCTGCTGTAAGATCTGTTGCAGGTGTCTGTCTCATTAAGATACTCTGATTCCCTCAGAGCTGGAATCTAATTGCACAGATCCCATGAGTTGCATGAGGTTGTTTAATTTAGTTTATTTTACTTTACTTTATTGTCACTCTACCTCGTACAATGAAATTAAATACCATCTTTATGACTATGAAAATAAACACACACCCTTTGCTTTCTATACAATTGAATTGAAATTGTATTATATTGCACTATACAGTAGAATTCAGAAGAGCTACTGTCCTGGGATAGAAGCTGTTTTTCAGCCTATTTGTCCTTGTTCTTATTATCCTGTACCATCTGCCAGATAGTAATAGTTCAAACAAAAGGTGCCCAGGGTGAGATGGATCTTTGAGAATATTCTGAACAGCATAGTCTTGCCCAGTTATCTGGAAAGAGTTTGAATCTGTTGCTCTAATGAAATGAATAAGGACCTGAGCCGTGAATTCAGTCCATCTGGGTTTTAGAGCCATTGGGATTGGCCCCGCCCCACCTGTGCTGGCAGAGGAGGCATGCTTGCAGCCCCCATTGGTCTGGTGGGGTCCAGGAGAAGGGCCTCTTCTGCCATGGCACCTGTCCTCTGGAATATCTCTTCCTCCCCCCTACCTGAGTAAGACTGCCTCCAAGACTTTGGACCTTCCATTAAGAGCCTAAGGATCTAGCTGTGACAGTTAGCTTGGGGCACCAATGGGGGAACATCACAGTTGAGGTGGTTGATCAATTAACAACAAATCCCCACTCCCCCTGCTTTCCTCCTCCCCATCTTTAATTGGGTTTGCTTGTGTATTAATTTATTTATGTTTTTAATTTATACTATTTTATCTTTTATGATTGTGAACTGTCCAGAGTTACCCTGGAGCAGCCAGTAAACTTTATAAATCAATAAAATAAATGTCCTTCCTGGCTGATTAAGTTTTCTGGGAGGTGACATGTAATTAGATTTGGGCAATTATTTATGTTTTTGAGCAGCTCAAGAACTGATTCTCACCTATACACACTCAGCACGACCAACACTGCTATTCCATAGTCATAAATCTTCCTAGCTTGAATGCTGGTTGAAAAAAAGGAAACGCAGAATTTCAGGAATACATCCCACGTAATCCCTGAGGGAAAAACAACAAATTAAATCTGATTTGCAATTAAATTAATACAGTTTATGTGACAACCATTCATGCATTTAATCAGATTTTCCCATCTCATTAGAAATCACAATTTTGATAGCAACTTCTGAAAGATTTATATGGGGAAAGAAAAATCTGGGGAAAAGAACATGCAGGCCCCAGGAAGGGCATTTCGGGGCAAGTGATGGACAAGTGATGGGCAGGATGTAAAAAGACTTTTAAAAGAAGTATCTGTAGTGTTTTATATCCTGAGGCCAAAAATTAGAATATTTAAAGCTGAGTTTTTAACAATATTCTTAACCAATACACCTAGAAAGCATTGTAAAAATAAAGTATTTCTGCAATGCATTTGAGGGAAAATTGTTTTAGACTCTTTATCAAACTCCTATTTGAAAGAGTTCCTGATCATTCTAATAATAATCATTCTAACACCCACATTATCAATACAGAAATGATGAGAATAGGACAACAGATTCACACGGCTATTGAATAACAGCTGGTATTTTGTATCCCAATCTGCTAAATTCAATTTTAGATTATAATGGTCTCAATACTGATAAAAAATATTGTTTCCTGAGAACCTTTTGAAAACATGCAACGTGTTAAGGTAAACCACGTAATCATTTACACTCATGCTTTTCAAGACTCTCTGTAATCTGATTACCATATTTAATTCCTGATATATGAAGATATATAAATCTTACCTGTCAACATGATAGAGAAAAGCATGGCAGGGAAGTAATGATGGAAATAGAGCACTCTGCCCATCATGAAGAAAGGAAAATAATGGAGAAACCATCCCAGGATAATCCTTCCCCCACCGTGCAGCAAAACTCGAGCAAGTTCTGTAATATATGCATATACCTAAATATGTTTTCACTGATGTTTATTTAATCTCAAAATTGTATACAGTACAAGCATTGGATCCTTTGAAACATTATACAGAGATCGAATTCTAGGGAATGTTACAATGAACCCTTCCAAAGGTACTTATAACCAGGTTCCAAAGAGCCAACAGCCAGCCCCCACCCAATAATCACACGATTGCATTTTTGTACACTTGGCAACCAGCCTTCGTTTGCGGCTGTTTGCACTGTCCCATAGTCCCATGACCATGATTTGCTTAATGACTGTGGCATTAGTTTAACGACCACATATTCACTTGATGACTATGGCAATTCACTAAAGAATCATCACAAAAAAAGGTCATATATTTGGGTCTGTCATATGATAATCCACTTCACAACAACTACCACAACGTATAACCATTTTGCTCTAGTGCTTAAGGCACCAGACTAGAAGTGCTCAAGTCCCACCTTAGACCAGCCCAACCCACCACAGAGGCCTGTTGTGGAGGAGAGGGGGGGAATAAGAGGAGGAAGGTTTGTTGGATGTGTTTGCTGCCTTGAGTTATTTGTAAAATTAAAGAGGGGATATAATAAAGAGGGGATGAAATAAAATAATAAAATAAAATAAATAAAATCATAAAATAAATATAATAAAATAAATAATAAAATTAAAATAGGCAGACTCCATTACTGTTATAAGTCAAGGATTACCTGCATCTGGAAAAGTCGTCTGCAGTTTTGTACCACATAATTCCATAATTCCAAACTCATATGGCCAAAAATCATAGAATCTTATATGTTGAAGCCCAATCCAATTAAGGTGAAGTACACAGGTAAAGGCTATTTTTAAGTATTTAAAAAGCTGGAACACTCTAGTTAAAGCCATCTGACTATGAATTTCTATGGATAGTGCAATGTTAGTGATATCACTGTATCCAACTGTTAAGGAACATTAATGGAACAAGGAACAGTGAATAATTCTTAATAGCTTTCCGACTTTCCAGTTTTAGTTTTTTATATATGTGTTTTTGGATCTCAACATCAGTAATAATCCCCCTTTTCCAATAATCTCTCTCTGAAGGAAAGGCAATATAGCACTGGCTACATGGCATTTGTTGTTTTAAAGTTCAAAGAAACAAGAAAATTGGTCTTACCTTTCTGTTCAGCTGTCAGCTGAACTCCTCGCTTCATAGCCACAGATATAAATATTATCATTGTAAGATATAACACAATAGCTATGAGACTCATCCACCAAATCACCTGTTTAAAAAAAAAAACATTGTAAATAAGCCTATTCAGTGCAATTTTTTTCTTCTGTTTAATTGTGTCTTGTTCTTGGGGACTGCATGTTCAAGGGCATCCAGTTTTCTTGGCAAGACTTTCCAGAAATGGTTTGCCATTGCCTCCTTCCTAGAGCCTTAACCACTACACCAAACTGGCTTTTGCCACATAAATTATAAAGAAGCAAAAGATAAAGATTACAATTATGAAGAAAAGATTATAAAGAAAACTACTTAAGTGGAGTAAACATTCCAAGGAGCTCAAGGTGATGATGACTCATCTAATCTCAAGATAAAGAACTAAATTTTTGCTTACCGGGTTTCCCAGCAAATAAACCCTATAGTCTGTTTCATTGACACCAGAAAAACGCAGACCCTATGGAGAAATTGATGTCTGAATCAGAAGTGATCAAAGTATTTCACTTTTAATCCTTATCTTTTAATTAATTGATTTTTTCCTTTCATTATAGGAGAAAAAAATAGAGGCAGTTCTTGACTTACAACTATAATTGAGACTGGAATTATGGTCGTAAATCACTTCAATTGTAAGTTGAGGCATCACCTGAATGAATTTGAAATTATGATCATTTTCTTGCAATGGTGGTTGAGTGAAGGCTGCAGTCTTTAAGCAAACACTGCGGTCATTAAGAGTATCCATTTTCCCTAATGGGTATTTGCCAGAAATAAATGCTAGCAACAGGAAAAAATGTCACAAATCGTGGTGACATGATTGTGTGATGGTGCAAACTTCTATATAAGTGAGCCAGTTGCCAAGTTCCCAAAGTAAGACCATATGACCTTCAGCTGAGGGTTTGTAACTCCCAAAACAGGTTGTAAATAGCTCTGAAGAGATTTGTTGTAACTTCAAATGGTCATTAAATAACCAGTTGTAAGCCAAGCGCTACATGTATTTCATATTTATAAAACAATTCAAGTTTGGGTTTAAATGCAGTTAAATATTTTCCAAGAACAGTTTTGCATGACCTTCATAGGTCTTTGCTAACAAGCATCTGTTTAAATAATGGCTATTAAGCAATTAGAAATACTGAAGGGTATGAGTCTTAAATAAACTTTATTCTCTTCCATTATTTAAAAAAAAAGAAATACTGGCAGGAAAAAAATGAGATTTGGGTGTGCAGATGTCATTTAAATATGCATCCTGGAAATACGCAAAACGAACTAACAGCAATTATCCATGCTATTCTTTTAAAAACAAGATGAAGACAGAGCTCTTCACCATTTATGCTGATCACATACCTGATAATTGATTGGCCAATGCCAGGGTTTTGATGTTACTTCATTTTCCTTTGGTTTAAGGCCACTGTTTCCCTTCCAATGAAATGAAAGGCACAGTTATCAGTTTTTATTGTGCCCATTTACCTTCTGTCTATCTGTCTGTCTCTTTCTCTCTCTGTCATTATACCTCTCATATTTAATAATGTACTGTCCATCTAATTCATTTCATATAACAGTGCATTACCCACCTCTGGAAAGTTTATATGGACATACGTCCATGCACAACACATATTCAATCTTTTACTGCTCTTTCTTACTAAATATCCTACTTTGCCTTCTGCTGGAGAAAGCGTAACCCAGCCCACCTTGAAACTCTGATATCACATTTCAACCAGGAATGCTTGAGAAAATGCTCCATAGTGAAAACTATGAGAACTTTTTTTTGTTATTGTTCTTCATTCTCAACAATTATCCCCAAAATAGAAATTCATTAACTTTGCTTTCATAGCACTAAAGTATCTTTATTTTTACAAAAAGAATTTTTCCCCTAAAATGAGTTAAGAGTGTTCATGAATAACACTAAACCATTATATCATGGTATGTAAGTAGTAAGGAGCCCAGTGCAATCTTGGATTGATACATTCCCCACTCCCTGTTGCTCATGCAAACTGAATTGAAAAGTAAACAGAAAATTAACTTAGGCAGATAATACCCTGTCTTCTCCTTACTGATGAATCAGAAATGTAAGAAATATAAGAAAAGCAAAAAGCTCAAGTGCAGAGATATGTAACTATCATCCAAAAACTATACTAATCCACTAATGTGGATGGATTTTGGAATATAAGTAACTGACTTGCCTAGTACCACACCAATAATGTTTACCATGAAAATGGATTAATGCCAAATTGGTTACTAGTAACAGTTCTGACTAACATTTAGAAATTAGAAAATGCTATTTTATGAGCAACTCAGAGCAACTTGATTCCCAGTCCATATCAGGCTGGCAGAAGTGTGGATAAAAGGATAGGTTTGCCTTTTATGGCCCCAACTAAGGAGCTATAAAAGTCTGAAGATAAAAAATACTAAGTTTCCAACTCCTTCCATTCATCAGCAATTCTCTCACATGCCAAATAACTCAGATTATAGTTTTTTAAAAATATTCCACTTGCTAAAATATTATTAATAAACTGTGTAAGTAATTTATCTTTCTTTAAATATCTATAGTATACCCCAAAGTGCTTTTTCAAGAGGCAACTGAACTGTCTGGTTTTTCTTTGAATACATTTTGTTTCTCATTCAAGAAGCTTCTTTAGCTCTGACTGGACCATGGGAAGAAGAAGCTCAGAGCTGAAAAAGCTTCTTGGATGAGAAGTCTTCAAAGAAAACCAGAAAGTCCAGTTGCCTTTTGAAAAAGCACCTTTGGGACAACCATGACCTGGATGACTGAGAATTTCCATGGACATATCTACTGTATATTTTACAGGTATATCCTACAATGTAAGATATACTATGTAAGATATATATACAGTGTAAGATATATATACAATGTAAGATATACTTCAGCCTTCCCAGATCACTGAAAGTACCTTGAAAACTGTTGATTAGAGAGACAGATTTATTGGATTGCATCTTCTGCTATTTTGGCCCAAACCGTGTTTTTTTTTAATTTATTAGAATGTTAAACAATAACTCCTAAACAATCTACTTACTCGGATCATAACAATGTGAGATTCCAGCATTATTTCTGGAAAGGAAGGTTTCAAAACATCCAAACTGATATTGGGCACTGCAGAAAAGAAGACAGTTTAAGATTAATCTTATACATTAAATCTGTACAATCCTTCTCTCGACACTCAATTAAATTCAGTGGGGCAGCATTATTGAAATAGCAAAGCAAAGCAAAATATGCAACCAAATCTTGACTGGTCAAATTTCCTCAGGTCCTCATTCTACATCCTGGAACATTAAAACTGAATCATAGGATGTTCCACTTTTCATTTTTCTAAGTCTCTGAAAGAAGGAAACAAGGGGTACAGTAGAATAGGTATGCCAGTGATATATACCAATGATGGCTAACCTTTTCCATGTTGCATGCCAAAAGTGCGTGTGCATGCCTGACCCATGATGCAATGCACATGCAATTTCTCCAGCCCCCTGCTTGTGCGCATGAACCCATGTGTGCACTGCACACCTTTGCGCATGAGCACATGGCTCCCCTGCATTGCATGCCTCTGCGCATATGCACACAACCCACCACATGCTGCATGCCTCTGCACATGCATGCGTGTCTCCCCCCCACACGTCTCCCCCCCCGCACATGTGTGGCAGTTACCCGACAATCAGCCGGCTGGCGGGGGGCACACACACATGCATAGTGGGGCTCTTCCAGGCAACCTCTTGCATGCCACTTCTGGAACACGTGCCATAGGTTTGCCATCACGACTATATACTGTGTTTCCCAAAAATAAGAACCAACCGAAAAATAAGCCCTAGCATGAATTTTAGGATGCTCGTGATATAAACCCTACCTCAAAAATAAGCCCCAGTTAAGATCGTCAACCAGACATATGCATTTAGTAATGTATTTTCCCAAAAATAAGACCTTACCAGAATATATATGGACCAGAAGCTGCACTGCAGCTGCATCACTACCCACTTTAAACCCCTCCGAGCCATACATGAAGCAAACCGACACCCACTATGAAGATGCAGCAGGACCACAAACTAGAAGCCAAACAGCAAGATCACAACTCACCAGCTCAAATCCCCCAGCAACTAAGACTAACCTGAGCACAACCAAGCCCCCACCTGAACAGAACACGCCTCCAACCAATCAGAACACGGCTAACCCCCCAACCAATCAGAACACAGCCAAACCCCTACCAATGAGAACACACCCCCACCCAATCAGAACACAGCCAAGCCCCCACCGAATCAAGTCCCACCCCCACTGGCAGTTAAAAGGAGGAAGCAGCTGCAATCTCACATTACTCTGAGAAGCACAGAGCCGGAGACAGAAGCCTGAAGATGATGAATGAGACTTCATCGAAACGTTGCCTAGATACTTCGAATCTTACGCGGGAGAAAAATCCGAACAACCAAAGATCCATATATATATATATATATATATAAATAGAGAGAGAGAGCTGAATACCATACTATACATATACATATACATACATACATAGATATAAATATTTTAATAGCGTGTTACAATCACATACATCTGGAATTAATGTGATCTTCAATATTCCAAAGAGTATTTGGAGTCTCCTTCTGATATGGAGTACAAGTGACTTCCACTTGTTCCCAGCCCCTGTGAAAGACAAATATTTTTAATCAATTCACCCCAATCTGCAGTCATATTTCTTGACTCTTTTCAACACATCTTTTTGTAGAGATCTATTTTTGCTAGGAAATTGATAAATTATAATTTAAGGGAATTATTTATTTTATTTGTTGAACAAGCCAACACGTACATAGTATAATAGGACACACAAAATGTTATTTTTGTATAAGATACTATAAAGGCTACATCTGGAATATTGGGAATAAGTTCTGGGTGCTCATGATCAGAAAGAATAAATTCAAATGGAAAGAAAAGTCATTCACAATGTAAGTATTAGGTAAAAGTCAGTTGTGTTCAGTGGGGCTTATTTCTAGGTAAGTTTCAGAAATCGAGATTTCCTATATTATAACAGATATGAGCTCTTTTTTAAAAAAAGCCACAACATATTATAAGTATATTAATATGGGATAACAAATAATTAAATTAGCTATTTTGGCTAAAGGAAGAATATGGCTCTAAATTTATATGGCTATACATTTGCTGTTGTTTAATTTAAATTAGAAATCAGAAAATGTAATTAGAAGAGTAATGAAAAATGGTCCCTTAAAATAACTGTAAAGCAATGTTTTAAGAAAAAGTTAGCTTAGACATTTGAACAGTTACCATTTGGGTAGCGTCTTTCCTGTCGAACCCAAGATACATGTTGTTGCTAGATGAATTAACCTTATTTGACTTCGCAGGACTTTGATGCGTTTCCCATCCTTTCTTCCTACAACTTCAATTCGCCAGAAATCATTGGAGTCTCCAGATCCATTCTAGGAAACATATATATTACAGGATGGGGGCAGGAAAGAGACATTAAGAAAATCTTTTTCTCTAAATAGCTCAAATTGACATACATAGATGACCGTTCCTTTTATCCCCATTACAAAAACTTTTACAATAGGTTGGGGGGGGGGAAATACCTGGCTTATTCAGCATTTCCCTATTTTTTTTAACCCCACAGAAAGGGGAAACTCAGCATCCCAAGTTGGCTTTTGAGCTTATGTATTTTGGGGGTTCTGATTGCATCCCCCAATTACCTTTTAATGCCTGAACCTCTTGAATTGGGATTTCCTGGCACTCAGTAGAGTCACATGATCACATAGCAAATTGGGGAGGAAATTCTTTAGAAAAGCTAAACGATTTGAGGTCCAAGAAAATAAGTATATAAGGTCACACATAAATTCTATGGTGGTGTTTCAGTGCTTCAATTTATTAGATCTGCTTTCATCCATATTTTCTTTTAGGAGTTCTATATAGTTTTTAAAGCAACATATTAATATTATTAACTGTAAAATCCCTTGTGACCTTCTATGAAATATCACAGATTTTTGAACAATTTAAAAGCAAGAAAGCCACAACAGAAAAATGCAACCCTTTGCTTTGCCATGTTTATTACAAATGGAAAGCAGAATCCTCTTTATTCACTTACAATGCCATATCCAGTGACCTGAAAATGTTTCCTTGTCAAGGGGGCTTCATGTTGATGACTGTGCAGATTTCTTGATGTCCTAAAGTTAAAATAAAGTTAAACTCTTTGATCCGATTTTAGGACAATCTGAAGGATGGAAAATATTAAACAAATATTAAACAAAATTGCATATAATATTTTGTTCAAAATATTATATGCAATATAATAACACTTTGTTAAATAACTATTTATCTATCAATATACAAGCATCATAATTTCTATAGGGTGCTCATTGATTCTCATGGCAACCATTTCCAAATGTGCAGCCATGTTAGCTAGATGTTATTGCTCCTATATAAAATCAATCAAAGAACCTCTATTGCCTCAATGAAGCTGATCCTAAGCATTTAAAGTTCAAGTGTATAACTTTACAAATAGGAAACATCCCAATATACACATGAAGCACAAAGGAAAAAAATAATAACAAACCAACATCGACTTCAAAAATTTATTTTAGTCATGGCTGGCAGATCAAAACTATTCTATTCTAACCTTCAGTTAGAATAGTTAGTTCAGACAAATCTAGAAAATCCTCAACTTTTTTTTCAAATTCCTGTGCAACTTACTCTTTGTGTTCCAGATGGATAATATCTCCATGTTTCACAAACTCCACAGGGAAGGAAGGGTCTGAATAATTTGATAAATAGAAGAGGTCTCAACATGAATTTGTGGAGAAGGGACAAAGACATTAGAACACTGATACCTAAATATATTATCAAAATACTATAAAGAGGGGAAGCATACTTCCAAACTCTATGATTTAATTCAATTGTAGGAACACTGAATCTATATTTATTTCATTACCCTGTGACTAATCTGCACTTTTCAACCAATAGCTGGAAGAGAAGCTGCTTGGACATGCTAAGTTGCAAGTTGTGAAATAACCACATTTTTTTTGCCTCATCCAAATTATTTCTCTCTTTTAACAGGTACCCAGTATCTGCTAGACATTTAATCCTCATTTATAAGTACTTAATCCTTGCTGATATCTAAATTAAGCAACTGTGGAAGGAGGGGGAGAGAGAAAAAGAGAGGTTGCAAAGCTATAAAAATTGACCAATGAAAGCCATCATTTCGAATTCTGGAAACTGAATCTGCCCTTGGGCTCACTGTGGCATGTGTGGCAATTAGGAAAGAACGCTTGGGGCTTTAAGTAATTAATGGGACAATTTAAAGAAACATTTGTTTTTTTCTTTAGATTTTTATTCCATCCTTCTTTCATATATTCAGTTTGTACACATACAACAGTTTGTTTTATTTTGATTCTGGCACTTCTTGGTATTCATCCTGCAAATTCTATGTTTGTCAGCAACACAAGAATTTCAGAATGCACTGTGATAGAATAATTTTAATAAGCAACTAGTTTAATGTAATTCTGAATGAAGTATACTTGCACTGGGACACATAAAATACCATGGTTTAAGAGAAACATTATTAACATAAACATTTAGAAATGATAACATTAGTTTTAAAAGGTAATACAGCTGATAACCATAAAAATAGTTGGATTAATACATTTGTTCATTATGGCCTATAATGAAGTACACCTACAGACAGCAGTTAAAACAGCAGTTAATGCTGTAAGGCACTATGGGCAACAGTAAAATTGCAATGTAAAATAAACAGCCTTAAAACTAAGGCAGATAACATATAATACATGCAAAATTGTAAGCTGTTTGTCACATATCACCAAAATGGAATGATAAATTTTCTTTGGCAAGATTTTATTGAATCCAATATTTCATTCATGTTTTTGCATCAAAATGCTTTGCCCAAAAGAGTAAAGTGTGTGCTTCTATATGCCCCCCTCTTGTCATTATTGAATTTTTTAAAACAAAGAAAAATTAAAAAAGAGATTGGTGGAATCTGTGAGCTCTTGTAGTAAAATCTAGCAAAACTACCACATATTTATTTTCCAGTTCATAAAAAAGTGAACAATAGTCTTCAAACAGAGAATTGGATTAGCTGTCCCACAGTCTGGAGTTTGTTTGTTTTTTTAAAAAAAAACTTTCTTAATATAAGATCATTATATCATACTTCCAAAAGTGTTGTGCTCCACCGTCTGACAGATTTTCAGACAAAACATTTCTCCAAAAATTTAATCAAGATCTACTTCACTGAAATGTCCTATCACTTTTTCTGGACATACTATCTGAAATATAGGAAAAACACTCCATTTCAACTTTTGTATATCTGAAATTAATTAAAAGACTGTCATATTTTAATTCAAATCTATTTTTCCAAGTAAAAAATGAATGTATTTATTAAATGTTTATTGATCTTATATGAGAAGACCTTTTTACTGTCCTAGCTGTCGTTCTGCTACATTTCCTTTTATTAATGTTCCCCAAACAACTTGTCCAAAGCTAGATACCCTCTCAAGTGATACAAGCACATTCCATTTTACACCTATGATTTTCTTTGAAAGAAAGTCAAGATTTCAATATAGCAAGTATTTAATATATCCTGGGAAACACAATTGTTACAAATATGACTGAACATAATCCTGAGAAAGGACATTTTCATTGAAGAAAAGTAAAATGAATAATATAATCCATTTGGTTGATTTTCAATTTACCTCTATTCAAGTTATGTTTCCTTATAATCCATAAATTATTCAAGTCTTTGTGTAAATATGCAGTGACCTAGGGATACATAAACGTTATTAGACTTAATTTCTTAAGTATATTAATGAAGCTACACTTCTATAATTACTAACAAATACAATACCTTACATACAGGATTACAAAATACAAAAATGAAGAAAAGAGGTTTATCCCACTATTTTTCCACAATAATTGTCATTCAAAGTCATGTTGATTTTGACGGTAGTAAGGATCTTAAACTTAAATCATCACAATAGTCTCATGAAGATTAGTTCATGAACCTAAGCCCATGATGGCGAACCTATGGCATGCACACTGGAAGTGGCACGCAGAGCCACTTCTGCCAGCATGTGAGAGGTCACCCAGAAGAGCCCCACTGTGCATGCATGCACATGCCGCTGCCAAATAGGTGATTGTCAGGTATACATGCGCAAGGTATGGGGGTGCGCAGGAGACACACATGCATGTGCAGAGATGCGCAATGCATGGGGGTCATATGCACATGTGCAGAGATGCACGGTGCATGTGGGGAGTCACACGCACATGCGAGTGGGCGTGGGGGGTACCAGCACACATTGCCTTCTGGGTGCTGGCACGCAATCGGGATGGGAGCCAAAAAAGCTTAGCCACCACTGACCTAAGTGACGCAACACCGAAGCCTTTATATACATATTTATAGACTAAATACATATATAAAGAGTGAAACATGAATAATATTATAGTATGCCATTAATTTTTTTTACTGTAAAACAGAACTGCAATCAAAGCCATTTCACACTGGCTGGTTAGCCAGTATCTTTTTTGGTTGACTAAAACTTTGATATTATGTTTTATTTAATAAATTAATATTTAATAGATTGAGAAACAGTTTCTTTTCCAAGGCAATAATTGTCTTGAATCAAACAGTGTATTTGTGATTTAGTCCTATGTATATAGTGGCATTTTTAAACTATCTAACTTACTATATGTTTAGATAGGTTTTAGACTAGTGTCAGCCTTTAAGATTTTCTCCCTTTGCTTTGCATCTTTCGGCTGTCATAAGTAACGAGGGGAGGAGGGGGGAATGGTTATGGGAAGTGAGCTGGAGGTGTTACAAACCAGAACTGTATAAGCTGGTGGGGGGGGAGATTCTTGCTTAGGTTTCTATCCTATGCTATGCGCAGCTGCAACTCTTTATCAAAATATGTCAAGGTCAATGGACAGAGGCCTCATCACCACCTGGAGATGCCCACATGATATACACAACTTTTAATTGGATGAGCCAATTGAACTATTGGGGGTGGGAACGTTGCCATTACTTTGTATATGTGATTTACGCGCCCATTTTCTCAGATTCAGAATTCTTTTGTTGCTACCACTTGATTTCCAGTAAAAGGTATCTTTTCTCTGATTAATGGAGTCTAAGTATTTCTTTCTTGGATTTTGAATGGAGCACCAGCTGACAACTAGGTGGTATTATTATTATTATTATTATTATTATTATTATTATTATTATTATTATTTCAATTTTAAAATACTCTGTAGTTTGATTCTGATTTGGTGTTTGTGGCACTGTGCTTGAGTAGCTTTCAAATTTCATTTTATTTGTAGAATGAAATGACAATAAAGGTATTCTATTCTATTAGCAAACTAGTATTTAATAATTTGTCAATAACTGGTCTTGACAAATTAATAAATATTAGTTTGGTAATAAGGTACCAATAAGGTACCAATATGGGTACCAATACAGATTGGAGAAAATGATTTGGAAGGTTGTGTGTACTCTTCAAGCTCTAAGTTTGAGATTCCTGATTTAGACAGCATGACTAGTAGCCATTTTCCATCCCACGAAAAACAAATCTTGAAGGCCATCATACATAGTGAAAAAATAATTAACTTCCATATGTTTTAGTCAGCTGAATGACTTACGGAAGTATCAGTAGAATGATTGAAAATGGTATTTTCATACTTGACTGACCTGCTGCTGCCTTGCTCCCACTCCTTCAGGATACAGGTGCCAGTGGGAGTGAAGGTATCCTCCCGCCATGCGAAGATTCTTCAGTGTTATCACAGACCCATATGCTACATCTAAAAAGAAACAAGGGTTGCATTCGTAACCATAGATTACTGCCTTTCCCCCCCTTCCATTCAATTGTTCCTGAATTCCAGAGACTGCCTGAACAAGTTCCTGCAGTTTTCTTGGGAAGGTGTCAGCCCTGGAGCCATCCCCCACCCCCCTACCCGCACCTTCAGGGCTGCCACAGCGGAGATGGGTCAAACTGTGGGAATGGGAAGGGGGAGGAAGAGATAGCTGGGGGAGTGTAGCCAAAATAAAATACTTTCTTCTGAGAACCAAGAACTTTTCTACAAGGTGCAAGGAGGTGGGATCTGAGACCAAGTGACCCTTGGACTGTGACCTGATTGGACCATGTGATGAACTATGTGGGCAGGAAGAAAACTTTACTTTTAACTAGGGGAAAACCCAAGAGGGGTTTAGAGTCAAGTTTCCCCAGATGTGCCAATAGGACATGCCTAATATATCTTTACTTTGAGGAACATGCCTGCCTTTGAGTTTTGATTCCTTTGGGGGTGTTACTTGGAACTCTAACACAAGGTTTTTCAGAAATGGTTTACCACTGCCTCTTTCCTAGTGTTCCTTGTTCAAAAAACTCTACCGGCAAATAGATATGAAATAGAGCACTCTGTCCAGATAATTCAGCCCCATTTGAGCATCTTTCATGTAAACCTAATGCTGTTTGACAACAATTTCATGAGACTCTTTACCTGATTCATGTATCATACTAACCTACAGCTAAGGCTTGTTGAATAAGCAGCAACTGGCTGCTTTCTCACAATCATGCTATTTATATAATGTAATTCATCTGGCTCAAGCTTATACAGTTTAAAATTTAGCATTTGATGCATAACCTAGACTATTATAAATTATTAAACAAATCATAATTAAGTCAAACAGTTGTACAATATGTACACTGAACCACAACCAACCACACTACTGTACAACTTGGAAGACTACTACCGGTAGTTTATTGCTACTTACTCCGTGTCATAGATATTTGTGCGCAGATGGTTTTGGGCTTAATCTGTTGTATAATAACATATGGCTTTTGTCAGGATGATGCTCACAAATAGCAATAGCACTTAGACTTATATACCACTTCAAAGTGCTTCACTGCCTTCTCTAAGCGGTTTACAGAGTCAGTATATTGCCTCCAACAATATGGGTCCTCAATATATTTAATCTAACACAGATGTGTAAAATTCAACTTATCAATATATTGCCCTCCCAGCCTCACTATGAAGTACATACTTTTATATAAAACATTAACAAAAGCATCTATATGCCTCTATCACACTTGTGCTTCATTGTACATTCCCTGTTCCCAAATCAAACATAACAAAAATTAATTTTTTAGAACATCAAAATATTTCAAACAATGCCAGGCAAAAGTTGCTTTTTAAAAACCCTTTTCTTAAAAATTATTAATTTGCTTTGCTTTGAACTACCTATAGTCTGTAGAGTTACAATGTTTGCTAGAGCATTTGTCCCTTCAATAACCCAGATACTCACATTCTGGAACAGAAACATTATGAAGATTGTTTCCAATGAGCCGGGATTGAAATCCGGAGCTGAAAAAACCATCACCAGGTCCACTGAGAAAAAAAAGTACTTGGGTTTTCAGTAGACAGTATGATTAAATAAGGAGAAAATGTAACAGGAAAAGAAAAATGCTTTCCACTTCTTGTAGATGTCTACAAAGATCTAATTTCCTGAAGCGTTAGAACATCCTGAGCCATACTATCAGATCAAGCCATGGTTTAGACCACGGGTGTCAAACTCGATCACGTCATGTGACGTATTGCAACATTTTTTGCCTTTGTAGAGCTAGGGTGGGTGTGGCCTGCACCTATGCACCTGGCTGCCAGTTTGATACCCCTGGTTTAGACTTTAGGGTTCTTTACAGCCTCTCATGTCCAGAGGCAAAGAGAGCAACAGCCAGAATTGTGAATTATCACAATCAGTTGTTGTCTCCAACCATAACTGGCAGTAATCTCAAAGCCTGGTTATTAAAAATCATGTTTAGCCAGTTTAAAGATAAATCAAGCCTCATTGAAATCAACCTCAACAGTTCATGAGGTTTTCTTGGCAGCAATACATAAGTAGTTCACCATTCCTTTTTTTCTGGATGTGTGTGTGTGTGTGTGTGTATTGTTGTTGTTTTTACTTTTCAGACTACTCTGCATCCTTGAGGTTTTCAGTCTTACTTAGCTTTGGCCTGCTGCTGCAATTAATCAATGTAAACACTACCCTGAACTCAGTTAAATGTCTTTAAGAAAGGCTTGGTATAGGGTCCAAATAAACACTGCAGCAATTACAGTGCAAAGTTTCTCAACTGTGTATTTCCTTTCTGACAGAACGAGATGAGATACCTTCTGTTTAATACTGCAAAATGCACTGCAAAAAGGGTTATATAGAGGACAAGAGGCAGTACAATGAGGCAAAGTGCACGAGCCAAGAAGTGCTTTCCCAGTGTGGCCTGGAAAAAAAAAAAAGACAAATGCATCAACTTTTAGGCAAGATTTTTCTTTATCAAAACAAATTGTCTCTCTATATATTTCCAGTGCTGAAGCAACAAAGCTACAAATTTGTACACTTACACACTTAAAATTAGACTGGAACAAAGCATACTCAATTTTTTAAAAAAGCTTCATCTGATGTATTATCTTCCCATAATAAATCATGCCATGAGTACCTCAATATGGCAACAGAAAAGTCATACGTCAGTTCAAAAACAATTTGAATGAAAACAAACAAAAAAACCTTTTGGAACTGTGTGTACCAAAAAAATAATAATAATCACATGGCATCTATCTAAAAAATAAATACATTAATTAATCCAAAATTTGTTACTCATTCAAACTTCATTTTTTCCCAAAATAAGATTTTCTGATGGGAGAATTAATTGGACTGCAATTTTCCATGTTTATTCAATATATCTTTTTCTAAAAGATTGTACTTTGGGGCTTTTATCCTATGTACATGTAGAAGAATAGCTCTCACAGGCAAAATTATTTCTAGCATTGTTTGCTTACATACCTAACTGAAAACAGTTCTGAACAAAACAGATAATTCCAATCAAGTTCAAGATAGGCTTCTGAAATTACTTATTTTCAACCTCTTCAAAACTCCAAATGCTGTGACATACAGTATTTGCGTCTGTTTAGCCATTCATCTATATGCCATACAGGAAAAACAGTTGGAGTAAACTACTACATATGCTGGCTAAAACTTCATCCAATTATTCAATACTGTAGTACATATTTTCAAATAACCATGCATGGAATGCTGTCCGAATCCACTATTTCCCGCTCATCCTTCAACTCTGTTAACTTATATTGTTATTGCAAAAGTTTCTTCTTGGGTTATCTAAGAAGAATGCAAATGGTAGAAAAAGATTACTGAGTAAATTGAATATCCTATGGGAGGGAGATAATTAATAATCTTGATGTAATGCTTTTTCAGTTTTAAGTGGTGAAAAGTGCTAAAAGAGAGTTATTCTGTCAATCCTGATCTAGAATTATACTCTGCTTTGCTTAGTTTAAGATTCAAAGAACTGTGCTGGCAATGGTACAACTTAAGTTTCTGAGCAGCCATCTGCAAAAGGAGGTATAAGCAACATGGATTTGCTTTATTTCATTTTCAATTGACTAATACTTTCTGAAGTAGTTCTTTTCAAAAGCTGAAACTCACATCCTTGCACTACATGTATTTTAATCAAAAAAATAAATCACTAGCAGAAATAAAAAAGATCACATTTTCATATATAAAAGAAATAGAAACAATTGAACTAAATTATATGTGTCAGAAAGCCACTTTTCTTGCTGTTAATGAGGTGCCAATTTAATAATGTCTATTGTCAATACTTCATATTTAATTTCTCCTAAGCATTGCATAGAAATAATTTACTGTCCAGAAATAATTTAATTTCTACCATGGCAAGCTATTTATGTCCAGAAAATAAACTCTTAATGATGAATGACTTGCAGTTTTCTTCTTCTTTAAAAAAGTAATTCAACATGTAAAGGCCATTAAATCCATCAGGCATAGCTATAAACCAGTAATTTATTGGATAAAAAATCCAATTTGTAGGCTACATTTATTGCTTCATTAAAGTTCAAACAATTTCCAGGCTTCCTCCCCAGTTCCCCAACACACATCATAGCTTATTAAGATAACCAATTTAAGGCATTTCAGCAGTAAAATATGTCATATAAAATCACTTGTAGAACTTTACATATGTCCATATATTGGGGTACTCAATAACAATGCTAGATATGTATGTATACAGAATAACAGAGTTGAAAGGAACCTTGGAGGTCTTCTAGTCCAACCCACTGCTTAAGAAGGAAACCCCATATCATTTCAGACAAATGGTTGTCCAATCTTCTTTAAAATATCCAGTGTTGGAGCACCAACAACTTCTGGATACAAGTGTTCCACTGATATAGATATGGGTTTGAGGATGTTTTAACCTGAATTGAGTAACCTAATTGATACCTTACAATTTTGTGGTCTGTTCTTAAGAATACTATCTTTTTCATACAAATGTTTAAAAAGTAATGAGTTTTACATGCTCACCAGTGACAGACTAAGGTCTCCCAATAACTCCCAAAGTTCACAGATAGTATTCAGGCCAACCAGAAGGACAACAAAAAGGCCAACAAATTTCACCCCCATTGCACCAGCGAGGTTCACCCCAGTCAAACACAGCCAGAACCACCAGGGGACAGTAAAGGACCTGTAAAATATATAGTTTAAAGTTTTCTGTTCAAAATTCATGTTTTTTTTTTGGGGGGGGGAGTTTTGTTTAACAATCTATATCAAAATATATTCTATTTATAAATGGAAGAAAATAATGCTGAAAACAGACTGGTTGTGACACACTGACATATAGTAAGATTTATATTTAATCTAGAGAAAAGGAGGGTGGTATCAATAACTCATAAAGATAGAACCTGGTTCCAAAATTGCTCCTTCCTAATCCTGATCCACCCAGGTATTTTGGACTACAGTTCTCAACAACCTTGTCAGTACAGCAAAAATAAGGCCATGCATCTTAGGTCTTGGACCAAAATTACAGTACTATAGAAGTACATATATCAAGAAGCTTGTTCTATAACAGCCTTCACCAACCTGGTATTTTCCAAATTTTCTCTGGAAAATGTAGGAATTGCAGTTCCTACACAGGACACCATTTTGGGGTAAAACAGTGGTCTTTTCTAGGGGGAAATTAAAATTTCTCCATAATTATATATAAAGCAATCTGATCGAATACTGTTATAGATCAGTATGATTAAGTCTTGTTCAACATGGCTACATTTTTGTACTATCTGTAAAATTAGGCAGACTGATTATCCACTGACAAATCCATCACCAATTTGTAATATTTTGTTTTGTTTTTGTTTTATATTTAATGTATTTTTGTTTGTAATTCTGTCCATGACCATAATAAAGTAACCATAATAAAAATATCCATTCAAAACCTGATCTAGAGAGATTATCAAGCAACATCTTACTATGGTGGTTTCAAGTTGCTAAAGAAAGTAACCAGGAACATGCTTGTTTAAGGATCACAGTCTTTTCTACATATACAAATCAAGCACAGCTACAACTGAAAATAATATCTCAGTATGCAGGAAGAAGAAGGCTCAGATTCAAGTACCCACTTAACCACATAAGCTTATGGTATCGGTGAGCCACTCATACTCACACAGGGCTGTTGTGAAAAAACAAACAAGGAGGAACTACTGGTTGCCATATTCAATTCCTGAAGGAAAGGGCGAACACAAACCTAATTAATGTAGAAAATCTCATCTACAAAGAACTTATTAAAACAAAATGTTTTAATTTTTTCTGAGATGCTCTTGAAAATCATTTCACGATTTAGTTATACTTCTTATTCAGGAAATTTTATTCCATATATTTTCTAAATCTCTTTGTATTTTTGTCACAGTCTTTTTTCCAAACAAGCATGCTTAAGATTTAAGATTAATTTATTCATCTGCAACAGCAGGAGGGGGGAAATCACACACCCCCACAACTTGAGGCTGCCAAAGTAGGTAAAATTGTCAGATAAACTATCATAACAACTTTCATGGTTTATTTATTACCTATATACTATAAAATACATCAGCATTCTCAGTGTTGTTACATTATTGAAAGCATTGGGTGATAAATGCAAATAATAAAAGACAGTACAATGATGTACTTTGGTAATAAAATTTTTCAGAGAGAATGAAAGTAGAAGAGAAATGTACAGTAGTTCAAATCATAAAACATAATGGTTTTAAACTGCTAAAAAGCTGTGATCTAATATTCAATAAACAGACAAACCAGGGATCCAATAAACTTAACAGATCACTCTGTATCACCACAAATATCCTGTTCCTACTAGCTATCCTTTTCACTTTATTTGGCAGGGGAAAGTAAGACAGGGTCCTATTAAATGCTTCTACAATTTGATTAGAACCCATGGAGTCTATCACAACAGGTAGTAGAGACTATCCTCAACTTTCACAACCTTATCAGTAACTCATGACTACTTTTATGAGGTGTTTTTATAACACCGGGATGGCGAACCTATGGCACACGTGCTGGAAGTGGAAGAGCCTGGAAGAGCCCCATTGCATATGCGCGCATGCCCCCTGCCAGCCAGCTGATTGTCGGGTATCTGCTGCGCATGCGTGGGGGTAGACGCACGCGTGGGAGACACATGTGCATGCACAGAGGCATGCAGTGTGCGGCGGGTTGCATGTGCATGCAGAGGCATGCGGTGCAGGGGGGTCATGCACAGGAGGGCGAGGGGAGTCGTGCACACATTACACCATGGGTGCAGGCACATAAGTGTGCGAGCGCACACATGCGAGCACTTTTGGCACGCACATGGAAAAGGTTAGCCAGCACTGTTATAACACAGTAGTAACATAGCAGCAAATGGTAAGACAGCAACACTAATAACTGCATTGAAGCAATCTTTCCTTTTGAAATAACAATTTATTTACCAGTCCTATGAGCTGCTAGTTTCAGCAATTGTATTATGGGACACCAAATGCTTACAATTTGAATGTGGTCTACTGCATATTCTACTTTCTCATTTGTTTCCCTTCTTTGTTACATTTTAACCATATAATACTGTATATAATGTTTCCAAACTCTTGACTTTTCTTGATGAAATTTTGGTATTACAGTTGCTTTACATTTTATACTGTAAGTATTCCAGAGCTCTTTGGGGTCATGATGCCAACTTAAAAGTTACAACATAAATAAATATGAATGCTCTATAATAGAGATAAGGAGTGCATGTCTAATTCCAAAGATGATCAACTGCTGCCATCTTACCTATCTGAATAGGAATTATATTTAACCATACTGAGTACAGCTCCCATGAGGAAGAACATCAAAATGGGGTCAAGAAGAATGTACTGTGAGATTGTAATGAAGCCAGTGTCTGAAAAAAATGAGAAACGTATACTAGCTTTGTTATTCAAATTATTTATTAATGCTTAGTCGAACATAACCATATTGAATTCTAAAAGTACATTGTCATCCAGTGGTGGGATTCAAATATTTTTACCACCAGTTCGGTGGGCATGGCTTGGTGGGAGCGCTTTGCGTGCTTGCACATATTTTGCATGCATGTGCTAACCATGCACATTGTGCAGGCGCAGAAGTGTTTGCACAGGCACAAGAGGCATTCCAACTCACCTCCTGCAAACCTGTACACTTCTGGTCACCTCAGCAGCTGCTGCGCAACACTCTGCTGTGTGCAGCACGCTGCTGTGCTGTGCAAGGCAGCTGCGCTTCAAATTCAGAGGATAAAGGTGAATATGAGAGCCCAGACGGATGGGAGGGCCCAACAGCAGAGCAGCGGAGATAGCTGGTTCGGTCTCCGCTGCTCAACACCTCTACCAACTTGGCCGAATCGGGCCGAACCAGTAGAATACCACCACTGTTGTCATCCCAACATTTTCATTTTCAGAGACATTACTGTACTTAGAAAGATGATTCTGAGCCTGAGATGATCACCAACTTACTCTCTCACATATGCTTGCATACACAAAGACAAGACAGAAAAAGATGGCTGAATCTCAGTGAATCTAAAATAAACATGTTATTTCAAAGGTAAATTATTTTGTGACAAACCTGGCTGTATTTGAGGGAAAATATTTATTATTTATTAAAATGTATAATAATTTATAAAGCTGACCAATTCACACATAGTTGATTCTGAGGGGCTTACAACATTTTAAAAATCCACCATATAATAAACATCCATATAAAAAGAAATCCCACACACATCCCCACGACAACACTAACAAATCAGCCACTTGATTGATTCTGTCTTTGTAGTTCCCAGGCCTGCATAGGAACATGCATGTGAGAGTAGATATAAAACACAACACTGATTTCTTAAACAACAAATTAAAGCCTGATCACATGGATAAATATCAATCAGATTTTCTACAAAATCCATAATACAGTTGGGAGGCAAAACCTCTCTGCACAAAATTTTCTATAACTGAATTGCCACTATTAAGAATCCCTCATAACAATGGTCTGATTCCGCCGGTTTGGCCTGGTTCGAGCGAACCAGATGTTAAATTTACGTCTGGTTCGCCAAACCGGTAGCTGAACCAACCAGCTGGCCCCTCCCACCCCACCTACCACTCCCAGAAGTCTCCATGAGGCCCGTTTTAGATGCAGGTAAGTATAGGGTCCACACAGATGCTCTGGGAGGGTGAAAAATGGAACAAACTGGAAGTTCCGGGAGTCCGGAAACGGGCCTGTTTCCGGCTTCTGGAGGCCCTCCGGAGGCCAGGGGAGGCTGTTTTTCACCTTCCCCAGAGTCCGGAGGCTTCTCTTGGAAGTTCCTGTAGGCCACGCCCACCCCTGGTTATCAGCAAACAGGTTACAAAAGTTTGGCATAAGATAAAGTATGAACAAGATGCATGCAGACTTGGCCAATTATCTTACTGTATCTTTCATAATAGAGAAGACCAAACACAGACCAAAGCAGTTGCTTACCAAAAATCAGGAGGGTAGCAGTGATTACTGCTGCAGGCAATGATCTCGATAGCTCCAGAACTGTGAGGTAGCAGAAGGGGATCAGACATGAACCAAGGAAGGCACAGAACTGAATAAAAGAGAAGAGAAGCATTCTTCACAAGGTCATTAAGATTATTCAGCTTCCCTCACTGACTTGTGGGAACTTGGTTGGGAAGGTCCCAAATGGCAATCATATGACCTCAGGATACAGCAACTATGGTAAATACATGCTGGTTGCCAAACACCCAAATTTTGATCATGTGACCATGAAGATGCTGTGATGGTTGTAAGTACATGGAATGGCCCCCACCCCTGGCCTCGCTTCACCATCAGAGGCCTTCAAGAAAGGCCTCTGTAGATGATTTAAGAGCTCCAGATTTTGATGCACATTCCTTAATTCTATTCACTCCACTCTAAGATCAATAATATGTAGCTATATCAGCTATATTGTTACTACTTGCACAGAAAAAGTGACAAGTAAAGAACAGCATGCTTGAGATAAAGAAAGTTCCATCACCGGTAGATTTATTAACAGAATATGGGCATCACAAATTAAAAATTTGCAAAAAAGATTTAAAGTAACTTTTTGGAATTCACTCAGCAGAAACAGCAGTACATAAATAAAATAAATATTTCATCTCCCTTATTTATTCCTATACATTTTAAAAGCTATAAAACCATATTTCATTTTAACATACGACAATTTAAGAAATATTTCTTTTAAAAATGATGCTTATGTTACAGGCTATTTCAAAATGTCCTCTTAAAATCTAAAGTGGATCTAACATTTCCTTTCATCATCAGTAATTCAGGAAGCTCCCCATCATGGATGGTTACCATCATACCAGTCTTTTAGAACAGGTTTTCAAGAAGAACAAACTGATAGAAAAAAGCTGTTTCATCCCTGAATTAAGATGTTTTCCACAGACAGGAGTCTCAGACAGAATAAATTCTGGCTCTAACATGTATTAGAATTAGAAAGAGAAACCTGCTACTATTCTCCAAATATAATCTTTACATTTGATAATATTTATAATCTTACCGCTCTCATTCCTATATAGTTATGTTGTTCATATTTGTCCCCAGGCTTCTGGAAGGGAAAAGTCCCATCGTAGCCACTCAGATAGCCAGCAAGTCCTATTAACATCTAAGGATGAAGAGGAACGATATTACTAAAGCAGAAGACAATTCAAAAGTTTATCAGATCAAATCAAATATCAGCTGATGAGTAAATAAAAAGTATTGCCTACAGCCCATGGCTTTCAAAAATGAACCGGGTGCTTAAATACGGTAAGCAAGAGTAATGAGAATGGAAGAAAGCTATCACTATCATGATCTCCTTATCAATGTATAGGCAAGCATCAGATCAAAAACATTAACAGAAGTCTAGACCAGAAGCAGTTAAATTAAGTAAGATGAAGGTTAACTATAGATTACAATGATATAAAAAGTAACAGCATGGATAGAAAACAATGAACAAAGTCAATCTATTCCAAATGGTTGTCATTCCAAAATGTATATATGAAAGTATATAGTAGGCATGAAAAATACACTATAAATACTGGCCCTAGGAAAATAGTTTATTTTAGGAATATTGGCAACCCAAACTTTCTTTAGTATAAAAAAAAATTAAAAAATAGTATATATTTTCAGATCAGAAAGTTGAACTCCAAAAAATAATGGGTGAAGGCAGGTCAAAAATTTTAATTTAGATTCATATTTACTTTTAAAATTCAAAAATTTGTATGATTCTTTCTAGTCAGTTACTGAATACTTTCCTCCTTTTATCAGATTATAAATTGCAATTTAAAAGCAAGCTTCCATTAGAATGGAACTGCACTAAAGTTTTTAGAGTTAAGCATTTTTGAAGTAATAGTTTACCATGTAACACTAAAATCAATAAGATTTAAACTGATTTATCAATTTTGAAAAAGATTGTTTTTCATGTGCAAGTTAAGGATGAATGAGCAATCAGACAGCAAGATCCAAGTTCTAAAATCAAAACGATTACTGTAATTTTAAAGAATATCCACTGAAATGTTTATAATGCTTACAGGAAGTAACTATGTTCCACCAAAGTATTAACTAAATCTGAAAAAAGTAAAATATTATGGTAGCTTTTTACCTTCCCCAAAGGTGGATGGACATCAAAGAAAAATGTCCGGTTAATATAATAACTCCCCATCTTTCCAAAATGTGTTTCATCCCAGCTATAAAAAGACAAAAGTAAGGTCAGTTCATTATCAGGGTTTTAACTTCATACTTACTCACATTTTTAGTCTTGTTTACTTCTAGTTTATTAGAATAATGAATTCTTAATAGTTCTGCATGTAGCTTATGAAGAAAAAGCAGCTGATCTTTCCAAATTAGTTTCTACTAAGGCTAGGTAAATAATTATCTTTGATTATATTAATTTATATGGTTCTTTAATTCTACAAATATGCAACTCCATTACATTGACTTTCACCCCATATCTTCATTTCCTTCAAAATAAGGTACATACTTAAGCATTTCTACAATATACAAACTTCCTTTTAGGAAGCTGACAAGCCCACAAAAATTAAAAAGCAAATCTTATAACCGGGATATTCATGAAAACTGAAAACTAGTCACAGTTTGCTTTAAAAGTATAGTGTCTATTTTGGAAAAGTTCACTCTCCAATTCATCCTGCTAGAAATAAATCAAGAAATTGTGTCCCAGCCACTTGATCTTATTTATAATTAGACAAACCTAAGTTTATAGGCTTTGTTATGAATAACTGCATGATTAGATCACTCTTATTTTACTTTTGTTTACTTATTTGTTTACTTATTTGTTTACTTGTTTACTTATTTTTATAATGCTTACAGGGAGTCTGTAAATGTTACAAAGTTCCAAGCATCATTTTTGTATGGCAAGAATGACAATGTGGACAGGAACCAAGCAAAGGCATTTTTCTCCCTTGCAAACGCCTTTAAAAAGCCCTTCAAAACACCCACAGGGCAAGGGCTATCCAGATATAAGGGAGAACCTCATTCCAGGGGACAGGTGCTGCTACAGAGAAGGCATGCTTTTGAAGTCCTGAAATGATACTGGGTAATTAAAGGAACTTTTGTGGAAAAACTTTGCAGGATTGCATTAACCAAGCAGATACTACGCGGCAAGAAACAATACCATATAGAAGCAGGCCCTATGCCACTTGCATAGACTAACAATCGGAGACTGCAGGACTACTTATAATAATCAGCATGCCATTTAATGACAGCAAGATACAGGGCCATTTTAAATGCCATACCACAAAATTCTCTAAACAAACTACCCTCAGTAAAAAATGTCCTAGAAAGGACTTGCACAGATATTTAACATATTATCACTTCTTTTACTACAAAGCCAAAGCTTGACCACAGCAACAAACAATGTCTCTGTACTTTCCTATTTTCTTTTGTGATGTTTCTAAGAGTGCAACAATGTGCCTTAAAATGTACAATATTGAAAGATAAAACAGAAGTGCAAGGAGCTTGGTCATTTCTGTGTGTCAAAAACGCTGTTCTGAACCCTGATATATTTGAATTTTGCTTAACCAGGTCAGATTTTTTCTAAAGCGCCTGTAGCCAAATAAGGAATAATGGATGGAAACTGAACAAGGAGAGATTTAACCTGGAAACAAGGAGAAACTTTCTGACAGGGAGAACAATCAACCAATGAAACAGCTTGCCCTCGGGGTTGTGGGAGCGCCATCAGTTAAGACTTTCAAGAAGAGATTGGACTGCCATTTGTCAGAAATGGTGTAGGGTCTTCCGCTTGGGTGGGGGGTTGGACTAGATGACCTATAAAGTCCGTTCCAACTCTGATTATCTGTAATCTGAGATTCTTGTATTTCATGGTTCTGTGTTGGCTGTTCTGTCTTCTACATTACGCCACGTATTCAGGTTTACAGCCGGATTAAACCAAAAGCCAAAATTGCATCTTGACTCAAATACAGCTACAGGGACTGAATACCTTTGAACTAATTACCCCAGTCGAGTCTGACTTGTTTAAGATTGTTAGGACAGAAATGCAAGAGAATGATGTATGCACATGAGGAAAGAAGGGACCAGAAAGGCTACTTTTGCTTATATTCTGCCTTTCAGGGAAAACGACTCCAAGGCAGGTTAACCAACAAGTAACTGCACGAGTCACCTGGAAACAACCACTTTCCTATCTGAAGTGAGTTCTAATGCAAGTCTCCTCCACCGACAGATCCCGCCCCTAAAGCAAAGCCCCGCCCCCGTCGCCATGGCATCCCGCAACCCAATACCAGATGTGCGGCGGCTCCCGCAGCCGGTAGAAACGCGTAGCAAAGCTTAAGAAAGTGACGAAGGCGAGGGGGCTCCAAAACCGCCTTGGAGTCGCGCGGGCGGAGGGAGCCAAGACAGGAACACTCGCCAGTCTGAGTGTTTTTCGCTGCCGAAGGCCCAGCACGGCCGGGCAATTCTTGTTCGTGGCTAGTGGCATTCGCGCCCTGAAGGGAGGCGCCTGCTGTCGGCTCCCGTAACCGGGCGCAGCGCATCACGGGAAGTAGAGTCCACTTCGAGAGGCATGTTGGGCAAAAGGGTCGGGTATTTGCACCCACGTGAGGGAAACAGAAAAACTTACTTTTTTTTACAGCATTGTGGGAAATGTAGTTCTTGAAATATGTCTTTTTTTTTTATTCGTATGAAGTTAAGCCTCAGAACTCATTCCCATCCGCATCAATGAGCTTGCTCCTTTAAACTATTGGGATTATAACCTAGTGCCTTAATTTTATTTAACTTTATTGGACTTTAATTTTATTTAATTTTATTAGACTCAACAAAACCCTCAAGACCTTTTGCTTATCCATCTGTGCTCAAAGTGGGCAGGTGACATCTCTTTCCTGGCTGTTATATCTCTGAGCACTCAAAGTGCAAAAAAAAATGGGCACTAACCTTTTTTGTATGTCCCTTATAGGAGGAATTGTAATTTAGATCTTGCTTGCCGCTTTGTATTCACTGAAATGGCTTAACCTAAATTTGCTTTTAATCACAATTTGGTCCAAAGTACTTTCATTTAAAAAAAAACCTTACAAAAAAGTAATGTGCCCACTGCATATAATCAGGAAAGATGTGAAAGGCCATGCCAAGATTTTATGCGCTCTCATTTGGGTAAGAGCTCCGTTGGATTAAGTGTCATCTAAATGTAACTTGAAACCTAGAGTCAATATCGAAAATACACAAGGCACAATGTTTCTCAGTATTATAGTGTCTTCATAGTTTTAACCAGAGGTGGTATTCAGCAGGTTCTCACCAGTTCTGGAGAACCGGCAGCGGAAATTTTGAGTACTTCAGAGAACCAGCAAATACCACCTCTGACTGGAGATTTCACCTGCCATGCCTACCAAGCCACACCCACAGAACCAGTAGTAAAAAAAATTTGAACCCCACCACTGGTTTCAACACACACACAAACATTTCTGTCAATCTAATTTAGTTAGAATTCTTTTCAGCCCACTTAACTTGAATATTCCTGTATGCTTAGTCAATTCTTTTTTTACTGTTGTCCTTTAAATCATTGTAGGACAGCCATATCAGTCTCTATATAGTTAACCCAAATGTAGCCCAAAATTAGGATTCTGAAAGCATCTTTTCAGATATGCTGACAATCTGAATTAATCAAATTTGTCAGCCTGAAAAAGTGCTTGCAAACTCCTTCAAATCCTTTAACTTTTTTTTGAGTCTCCTGCCTGTTCTTTGTCCCTTGCCTACTTATGATATTGCCTGCTACCAAGTGGTTACAATATAATAAAGTGTGTGTGTATGCAAAGTGAAGGGAAGATTTCAATTTGATAGAAGCAACTTTTATGTTTGTATTTGACCATCAAATTTGTTGTGTCCTTTTGTGTCCTCATATGAAAGAAATATAACAACATTGTTGGAAGAAATATCCTTCTGGGTTCAGTTCCAAGTGGGGAAAAAGACACTGGAAACATGGAGGCTGTTTGGAAAGATGGTTTAATGGTGGACAGGATCACATGGCTTGGAGCTCTAAAATGAAAAGGACGACTGCATGCTTCAAGATGTTGGGTGAAGGAAACGAAGGGCCAAGATGCTGAGAGACTCTTAGTTATATACCCTCTGTTGGCCAAGTTCCACCTGAGTGTTTCCTGTTCCTGTGTAAGAAATGTATCCCATTAGCTGTCAGACTCCCAGGGGTAGGGGTCTTAGCTAACTTTGTAGATTTTGCCTGCACCACATGGCTTCACCTAAGTGCTGGCTGATGCAATTTTCCCAGGCCAGGTGGCGAGATGGGCAGAGGCCTTTGTTATGTAGAATACTCTGGTCCAGGCCTTAATGGCCCACCCATTAACAAAGGTGGGGGTGAGTTTCTGCTTCTGAGTTTCTACTTCTCTTTTTAGGAGAAATATTCTTCCTTTTTAATATTTCCTAGGATATTTCATTTTTCTAGAGAGGAGTGGGTGCTAACTTCCTACAAGATAATTACAATTTCACAAGGATATAGCTATTGTTTGTATCTTCTGATTAGGAGCCTTTGCCCATCTCAATCCCAAGAGCCAATGCAATCAGCCAGTTTCTTCTATAACACACTCAAGCTTTATTCTGTGTAATGAAACCAAGTGCATTTCTTTATAGTGAAAAAGGACAGTGATAACACTGGAGAGAATTAAAAAAAAATAAAAGCAGTCAAATTACAGTGAACCTAATGAACAAGACTGCATTCACTCCCAATGGGAAACACATTCACTTTCTAAATAACATATTAACCAATTTAAGCTATATTATACTAAAACACCTAATGCTTCTGTCCAAAGCATGTGAGTTATTGACTAAGATGGGTGGCCTTAGAAATTGAACAAATAAATAAAGCTATTAAAAAGGTCCTGGCATACTACGGTATTCATGTTGCTCTCCAGAATTACAGAGAAAAGCTGGGGAAGAGAGGAAACTACAACTCCCACAATCCCAACAATTCGCCGGAATGGCGTAAAATTCATAGAATCCCTAGCTAGCTAATATTAATAGTACAGGGCGGAACGTGAGGCGGCCGAGGCCACGCCCATTTTTAAAGGAGCCTGGCTCCCTACGAAATACTTGTCAATGGGGAGAGTGCGAGATGTGTGCTGCGTTAGCAAAGGTATTTGTTACTATTGCTTCCTTCTCCCGGCAGCTGCGCGGATAAAAGATCACGATGTAGTTGGGGTTTTGTCATCGTGAATACATCTTTTAGCAACCTGACTCCAGTTTGGTTATCCAACTTGAAAGAGTTTAATGGTTAATAGTTAACTTAAATATTTAAAGTAATAGTTAAACCGTCCAGACGAGGTTAATGCAGATTCTGAAGTCTTTTAGGGCTGTGACCAATCTTTGCATGCCGTTGAATAAGGGTTTGAAACCTGAAGCCAGAGGGTGGAGCATATTTGGGGCCATAAATAAACTTCTAGGAAATGCAGTTCCTGGAATTTCTAGAATCCAGTTCTTCTCCACTCAAGTCTCTTGAGTTGGCACAACATTTATTACCCATTTTACCTATTGATATTCCTTCCTTACTGCCTTTGCTCTGTCCTAGATTCCTGGTTTGTGAGTGTGCTATTATCTAGAAAGATGAATTTTTTCCCCCTCTGGCTTCCCTGCCCTCCTCCTTTATTATATCTACAGCAGCAGAGAAAACCTCTTGTCAGTAGATCGATGAAACACAAATTATATCAGACCTTTTCAGGACTCTTGATTGCCTCTCCTCCTAAAGACAATTTGGGCATCAGAAGAAAAAGAAAAAAGGAAAGAAAAGAAAAAAGAAAATAATTGGAAAAAGGAGTTATTAGAGCCAATATAACTAGAAAAGAGGACAGCAGAACCTGCTATTGTTGTGCAATTACATACAGGTAGTCCTTGACTTACAACAGTTCTGTTAGTCACCATTTGAAGTTACAATGGCACTGAAAAAAGTGACTAGTGGCAATTTTTCATGCTTATGACAGTTGTAGCCTCCTCGTGGTCACGTGATTTACATGATGGTTGCAGCATCCCAGAGTCACATGATTCCCTTTTGCGACCTTCTAACTAGCAAAGCCAATGGGGAAACCAGATCTGCTTAACAGCTGTGTTACTAATTTAATTGCAGCGATTCACTTAACAAATGAAGTGGCAAGAAACATTGTAAAATGGGGCAAAACTCACTTCAACAACATAAATTTTGGGCTCAACTGTGGCGGTAAGTTGAGGACTACCAGTAATTCGGTAGCAACTGTTGTATGCTATTGAGTCAGTTGTGACTGGGTGGACAGGTCCTTGCAGTTTTCCCTTACAAGATTTCTGAAACTGTTTTCCATTGCCTGCTTCCTACAGCTGAGAGAGGGGTGTTGGGTCAAGGTGACCCAGCAGGTTTCCTGTCTATGGAACAACTAGGACCTTAATCAAAACACCAAACTGGCTCTCTCTGTTGTGAAGCAGAGAACTGGAACTGACCAGCTGCTGGTTAACCTGATTTGGAGAGGGAGAAAGTCAGTGTACCTGACAAATGCCTCCAAACTGGCAAATAAGAGCAAAGCCCAGTGCATAATACCACTTACTATTATCTAGATTTTGCAGTGAGGAAAAAGAGGGCTGCTACATCTAAAATAACAGTACATTTTAAAGCAGGGGCCTCCAACCTTGGCAACTTTAAGCCTGAAAGACTTCAACTTCCAAAATTCCCCAGCCAACAAAGCTGGCTGAGAAATTCTGCGAGTGGAAGTCCTCTAGACTTAAAGTTGCCAAGGTTGGAAGCCCCTGTTTTAAAGTGCAGGTAAATCAGAACAGGGAAAAACACTTGACTTTCTCAAGTGAAATGGGAGAGGAGGGCTCTATTTTTTTTGTCTCTACTAAGAGATCTTGGAGAAATAATGGTATCAGAAACATGTGGGGTAGAAGGTGAGCAGACTTAAAATATGCGCATATATAAGGCCTATCATGCTACCTATTCTCTTTCCCTCCTGTAGCAAAAGTAAAGTGCTAATGGAAATGGCAAAGGCCTGAGAGAAATGGCTGATGGAAGCAATGCATCATAGAACTAAATTTATAAAATTAATTGTATAGCCATTTAAAAAAGAAATCAAGGTACATATCTCTGTTTAAATCTACAAATACTTGATGAATACATTATTATTGTACTTTATGGATTAGGGTTGATGGCACGTAATGAATCAAAGGGTTATTACATTGAGTGAAATCTGTCGGCTCACTGATTTCATTAAAATGGTAAAAAACAGTCCTTGAAGCTCGGTGTCACAATGCATGTAGAAAAGGAGTAGGACTTGTATTGTAATGTTGCTTGCATCACTCTTGATTCCTCTTTGCCCAAGGCTTTGCTGGTTATATTCTGTGTTTCTGGGGTTTTTTAATTGAGTTTTTTTATGTTAACTGCTAGTCCTTGATGATTGCAGTAGACTAACAACTAATGTAAAATATTTGGGTGGAGCGGTGTCCAGCATGTCATATGAAACATGATTTTTAGTGAAGTGTGTATTTGAAGGAGCAGGCTTTGAAGCCAAATGATGAAGATTCCCCACAATTTTGAGCCATCATCTGTCCCACAGTTTTAAGACAAGATTTAGATATAGTAATTCATAAATTACTTGATTGGGTAGCTGTATTTCTGTTAACAATGATAAACAGTGACTGTAGATGTGACTGAAAATTGCCTTGAAAAGATCTTGAACTATTTTTGTTTCTCTTTGGCTGAGAAAAGGTAACTATAATTCATACTAGGGCTTCTACTATCCTTTTTATCAGTTTCCTGTTAGGATCACTGATAAGAGATCCTTTCTCAAGCCAAATGATTTTTTTGTCTAATAAACAAGCAATATAAATGTTTCAACATTGACTAGCAAATCATTTTGATTTCTTTTTTTTAAATAAAGTTTTATTTGGGTTTTCACACATACAAAATACAAGTAAAACATCTTTTTTGAAAATAGCATGGTCCCGGGTTGAACTTCTTTATACGGACACAGAGCTCAATTTCATGTTTCTTTTTGTGTTCTATTCCATGTCTTATACTATGCTACATTTTCTGTATAGATTTTCCTGTCTTTTAATTTTCTCAAGTTTTATTTTGATTATCTCATCTCAATTCAAATCATATTTATACTTTTGTCTGTTCTGTTTCAATTTCATATTATCTTTTCTCATTAAACAATTTTTTCCTCTAGTTACTAATTGGAGTATGACACCTTTATATCTTTTAATTACATCCATTCAACTCTTATTTAAACTTCAATATATACCTTAAGGTCATGACCTTCAATATAATACATAATACATAACTTCCAATCGAATTCTGCTTGGTACATTCTTATAACTATACACTATATTCTTAAAAAGAAAAGATTATAAATACATGTAATTATAAACCCTCATTCCATTGCAATTCAGTTCTATCATTAATAATCATTAAAATCTTAACATCTTTAACACTTCTTTTCAATTAAATATCATACTTCCTTAAAAACACATATCTCCATAATTAATTTTTCCCTTATTTCTCTTCACATATGTTTTGTAAATCATTAAATATTCATTTTGTTACAATTATTTATTGACAAGCATTCCACTGAATTACGATAGCTATTTTATCAAACATTTTAATCATACATTGTTTCATATTTTCTAAAGTTATTTCTATTTCTAATATAACAATACTATCTTATGGATCTTTGCAGAATCCCTTTTTCCATTAAATTTTCACCCATTATCTCTACATTTGATTTCTGTCCTTTATAACTTCTTTTCCTTTCTTTCTTCCCTCTCATCTCCCTCCCCTTTTTACCCCCTTGTCTCTCTACTTCTAATTCTCTCTTCTGCATTTCCCTCTTCTGTTGCTTTCTGATTTTATACTTATTGTTCACTCTATTTTTTTTGGAGTTGTTTTTCCCAATCTTAAACTTTCCATTCTCTTTCCCCACTTTCATTTTTTCCCCCACCTAAGATTACTTGTTCATTAAAAATAGCTTCTTCTTTGTCGCAATCTTCTTGTTCTGCAGGCATTTCTTGCTGTTTCTTATAGTTCCAAATCTCCATTTCTAAGAACTGAAATACGAAGCCAAAAGAACCTCTCCCTTCTTGCATCTTCTTTGTACTTTTGAAGTTCCATTTTCAGTTCTTCTTAAAGTGGAGCCATTTTAAACAGTTTTAAACAACCACCCAATTGATTTTAGTCATTCAAATATAATAATTCAAAATCCAGAAATCAAGTAATCCAAATAGTCCCAAGTTATTTCTTCTTTATTTCTTTTTCCACTTTTTCTTCCTGGAGTTCTTGTTGCGATATTTCAGTTAAAATGTATCTTTTGGAAGTTGTGTTGAGATTTTGCTGTAAGTTCTTTTTAATTTCAGGCAGTCTCCTCCCTTCCAGGTCCTGCCCTTTTATTCTTTTTCTCTCCTTTCCTGTTTTCAAAAGCTTTTGATTATCCAGAAATCTTTATTATCCCTTTGACTTTTTATTTTCAGCATTAAATGCCTGTTAATGTCAAAGTGGATTTTTTTTCCAATTTCTTGCTTAAGTCTCTTAGCTGTCAGTATAGGAAAGGGAGGGGAAAAAAACAAATATTTTCCCTTTTCTCTCTGCTTCGCAGCTTAAAAATCTTCTTAGGGAACAATGTTATTGTTTTATTTTAATAGTTTCAATTCCAGGGTACCTTATTGGTTGCCTTTGCTGTTTGACCTGGTCAACCAAAACTTTCTCTTCTTATCTTCCTTCTGCACATTCTTTTCCGGTCGAGTTCTTCTTTGTGGTGGCCATTTCTACAACCACCTTTGGGAAAGGGAGTAATGGCCAGCTGGGGAGGAGAGATGCGGCTCTCCTCAACCCTGCTGGCAGTCTCCCCAAATTTCACCACCTCTACGGGGTGGCTTAGCCCCGAAACCAGCTGGCTTGGGGCGCTCCAGTGGCGAGCACGGATCGAAGCCTCACAGAGGCGAGGCTTCAGTCTGTCGCCGAAGAAGCTCAAACCGGAACTCCGAAAATCATTTTGATTTCTAAACACGCGTACCCACGGGCTATGTTTTCTAGTAAGAATATCATAAAGTCAACAGTATACAGGTAGTCCTTGACTTACAACAGTTCATTTAGTGACCGTTCAAAATTACAACAGCACTGTGAAAAAAGCAACTTATGACTGTTTTTCACACTTAGAATCGTTGCAGCATTCCTGTGGTCATGTGATCAACATTCAGATGCTTGGCAACTGACTCATGTTTATGACGGTTGCAGTGTCCCATAATCATGTGATCACCTTTTGTGACCTCCTTACAAGCAAAGTCAATGGGGAAGCCAGATTCCCTTAACAATGGTGTCATTAATTTAACAACTGCAGTGATTCACTTAATTGCAGCACAAAAGATCATAAAATGGAGCAAAATTCACTTTAGTCAATTGTGATTGTAAAACAAGGACTACTTGTAATGGAAATTCAATCACAGTATTAATTTGAGTTTCTATTTTCCATTTAAAGAAGTGTGTTTATGCTATATCATGTGCAGGTCCTGATGCATCTCAGTAAGAAGTACTGGCAGAGGTGGTATTCAGCAGGTTCTCACCAGTTCAGGAGAACCGGTAGCGGACATTTTGAGTAGTTTGGAGAACTGGCAAATACCACCTCTGACTGGCCCCGCCCCCATCTGTTCTCTGCCTCCTGAGTCCCAGCTGATTGGCTGGGTCTTGTTTTGTTGCCCTGCACAGAAGAACAGAGCTGGGAAGCAGGTTAGTGGGGTGGGGAGCGAATGGGGATTTTGCAGTAACCTTCCCTGCTACGTCCTCCAAGCCACGCCCACAGAATCGGTAGTAAAACATTTTGAATCCCACCACTGAGGGCTAGGTAAAGGAGCTACAGCCCACAAGTTCTTCTGAAAGAAAATGATGGAGCAAATATATATTATTCTGCTTCAGCAATTCATTCCTTATGCCTTCTGTTTTGCATTTTCTAGGCCTTTCACAATGCTTTGAATCCTGTAAGAATTGACTTATGTAATTGAAGGAAATGCAAATAACTTAGAAAGGCAGGCACTATTAGCCAATTCTGTAAAATAAAATGAATTTCTATTGAGCAGAATAGACATGGCATTGTCGCTTGTATTTTCTTCTTCAGTATATTAGATTAAAATCTGTGGAGGAATGAGCTGTCGTAATTTCTTTGTTCCTCTGCATTTAGACAGTTGTGATTGGCTGCAAGTGAAGCTCCTGTTCCCCGCCCCAGCCAAGACTATCTGAGTTAGCTTTCATTCTGAGGAATACTATACTCTTATATGCACACTGTACTTAGCATGGAGACTTCCAAAAAGGTGAGAATAAAGTGGGATTTTTTTGATACAGTTTAGGGACTGTCATACCATTGCATTTGTGGGGTGGTTTTTTACACATTTTTTCATACTTCTCTGTTTTAATCGTCCTTTGGCTTCAGAGCCTGCTCCTTGTTAAATCAGTAGCTGCAGCTTTCTGAACAATCTTGTCTGTGTATGATCTTCTTTCAAAATTTCATGAAACAAATAACAATGGTGGAAGATTCTTCAAAAATGGAGTATTTCAACTGCCCTTTGTGAGTGAATTCAGCTTCAGACAGTCAGCATGAATGTTCCAATTCCATCTTAATAGTATTACTGTTCTGGACTTGCTGTTGGTTTACTAATCTCTTTGCTAAAAATCAGTGCTTCTTTGGATTTTTGCTACTTAGGACTGTTAGTCTCTACAGCTTAACCTTCAAACAGAAGTTTAGATTATATGCAGTTTGAAGCTTGTAATGAATGAGCTTACAATTGTAGCTTTCACCATTTTTTTCCCCAGCCAGTTCTTTACACTTATTTCAGAAGCTCCTGCTCCTGGAGAGTGCGAATCGGTAAGAATAATTGTTGGATTCTATTTATAGCACTATTGTTTATTACTATTGTTAATATTTTAATATTGTTAAAATCTGGTACAGATATTTAGTTGCTGAAATGCAGTTAATTATAACTTAACTATATTTAACAATTACTCAAGTGATTGAGTAAATTACAGACTGGCAGCAAGCAAATTACTGTTTTAGGTGGATTGGAAGAAGTCTCTTTACATTGGGACAGAAATAAAGAACCTAATTCATTATCTATTAGATGTTTCGCTCTTCAACTTTCAACCTTAGTTCTGACCAGAATGACTAATAGCAAAGGACTTTGGAAGCTGTTGTCCAAAACAACTGGAAAACTGTTAACAGTTAGGAATGGCATGCTATCCAAATGCAAATGGTTGTATATTCCACATTTTCTCAGCATGTGAAAGCAATGGAAAATGCAGTATCCCATATGCACAACATATCAGAATGGTCAAACAAATGGCAACTTCAAATCTCAACAAATAAATGCTCTGTCCTACATATTGGCAAAAAAATAATAATCAGAAAATAAAATACAGGCGGAATAGTCAAGACCTTGTTGATGTTCCAAGTTCTGTAAAGGACCTTGAAATACTCATCTCTAATAATCTAAAAATGCTAGAGCCCACTGCAACAACATAGCCAAAAAGGCGTTAAGAGTTATTAACCTAATCTTATGTAGCTTTTTCTCTGGTAATATTACACTAATAACTAGAGCATACAAAACATTTGCTAGACCAATACTCGAATATAGCTCATCAGTCTGGAACCCACATTATGTATCTGATATTAACACAGTTGAGAAAGTCCAGAAATATTTCGCAAGAAGAATTCTCCACTCCTCTACTCATTGCAGAATATTTTATGCCACCAGACTTGAAATTCTAGACCTAAAAAACCTAGAACTACACCGCCTTCGGTCCGATCTTCAGTCTGATCTTAGTATAGTATATAAAATCATACATTTCAGTGTCCTACCTGTCAATGAATACTTCAGCTTCAACCATAACAACACAAGAGCAAACAATAGATACAAACTCAAGGTTAATCGCACCAAACTTGATTGCAGGAAATACGACTTCAGCAACAGAGTGGTCAGTGTCTGGAATACTCTACGTGACTCTGTGGTTTCTTCCCCAAACCACAAAAACTTTAACCTTAGACTGTCTACTATTGACCTCATCCCTTTCCTAAGAGGTCTGTAGGGGGTGTGCATAAGCGAACCAACGTGCCTACCGTCCCTGCCCTATTGTTTCTTTTTTTATTTTTCTTATATGTATCCATGTATTCATAACTATGTTTTTACTTATACCTATTATCTTGTAAACAATTGACATAAATAAATAAATAAATAAATATGTAAATATGTTTAACTATGTGATAGGTTCATAAAGCAGAAAAAAGTGTTGTGATATTTATTCCTTTGTTTTAATATATATGCAATCTCCATGCATCTAATGATGTTGAAGTGGGATCTTTCAGAAGAGTTTGTGAGTGATTGATCCTTCTATCTTCGGATTGTTTTTAAAAAAAAGGAAATTCTGACATTAATTAGAATTACAGTTTGAACATAAAAAAATAACACAATGCAGATGCTACATTTTCTTCCTTACATCCTCATGTTAAAGACATACTAGTAAATAGTAAGCTTAAAAGTTGTAACAACTGAAGTACAATAAACAAGAATGGTTTTAGCTAGCTAGTAGGGTTTAGATGACCAAAATGAACAAAGTTTCAAAAATTGATTAGTTAATATTACAGGATATATGGAAAAAGAAATGACATGTTTTTATTTAATTTATTTTGGAATAAGTAATTTGGGTTTACATGGCAAGGGAGCAAACCTAAATGTTTTGTTGATTTGCTACTTTATGATAAAAGAATTAGTGAAGGATCCAAAAATGATAACAGCTTCTAAACATGAGAACATTTCATAGTACTGACAAGAGTGGATTTTAATGAAAAGAATTCTTCAGGAAGATATATCACATAGTCTTGTATGAAAAACAGATTATTATTCTTCCTGCAGACTAAATGGAAAGCAGATGTAAGAAAAGAGAATGTAGATGATGCTTGGAACCCAGTGGGGGAAGGAAGGAATGTTTTACCACAACATGGATTTATGTAGATACACAAATGGAAATGTTCGATGAAATGAAAGAGATGGGCAGCACATAAATTTAATAAAAATTAAGAGAATATAAGAGAATAGTTGCTGCAAAAATTAAAAGGTGCCAAATAAGTGTGTATACTTAGAAAAAGCTGCAAAAAATATTGCCCAAGCAAGCATAGACAGATGTGCTGCCCCATGGCAAGAGTTCTAAAAGTGTTTATTCAAACCCCCCAAACAGGACTTGGAAAGCACCTTCGTTGCACAGTCCAGATTCTAAGTTTCTAAGTGCAGCAAGAGTCACTGAGTCCAATGGACACACATAAAGTTCAAGAAAGCAGTCCAAGAGTCAAACAGGCCAGGATACATGGCATGAGCACAGAAGTGGGCATGTTGCTCCAGCAATACTCAAGTCCTTAGGGTAGGGATAAATGGGCAATGCTAGTGCAGCCCTTCATGAGGCGAGGTTGCCTCCTCATGAGTAGCCTAGCTGATTGGCATAGTGCCTGTCTGCTCTATGTGTCCTTGGATTAGGAGAAGGCATGAACTCCACTCCTTATTGCAAATGGGCAGCAGCTCTTCTCTTCTCCTTGCCTGGAGCCTCCTGGCCAAATTGCTGCAGCTCATTTCCCTCAGCCTCAGTCTGTCGCTGGTCTGATCTAACCCAGCTGAAGCTGCTGCATCAGGCTAGCAGTCTCTGAGCCATTATCCTGACCAACACTCAGCTCCAGGCTTTCTCTGCAGACTCGCCCTTCTCCATCTCACATCTGGAGAAGGATCCAGGGGCGAATCGATGACACTAGGTCTTCTTAACCTGGGGCTTTTCTCTCATAGCACCCGCCCTATGAAACATTATCCCAGAGATTAGGACAACCCTGACACTGCTGGCTTTTCTCAAGGCATAGAGTCCTGTATGAAGGGTCCATTTCCTAGCTGTGCAAGTGGCTGTTGACTGATACATGATGGAAATAAAGATTGTGTAAAAACAAATGGAATGCTTAGTGAATGGTTCACCATTAAACAGGAAGCAAACATTGGGGCATTTATGTAATATTTAGCATGTTCTGCAGCAAAACAATAGCATGCTATATATTACATAAATGTCCCAATGTTTGCTTCCTGTTTAATGTTGAACCATTCACTGAGCATTCTTTTACTTTATTCATTCATCATATTTATATAACTGGCTGTCTCGCAAAAAATGACACTGGACACTGTAGAATAAAACAGAAATATAAAACAGTTACCAAATTCAGAGAATGAAAAATTATGATTAAAAGGAAAAGTCCGGGCAGCAGATATTAAATGCAGTGGAGCCGGCTCAGCAACTCACCAGTCCCTTGTGGCCCCCAGGCCTGGTTCTGAGGGACTTTCAGAAAATTAACAAGGAGGGAGCCACGCTCACCTAAAATGATGTTTCATAAGCAAGTGCCATGGCAGAAAAGACCCATCCTAGGGATCTTATCAAATGTAGCACCTTGGCAGACAGGATTTATAACATACTTGGTCAGTGTATTGAGCAAGATAAGCGATTGTAGGATTGCTACTCCGTATAGCCAGTTTAAACTCAACCGGTATATATTTAGTACCGTTGAATCAATGTTGATGCTGGTAACTCCAAAAAATAAACTCTGGAAGGGAGAGTGGGAAACTGCACATTATTTTTCTGATGGTTCTCTGATGGTTAATCACTGAAGTCCAGTGTGGGGTGGGGGGAGGTAAAAATGGAACTAGATGCTTATTTTTTTTCAGGACTCTCCCTAGTCATCAACCAGCCCTACCCACTCAGCCTTTGATGGTGTAGCCATTTTAATTCCAAGGCTTCATTCATTTCAGTCATTGGAGTGAATGGGGGAAAGAGACCAACAGGGCAGAGTGTCACCTCATCTATGTTTTGCTATAAGAATAAGATGGAATAGCTAGATAAGATGCCCTGCTGTACTTAATGGGTAAATAAGGGGAACATTCTGCTCACTTACTGAATCTCCCAGCAATTTCTCTCTCAGTATATGCCAGCCTTACAAGGTGGATCAGGAAGGAAACATGATCAGATCAACTAATTCTCCTTTATTGTAAAGCTACATTAACAGAATTTTGCAAGTCTGAAAGTGTAGACTTGCAAGTCTGTACCCTCCCCCCGTTTTTTCTTTACAGCCCAAGAAACTAGGGTGAGTCTTTTCTGAGTTTCTTGCTTCGCTCACTATCCAGCTGTGAACTGTGCTATCTCTTACCTTACAATTTCCTTGGCAGCTTCTCTTTGCCCACATTCCTTCCATTCTTTCATACAGACCACTGCACTATGTTATATAAATGCAGCTATTACAGTTTTGTAAAATATGGGTGATTGAATACCTGTAATTGTGCTTAGCATAGGGTACAGATTAGCTCATCAGGTTGGCAAGCTGGTAAGAATGAATCAGAAGCAACTACTATTGTTTTAATTATGGCATCATCCATTTTACTCAGAAACAAATGGTCTTCATTGCAATAAATTTGTTAATAATTATTGCAATATTTTACTGATTTTGTTACAATTTAGAACATTTCACAAAAGTTTAAAAATCTAAACAATTCTGTGTTATAATAGGTAATTGTATTAACTTTTCTCTTGGTAGCTTTGGCTCTGAAGGGAATTGCCTATGAACAAGTATCCATAAATCTTATAAAGGATGGAGGGCAGCAGGTAAGGAAATCCCTATTATTATGATCATTGACCAAAGCAAAAACAATATATAACAAAATCTGGAACCAATACGACAAGGACAGCCTTAGCTTTAGTGTTGTCTAAACATGATTAGACAAAATATTATAAAAACAAGATATAATTAACATGAAAACTATGCAAATGTAATAATATAAAAGTGAAGTTAAAACTATAGTAATTAGAGTAATTTAAAAATATGGAATATTAAAAAAACACCTGTAACAGTGCATTATAAAGTTATAAAATTACTGTAAAGCAAAAGAAAGAAAATAACATCAATTAGCAGATAAATCTATTACTAGTTTGCTCTGTATAAGTTGTATAAATATTCTAACAGAATTTAGAGACATTTAAAACCAAGGCACTTCGAGCTAACAACAGGTAATTGCAGCCATTGTAGCAGGAGAACCATGTTGGTCTGTTATAACAAAAAAATCAGAAGCACGGTAACACTAAGACTACAATTTTTAATAAAACATTAATTTAATTAAATGCATTAGCTGAAAAAAAAAGTCCTCTTGATTTTCTTTAGTCAATTGAAGATAAAATAGATTTGAATGTCCTGGGACATTGACTATAAAAGAGAGTTCCAGGGTTCTTAAATATCATTCCACATTCTATAGAACAAAAGAAAATGAGATTGGCTTTCAATATCCTGTTTCACATGGGCAAGTTCTTTCTGCAGGCAGTTCATTGAGAACAGCACTCATTTTATCCATGGCAGTTTTGTCGTTTAAGAACTTTCTGTCTCCTGTAAAATCTCAAGTTCTTTAAAGAGGATTAAAATGATCCTTCCCCGTGTCCTTTGGAGCAGTTTGTTTAATTATTCTCGTGTCCTATTCATGGGCTTCTCTGAGCCATCTGACCAGACATTGTGAGAAGAAAGATACAAGATGGAGTTTGGTCTAATCCAGCAGCATTCTTCTTTTCATCTTAATCAGAAGCCAGATTTTTGCTCATTATAATTAATAACGCAAGATAAATGTTCCCCTGGGGTGCTTTTCAATAACTCAATTCTTTAACAGCGCCAAGAATATAAATCAGTGATACTCCATTCTTGGTTAACTGCTGATGACACAGGGCCTTCTCTGCCTTTCTTTCATGCTGAAGACTATTTCGAAGGGATCAGGAGGTAAAAAGAGGATTGCCTGGGTTTGTATGTCTATGTGCATGCGTAAGATAAAGGTGTAAAAAAGATGGCCCACTTGCATTTGTTTTGTCCCTCCTCAGGAGGTAGATCAACATTTAAGTCCTTCCAGCATTTGGGGGAAAACCTTAAAAAATAAAATGGGAGTCTAAAATTATTTGGGTACTTAAATCACCTATTCCTTATCATCCTAAAACTATTCCCCCAAATCGACTCCTCCTGGATCTGCTTATTTGATTATCGGAATGTGGTTTCTGATATTCTGTTCAAAACTTAGTACTGGTGGGAATGGAAATTGTACACACATTGTATGTGGAATGATAGTTTATTTGCAGTTTGTATTGTATACATATATTTCCATGAGGGTTACAGCTTACTTTCTGGGAAATGGGTATTTTGTTCTGGTTTTCAAAGGCAAGCGTGTGATTTGTCTTTAAAAGCAACTTGATTTGGCATTTCTTGTCTTCTAGTCAAATCCTCAATCTTCAGTTTATTTTTTTGAGATAAAAATTATTGTTACATATCATACCCAATGTAGTTGCTATTGGCCAATAGGTAAAAGGCTTCATTATAAGAAATAAAACAAGATCCATAGCACTCAAAATTAGAAGTGTAGCCATTAATTGGCATGTGACTTTTTATCTGTATATAGTACGTGAGTGTTGCATTACAATAAGAATGTTTGAGGGTCCAGCACTATAGTTGAAGCTGATGGCAGCTGTGGCCTGGACAAAGAAGTTGTAAAACATCTCAGGAGAAAGCAGCCCAAGCCACTTCAACGCTGTTGGCAAGAAAATTATATGGAGGGTTCACAAAGTCACCAGGAATTGAGCTTGTCTTTATCTTCCCCTGTGGAATGCAGTAGAACATACATATCAGTTTAAATCAATGTATGGAAGATACTGTGTGCAAGTGTGATCTTGAAAGGAGAGACATTTAGTTTAGTGAATGAAATGACAAGCCTAAACCCCATGAAAATCCCCTGAATTTTCATCTTTGCAAGAACTTCCTTGAATATGTTCAGCTTAATTTGAAGAATCCAAGGGCCTGAGGAATTATCTTGTTTTTCCAGATGACTTCAGACTTTCAAGCAGTGAATCCAATGCAGCAAGTCCCTGCCATCAAAATCGATGGCATCACTCTCTCCCAGTCTGTAAGTAACCCGATTCTGTTAATTATTTACTTGCTTCTGTTGGCTACACTAAGGACTTTGCACACCATGCAACACTGCTGTTTTTTTTGACAAAGGAAAGTCATCTTAGCCACGTGAATAAAGCCCATGCTGATCCTACTTGCAAATATTATCCCATTTAGTATGGCTTCCAGCATGAGACAAATCAAAAGATTCTATGTGGATGGTTTCCAGAAATGGAACTTGTATTTTTAGAATGAGTTTACCTGACACCATTAGTAATGATGCAATTCGTAACTTACTATAAATCTAGCAACTCCATTTTGGAAATCATGATTGAATGACAATATGTGGTTCCCACAAGTATGTAGCAATGAGAGTATTCCCCAATTGTAGGAATGGGATGGGGGTGAAGCACTAATTTTAGTAGCTCAATCTTGCCTTATTTCCCTCAAACGTAAGGGCAAAATGCATTTTCCTAATTTAACCTGCCTCCCCCTCTCCAGACAAAAGGCAAACATTCTGATCACTCATTCTGATGCTGTCATTGCATTAGAGCTACTGTCCTTAAACCCTTGGAAGCCAAGCCACCAAAATCAAGCTTTTTAGGAATGTATTCCCTACTGGTAGAAATCTGCCCAGCAAATATTCCCGTGGCTCAGATAAAGTGCTCTCTACCCACCCTTCAGCCAGCAAAAACCCAAACCAACGTAAAATATACTGTCCCACCTGCCAATCTGGAAAAGCAGGAGAGAATTTATTGCTTTATTAGTGGGCAATCTGTTGCCGATGATCTGTTTGGCAGGCTTGCTTTGAACATGAGACAGCTGATCTATAGGGAGTTGATGATACTGATAAAGAAGCCTTACTACTATCCCTACATGCTGATCAGGGGCTCTCACGGTGCCTAGTAAACAGTAAAGCCACCATTGCTTTACTTGGCTGACAAACTATCCAGTAGAGCAATAGAAATCTATGATAAAGGAGGAGTGGTGACGGTCTCAGAATCCACAAGCTGAGACTGCAAATGAGCCTGCCCTAGTCCATACTCATGCCCTCTCACACCCCCTCACAGGGCTTGTATGGGTGCTCTTGGTTGCATCCAAGGTCTCCAATTGAAACAGGCAATATAATTGCCCTAGCACTCATTCTCGTAAAATTCCAGAAGGGAGGCTTGGGTAAAGATAAGGACCATAAGGATAAGGATGCACGCTAGAATAATTAGACAATAAAGTCTAAAGAATCAAGTTAGAAAGAAAGACAACCCCAATATTGAAGAGTTTTCCTTTTCTTTAACCCTAAGCATTTAAGTCATTTATGTTGGAGGAAGCTTTTTGTATTCCTAGAATACAAGACCAAACCTGTGCAAATATTACTGGAACGGGTTTTGTAATTCCAACCAAAAAAGCCTCATTTACAGAAAATATAGGAAATGAGGTGGCCAGAAAAAACTGGTATCCAACAGGCTACATCCTCTTAGAAGGAGATCGAAGAGGAGAAATTACCCTTTGACACATGCCTAGAAGTGAAAGAAAAAGAGAAAGACCTTGAGATTAGCAATTTGGCAAACAGAGAGAAGGCAGAATATAAGATAAGATAAGAGGGGACCAGAGGGAATTCCTAACGATTTATATCTAATGCTTCTTGTGGTCAGTGAATTATGAGATGTTGCAAAACAATGCATCTGTAACTCCACACTGGTATTATTGGGGGATACAAGGCTGGGAGGGACAGGTTGCCCTTTGCAGTCCTGGGCTTGCTGTTTCTTGCAACAGGGATTTCATTAGTGTGTTATGTGCACACATTTATTGGGAAAGAGGAAAGGAACTGGTTGTAACTAGACATGATGGACATTGCACAAGATTTTTGCTTGTGGTTCTCCTACTCTGCTTAACTTGAAGTCTTCTTTTGGGAAGGATCATTTAAAGTTTCCTAGAGCTATGTTGGCTGAGTATTTCCAGTGTGGCATCTGGTATCATAATAAGTATTAGTCTAGCAGGAAGGCCACAACATAACTAACTATGAGAATCCCTAATATACAGACACTGGCCCAGGATAGGCTGAAAGCATTTGCCTTAACCAGATATTTTGGACTGCAATTCCGGATGGGAATTCTTTGGGCTTTTTTCTTTGATCAGCTCCCTAGGATCACTGCTGCCTAATGATGAAGAATATTCTTCATGAGGCTGCCCTTGAAGACTCAGAAATTACAGCTGATCCAGAATGCAGCAGTTATAGATCATTTCAGTATACCCAAGCTATTCCTTCATTATGTGAGCAGCGCTACTTATGCAGAACCTGGGTACAAGGCCTTGCGTGGCACAGGGACCAAATATTTGTAGGACTGCCATTCTCCAGGTTGGCACAGACCTATACATTTTTATACCTTTTTCAGACTTATACATTTTTTTTTTCCACATCTACCCTTTGCAATAAGCATTTCCCAAGCTTCTTTAGAGAGCCTTACAAATCCTGCTTTTCTCACAGGCTACAGCTGGGACAGTGGTTGAATTGAATTGATATGGTTGCTATGCTGCTCTGGGTTGGTAGCTTAGAGTGGACTATAGGCCCTGCAAATCAACAAACAATTTTAATTCTCTTGCAAACTGCCCAGTACCGTTGGCAGTTGAGCAGCCTTGGGAATGAATGAATGAATGAATGAATGAATGAATGAATGAATGAATGAATGAATGAATCTCTGTCTATTTCAGCTAGCCATCATAGAGTATCTGGAGGACAGCCGGCCACTCCCGAGGCTCCTTCCGCAAGATCCAAAGAAGAGAGCTGCAGTTCGGATGATCTCAAACCATATTGCTTCTGGAATTCAACCACTGCAGGTAAGCATTTTCTTGCCTTGGCTGCCTTTCTTTCTAACACTATGGATCCAACTACACTTCTGACATTGATACAGAATATGTTGTCCCAGAAAATGCTGGTTCTGTTGTGCCTGGTGTGGATTGCTAATTGAGCATACAAGACATGGACATTTCTTTAAGGTGCTCTATTTTGTACACAAGAAAGGACACTTGGGGTTTGATTTCCAAAGCAAGCATGCCTGCTTGCTCCAAACACTTGAGTTTTCAAGTAGTTTACAAACAGGACATTCTGATTTAAATTATGACATGATTGGTAAGTAGAATCTAGTTGGCACGCACTGTACTAAACATGTGGCCACAAGATGAGTCCTGTTGCCCAGAAGGTGGGTTCTGTTGTTGAAAGAAAATATGGCCAGGCTGTTGTCTTATCTATTCCTGCAGGACCATAGCTATAACCAGCATAAGGAATCAGCTTTTTATGTATGAAATGGAAAAGATGTAAACAAGAATCCTTTGGTACCAGTTCTCATATTTAATATGTATAGTGTTCAACCAGAAATTATGCAGAGGAAGAGCATTGGGAGAGTGTTATTCCTGTATGCATTAGCCACTTTCTTTCAAGTGAAGGAAACAGTCCTTCTTTCCCTGTGGTAATTGCTGCAGAAGCAAATCTGGGGTCTCATTTGTACAACAAGCACTTATTTATTTTTAAATTTTATTTGCCGCCCATCTTGTATCCAATAACTCTTAGCTACCCCAGAGTTGTCTAGTGGTTAAGGCACCCAGCTAGAAAGCAGGAAGCCATGAGTGCAAGTCCTGCCATACCTATGAAAGCCATCTGGGCGACTTTGGGCCAGTCATTCTCTCTTAGCACAACTTGCCTCACAAGATTGTTGTTGTGGGGAAAATAGGAGAAGAAAGGTGTGTTGTATACATTCACTGCCTTGAGTTACTTGTAAAAATAACAACAGGTGAGATACAAATAAATAAATAAAGGCACATTTATGTTCATACTGAATGGAGCGATAAGGAAATGATTACATAATGTACAGCTTGATTTTTGCAGGGTTAGTTACCTTTCTGACCTTCAACATCGATTGATATCTTTATTTTTGTTTTGTTTTAATACCATTCAGGTCAAAAATATCTTTTTCAAAAAGGATGGGACAACAATAGGAAATGTCACTGAAAACTGATTGTTGGACAGGTTTATTCCACTCGGTTTCATCTGTTCCACTGTTACAAAGCAGAGTTCAGAAACTAGGGACTTTTTAATGTATTGTCCCTGGCGATTAGGTGTTCTAGTTAGGATTGGAATTCAACAACATCTAGAAGGCCATAGGTTCTCCATTTGTAATATAGATTGAAATATAGATTACTGCTTGCTTAACAATAGTATTTGCTGTCCTTTTGATGCTGCAAGTTAGATTTATTTAGAGTAAGATCTGACCATTGTTCAGTGACAAACTATATGCTAAATGTATATATAGGTAGTATATTTCAGACACTCATGTTTTTCAGAATCTAGCTGTCCTGCAGCAGATTGGAGAGAAAAAAGTAGATTGGGCACAACGCATCATTTCTCAAGGCTTCAAAGGCAAGTTTCAGTATCAGATGTTCGTCTCGATTTAAGTCATTTCCAAATGTGACAAAGGCTTTTTTCCGAATAAGCCTTTCCTTTTGCCTGATTTGTACTGGGAAACCCTGCAGAACAATTAACCTAATGCACTGCTTCAGGGAGTTTCTGGGAACTTTAAATAGAATATTCCCCTTTCCTAGAGAAACTATCTAGTGGGAATAGATCTCCAGGAAATTTTTCATATAATGTTTTATAGTTTATCTTTATAGTCAACCATTAAAATGCACTGTCAAATCCAAGCATGAATGATGGTTTGCAAAACTCATGGAGAATACTATAAAAGTCTTATTGCTGGTTGAATGAAAACAAGTGAGAAAAAAACCTTAATGTTAAAAAGTTTAAATATTTTTTCAGTACCAAACCTTTTTATATATGAGAGGAAAATAGTTATTAGGTCCCTAGAATAGTTTTTCTCTCTGCTCAAATCAGTATTCCTCTAATGAAGTGGAATTATTAAGGTTGACAAAAGCAAATACTTCTTTATAAGCCTATAATTAAATTATGTTTAACTTATTACCACATTATGTACTGATGACCATTAACCTGGGTAGGTTTGAAACACAGGACAAATTCATGGAAGGTACCAGTAGCTCTTACTTATAGTGTATTGGTTGTCTCCAGTATTAGATGTCAGGGTTCCAAGTAACAGCCCATATGAATCAAAACTCTGAGGCTGGGTTCCTCAAAGTATAGATTTATTAGGCATGTCATATTGGCACAGCTGGTGAAAACCTGACTCTGAAGTTCCCTGGGTTTTCCCCACTCAGTTCAAAATCCAAAGATCTCTCCCCCCCCCCTCCCCCATCACACACAACCATCACATGCTCCAATCAGGTCTCTCTCCCCATCCCAGATGCCTCCCATCCAAGCCCCTCCAGGTGCTGGTGAGAGTGTCCTTGGTCCCCAGAAGAATGAATGTTATTTTAGCTACATATTTCCTCAGCTATCTCTGTTCTACTCTCCCTTCCCCACAGCTTCATCCAGCCTTGCTGTGGAAACTCTGAAGGCCCTCAAACATGGCTCCAGGGTTGACATTAGAAGCTGCTTAGTAACACTGGCTGGGAAAAGAAGTGGAAAAGTGTAGGATGCTGAATTAGATAGACATTGGTGGTTGTGACTCTAATCAAAAAGATAATTGTTACATTTTTATCTTGAATAAGTTGGCAGTATGTTTTTCCCACTCAAGTAAATGTTTCAGCCCAAATCCTACTTTTGCATGTTACCACAAATTAAACAAAATATGTAAGAATGATTTCATTCTTTTATACTGTTTATCTTGTACTCAGAATATTGCAAATGGCAGTCTGTTTTAGCTCAACATCATTCCTGGTTTTCCACAATGGTTCTGTTTTCCCTTCCTACAGCTCTGGAACAGATCCTGCAAGAAACAGCTGGCTGCTACTGTGTTGGGGATGAGGTATCACAAGCTGAGGTCATAGGCTTCTGATCATAAAGGAGCCTCAGAAACTTACAATTAGTAATGTTTCATTCATCAGTGTGTTGGGCAGCATTCCAGAATTCATTTGTCTAAGAAAGGCAGAAATAATTTGTCTGTATCCTGGCAGCAATGAATAGTTCCAGCATGAAATGGCCCAACAAAAAATCCACAAGCAAATGGCATACACAGGTAGTATGACCATAATGCCTTAAGTTGTGACAGCCATAAAACAGGTCACCAATTTAAGTTGTGATGGTTGCTAAGCAAATGCCATGGCTGTTTAACAATCAATGGGCCATTTTTACCAAAAATCAAAAGTAAATGCCGGTTTTCAACAAAAATGTCATAAGATTATGTGATTTCAGGATGCTGTAATCAGTTGTAAATGCGGGCTGGTTGCCAAGCACCCAAATATGGTCACATGACTGCAGGGGCGGCATCCTTCAGAACCAGGTCACAAGTACGCCCCCCTGGGAATACCCCCATTGTGACTCTCTAGGATACCAGTTGTAAGCTGAGAACTAGGATCACTATTTACATTAGGATATTGGAAAAAGAGATGTAGAAAAACTTGTCCAAAGCCAGGTGAATCCTAAGGCAAAACTATCAAAAATCACCATTATTTTAACTTCTATATTACAAAAGCTATACTGTTTTCCCTGGACTGATGCTTATTGTAACAAGACTTTAGCTCCAGGAGAAAGCATCTTGAATTGGTATTTATCTGTGCTTTGTTTTTTTAGGTGACCATGGCAGACCTTTGCTTGGTACCCCAAGTATACAATGCTGAGAGGTAAGAAAAATGAAATTCCACAAGCTCTAAGGGGGATGACTGTCTCAGTAGTCCGATAACATTTGGCAATGCCCATAGAGTAGAAGATTGGGGAATCTCAAAATTTCTCTCCCAAAAGTCTTCTGGGTCTTCCTACCCTGGTCTGAATTCCTGATTTGGGGCAATTCCCCAAGTTGGTAATTCCCTTTGGTACCACCTAATTTCCAAGGAATGTTTCATGTCTTCCCCTTAGCCCCATTAGGTAAACCAGACCAGAAAAATTAACTCCGCATGGAAGTTAAACTTATATTTATAAAGATTGGCAATAATAACAGAATTTGATTGTCCTATCTCACCTCTCCTCCTTATATTCTAATAAATTAGGAAAAGTCTGCCTGAGCCACTTCTGAATGTGGTCCTGTTTGGGACTTTAAAAAACATTTCAGCTTCTCTGCTTAGGTGACAGTTTTTGCATATCTCCATCAAGATCCTCTTCCTTATTCTCCACACATTGCCCTTTCTGGTAATTAAAAAGTAAAGAATAAATAGAAATGATTTCAGTAATGCTGCCTTAGTGCCATGTAGTACATAAGTGTGTCAGTAGAGGTGCTAGAGTCTACCAATCATATGACTGCAAAAAATATAAATCCTTCTGTTCCCCATCAGTTAGTTCACAGGTATCAAACTTGCCACAGCACATTGCCATCACATGTTTTGTGTTTTTCCCATTTGAGCGTGGTGCATCTAGCCTGCAGGCCACCAGTTTCACACCCCTAAGTTAGAGCTGAAGAAGCTTCTTGGATGAGAAGCAAAACGTTTTGAAAGGGAAAAACCCCATGAAAGTCCAGTTGCCTTTTGGGGGAAAAACATCTTTGTGTAATTAGAGGTTTGTTCCTTCCTGCCCTCAGGAGGTAACCAAAATCAAATTTTATTTAAAACAAAAAGCTAAAATGTACCCCACTATTAACTTTTAAAAAGTGAATACATTCAGTGCTGTAGAAAGGACTTTCAGAGTTGCCTGGATCAGGTTTAGCAACTAAATAGAAAATTTATAAAAAGATGTAAAACACATGCTCCAGGCAGACCACAATAGAAAATTCTCTATTAAAAGACAGGGTTCAGATCAGCATCTGCAAGATCTAGTGCAGAAGTCTGGCTGGAGAATTCTGGGAGTTGAAGTCCAAAAGTCTTATAGTTGCCATGGTTGGGGACCTCTGATCTAGTGTGTTTGTCAAAATGACTAAATGAGCATTGTGCTATGTGCTCCTCCTATTTCATACAAAGTGTGATATTACAATGCTTGCTTCAGTATTTGTGTGCACACACACATCCACCTTATTTGGACAAGTGATACATATAACAGTTATAAACATACCTTCTGATTAATTACCAGAGGTTTGATTCAAAACTGATATAAAACCTAATTTTCTAAAATGATAGAATATAAGAATATTACATTTCTCCACACAGTGCACAGAAAAAGTCTATTCTATACCCTGTCCAGAACTTTCTACCAAAATATCCATTTTTTAAAGCAAAGACTCCTGCTTCCTTTGACCTGGACTTCCATTTTTCTTGGCAATTCCATGATATTGATCTTCTCTTTACTCTACCACTGTTCACAACTTCTTCAGCTTTTCCTCCAGGTCTGCCCTTATCTTTTTTTTCACTGCCTGAATTCTTCTAAATCCAGAATGTTAAGCCACTAACAACAGTTACAAGGAAGAAGGCTAGATTCTCAAAGTTGTGTTAGTCAGGCTTATTGCAAAGGAAAAGGGGCTTCCGTTACAGAAATTTGGAAACATAGTGTGTTAAAGGGGGAGCTCCTTTTTGCCTTTGCTTCTCTTTTTAACTCTCAGATTTAGGAGACAGATTGTTACCCTTTAGGAGGTGTGAAAGGAATAGCCGTCTGTTCTTTTTTCTGCAGTATTTTGGAAACATTCATTCCTGTTCTTATATTCATATAATAAGAGAATTCAATTATATAAATAAAGGGAGAGGCTTTGTTGTCTTCCTTCATTGATCTCTTCACTTTTCTTCTTTGCCAATTACCACAATGCAAAATATGTTATTGTGAACAGATTGTAAAAGATCTTTGTTTTGCATCCTGCAAAATGTATCTAAAACATGATGACTTGGTCTTACAGTAACACAGATGTGCCTAATGCTTAATTTCTCTTAGCAGATTTAAAGTGGACCTGACTCCATATCCCATCATAAGCAGAATCAACAAAGCTCTCCTAGAATTAGAAGCATTTCAAAGCAGCCATCCTTCCCGGCAGCCAGATACACCTCCCGAACTAAGATCCTAAAGTTCTTCAACTGCTTGTTTTACTGTGGGGAAATTGATCCAGAATTAAATCTTTCCTTTTTAAGATTTTCTGGGGAAAAAAAACTTGAGGGTTTTGTCTGGAAGAGTCTGACAAATCTAAGACTTTAAAAAAAAAGGGCAGTAAAAAAAAGGCACTAATTGTAGAGTACATAGCTGAAATAAAATAAACTTTTGATCATGTGTGTCAATTGTAATGCAGCCGTGAAGCAGATCAAAAGATAAGAGCTTGTGGGCATTTCTTGTGAAGTTCAAACAAAGGCAGTGTTGCTTTGTGTAAATAGCAAATGTATTAATATAAAGTTAAAAGACATGAAAAGGCAGCAGTCTAGATACCAGGAAGCAAATAGTGATTGAGCGTGAAAAAGAACAGTCACACGTCAAAAGTTTGCCAGCTTTTAGTCTAATAGCCTATTGTTCAGTGCATATGTCTTTTTCAGCATTACTAGGAACGGATTTAAGAACTTTCACAACAACTTTTATGTGTTATCTAAGCAGCAGCAAACTGTATCGCTACTTTTTGGCAAAATTTGGTGATGCATTTGGAGTTGCTTTAGAGCCATTAAGTTATCCGGACTTGCCTTATAGCGTCCATCATTAGCCAACATATACCAGCATTTCAAAAATATTGAAAGTTAGAGAACGTAAATACCGTACTAACAACAGAAGTTCATGCAATAAATTGGCAGGAGTTAGAAATTTTCTGATCCTCACAGGGATTATACTGTAGATTTCCCAGAAAAAAAGGACACAGATTTCTAAAGAGTTAATTAGCGCTATGCTCCTCAAACAAAAGTCTGTGGTCTGCAAAAGGCATATAAAAACTTCAAAAGGATTGTTTTGAATGTAAGATTTTTCTTCATATCAACGGCCAAAATCTATATGTTCAAGTTCAAATTCTTATGCTTGCTTTATTAGTTTTGGCAAAATGTAAACAACTTTTATCTGAGGCATGAAGAAAAAATAAATAAAATGGATTAGAGGAAGGAGAGAACAGGAATAAATCATATGTATAAACACATTGGGAAATCCAAACCAGCATATTTCAGAGCAATATTAAGATGTCATTGATCAATCATTCTATGGAAGCACTGAGCCATCTCCAAAATACCTATTTTGATGGTGCTCCCTCTCCTTTGCCGGGGTTAAAAACAGAAACAGCTGAGATAATGACCGCAAAGTGAGAAGCTATCCACCTGCCTCATACCTATCCGTGTTAAGAGTAAAGATGGGCTGACATCTTTGTGGCACACTTTAAATCTAGACTAAGGTCTAAGACCGTGTTTCTCAGACTGGCTTACTTTAATGTGTGTGAACTTCAGCTCCCAGAAGTTCAGCTCTCAGTCCACATGTTTAAAAGTTGCCAATTTGGAGAAACACTGATCTAAGAAATCAAACCTTAAAGCAATGTCTGGTACAGCCTCAACAGCCCTGCTCTTTTTGACATAGTTATCAATTCATTTTTATTCTTCTGGTGTCCAGTTGTTTCTGTTGTTCCGTGTCTTGATCTTGCCATGGAGTCAAAACAATTCAGCTGGGCTCTTCGCAGGCACTTACTGGTATTTAGTTTTGAAAATCAAGCTGGAATTTATTTGTACTATTGTAGAACTTGCCGGCATGGTCTGAACCTCCAAAGACAAGCACTGTGCACAAGTTGTTTTTGTTCTGTTTCTGCTTATCCGTGTTTGACAGGTTAGTGCAAGTTAAATTGAGCAGTGTGTGGCCTGCCCTGGGCACAGCACAAAGATCACTATGCTTAATTGCACTCCAAGTCAAGGTATCTGCAAGGGAAAGAAAACGATGAGCCCTGGCAAATGTTTTCTAGGACTAAGGAGCAGTTTTGTGGTAGAATTTTATAACTTACCTAAATGGAAGATAAATGCATCCTGAAAGGCTGCTCTGGCATTACAGCCACCACTTATCAACATTTTTTGATCGGAGATTTGGATAGCAGCATGGAAACTAGAAGCCAAATAGATCACCTGAAAATTAGCCACTTCTAATTAGCATTGATAAGCCTTGGATGCAAACGTATAGGGTAGTCCTTGACTTACGACCATAATTAAGCCCAGAATTTCTGTTGCTGAGACATTTGTTAAGCCAGTTTTGCCCCCATTTTACGAGCTTTCTTGCCCCAGTTGTTAAGTGAAACACTGCTGTCATTTAAGTTAGTAAAACGGTTGTTGAGTGAATCTGGCTTTCCCATTAACTTTGTCAGGTGGTCGCAAAAGAGGATCCCATAATCCCATAACCCTCATAAATATCAGTCAATTGCCAAGTGCCTGAGTTTTGATCATGTGACCCCATGAGGATGCTGCAACGGTTGTGTGAAAAATGGTCATAAGCCTTTTTTTTCTGTGCCATTTTAACTTTGAACAGTCACTAAATGAACTGTTGTAAGTCAAGGAGTACCTGTATTCATGTATCAGATTTACTTCCCAAGCTTAGGAATTATGTTTTCTAGTCAGGTATGCCCAGTCCTTTATTTTTTCCAAATGTACCACATGCTTAGTCCCAGATTCTCTGAATCTCTATCTTTTTATATGAAAAAGCGTATTAGACTGGAGCAATTTGAATGGACTTGCAATCACAACTGGGAAGAAACTATTGCTGAGTGATGCAGTCATTAACTGAGTTACACCTGATTTTACAACTATTTTGGCATCAGTCATTAATGGAACCATGTGGTTGTTAAGTGAATCTAGCATCCACTGTTGATTTTGTTTGCTGGAAGTCTCCTGGGAAGGTAGCAAATGGGAATTATGTGACGCACACCCCACTCCAGGATGCTGCAATTGTCATAAATAACATGCCCTTTGCTTTGCATTTTGATTACACGACCACAGGGATGTTGCAACTATCACAACTGGTTGTGATTTTTTTTTCAGCCCCCAATTCTAATGGTCATTACATAAATGGTCACAATTTGAGATCACCCATAAAACAAATGTATTTATATTTCATATTTCTTACCTGGCCATCTCCCTCAGAGAAGCGGGGCGGGGGGCAATAGGACATGCCCCCTGCATCTCTAAGGGAGATGGCTTGGTTCTAGTGAAGTTCTCAAATTATATAGAGGGATAGAGTTAAGACTTTATTTAAATTTCATTCTAGCCATATTTATATCAGCATCCTTTACCAGCATGTATAGAAGGATTAACACCTGCAAAGTTTCATAATCAATGCTTTTCCTTACAAACTGACAAACTTTCAAAGAGTAAGAGTTTAAAATTCTTTCCTTTATCTCAACCTAGAGATGCCAAGATGGGCGGCCATATAAATTTGATTTTTAAAAAACTGTTTCAAATTTATTTGCTAGCATGGCATAGTTAATGAAAGTGAGCACATATACACCATGAGCAGACCTGCGAGCAGAAGGCTGTCCAGAGAAAGATGGAACTGTTTTATACTCCATAAAACCTAGAAGTAGGAGATAAAAGAATTAGAAGATGCTTTGGACCCCCCCACACAAAAATCTGTCTCACAAGTTTTATAGCACCTCAAAAAGACCGAGCTAAAGGGCATATTTGCATTGATGAGCAATAACGAAAAGTGAAAGGGGCGCAGAGTGCATTGATACATCATCTGGCAACTAAATTATTCTGTTTCACAAAAACTGCAATTCAATATTGCAACACCTTTTTGCTCTGTTTATTGCCATAAAATTAACTTCCTCTCTTTAAAGGACTTATAGTCCAAGGATGCAGTTTTATTTCATTATCCTAGGCATTAATTCTGTTTCAGGACCTACAGTCCTACAAGTCAGATCGTTATTACTGCCTTTCCCCCAAAGTGAAATTATTCCCATTTACCGTTTATGGAGATTGTTTTTTTCAAGAGGGCAACTGGACTTTCTGGTTTTTCTCTGAAGACGTTTCATTTCTCATCCAAGAAGCTTCCTCAGCTCTGTGTCCACTTCTTAGATGAGCTGCTCAGATGAGAAGCAAAATGTCTTTAAACAAAAACCAGAAAGTCCAGTTGCCTCTTGAAAAAGTACCTTTGACACTCCTATTTACTATTCTGTGAGTTTTCTTCATGTGTTGGCAGCTTCCATTTCAGGCTAATCTTTTGTTTTCATCAAATTGAGCTGCCTATAAGGGTGTGTTCTTGACCCTGTCCAAATCCAGATAACATTTAAGAAGGCAAGCATTGTGCTCTTCTTACCTAGATCAAGGATGTGTGTGTCATTCAGGTATGTAGAAGTCCTCTGGCCTCCAAATATGACTAATTTGTTCTTCAACAAAGTAGCTGAGTGACTTTGAGATAAGGGCAGAGAACGTAAAAATCAAACATACTTAGGTAGAAATCTTGTTCATACATTATTATTTGATACCTTGACAGGAGAAATGCACCAACTAGCCAACATTTTATATTCCATTTATGTTGATTATTGAATGTTTCTTTAAAATAAAAATCAAGGACACAAACTATCAGAAGGATAATCTGATAGCGGGAATGACATTAACTAGCATATTTCAAGAGTCCACAATGGTGGTTTATTCTATTACTGTTCCTATTTTTGGTTTTCTGACATTTCTAAATTTATAAATGGAAGCACCAGTAAAGAAGGGGAGAAGGGGACCAGAGAAATCACAAACTTTCCATTATGAGTGAAAGTGTCTTGCCATTCATGACAAATGGATCTTACTTAAAATCCTTCCTTCTGCTATGGCTAAGAGATAACACTGATTTGCAGTGCTAAGCAATAATGAGTGGGACGGGGGGAAAAACAATGGCTATAAAAAGGAAATAAGTACATAAATGCATATGATTATTTAAAATGAGTTCTGTAGAAAGACTCAAATGGTAGGTTTATCCAAGGCTCTCTCCATGTGATTTTGAAGTTATTGAATATTATACAACAGTATGATAAAAAGAAACACTTCTAGCTAAAATAAAAATGCATGAAAAAGAAGTCCTGCTTCACTTTTTGGCAGAGAAAAAGACCAAGGAAATAAATCTTGCCTATTTCAGAGTCCTCTGAGTTCAAGATAAGATGCCTCACCCAAGCCTTGGCAGAGGCTTCTCCCCCTCCACAATAGGTTGGTACCAAATCTCATAGTCAGGGTTGAAAATAAAAAGTGCATTACTGCAGGCGCCCATCTCCAAGGACAACATTTTAGGGAAAGCTCCTCCAAAGACAAATAATTCCTTACGATAGACAGTTGCACTGTGAAAGGCCAGAGTGGGTACTTTCCCTTTAGCCTGAGAAGAAAGAAAACTCTCATCACAACCCAAGTCAGCAGGCCAATCTGACTTAACATCATCAGCAGTGGGCGCTCTCCTGCTCTCAACAGCATTACTGGATAGCATCCCTCCAGTTTCTAACTGTATATCATGCCCCTGGTGGAGACTGACTCTGAGTCAGAGGTGGAGCAGCCCACAGGGAGTGGAAGTGTGGCTCCGGAGGTTGTGGAGGAGGCTGGGGAAGGGACCCAGGCTCATTCACTCTCCATCCTAGGGCACACAGGGAGGAGAGGATAAGGGAGAGACGTGGTCTACTCAGGAGGAGACGGCTTTGATCCTCTTCATGGGCTGCAGCTGTGACAACTGAATAAGAGGACAGACAAGCGTACAGGCGAATGCCAGAAACAGAGCGTGAAAATATCTCTAGTTTATGGTTCCTCTCTGAGTTTGGCATCCTTCCCAGTGTGTGTTATCTGTGGACGTACTCCAGCCCTTATTTTGCTTGGTTTGTGTTGCTTTTTTTCTTCTTCTTGTAACTGGGAGTTTTTTTGTCTTCCATCAAGAGTAATCGGAGCTTGGAAGCAAAGTGAAGGAATAAAAGGGGCTTCACCTGTTTTCTGTGACTGCGTTTGTTTTGTATCCCACCCTGGATTATCACACTGTAATCTATAAGAAAAATTTCATCTGCTCTATTTACTTCCCTTTTTTGTGTCCGCATTGAATTATTCCACTTTTTGCCATTGTATTTGAACTCTTATTTGTTACCAAAAAAGAATAAGAAGATTGCAAGAACAAAAAAATAGGCACACAAAAAGCAAGTTGAAGCTACACTTCCACAGTGCCCAATGTTTGGTTTCTACTCACAAAAACATGAAGCCATTTCCAAGATGTTGTATCTAAAACATAGATGCTGTTGTAGTGTCTCCCTTCTTTTACACCTCCAAATATGTAGATGCGCTTGGTATCTGGGTCATAAGTGGCACTATGACCTCGGGAACACTGTGGTATGGAATTTTGCGCTGGGAAATCCATAGGGAACCAAAAGTCATTATCTGTGAATTAAAAGATATATGGTAAATAGAGAAGATGCATAGTCTTATATTTGTGAAATTCAGTGACATTTTCCTTAAGGCAACCCCCAATGTTATTCAATGAAAATTGATTCCAGTAACTTTAAACTCAAATTGTAAGACAGATAATGGTCCCTTCAATATAGAAGATTTTGAAAGTTTTCTTCCCATGACTTGCCAACAAGGCATATCATTATTAGAAGCACAGAAGTATCTCACCAATCTCCAATTTCCAGAGAACATCTTTGCAGAATTGTTGATTAGATCCTTCACCACCAATCAAAACTGCTGTATCTCTGTCACACAAGCACATAGCATGATACCATCGAGCACTTGGACAGGCTAAAGACAACAAGTAGAAGTAGAGTCAGACAACAGAACCAGGCCACAGAAACCATTTCATTGTGGATGAATAATTGAGGAAAACCTATTCCTATAAGCTTAGTCCATGAAAGATACTTGCATACTACCATAATTAACACTATATGAAATGGCCATTCTTTGTTCATTCTTTACTGAAATTTACTGAAATATCAGTATCAAACTATTGTTCTTCCATGAAAGAGATAACTTTTTCCTGATCAAAGTTGCTAGCCTGATCCAGTCAGTCAGAAAACACCTACCAGGGACTCCACTTATCAGGAGATGCGACATGAGGAGGCCAAAAGGAATGCCTTCTTATTTCCTGACACACAAAGTTGGTGATCCCAATTCTTATGGTCTTTCAAAAAATTGAAAAAAACCTGGCTTTCTCTGAGGGCTTTCCAGGATTCATCCAGGAGCCATCAATATAAGTTTCATTTTTAGATGTTGTCAGATACATTATTGATATTTTGTGTTACTGTATTTTTATTATTACTGTTAAATTATATTGTTATTTATGTTTTAATTACATTAAAATTTAACATTCTGAAAAATGAAAAAACAATTTCCTAAGTATATCTAGTGTCTTTCTATAGGTAGTCCTTGGCATCCTAGAACACACCTTCTAATTCTTTTAAACTTTCTGAAGGTCCTGTAATAAATGAGCACAAATTTAAATTATTGGTTTAAAAGACTGTCCTTGTGTGTGTTGTATCTTTGTTGCCCCTAAGAGGTAAAACAATAAGCAGTTTAATGTTCTAACTATTTTTATACTATTCTTCCTCCTGAAGAAAGGACAGAGTATAATGAAATGAACAAATAGAAAAACTTTACTTTCTCATCCAGAAATATGGAATATTAATTACAATTCCATATATAACTCACACAAGATGGATATTAAACACAACTAAGAATTGCTGATCTAGACACACCAAGCGAAGTTCAATAAAAATATTTTTAAAGCATTTTACCTTGCAACTCTTTAACCTCCAAATCTGCAGAGAAAATGCACAAAATAATTTTTAGTATAAAAGCATCTTACTAATACTAAATCTTCATTTTCCCCAGCTGAGTATGGCAGGGCTCCACCCACATGCACTCCCAGTCAGACTTGATGCCTAAGAGACTGTATGGATAAATCCATGCAGTTTTCTAGGCATCATTTTCAGAAATAATTTATGATGCTTTCCTCCTTCACTTGCACTAAGACGGAGACTGAATGACTGGTCTTGGCAGGAATAGAAATTTGTTCTCCTTGCTTTTTGTCCAGCACTTTAACATTTGCGTTTCTCAACTTTGGCAACTTTAAGATGTGTGGACTTTAACTCCAGAATTCTCTTTGCTGGTTGGGGATTTTGGGAGATGAAGTCCATACATCTTAAAGTTGCCAAAATAAGAAATAATGACCTGTACCCAAGCTGTCTCTTATGCCAGTATTACCAGACTTAAGATTTATGTGTTTTAGAATGCACATTCAAGGTAATTTAGCATAAATTTAATAGCTTTATAGCCATAGTTTTTGATGCAAAGTACTGAAATATTAACATTTATTCTAAACACATGAACCATCGCTTTACCTGTACCATGAATTAGAATGCTGCACAAATAAATGCTTTGATGGTGACACCTGTTAGGAATATAAGTCACCTAACAGTTATTTGGGTTGGAAATATATAAGCCAGGATAGACATTTTAATACTATGTCTTTAAGAGAATGCTAAATTGGGTGTGGTTTCTCAAATGGCCATAAGATGGAGCCAAGAAACCTGGGTTGTTTAGTCTTAGTCTTAGTCTCAGAAGAAGTCGCAGTGAGTCTCTTTTTCCTTCTGTTGGAGAGTATTGCCATTCCTCCTAATTGACTGATATTCTTGGATTTGATGTAAGTCTGTTACTGAACTGTTTTTGACACTGGACCTTGTTATTGGATTATCCCTGGACTGAAAACTGACTGACTTACCTGTGAATGACTTTGGACTGCTTATCTTGAACTTGGTTAAACATTTCTGGAAGTAAAAACCTACATTTACTGTACAGTGTATCTGTGTGCTGCGTGTGTATTATTCAAACACTACTCTCAAATATGTCTCCCTGTATGCGCTCATTCTCCTAACAGGGAATTGCCTCAACAAGACCCAGTGCAATGTGTTGGAAAAGATAGTAATGCAATTTCAGCCATGAAAGATGACTGAGCAATCTAAGGCCGATCACTGTTGCCCAGCCTACTTCACACAAGGTATTACTGTGAATCAAAATGGGATAATGGAATGCTGTAACAATACGGCTATTTAGTTTTGCAAACAGGTAACTGAAAACCTTTTACCTTCAGTTTCATCTTGTCTATGGGTTGCTGAGACTTCAAATAGAGTCCTTCTGGTTTTATTTAACTGAATAAGGTTAGGTAGACATGTTTTCTTCTTAGCCTGCAGCTCTGTAGGAGCAGGTAGCATCAGTAGCTTTTCCATTGGTGGAGAGTAGCTCTTTTCGAGCACAGGTTCTTTATGGCACATTGAGGAACTCTGATTTCCAAACTGCCCATCAGAAAACAAGGTAGAATTACATCAGAAATTATCCAGGCCCTATAAATGCTCCATAAACTAGATTTCTGAAGATTTCAGCAAGACCCAACCAGCCACTCTGGGAGGGAGCATGTTGAATGTCTTGTTTGATTTGGCAGGTACACATAGAGTGAAGCATCTTGTGACATTAATTTCCTAAAATTACTGTGGGCTACAGGAACCATAGACTTTGAACAACTTTCCATAAACTGAAACCACTGAATGTATTATAGCAGCCAGAACAACAGAATTCTCTAAAGTACAATTTCAGACTGCCAGTGCTCGAATATTACTCTCTGAAATTTTCTACATTTAAAAACAAGCATCTTAATAACGAGAACAGGCACACTAGAAAAACTTATTATCATATTCTCTTTTATATGCCAAGGAATGTTTATAAGTGAGAGCACTAAAAAGTCAAGGCCATATTCTCTCACTCATATTCTGATATAATATTAGCCAGAATTCTATAGCCAAATGGATGCTGTTTAGCCACACTAAAAGCTGATGTGCAGAAAAACCAGAGGACACAGTACTGAGATTTGTTCCATCTGAAAGTAAAATAAAAGTCTTGGAGCTGAGGCAGCCTTTCTCTAACACAAACATCAGGGAGCTCCATTTCAGCTACAACCAAAAGTTTACCATTTATTTATTGATAGATGGCAGCACTACATCAACCTTATCTGGGCCAGGAAACTATATAAAGGTGAGACTACCCAAGACTACCAAAGCTCTAAAGTAGTAAGTAACATTTCCTGCCATGAAAAGGGCATAGCTACACATACACTACACTATAAATCAAGTGTGGCTTAAAAATGTCTTTTCTTTTTTTATAGACAGGAAACTGGAGGCAGCAAAAAACAGGGCTCAACAGATCAACAGATGTTAAGAAGTGGTGCTTTAAGCTTGGAGCCATCTTGATATGGCTTGACACATCTTGACACATCCACCAGTCTAACTCACAGAGCTAGAGAATATTTTTAACTGTTGAAACAGAAGTTTCTCTATCACCAAACCAGGTGGCTTGTTTTCTGATTCAGCCACTCCACTTTAAATCTCCATTCTTACTTAATTCTAATTAAGTATTTATCTAAATATTAAGTATTTATCTAATATGGTACAAATAGACAGAAATAAGGTAATTACAAGGGTCTGATGTATAAAACCATCATACAGAGTTCCTCCAATCTTTGGAGCGTGCCTTCAGGAAGAACAGGTGACTGATTGTTTTTTGGTTCCTGAAATATTAAATGGAAGTGCTATGGAACAGTTTAAAAAGGAGATGCAAACACGACAATACCAGCTACAACTTTACCAACATGTGATGAGCAACATGTGAGGAAGATACACCTGATGGAACCCAGAAGAAGGGCCTTCTCCACGGTGGCTCCCTCTCTCTGGAATACCATTCCCACAGAGATTAGAATGGACGCATTCCAACACTCTTTGAAAAGGCACTGAAGGCCTGGTTTTGCTAGCAGGCTTGGGGACCCCAGAGTGGGATGGAGCCCCATCGTCAGGGTGGGAGGGGGGAAGTTGGGGATGATTTTTTTTCCAGATTTTGTTCTATTGTACTTTATTAATTTGATTCTTTTTGTTAGTATTTATTGTTTTTATTTTTTATTTTTGTTTTAAATATGGTTTTACATTATGTAAGCCACCTCGAGTCGCCTTGCATGAATAGGCGGCAATATAATTAAATAAAGAAAAGGTATGATTGTTGCTAAAAATAAGGCTCATGGGCTGAATAAAAGGAGAGGAAGTTAGACTTATTGGGTCTGTTCCTCAACTCCAAGGTACTGCAGCTGGTGTTATCTGTTTGTCTTGCTAATATGCACAAGATCAGTTCTTAATAAAGTACTAATGCAGGGCTCCCCAAACTTGGCAACTTTAAAACTTGTGGACTTCAAATCCCAGAATTCTCCAGCCAGCCAAGTTGCCAAATTTGGAGATCTCTGTACTAATGATTTGGGTCATTAATGGATAAAGCAGCTTACCTTACATTATATTTCTGATTTGCATAAGGCAGTGTTTATCAACTTTAAGATTCATGGACTTCAACTCCCAACCTACCACCCAACTGTTGGAAATGTAACTACGCACAACGAACATATTTTCACAAGTGGTGGACTTGCCATGTGCTCAGAAGTTTTGGAGAAATATTAGAAATTGGATTTTAAATATAACAAAACAAAATTTAAAACTTGAACCCAAAACCTTTCTGCTAAGTATGATAGATTTAAATATGGAGAAAAAATATCAATATTTAATTTTGCACATCATAACTGCAGCCAGAATAACCTATGCACAAAACTGGAAACTGTCTTCCATTCCTTCAGAGGATATGGTAATTAAGAAAATACATGAATGTGCTAAGATGGATAGCCTAACCAAATTGTTAAAAAATAAACAAGATAGTGACTATTATGAAATATGGAACATTTGGTATGAGTGGTTAAAGAAAAGGTAATATTTGATATTTGGATAAGTTATGGAAATGACAGAAGACATGCATTTAATCATAAACTATATAGAGAAATTAAAACATTAAAAGAACGAAGGAGTTATTGTAACAAGGCAGATCATGTCAATGATAAAGAAAAAAAAAAAAAACCATTGCTCAATATGTGCTGTAAAATGTATATATGTGTGTGTATATATATATATGTGTATATATGTGTATATATATGTATATGTGTATATATGCCATCATCTGCCATCATCAGGCTTCTGCTTTTGTATTGTGTTCGTCTGTGAGTCAGACTTTCACAGCCGTGAAACGGCTATGAAAGTCTGACTTACAGACGAACACAATACGGAACCCTGATGATGGCAGATGAGATTCTGCCAAAATGTTGCAACAACCTTAAAAGCACAACTATAATGATGTGGGAAAATACCCGAACAAAGCTGAATACCATACATGTAAGTACCCGCGAAAACTTCAGAAATATATGTATGTATGTATGTATTTATGTATGTATGTATGTATGTATGTTGATTTGTCTGTTTTAAATGTATGTCAAATAAATGTTTTTTCTAGAATAAAAATTTAAAAAAGAAAAAGAAAAAAGACGTTTTCCTTTTTTTTACAAACTTGGTAAAAAATTTAAATAAATTTACAAGGATCAAGTGTCACTAGGCAACACACAAACAAGACATCTAAACATAAAGTCTACTTACCTCTTCCTTAACAGTCAGCAGAAGTTTCATAGGATTGCCATTCTCTGCCTGCTTAAATGAAGCCATGAGAATATCAACTCTCCAGTCACCTTCCCAAACCAAACATCTGCTCAAGCAAACACAGACACATGGATCTAAGATTTATTTATTTATTGAATCCATAAACCATTATCTCATACATGTGACTTTGGGCAGTGCACAAAATTAAAATAATAGGAACCAAAGACAAACAGAACATTCAGAACAGATGGGACAGGTAGATATAACCAGGGAGAAGTCAAATAACTTGGCCCCATGCCATGTAGGGTTTTAAGGTCAAAACCATAACCTTAAATTAAGCCCAGAAGCAGACTGGCAGTCAATGCAACTTACAGAGTAGAGGTATGATCTAGGGGCACACAGTAGCCTATGCTGCTACTTCAAAGGCAGCTCTACATGGAACCCCTTAGAGTACTTTGTTCAAGTGGTGACTGGGGAATGACTGATTGAGAGTAGAGCCCTTCTGATCAAAGAACAAGTGCAATTAGTGCACAACACAAACCTGTGCAAAAGTGATAGTAGCTGTGACTGCCAGCTGGTCCTTGAAAAGAAGTTATGAATGCAGAAAGATCCCAGATTGTGAACAGGATCCATCTGGGATAGTGCACCAAAGATACTAAAGTCTCAGATGCAGAAGGCTCCAAGATCTAAAGCCATGCAGTTTTGCTTGGGTTGAGCTGATGTCTGTTGTTCCCCATCCAAATCCCCAACAGTCACTTTCAACAGCATTGCTTATTTCACCATGGTGGAGATTTACAGCTGGCTATCATCAGCATATTGATGACACCTCCACCAGCAGCTTTACATAGATGTTAAACAAGAGTAATGGGATTACTGGACTTGCAGAATCCCACACAGTAGGGGCCTGGGGCATGACTCTCCCTCCCAAGCCACATGATTGGAATCTGCCACAGAGGAAGGAAGAGAAGCAGTGCAAGACAGTGGCACCTATTCCCAATCCCTAACACAGATCCAGAAAGATACCACGGTTGGATGATATTGAAGGTTACCAAGAGCACCTGCTTTGGAAAAGCAAAGATGGATGTACTAACCCCATTCTGTTCCCATCAGAGGTCAGCCCAAAGTGTGACCAATGCTATTTCAGGCCCAAGCTGAGGCCTGGGACCCAAGTGGAAGGGACCTGACTGGAATTTACCTGGTTTCAGATCCCAGCTTGCCAATTCTTTGAGGCTTAATATCCTGATTTATTAACACATCCACAATAATGCTTGTTTTCTGAGAAAAGTGGCTCCAGTCACCCAACCCGAAGATCACAAACTGTTTTGGCAATGGAAGCGGCAAGCGAGTCTGGTAGCATTTCCGATGACAATTGCTTAGAGGGGATAGAATATAAAAATTACTTTGGAAGAAGGAAATAGCTGGGCTTAAACTGAAGAATGAAGTGGTAAAATGCAAGCAAAGCTTATTTGTTAATTAAGTAGATCAACAAAAACATTGGATAACATCTAGGAAGCTAATGTAACAAAGATAATTTTTCTACTGATTCTGTTTGTAAGGATCCCTTGTTTTCCCCATTCCCAAATTTGAGAAAAAGTTGAAACAAGCAGTTGAACTGAGTAAAATGAACAGCTGGAAGGCATCCCATAGTTGGAAGACAAGTTTTAATAGAAGAGTCTCTACTGCTTTACTGGCTGCTAAGAACATCTAATAGCTTCCAGATATTCAGCTTCACTTCTGTATAGCACCAAAAAGGAGGCACTGTCTCCTATAAAAACATTGTTTTTATAAAATAATGGTAGTAATGGTAATTACTATTTTTAAAAGAAATTCATAAAGTATTACCTAAGGTTGCAGAATAACTAGAAAAGGCAAATAAAGTTAATAATATACAGTAGAATGTGTGCAGGTAAACAAGTATAAGCATGCTTACTTTTGTTTTTGAAGCAATGTTTTAAAATCAGGCTGACCTGCTGAACTCATCAGAAGTTTTTCAGATTAACCATAAATTATTGGATAAACCATTCATGCACCACACTGAGGCAAATGGAGCACTATTACTACTTAATACAGAATAACAGAGTTGGAAGGGACCGTTCTCCAGGGGTGTCAAACTGGCAGTCAACGGGCCCGATGTGTCATGCTCAGGCCATGGCCAAAAAGAGAAATGTCGCAAACGTCATGTGATGTTGCAAGTTTGACACTCGTGTTCTAGTCCAACCCCCTGCTCAAGCAGGAATCCCATATCATTTCAGACAAATGGTTATCCAATCTCTTCTTAAAAACTTCCAACATTGGAGCATCCACAACTTCTGAAGGCAAGTTGTTCCACTGATTAATTGGTCTGATCATCAAGAGATTTCTCCTTAGTTCTAAGTTGCTTCTCTCCTTAATTAGTTTCCACCCATTGTTCCTTGTCCTGCCCTCAGGTGCTTTGGAGAATAGCTTGACTCCCTCTTCTTTGTGGCAGCCCCTGAGATACTGGGACACTGCTATCATGTCACTCCTAGGCCTTCTTTTCATTAAACTAGACACACTCACTTCTTGCAACTGTTCTTGGTATGCTTTAGCCTCTAGTCCCCTAATCATCTTTGTGGCTTTTCTCTGCATTTTTTTCTAGAACCTCGACCTCTTTTTTTTTATATCGTGGCAACCAAAACTTCTGTTGAAATTTGAATCCAACATCATTTGGTATCAAGAGAGTAACGAAGGCATAGTTACCGGGACTTCTTTTAAAAACGCTCAACGTAAATGAATTTTCAACAATGCAAAGGCAACTCGGTTGCTTGTTTTGAGCGCTATACGTACAGCAGCAACTTAACGTTGCCTTCCCAATTCATCTTCTCAGCGCGGGACAACCCACGCAGCCCGGAGACCTCACCTACTCAGCTGCCGGGGCGGCTCGCGCAGAGACCACACCACGTAGAAGTCGACTTTGCTGTTCGCCCTGGCGAAGTCGGCGCGTTGAGACTGGGGGGCCGAGGCAACTTCTCGGTGCCACAAGCCCCCCGCAGCCCAGCTCCAACGACGGAGAGGAGTTTTCCACCCATCAAAAGCCAGGAAATTGGAGGTAGCAGAAAACATGACCTGCAGTTCAGGTCTGGACGGGGGAAAGGGTGGGGGAGTCCAAGCGGGCGGGGGCTCCTAGATTTGGGGGAAACGGCAGTGGGCCGGTTCGGTTCCAGACCGTTAAGGAAGGCTGCCGAGTGTTTGCTGGCTCACGCGTTCTTGGGTAAACTCGAGAATCGCACAACTTCCTGACATCTTTATTAACTGCAGGTGTAACACAGCCGGCACTGGTTCCTTTACTTAAAGAGGCTGTGCTGGCTTATGTAAAAACGAGGCAAAAGTCAAGAATTAAATGGCCCAGTGCACGGCTTCAGAAACCTCACCTTTGTTGCTTGTATCTTACCGTTTATATTGCTTACTTAGTGTCCTAGTATGATTTGTGTTCATTATTTATTTGGTATCCATGACTATCACTAAGTATTGTATCTAATATTTTATGATGAATGTATTTTTACAATGACTATGATATTGACCTATCACTATTGTTGTAGGTACATGAGAGCTTATGCACAGGAGACAAATTCTTTGCGTGTCTAATCACACTTGGCCAACAAACTATTCCATTCCATTCCATTCCATTTCATTTTTTTCAGTTTTTGCTTCTAGTGAAATAGGTGGCAATAATATGGCAAGGAAAAATACTGGAACTCTGGAAGTCTTCAAGCTACCAAGGTTGAGCAACACTGATTTAGAGGATGAATCTTATTGTGTGGCTGACTAGAAGAAATCTTGGATAGTCCCTGTAGCTCCTCAGATCTTATTTTGGGATTTGTCTAGCCAATGGACACGCTTCCTACCAATTCCAAGAATGGCTATTGGGCCTAAAGGCACTCTCAGAGTTTGTCCTAGTGGAAACACTTTGGGGAAGGACAGCTCCATCTCAAGGTCACCTAGTTCAGGGGTCTCCAACCTTGGCAACATTTAAGACTTGTGGATTTCAACTCCCAGAATTCCTCAGCCAGCTGCTAGCTGAGGAATTCTGGGAGTTGAAGTCCACAAATCTTACCGTTTTATAATTTTTATAGTTTTATAATTATTGTTATAAATGCATATTAAACCATCCATCCATGTCTTGAGAATTTTTTCTTTCCTCCACATTTCCTAGGTTCTCACAAACATTTGAGACAAGGAGTCTTATAAGAAACATTTATACATTTATATAAGAAACATTTATACAAAACTATTTTATTATCTATCAGCAATTATTACCTGAACACTTATGAGTTATTTGTGTCAGAAGCAGATATCAATGTTTGGCATTATTAAAAAACAAGTAGATAATCCACGACTCTTTCAATCATCCTTTCAGAGATATTTCCTTACCAGATTCCTCAGTGCCTTCAATAGAAATTCTAATGCAAGCGTCCCCAATGTCAGCAACCAGACTGCACAACGAAGCCCCATCTGCAGGATGCCGGCAGCACGCAAAAACACACCCATTCAGGTCTGCGGAAAAACCTCTCTCCGTGGAACCTGTCCCTGGTGCCCAAAAGGTTGGGAGCCATTGTTCTAATGTTACTGACTTCCCTGGAAAAGCTGGGACACATTCAAAGATGTACGTGCCTTGAAAATAGCCCAAATTGAATCGTTGAGTACAGTCAACCTTTAGTACAGAAAATGTCTAATGACATTTTGTATTATATCATGAACTATTTTATGATAGTTTTGATGTCATAAAATGTTTTATAAAATTCGCCAAATTTAACTTCTGCATGGGTCATGGGCCCCAAATTTCAGACATATTCTCTAAATTAGATGAGATTCCATGGTTTAAACATTGTTGCCCTATGATGCACCATTTCGCCCAATGAAAGGTTACAGGAACAGGAGTTTTATATAGATAGTATAGTGTGCAGCAGAAATACTAAAGGAAATAAGAGAAATAGTATTTGGATTATTAATACATCAGAATAACATTGAGAATATAGGACAGCAACAATTTACATCATTTATATAATGTTGGGTTTAGTAATGTGATTGTTATTGTGGCTCTAAACATATTTCTTCACCATTAAATAATTATTCTGCTAGTCGTAAGAATGGAAAATCTTATGCAAGATACTGAATCTTTGCATGCTCACTACCTCACTATTAATACTACACAGGATATCCTGCTCAGCCCTCTAACCTCTGCAAGATTACAAAATGATTAGCCACAACTGGGATGGGTGAAATGAAGTAATTCTATCAGCCTACCGTTGTCTATTATTTTCTTGTTTTATTTTTTTTTTATTTCTAATGTTTTTATAACATAGCAGTTTTACATGTTTATCAATTGTTTTTAATTTTGTTGTACATGTCCAGAGTTGCTTTTGGTGGGCAACTATATAAATTAGATAAATAATAATTAAATAAAACCACATACTTTCCGATCTATTACAAAACAATATAGAAAGGTTATTGGATTGATGATCTCCATATTTATAAAGACTATTTTCATCCAACTATCTCTGAAGAATTGATAGATGTAAAACTACTGGATAACATAACCATAAAATAATATTTATGAGGAATGGTCATTTCTGTACATAGCCAACTCTTACAAATGTAATTTTAATATACATTTTGGCAGGAATCTACTCAAATAAGAGTACCATTTCAAGAATTTTCTAACAGCTTTTAAAAAGTGCTATATAAATGCTTGCTTTAAATGAGAAAAAACTAAATCCACTGACCCATCTAGCCTATAATAATTGATTTTTGAAAAGTTGCATTTGGGAAGACCAATCTTCCCTTTTGCCCATCAAGGTCCATGATATATTTAAAAATGCAGCTGCGTGTTGGAAATACCAACTCCCAGTACTATCTTTATTCCCAAGAATACTTTGCAATTTAAATGGGCTGCATGAGCTTCCTTTAAAAACTGAAAACGATTAATGGTTGGAAGCATGATTATCTGCAATAAAAAGGCTACATAAGGAAGGGATAATAATGTGTACAGACCTCGGTGGCGTGTATTACCTCTCCTGCGGGAGCTGCATTGGTTGCCAATGCAATGCCAATTTGCTTCTGGGTGCAGTTCAAGGTGCTGGTTGTCACCTTTAAAGCCCTTTATGGCTTGGGACCAGGTTATCTGAGGGACTGTCTCTTGCCAGTCACATCTACCCGACCCACCAGAGTGGGGAGGCAAGGAATGTTGTGGGTCCCATTGCCAAGGGCCTTGAGTCGCCATGTGTGAATAGGTGGCAATGTAAATCTCCTAAATAAATAATGTCCTGCAAGAAAGTGTAGGGAGGACTGAAGCTGGCAAGGTGAGATTCTTGACAGAATTGCTATATAAATACTGACTCTAAAAAAATAGCAACTTTTAAATCTTTAAGCCGACACATGTAGGGCTTAATTTTTGTGTTCTGCACTAGGCTGATCTATATGTGCATGGCTTCTGTTTAAAATTTTGCTGAAAGCACATTTATGGATAGTACTGACTGCCTGTCAAACTTGCGTCATTATGGTGGCATCACCTGATGTATTACGACTCCCCCCCTTTGCTAAACCGGGGATGGGCATGGACAGCGCATAGCACATCAGGCCTACAGGCCACAAGTTTGACAGCCATGGGCTAGAGGGTGTGGCATACAGCAATTGGGTGAATTTGATGTTAATAGAAAAGTGATAGAAAAATGTGGGTTAAGCAACAGCACTAAATGGATTCTGGTGCTGTTGCTGCCTAACCCAACAACACTCAATATGACCAACTGCACTCAGTATGCTTAATGAAACTGCATTCTACGTGAAGTATGCAGTGGGGTACCCAAAGACTCTTGTCTTAGGCCCAGTACAATTCAATATCTTCATCAATGATTTTGGCAAGGGGATAGAAGGGGAACTCATCAAATTTTTTGACAACATCAAACTGGCAGGAATAGCCAACCCTCCAGAAGATAGGCTCAAGATACAGAAGGATCTCAGCAGACTTGAACACTGGGCCCTATCTAACAAAATGAAACCCAAAGCTGAGGAAAATGAAGTTCTACATTTAGGCAAATAAAACCAAATGCACAGGTATAGAATAGGTGGTTCCTGGCTCAATAGTAGTAATTGTGAGAGGGATCTTGGGAGCAGTGTGTTGCAGTTGCCAAAAAAGCCAATGCAGTTTTAGGCTGCATTAGCAGAGAGATAGAATCAGTATCACATGAAGTGTTAATACCACTCTTAAATGCTTTGGTAAGCCCACACTTGGAATACTGCTTTGATCATCTAGCTTTGATCATCCAGATATAAAAATGACGAAACTCTATAAAATGTGCAGAGAAAAGCCACAAAGTTGATTAGGGGATTGTTGGCAGCTAAAAATACAAAGAACAGTTGCAGGAATTGGATACGTCCAGTTTAATGAAATGAAGAACTAGAGGTGACATGATAACAGTGTTCCAATATCTAAGGGGCTATCATAAAGGGGTCAATCTATTCTCCAAAGCACCTGAAGGCAGGACAAGAAGAAATGGATGGAAACTAATCAAGGAGAGATGCAATCAAGAACTAAGGAGAAATTTCCTGAGAGTTAGAATTATTAATCAGTGGAACAACTTGCCTCCAGAAGTTGTGGGTGACCAACACGGGAGATTTTAAAGAAGAAATTGGATAACCATTTGTTTGAAATAGTATAGGGTTTCCTGCTTGAGCTAGAAGTCCTCTAAGGTTAAAAGGAACTGGAAGTCTTCTACGGTCCCTTCCAACTCTGTTATTCTACTAACCGTTGCTGAATGGAGAGCTATCTGCTGCCTATTTTTCAAGTGTGCTTGTAATATATTCTAATCTACCAGTACAAAAAGATGCAGCCTTTTAGCTGATACGTAGCAACTGTATTAAGGTTTCAAAAACTTTAGTGCTGAATGTAATCGATAACCAATCAGTTAAATAGGAGAAAAACAGAAGACTGCAGGATGCTGAAAATCTTTAATGAAATAACTTTTTAAAAGTCAAATACAGTCACAAAACCATGGTTCTAAACAATGTAACAAATATCAATCAAATTCTGAAAGAAACACTTTATTTAACCTGTGCTAGAATAATCAACCCAGTGCCATAACTTGTAAAATGCCTTCTCCATTTAAGAAAAAAAAATGTTTGGAACAGTAAGAGAATGTAAACCAAATTGTTAAGAAAATTATATAAATAAGTTCATTACGGAATAAAAAAACTATATGGTACAAAATAGAATAGAATTTCTTCTGAAGGGCATCTTTTCATTATAGGCCAATCATTTTAAACTACAAACCAGTCTATTTGTTTTATTTCAAAAATTTCATGTTACTGATAAAAATGCACAGAATAATCCTTTATTCTTGTTCTCAGGGACAATATTGTATTTTTGATAAGGCTTAGACCTGCTAAGTATAAGTTTAGTTCCACTAAGCCCAGCAGAAAGCAAGTGCTGGAAAGTAATAATAGTTATTCATTTATAAATCGAATTAATCAAAATGTTATTGAAGTCTAAATATTAAAATATTTTCCTTTAATACCAAACTGTCAGAAATACCCATGGACTAGCAGAAGGCCTTGCTAATATATCGGTATTAAATTACAATGTAACTACTTTCTGACATATCAGTCTGACATCTTTACAGCAGTCACTTTTAACCATAATTATTTAGAAATAAATCTTATAGAGATTGAGAGACCTGCTCCCAAATTAATTTATTTAGGATTGCATCTATGCATTTTAGACATTATTTTGAGACTAAACCATTTTAAAAGGCTATATTCTACATTCAAATAAATCTGACTTTTTTAAATACAAGCAAAGTCACTGCATTACTATTATTCACTATACTATAAATGCTTTTGGTCTACCATAAGAATTCCAAAAAATTAGTCTTGATTTTGCTTACTCAGCCTTTGTGTATTCTCTAAAAAAATACCCCAGGTGCAGTACAGTTATTACTAGAAAAGTTATCCCAATCTTATGATAAGCAAATCAATAGTGGTTATAAAATGCTTTAAGATCAGACAATGTCTCCCTGATTTCTCTGTAATCTATTTAAAATTCAGATTGCATGAATTTTGCTCTTATGTTATGATTAAGGGATAAAATGAAATGCTTCTTATTTAAAGCAAGATTTACTATGAAGTTGTCAGTGAACTCTCCACTTTGAACTGTTCCAATTGCCTCAAGATGGCTTTCATCTCTGTATCTATACGGTAGACTTCTATTGAATTTACAAGGACAATAAGAGGAATACCAGTATGTCTTGAAAACACAAGTCCTCATCGTGTGAGAAGACTTACAGGACAATGCTGTACAGAGGACTGCTTAGAAACAGACCCAAATTCTCATTGTATTTAAGTGCACTTGGGTCTGTAGCAATCATTTCATATCACACAGTTATTCGTGAACCTCAACTTTGCCAATTATCTCTTAATTGCCAATTATCAATAATAGCTTATGTCCAATCCCATCCAAAATTAGTTCCAAAAATGTCTCAATGTAGCTTCTTTGTCAATAGTTAAAGAGGAAATATACCAAATTATGCCTAATTAAAACAAATACATGGGCTGAATATATTAATAATATATTATATATAATATAATAATATATTATATATTTAATATAATAAAGTGTGACTTAAGTGGAAGTAAAATAAGTTAAAAATGCTTAATTTATATATTGGGACTAACTAGATCCTGTTCTGCATTAAGTTGTCATATAGTGCATATACTGTTATTAATTTGTGCTACCTCTTTACGCTACCATATGAACATGGCCAAAGCCTGTTATTTCCATACATTATGTATGTATTATTTTATTTTAGTTCATTTCTATTATACTTTAATCTCTCAATCTAAAATAATAGCTAATTTATCTCAAGTGAAATTATATTTCTATTTTCATTTACAACAATGCATGTATAATGTTGAAAATTTTCTAGAATCAATTTCAGGCAAGGATAACTTCTCACTCTAAGCATTTTCCACATATTTCATTAGCATGTGGTTGCAGAATTTTAGGTCTGCAATCCAAGAAGCACGTACAGCTTTTTAATTTTTCACAGTAGAAAGAGAAACAAAGCACAGAAATACTTTGACTTGGCCTGAGATTAGTCAGTCTTTGGATAAGAGGTACAGATACTGTAAAGCTCATGTGTATATACAACTCATAGACGGAGAAGGAATATTATACACAACAATACCTGATTCATCAAAAGAGTATAAACTCTTAAGATGTGCTCTATCTGGAATGTTAATCCTTCTTTTTAAACAGCATTTCATAATTTCACAAATTGATTTCCTTAGTCAAATGAGCAAAGTATACATATGAAGGGCAGTAAATTTTAAACTGATTAGTTCAGCAGGAACAAATATGAAAGCCACTATCATTAAAGAGAATGGAAAGGAAGGCACAAAGGCTTTTGCTCAGCTGATATCTACTGCAGTTTTAACTTGCTCCACATTTCAATCTTATTCTCTTTTCTAAAAATTCATTCCTCTATTTTCTACATTTGCAAGTAGAAATGATACTGTAATTTCAACAGCAAGTCACATTAAACCTTTAGAAGATACTGTGGGACTTAAGAACAAATACAGTTGCTTTGCTGCAAAAGATGTTTATGTTACTCAAGAGTTAAAAATAGAGCTCTGTAATTAAAGTCAACACAAATTTACACATTTAAAATATATATCTTTTTTTGTATTTCTTCAAAAAAACATTAGCCAAAGCAAATAAATCTGTTTCATTTTCTGAAACTCTAAACAAAGCAAAGTCTTTGGATTGAAAATGAGGACAAACATAGTGAGCTTCATTTTTTGTACAGTGTGGGACATCTAGAGATAAGCTTTAATAGAAAATGATTTCAACAATATGAATTTACAAATGGGGGAAGGAAGCGAACATTAAATGCTGCTCATACGTTTTTCAACAATTTAGTGGCTCCTCTAAATTGTGAGTCCTTCAAGTCTGTTTTCAAAAATCAGCAATTCTGAATAAAAAAATCCATTTGTACTATAGTTTTCCTTCTTCCACCAAATGTTGTTCCTTGCAGTTATTGTACTTTAAATGCTGTAATTGTTTCTCCAAACTCATGTTAAATAATTTAAAAATGGGAATGAGTAGCCATATTTGATTTCCTCTTTAAAGTTAGTAGTACATATTTATCCATTTTCCATTTCAAATCTGAAAACATTGTTTATTTCCCATTTTTTTAAAAAAGCCTGAGATAGGAGTCAGTTTCATTTCTCTATGTATGTTTCTCACTCAAAATATGGCAAAAATAGAAAATCACCAAACTTCAACAAAAACACCTCTTAGGGACATACCCCAAGATCTACTACTTACAATAAATATTTGGTGTAATCATGCAAAGAGTTAAGCATACTGGACAAAGATCACAAGGCTTTAAAAAGGCCTGCTCAAATCTGCCCCTGAAATCTTAAGTATATTTATATGTCTCCTCCTATAGAGACAACGTGAGCTGTATATATACATTCTATAAAACCTGAACTATGAAAGATAATATGATTGCCAACTGGTAACTGCAATAGATAGCTCTGCTATATTATGCGTATACTACACTAAAGTAAATTTCCTACACTTAGGCAAGAAAAAACAAAAGTACACATATAGACTAGGTGAAACCAGGCTCAATAGCAGTAACTGTGAGAGGGAACTTGGAGTCTTAGTGGACAACCAACTAAATATGAGCCAGCAGTGTGCAGCAGCAGCCAAAAAAGCTAATGAAATCCTAAATAGTGCTAACAGAGGGATACAATCGAGATCAAGTGAAGTACTAATACCATAAAGCCTTAGTAAGACCACACCTAGAGTATTGCATCCAGTTTTGGTCCCCACATTATAAAATAGGTGTTGAGACTCTAGAAAAAGTACAGAGAAGAGCAACCAGGATGATTAGGGGACTGGAGGCTAAAACATACAATGAACAGTTGCAGGAACTGGGCATGGCTAGTCTAGTAAAGAGAAGGACCAGGGGAGACATGATAGCGGTCTTCCAATATTTGAGGGGCTGCCACAGAGAGGAAGGGGTCACGCTATTTTCTAAAGCACCTGAAGGCCAGACAAGGAATAATGGATGGAAACTGAACAAGGAGAGATTTAACCTGGAAATAAGGAGGAACTTTCTGACAGTGAGAACGATCAACCAATGGAACAGCTTGCCCTTGGAAGTTGTGTGAGCGCCATCACTTGAGACCTTCAAGAAGAGATTGGACTGCCATTTCTCAGAAATGGTATAGGGTCTCCCACTTGGGCTGGACTAGATGACCTATAAGGTCCCTTCCAACTCTGGTTATCTATTATCTGTTAAATATTGGCAGTGATTTTGAATTCTGAATAAACAACAAAGGTGAAAAAGAAAAGAAATACTTGATTGTTTAAAGACTCAATATTTTATATTGGGGGTGAGCTTTTGTGGACCACTCTTCCATATAAATTACAAAATCATCACTGAAAGTCAATACTTGTAATATACCAAGGGACTCATTTGTGCCTACCTGCTGTAATATAGTTCAGGATTGCTTTTTGTCAATGGTATTTTGTGTCTGTCTGGCTATTGATATAGTAACTATTAGGTGCTTGTATAATACATTTGAAAGGTATAAAGTCTTCTGGAAATGTTTGCTCCTAGGAATCTGGAAGCACTGTAATAAATATACATAAATTGCTTCCATTTAGTATCTAGATAAAATGAAATGGATATTTTCTGCCCTCTGAAATAAACAGTTCCTGGCTTCGTTTGCTTTATGCTACCTGAACATAATGTTTCAAAAAAAAAAAAACATTTGGAGGTTAACCAATTTTTACTATTGGGAAATGTTGCCAATAAAACAGCATATTGTGCCCCCCAAACTATGAATTCTGGAACTGGAGAAGCCTTTGTTGATGTTTGCTTCCCAAATAATTCACCAAAAGCAGATTTGGGAGGATATACATTTTTCTTTTAAAGTTATGTTGTTCTCTTATTGAAAGAGAACGATGCAGTTTGGATTGCGTCCAGCCAAGCCTTAAAATATATACAAACAACTGAGCAGATGACCATTTATGGGAGGCAAATGAGAGAAGACAGCCTGCCAGTGGCCTGAATAGGCAACGCGTGTACCATTCTACAAGATCTCCACTACAAAGCAAATGGCAGTGTACAATATCACAGTAACAATGTAGTTCTGGGCAGAGTTCTATAGGCTGTTTTGGCAGCTGATTCCAGTCAGTATTTGTAGCTAGTAGAGTAGAAGGAGATAATATATATACTTCCAAAGAAAAGGCATGTTTTAACTTCAGTTATTGTAAGTGCAATCAAAGAAAAACAGACATTTAAATCTTAAGTCCGGTGACTTGCTTGCCATAATTAAAATCTCAGCTTTCTGTCTGCATACAACAAAGTGGAATTGCTAATAATCATTAGCTCCATTTTGGACAATGGGACAAATAGGAAGGGTATATAAACAAAATTTGGCCATCACAAGATATACATATTAGTCTTGGCAACAAAACTATTTACTTTTTTAGGTGGTATAATAAACATGAAAAAAAAGAATCTTGTTGCGTAGGAGAGAGTAAGAATTGTCAAATTTGAGCAAGTAGATGCCTTCCCCTGGATAATCATGGCTGCCTATTTGCACTTCTTGATGGCTGTCCCTTCTGTAGACTGGCATGATCTCTCCATAACGGTTTCGCAAATAGCTTTTGGCTCCTTTTTCCACATCGCCAACAGGAATAGGACCTGAGAAGGGAAATGCATCAGCCATAAAAACTAAGACAAGGAAGTCATAGAGATTCAGGATTGTAGAAGAAGCCTACACACACAGCATCATCACAGGTTTCAAAACATCTGGAGATAGACTTTTCATATTTATACTGGAACCTGAGAAAATTCCAGTTAAAACAAACTACAACCTAATTCCCAAACTGTTTTATAATTAAAGCATATAAAATATTGAATATCTAAATATTGTCATTATTTATTTGTATTACAAATTATATGCATCTTATTATATGTATTATTTTGCACATTTGCATGACTGATAAAAAAATAAAATGGGAATGATTTTCCTCCCCTTGTCATTTCATCAGAACCTTCTAAGTGGCCCATTTTATTCCATAATAATAAATAATAGTGATCGTCATCACTGTAAGAGAGGAAGCAATAAGGCACAGCCTGATCTCCATGTCCAATGCACACTGATTTATTCCAATGCTTACATTCCAACTTCTAGCAGGTAAGGGATTTTCTATATTATACTGCAATAGAAACAAGAAAAGAGTGAGACAATTTCTGCAGTGACCCTACATTTATAGAATTCTTCCCTGAGTTACGGGGAAAGAATTCTTGCTAGTTTTATGGGAAGATATGTAAAGTTCATTAACTTCAGAGGGCTGTGAAGGTGCCTATAGATCCTATGACTGAGGAATTTCATCAGCAGAGTCCTGGAATTGTATTATTATTATTATTATTATTATTATTATTGTTATTATTAAAATTTGGACATTGCCCAATGCCCAATGTCCCAACTGTACATTGTCCAATAGAGTCTAGGCAATTCACAAAATAAAAAACCCCAAAATAACGAAACTATTTAACAATAAAGAAAAAGGAGTAAAAAGAGGGCAACAATGACAAACATACACGCATTACATCTTAGCCAAAAATCCAGGCATAGGTCTTTTTACCACTAGCCTGCTTCCCTAGAACAGCACCCTCCTTAAAGTTTAAATGGCCCAACTCTGATGCTATGTACACTTGAACTTTACTTGCAGAGGTTGACACTCAAGCTGCTCATAATTGGCAGTGTTTGGAGCCACAACTATGTCCATAAATGAATGGATATATTTATGAATAAATAAGCACACATTTTATTATCAAGGTTTATTAAATTTTCCTGCTTGATAGTCTGTGGAATAATTTGAAGACTAATGGTGCAGTTCAAGTTAACTTAAAGTAGTTAAGAAGTTGAGTTCTTTAACTCAAGTTAAAGAGGTTATTCTTGCTTAAGAGACTGTTTTGGACATAATGGTTTTACATATATATTCATTAAATTTATACATCACTATTGAAGACCTGGCATACCTTCAAATTCTTCTTCTTCATCTTCTTCATCACTTGATTCACTGACCTGAACAGTAATGGCAGTACTAGTAATAGGAGTCCAATCAAAATAGACTCCAAACCCAATGTCATAATCTTCTGTAGCAAATTCCCAGCAGACACGCTTCCCATCAGGATGGGTGGGCACCCGGACTGTTAATACCTCACCCCGTTTCACTAGCATTCGGGCATTCTTCTCCTTTGCCATCTTTGCTTTAAACTCCCTTATCTTAGAATTTGTCCAGGTAGTCGGGGGAATCAACGGAGGTGGCCGAACTGGAGAAAGAAGGATGACTTTCTTAGTTTTTATAACATAGATGCTGATAGAATTTTTAACAAGACTGGATATTCTAATTACAAGATTTCCCTTTTTTCAAAAGAACGAATTAGGTTTTTTAGCCCCTCTCTTAGCTGACAGTTTTTCGCTATGAGTCTTTTTAACTGACTGAATCTATTCTTTCAATGACTCACCCATACTACCATACACTGTATAATGACTTAATTAGACATCTTGGCACAGCAACGTTTCTAAGAACAAATTGGATGATAAAGGTGTAATGAATGATCCCAACAATGTGGGCCGTATTAATTTGCCATACTTAAAATTTTAAAAATCCATTGACTATTCACTATGAAATCATTATAATTTCATCCCAAGCATTATAATTAAATAATGTAACAGCAACCTGAACTCTATTTTGGTCTTCCCATATTTCAGATTTCTGTGGATTTCTTTTTCTGCTATAATACTCCTTTATAATAGCAATAATTATTACATTTATATACTGCCCAACCTCCAGCATCTTGGCAATTACAGATTAAAAACTTTAAACAGAAGAAAAAATACAACAGACAAAAAAGAATAAAAGTGAAGTGACAAAAAACCTAGGTTGGAACAACATTTACTTATTTATTTATTATTAAGGTTGTATGCCGCTATCTCCCTGGAGGCAAGTCAAAAATAAATAAACTTACATAAAACTAAAACTAAATTAAACAGCAAGAATCAAAATCTTTTTTGCTGCTTTCTTAAATATGAACATTTCAAGACTATTAGTATACTCTACCACAAAACAGCTCAAATCTTGCAGATTTCTTCAATAGAATGCTAACTACTGATCCATATGCAGACATAGCAGTGAAAGCATAACCCTTACCTTTCTTCTGTTCACTTAGAAGATCTGTAGTTTCTAGCTCTGCAGACAGGATGTCTACTGCACCTGTATATTCAGACTGTATCATGATTATATCACCTGGTCCCTGTGGTGCAGAGATTTTTGTCACTTGCAATATAGCTTCCTATACAGACAAATGTATAGAATATAGATAAAATACAGTGGCATTAAAGTCCTTAATTTTTAATAAAAATAGTTTTTTCTCTACATATCTTTATCTTAATTCCTTAATTTCCTATTTGCAACTATATCATCCTACTAACTAGAAAAACATTTCAGAAGATATTTCAACGTATTATCTTCTAAAGTTTTCTTTCTGCTCCACATTTCTTCAATTCTAGGCAACACAGAAATGTAATCAATTAAAATATAATGGATCCCAGAAAAAATACAGTTCAATAATCTTATCATTTGTACTACATATATGAATTTATTATTATCTCAAGACAAACATTTCAAAGCATACAACCACTAAAATGGAAAACATCAATAAACATGTTTAGAAACAAAGGATTGTAATGATGGTTTGGCAAGTAGAAACAGGCCAAGAGTCAAATCACCTACCTCCTCTTGGTGCTGAAGTTGATCAGTTAGAATTTCCTCCACTCCAACTATATCTCGCTCCTCTGGACTACCATTAGCACCTGCAGGATCCTTTGCAGTATCTGAATTTATAGGTGATCCATTCTGCAGCCTCTCAGAGAAAGATAGCACAAGAATGCAGGATGTTTTAAGAACCTAGTATAACAGCTAGGTAAAATGCCAATCAACTGGGAAAACAGAGACTTGTAAAGTGACTTGGAGTCTAATAGGATTCCTCTGGCTTACATTTTATATCCAGATGAGTCTCAGCTAAGCCAAAATTCAAATGAGAAATGCTGTGTTGTGTTCCTTTAGGCAGCTGAAAGAATGTTATGTGCCATCAAGTTAGTGTTGATTCTTAACTGACCACATAGGTAGATTTTCTCCAGGATTAATTATTGCTGAATCTTTTCATAAAACAGTGGGTTTCAACTACAACCAGCATTAAAAAACAATTAGCTATCATAGATAATGTATCCATCCAAAAAAGGCTCAACAATTTGACTGATTAGTTCAAACAACTTACCTATAAAAATCAGTTTTAAAACATTGTAAAGAAAGAAAATGTAGTGTATAAAAATATATTTTATAGAAAACAGTTCAATTAGCTAGAGCAAGAACTTCTTATCCCTGCCAAATTTTCCACGGGTTGATCATTGCATGTGGGCTTAGCGTTTAATGCAAATATTTAAAGTGTCTGATAGATTGCCATATCACTCTCTATCTAATTAAGTATCATCTATTCTGATTTAATAAGAAGAAGCAGCAGCATTTTTCTCATGTCTGCTAGGAAGGTTGTTTTCAAATAGAAATGAAGGAGATTGAAGCTGTGCCTGCAAAACATATGATGTATTGAGATTACTGTAACGGGGAGGAGTCAAAATATATGGTTGTTTATGAGAGCAGGTGTTTTATATACATAAGAGACGAACAAAAGGATAAAAGAATAGGAATAAGTGGCAGTTCTCTTCTCCACCTGAATTCCCTAGTGTAATATATCCACAAAGGGTAGACTCTAGGGGATAAAGCACAAGAACTTGCCAGGAAGAAAATTCATCTTTCTAGGAAAAAAATGATTACCCTAAGCCAAGCATAGAAGGTAATATTCTGGAGAGTGAGCTAGTAGGTGGACCTCTTCCACCAAATTCTTTCTTGGTAATTTAATGTTTGTGCAGATGGCCATTGTCCAATGCACCCATTTTATAAATGGGTGGTTCATAACCACCAGGGGTCCCATTTCTGAAAGTGCATGCATGTCATTTTTTCAAAAATTCAAAATATTTCTACTAGCCCAAAAAGTATAGGTAACCATTGCTGTAAAGTTTCTATGCATGGTGATAAATAATGTGCTCACAAATAGAAAAAATATAGAGACTGCCTTAGAAGACAGTATTTATATTACATATTTGTCCTTGACTTACAACCACAATTGGGACTGGAATCTCAAGTCATTGAGTGGTCATTAAGCAAAACACCCATGTGACTGTTTCACTCAACAACCGCAATCCTAGCATTTCCACTTGCGGTTGTTAAGTGATGTCCCAGTTAAGCAGGCTGAACAAAACAGCTGCCTGCTGAAGGATTTCAACTCCACACAGAGCTGAAATGTCAGCATACAGCAGGCACCCCTGTTGCTCTCAAACATTGTTGCATCCTTCACCTCCCCTGCATTTACAGAGAGGAAACCCTTCATGGGAAATCTTCTGGATTTTAGTTCCATTTCTGCAGCCTACCAAAGGATTTTCCCTCTGTTCCTGGAGCGAACCTGAAATCTTTCAGTGGGCTACAGCAACATTTGACAGCAAAACATCAGCTATACCTCAAATATTTCAACTCCTCTCTGTGCCTTCCACTTGCAATCTTCCCTGCTGGCTTGCAATCTTCCCTGCTGGCTTTCCCACTGACTTTTTGGGGAAGCCAGCAGAGAAGCTTGCAAATGGCAATCACATGACTGGGGGGCACTTGGCAACCTGTTATTAATATGAGCTGGTTGCCAAGCATCTGCAATGTGGTCATGTGACCACATGGCCAGCAGGGCAACATTTTATAATGCCAGAAGCACTTTACATGCCTTAATGCACCATTTCTGAGTCTGCCAAAACTGAACAGTTATTAAACAACTGGTTTTAAGTCAAGAACTGCCTCTCCACGTTCAGCCTTAAATTTCATTAACTGGAAGAAGGAATCAAATTCCAATGGCAAGATATGATAGCAAAATAAACAATGAGATTTAAGTTAGTTTTTATTAACCAAATTGGCCTACAATATTATTTCTTTTCATTTTAAATATTATATTTCCAACTGTGGGACTAACTATAAAATTATTTTATTAAATGGTGTACTTTTCTTATGGAAAATGATATGGGCATGCAATGTTCTCTATACTTGGCAGCATTGAGAAAAATAGACAAAAGTAATTGAAAAGAATACCATGAAAATATTAGAATGAAGACTTCTGTGTAATGTTACATGGCTATAAAACTACTTAATTGTTTGAGTTTTTAACATGGTTGAAAAGCTATTTACTGGTTAATTGCAAAGGATGACTAATATTCTTTGTCCCCTCCAGTTTTGATTTCTTTGCTATTTCCTATTCTTATATTGTTCTTTGTTTTTAAATGTTTAAATACTGTATACACCTCCCAGAACTGCTGGGAATCAGGTGGCATATACACTTGATAAATTGTTGTTAATATAAAATAAAACTAAGTAGACTATTGCCTAGGCCTTACCTGTATAGTATTCCCTAAGAAACTCCCCACAAAGCATTTCAGCTGTAATCTGTTGCTCCATTATCTCTGTCATTTTATGCATGTTTTATATTATGTCTGAAATGAGGAACTGATCAAAGCTTTATCACTATTATCCCTCTCTCTATTCCATGATTTTATGCAGAATAATATCCCTATTTTTAAAGAACTATTTTAGGATCTATCATATTGTTTTGCATAATATTAATTTTACAAAAATACTATAAAATTGTTCTTAGTCCTAGGAACATAGTAATGATATTTCTACTTGTTATTTTAGTAAGATTATTAGATTTTATTAGGTTTTATTGGATCTAACTAATCATGTGTAATGAGTTAATGAGTAGCGGTTAAGATGCTGAATTAAGACAGAGGAGACCTATGACTAAGTCTACCTTCTGTCATGAAAGCTGCCTGGATGAATTTGGGCAATTACTCTCTCAGCTCACCTACCTCGCTTGTTGTGGGGATGATATTGGAGGCAGGAATGCTATGATGGCTGCCTTGAACTCCTGGAGGAAAGATGGAATATAAATCTAACCATAAATACAGCTAACAAATAAAATGTTCACAAACATTTTTGCTGTGATTGCTTTCATTTTTATATATTTAATTTCCCCTTACAGCTCACACTAGTATCAAGCATCCAGTAAAGCTCTGAATCATAAATAAAACACCAAACAAATTTAAAAGGTTAAAAACACTGCTATTACTTATCCATATGCCTTGATTATCAATAACAGTTAACAGGAAATACGGAGACCCTCTTTAGTGAGCATTCCAAAGGTATTGCTACTCATCATAGCTAGTGGGAGAAGACGACTTGCCTTGAGAGTATGGAATAGTCCTTTGGATTCTATCTAGCAGCATATTAACAAGTAAAAATAAAAACAAAGATCAACCCAAATGATTTATATCAAGAGAGTCACGGTTATTATCTTACCTGCATGGTAATATATCCTTTTCTGAAATAGCTTCTTTGATTGATTTTTGAATTGAATCTTCATTTTCTAGAAGAGAGCAAAGATAATATTTCATCTTTTAGAACTTCTAATTACCATTCATTTATAGGCACGATGCTTTATCAGCCAGCACCATCATGCTATATACTATTTTTGGGTAGGGTTCAAAGCATCCTACTTCCAAAAAAAATATGAGATATTTACTAGTAAACATAACATTCATGAATGGAAGAGGTTTCTATTCTAAGACAGTATACCTACTCCCAGGAATTTAGTCCTAAACAATACTAGACAATTATGTTTATAATCAGGCTCACAGAGATTAACCTACAATAGACATCAAAAAGGATGGATCACCTACATTACTCTTAGTGGGATTAGTCAACAATATATTTGTATTTGTGACATAATATTCAGAACCTATAAACCACGTCTTATAGTTTATCATTATCATTTTTATGGTAATTTTATCATTCTAGCAGAATATTGTGATTTGATCTGGAAAGGTAGTTTTTGTAAAAATAAATTATAAATTATCTTAAAGATACTATATGTTTAAGATTACATAACTGAAATCATCTCTAAGTGAGAGTAACCAACAGGCCTAACAATTAGAATCATGATGGTCTTCTAAATGAAATACAGATATTAAAAAAATCTCATCTCCCCTATGGGTGGTATGTATCTTGCTTAATCTCAGATCCTCCAGGGAATTAGCACTTTATAAAGAGAGAAATTCAGTAGCAGACATCTCTTTACACGGATTGGAGCTGACTTTTCTAGGAAAAAATGAATCCAACAATATTCCACAATCCAAAATTAATCTAATTTAGCATATTCGGCTTATATTAATATTGAAACTGAAAGAACTTTGTTTCATTTTCTGGTTAAGTTCACTTGCTACACAAATAGTAGTTTTTCTAGCCATCCAAGAGCTGAAATTAAATACATGATTAATAAAAATAATTGCATGCAGTGTGGTTTAATTCTTATGCACATCAAATTCAAAGATTTGCCCAGAAATTATTTCACTGGAAGTTTTGTAATGTAGCATTCAGTTTGACAGAATTCGAATTTTGAAAAAGTTGCTGGTATTAAAAACTAAAACTATTTTAGCAGGACTGAATAGCTACATGAACAAATATATTGAGTTATTTTGTCAGAAAAGAAAAAAGAAAAATGTGACAATATGCTTATCATGCTGATTAATTATCTTGCTTATTCATTTTTATGCAAAAAAATGGAATATTTCCCCCAGAAAAATATATAGTTTATTCTAGTGTATTAGTCCAACTACCATATAGATAACTTTTTATTGTCTCCCTCTGTCAAAGAAAAAGGATGGATAGAATTTATCTGTATAGAAAAGAGCCAAACTGGACATTAATAAATTTCTGGGGAGTTAGAGTGTGTTTGATTATGGCACTCAATCTGTAGGCAAATCCTATTCATGTCAATATTTTTCTTTCTTCTAACGATACCTGTCATATGCTCTTAAAATGTCAAATATGCCTTTTGGCCCCAAACAGATTGGAGCCATTTATCCACTCAAAATGCTAACTCGTGGTTTAATATGTCTTTCAAATCCCCCAAATTGGGCTTTGTACAAACTATGGATCACCAATGAGAAAATATATCATGCAAAAATACCCTACACCAGCTTGTTCCAATCACATGTTCTCCACATGTACAGGGACTGCAGCTTCTATAATTCATAGTTCACTTGTCCCTGCCTGGGAATTCTGGAAGATATAGTTCCAAAGTCCAGCACTTTTGCAAGGTGTCAGGTTAAGACTAGTCTAGATTTTTTTTAACATTTAACACTCTATTCCTTTCTAATAGTTTTATTTGGCAACATATTTTGTAATCTGATAGAGATTTTACAGAGATAAACAAGTACCATAAATATATCATAAGAATATCACCATTTATACAGCACCTCAAATGAGGTTCAAAGCAATTCACATATATTATAAATTGCATCAAAAAGTAAAATTCTGAGACAATAATATACTCTTGAATTATATACCTAATATATAGAAATTAACAACAGGACAGCATAAATGGATTCTTCATGCCCTTGTTATACCTAAAAGACTGATACTGCAGTATTTTTAAAAAGATTTACTCCATTTATTCCACTCTTCCAGTGGATGGAAGATTTGATTTCACTTGCTACTTAGGAGCAGATTGCCTGTAGATGAAAACTTTGCATGAGCAAATAGAATATGAGACTCATTTATATAAAATAAAGTACCGATAGGTTAAAAACATGACCGTTCTATAAGTGTATTAGAAATGAACACACATACATGGCTAGTGTTTATATTAAATAATTATGCAGAGAACTCTGTTTATTCTAACGGCATATTATCCTATATTTTTTGTTGTAATTTTTCACTCATTTTTATGCATTTGTTGTGCATTTTTAAAAATTATGTATTATTGTGTTTTTGTTTTTCTTCATTTTTTTTATTTTAAAAGCAATAACAATTATTTTCAACAATGTTATAATCTGCAGTAAAATAATTTAAGTGGTTAGAAATTATCCACAAATGTTATCCTTTTCATATCCTTAAATGAAAAGCTAATACAATGGCTTCCTATATCTGCCTAATTTGATCATGGTAGAGTAATAATCTCCTTTTAATGCCACAAAAGACAGAAACTGCTATTTATTAGTATTGTTATTATTTCCAAGGAGAGACATTATGAGATTTTGTTTCAAATACAAAAATGATTCAATCTACTTCGTATATTATAACCTTCAACTGGTATCTACAAGGTTACAACAGCTGTCAAATAAAACTAGTGTATGTACTATATTTTGGAGAGATGTGTTCTAGAACATTGGTCTCTAAAATGAAGTGCACATACACAACAGGGAGTGCACAAATTGATCCATTGCAGTGTAGAAAGGAAGTAGAACAAAGGCTAAATAAGAAATTAAGATATATAAATACTATAATATTATAGTATATAATATTTTATATACATTTTACATATACTATTTATAAGTATGTAATACATTCATTCAGGAATAATATATTAAACATGCACATATTGGAGTTCATGTTCAAACTTTTTATTGATTGGATTGCACTATCAAAAAGGTTTGGAGACTACTGCTTTGGAAAACTGCATATAAAACTTCAGGCTAGACACTAATTTCATGTTTCTTCAATCTTCAAATTAGTGAAAACAGTACTTAATTCACTTAATTCTACATACTATGACTACACAGGGCAAAAAGCAATCGCTTCTGGGCATATAAAACAAAAAATCAAATCACTTTAATACTTTTATCACGATTACATGATGCAACAGTTGCACCAAGCTACATTAGCCTAATTATAAAACAGTTGGTATGTTAGGGGAAAACATAAACAATGCAATGCCACAAGGGAGAATTGTCTCACAAACAAAATTATCAATGTTACAATATAAGACCATTACTGAAAGAAAAATGTCAGTCATATTATTATTCAGCTCATAAATACAACATGATACATAATGATATTCTCTCCCAAATTTGTTCAATAATGGGACATGGTTTTGCTCTTTGCTGACAACAAAGATCCTATTGTCTGACACTGACCTTATTACAATGCAAATTTATCTTTGGTTCAACATTAGACTACCAAAATGCAAGAATTTCTAAAGAGAGAGGGGGAAGTTCTGGGGCTACAGAAGAAGCACCAATCTCTCCATTAAAATATAGAACAATCATCTCTACACAACATGTCCATGGATATCTTCAATGGTGCTCTTCTATTTCATCAATCAAATACAAGAAGCATCTCTAATAAATCAACTCCCCCACATGCACATGGCTTCTCTGTAGAGATTAAACACAGAGCAAAATGACAATTATGTGGGCCTGGGAAGTAAAAAAAAAATCTCCAGGTGACAAAGTTTCCAGGGAAACACCTACTCCATCCTAATTAAAGGCATTATTCCAATAAGGGTTATTTTATTCTTCTAATAACGGTTATTTTGCAGATCACAGTCCAGGGCCTATTAAGATGTGGTGTTAAACATGGCATGAAAGGGGGCACATTCAAATTATTGGGTGAGCAGGGAAAAGGAGAAAAGAGCAAAGGAAAGGCAATTCTCTCTCTCTCTCTCTCTCTCTCACACACACACACACACACACACACAGAGAGAGAGAGAGAGAGAGCACATCAGTCCCTAAGGCCATTTACTTTCTCTCAGACAAGGCAACGGGTCCGCCAAACACAGGAAACCGAGTACGGGTTGCAGCATCTCACGTGGCCGGGAAGGAGTGACTTGTTGAATTCCTGCCTGGCAGGGCCCCAGCCACAAGTCGAAAGGAGGAAACTTAGCGGCTAAGAAACCCCCTCCTCAAACAACCCGCATCTCTCGAGCCCACCCTAGCCCTCTGCGAGATCCTCGGGGGAGCTTTAAGGCCTGACAGGCACAACGGTTCCTCTCCACTCAACCCCCCTCCACCTCTTTCTAACACAGTACCTGGAGGAAGCGGGAGCTGAGACGCCGCCACACGCTGCTCTTGATCTTCGGCCCCGCTGGCTCCGCTTTCGCGGCCTCCAAGCGCGGAGGCTTTGAACCGGGTATCCTCGGGAGCGGCCGGTTCGCCCGACATCGGAAAGCGAGACAAAGAAGCCCCCGAAGTCAAAGCGGGGAGAGGCGAACCGAGCCGGAAACAGCCGGGGAAAGCCGAACGCTCCGCTTCCTCTGACAGCGGCCGCTTCTCAGGCCTTCACCCTCCGGAGTTCCCGCCTAAATTCGGCCGCGAACGAGAGCGGTCTTCGAGCGTTGTCCCGACGACAGTGAGCGAAGCAAGGAAAGGGAAAACGGCGACCCTTCCCGGAAGAACCGGTCTCCATGGAGACCGCTCTCCAGGAAGGACGCGTTGTCATAGTACCGGGAGAGTTTCCCCTCCTCCTTCATTGCTCCCCCTGCGGTCGGAGCCATGGACAGTAGCACGTCTTTGCAGGCGGCTGGCGCGGACGAGGAAGAGGAGGAGGAGGACGAAGAAGATGAATATGATGAGGAGGAAGAAGAGGAGGGGGAGGGTGAATCGCCGGCCCGCCGCCGCCGCCGCCGCCGCCTCTCTTCCCTGAAGCCTGAGTCTTCAGTCAAAGAAAGCAGCCAGCCGTCGGCTGCATCCGAAACCCTGCCCGAAGCTGAAGCTCTGCCCGAAGTCAAAGTTCCTATCATCGTTGGTCCTTTGTATTTATCCTGGACCCCCGAGGAGGTGGCTGAATGGATCGGCGACTTGGGCTTTCCTCAATACAAGTTAAGATCGCGTTTCCTTGCTAGCAGAATGAGTTCACACCTCATATTAAGCCATAGTTTCCGGAGTATGTCCCAAACTGGGCCTATTTAGACAGACAGACAGACAGACAGACAGACAGACACACACACACACACACACACACACACACACACACACACACCTTGCTTTGCAATGACTGGATTCAAACTTGATTTAAGCAGCAAGCCTCTGATCCACTTTAGCATGTTTGGTGAATCCAGATTGGATGCATAGTTTCCTGCCACTGGTGATTTATTACAATTAAACAATAGGGCTCCGCATAATGCGTCCATCTGTAAGAAAAACAGCATTATTTGATACAAGGTTTTGCCTGTTGTCAAAAATAACCTACACAACCTGGTTTCAGAATGTAGCAATGCTACAATAAAACTACCATAATGTAAGCTTCCCCCTTTTGCATTGGTGGTGTGATGTAAAACACAAGTATGTAAGGACTGGAATTTGTGTCATGTTTTAATACATCCCAGTGACAGTGTAGCTAAGACTGAGTGACAAAAATCAAGATGATCAGTAAATGTTAACAAAAGCTAGAATAGAGGTAGTCCTCAATTTATGACCAAAAAATTATATGGTTAAGTGAGAAATGTATTAAGTGAGTTTTGCCCCATTTTAGAACTTTTCTTGCCACATTTGTTAAGTGAACCACTGCAGTTGTTAAATTAGTAACGTGGTTAAGTGAATCAGATTTCCCAATTGATTTTGCTTGTCAGAAGGCCTCAGAAAGGCATCACATGACTCTGGGACACTGCAACTGTCATAAATGTGAGTCAGTTGTCAAGCATCTGAATGTAAATCACATGTCCATGGGGATGCTACAACGGTCATAAGTGTGAAAAACAGTCATAAGACACTTTTTCAGTGCCATTGTAATTTTCAACTGTCACTGAACGAACTGTTGTAAGTCAAGGATTACCTGTAGTCTGTGCCTTCTGGCTGCTATCCTTATTGCTATCCAGATTCTTGCAGATTTTGTACATTTATCTAAAGTGGTAATCAAATATTTTTTCATAGATAATACTAAATGTCATTTTTTAATGGAATGAGATGAGGAGAGACAAAAGATACAAAGGAGAAATGAGTTGTAGCTTTATTCAGTCACTTATTTATTTAGGAAATTTACGTGGCTACCCAATTCATTCATGATGACTATGGGTTTACCCAAATATGCACTCATGCACTAATTTTTATTTATTTAGAACATTTATATGGTCACCCAACTTACAATGACTCTGGGCTTAGATAAATATGCACCAGTGCACTAATTATAACGTGGTTTATTTGGTTGTGTGAAGTCAGCCAATTGTGGCCCATTAAACAGATTCTTTTTAAGGAATGTCATATATGAATTTAGGAAGATGTATGAATTTAGTTTCACATCATGGTCATATCCCTAGAAAGAGTACCCTGATGACAAAATTATTCACAAAGGATTTCAGTTATGGGATTCTTTGTCTATGATACCTAAAGGGGAAACACTAAGGTTTGCAGAACTGAGTGTTGTCAGCAGGGATGTCAAACTCAATTTCATTGAGGGTTGTAGTTGACCTGGGGGGGGCAGGATGGGCGTGGAAAGGGTGGGCATGTTAGGGGCACCTATGGTCGCCCAAGCACTCTGCCAGTGAAAACAGGCTCCCAAGCTCCATTTTCAGCTGCAACGGCTTCCTGCAACTCTCTGCCAGTGAAAACGGAGCTCGAGAGGGGGAGGCACAGCCCTCCCAAGCTCCATTTTCACCGGTAGAGGCACCGTGGGCCGTTCCTTTGCTGTTTCCAGGGAAATCCCATGCCAGATCTAAGCACCCCCAGGCCTTGAGATTGACACCCCTAGTATTGTATTGCGAAAGAAAAAAGAAACAGAAGAGATCCAACAAGGGGAATTTGGAGCTACTAAGTCACTGAAGAGTGCCATCCATTGCTAAATAAAACATCATTGATAAGTCATTAGTCAGTATAACTACCAGTACTAGTAAGCTAAAATTAGGTTCCTTATCTCTTGTTTAGGTTCTTTGGTCTATCAGCCTACTGAAATATAAAAATGAGTTCAGTGGCGCTTAAAAAATGTAAAGGAGGTCCCAAAATTTTCTCTTTTGGATATTCATGAATCATGTTTTCATATTTTTGTAGGTGCTGCTAGCTAGGTAATTGGAAGAATAGAACATCTGAAGCTCATATTAATAATAATATTTCTTATTTTGTTTTAAATAGGAGTGTTTTACTACAAATTTTATCTCAGGACGGAAACTCATATATGTAAACTGTTCAAATCTGCCACAGATTGGGATTACTGATTTTGAACATATGAAGGTAAGAGTACATATATATTTGCATGGGTGATAACTGAAGGATATTATCAGACACAAAATATATAGTATAATGCCAGAGCTGTATGTTAGCTTCTTATAATAGTACATCAGTATGGTACAGTGGTTAAAGTACTAGCCTATAAATCAGGAGACTGTAACATGAAAGCCAAATGGGTAACTTTGGGCTAGTCACTCTTTCTCAGCTCAGCTTTCCTCATTAGGTTGTTGTTGTTATAGGGGAAAACAGAAGGAGAAAGATATTATTCTTGTTCACTGCCTTGAATCACCTATAAAGTAACAAAGATGGAATAAAAATCTAATCAATAAATAAATACTACGTGAGAGCCAGTTGGGTATAGCGCTTAAGGCATCAGACTGAAAACCAGGAGACCATGGATTCTAGTCCCTCACTTAGGCACAAAGCCAGCTGGGTGACCTCAGGGTACTCCCTTTCCCTCAGTCCTAGGAAGGAGGCAATGAAAAACCACTTCTGAAAAATCTTGCCCAAAAAGCTGTAGGGATTTGCTTAGGCAGTCTCCAAGAATTGCATGTGATTGAACAGAAGAAACCCCCCGCCCCCATATAGTTATTTTAAGTTAAAAGGATCCTATATGGGAGAATCTATTAATTATATTTTTTGTTCACACACATAGAATGTTACCATCATGCTGTTGACTATTGATGATTTTACTTTTTATTAATTTTGTGGTTTTGTACTGACTTTCTCTGAAAATGTTTAACTGATAAATGTTAAGAATACAGTATTTTTAGTGTTTGTTTAGAAGCTAAGAATGGTTGCTTAAATTTGAACCTGAAATGCATGCATATGGAGACGTTATTCTTATGTTACAGACATATTTTCCAGCTTTCTTTACTGAGAATGAAATGGATTTGTGTGACCATGTTTCTTTATTGTGGCAAAATCCATTTTAAACCTTTTGATGTATAAAAGATTAAGAACCTAAACTACATGTAACAGTAGTACATTTATATGTTTGTGTATACTGCACTGGATTACTTTGAATTATATGCCAGCCTAGTGGGGTACTATAATGATAATTATGTAGGTTTAGAAAGATGAACATAGTAATTGTTTTCTAGATACAGAGATACAGATAATCAGAGTTGGAAGGGACCTTGTAGGTCATCTAGTCCAACCCCCCGCCCAAGCGGGAGACCCTACACCATTTCTGACAAATGGCAGTCTAATCTCTTCTTGAAAAACTCAACTGATGGCGCTCCTACACCTTCCGATTTTTTAGATTTTTTTTAGATTTCTAGACTTTTTTCCTCTTTTTTTCTTTGCAGGAAATTTCAAAGCATGTACGAGAATTGCTGCAAATTGAGGAGCCCCGTTTTGAAAGAAGTATCTCTCTCCCACCTCGAGATAACATTGGTTTGTTCTTAGAACAAAAGACACGAACTGGAAAGCGCAGTGATGCTCTCAGTTATTCTCAGTTTGTTCAAGAAGCAAGGTTACAAGAATATGAACCAAAGCCTCCGACTCCACCATATGAAGAACTACAGCTTTCAACTCCACCATGTGAAGAACTACAAGAAGCCAGTTCATTTTTCTCAAAATAAGAAAAAAATATTTATTGTTCACATATTTCAGATATCACATTGTAACTATTTCTGCATTTCTATTTCAGTTTTCAGTGTGAACAAAATTGTATATGGATGCTGTATCCTAATCCTAAATTTAATAAATAGGATATCATGGAGGAAGTGCTTACTGATGGATGCAAAACAGAAATTTTTGCACATCAGTAATGCAAAATAAAGTCATGTGTAAACACAGAGGATTGTCCTCATCGTTATTTATGATGAAGTTTTATCATTTGTCCTATGAGGAGTCTTATAAGAATATATGGGGCTTCAAGACAGCTGCCACACATTAATGAGTTGCTTTAAATATTTCATATCAATTGACAGCATCCCTTACAAAAACATTAAAGTCAGACAGTGCTGCTTAAAATGTTCCATACATTATAAAATGTTTATAATGATCAAATATGCAACAATAGTTAGTTAAGCCAATTGTATTTTATTAATTAAGTTTTCCTTAAGTTCTAAATAAATTCCTTAAGTTTTAAATAAATCCACAGTGAAGCAACATGAAAAATCAAATAACCAAACTTATAAATACATTATTTAGAACATAATTTATGTCTGAAAAGTAGACATGAAAGCCAAAGGGGGTAATCACTTCAGATCTAAAAGATACAATAAAACACAAACTTCAATTAAAGTACCAAATATGACAGGGTATATGACATAGTGGAATCTGTGCACAAAATGATAGTGAAACACATTAGTGTATTCATGTGAATGCAACATGGACAAGTATGATAGAAAGGGGGCTATAAAGTATAAATCATGTTAATTGTTTTTTTTAGAATTTTCCTTCTATTTTGCATTTATGCCTAAATTTTCACTGCAAAATGTAATTTTCAATTGGCTTTCATTAATATTTACCATTTGAATTCTTATAACATTGTAGACGCTGCTCCCAAAGTTCTTTTAATGATAAAAATGAGAGCAAAAGAATATTTCCACTTCTAACAGCTTAGATAATTTATAAGTCTTCAGAATCACTACTAGATGTCTCTTCTGTTTTCTTTGCAGACATTTCATCAATTTGAAAAACCAGTGACTTTGTGGGTTTCAGCAACACTGCTGAGAGAGGTATCTTTTTAGTCATAGATGTCGTCAAATCTTCACTTTTCTTGGCCAATGCTGTTATCATGTTAAAGTAAGATGAAGCAATGAATTCTTGAAGTGATGTATTTGTTTCAAGAAACTGGCTAAGAGGCGAGTCTTTTAGCTGGACAGTTGTTATATCAAACCAGGGGAAGGAACTAGAAAAGAAAGGTGTATTATGTATGGGTCCTGAAGTTATATGGTAACTGTTTTATCACTGCAGAGGTAAAGGAATGGAAATGGGAGTACATTTAATGATTAAGCTCTAGTCTCTAAAGGTTCTTCAGGCATCTATCATAGGTTCTTTTTGTATGTATGCAATTTATCACTTACTCCAAATAGGTCATCTAAACAGAACCTACTCCAGTACCCTACTTTGGGAGAACTGAAGCCAATAGGTACTTAGTTCTCTGAAAACTCTTCTGTGGAGTTAACACCAGCCCTGCAGTTCCCAAAATATGCATGTGCTGCCCTGGGGGCTTTTAAAGTTTCAAGGAAAGCACAGCAGTACTTCACTGTGTAAAATACTAGCTGTTAGTTCAGAGTTCTGGTCTAGGGTCACTGAAATAACCGGGAACTAAAAATGTTTGGGAACTCTGAGTTGGTCCCTTTTTTGATTGCATTCAGAAAGTTGTTAAAGACAGAACTTTTCTTGAAAATATTTTAACTCGATTGGGCCATCACTTTTTTTATTTTTAAGATATTTTATCCATGAGTTGTTTTGTTATGTTTTTTAGTTGTTATTTGTTTGTTGTTATTCAAGCGATGATCTTGTTGTGGTTGCCTCTGTAATCCAGAGATTAACAAGGCACTCTACAGAATGGGAAGATGGCAAAATCCCCAATCACTATTTGAAACTCCAGGCTGAGACCCATCAGGTCCTTGGGGGTAGAACAGCATCTTAATTGACTCTTCTTCTCTGCAGATGCAAGTAGCTTCAGGTAATCCCATTGTCACAAGAAAGTGAGCTGCCTGTGACAGAGACTGCAACAAATATTCCCCAGAACTAGATCGTATTCTATCTTCTCCAAGATAAAAGCCAGATGTAAAGGCCAGCCTTATAGGACGGGCCAGTGATGACCTGGCATAAGCCCAAGATTGCCACAATGGCCACACAAACACTCGAAATGCAATTATGTGGCCACAGGTACAGAGGCATCAGAATTTCAAAACAGGTTGTGACTGCCTTTTACCAGATAAGTCATAACTTCTAATAATGGCTAAGCAACCAGCCGTAAGTCGAGGACTACCTATATACAGAGCTTCTGTGCTAGCCTCAACATATTTACATCACAAAATGTACATAAAATCATTTTTACATTCAGGATTACTCATAAGAGAAATGTCTTCAATTTATGACAATATTGCTACAAATGCAAATTGTGTTTTCAGTAGCCTCCACATGATGGCTTAGCTTTAGAAGCAGCGCAGTCTGAAGTGGAACATGGGACAAATTCTGAAAAATGCAGACTGAATTACACAAGGACACAGATTGGGTATTATGCACCGATAGGTCTCAAGCTGAGGTACAGGAAGGAAGGAGCCAGCATGTATAGCACCATTCTCTTATACCATTGGAATCCTGATGTGTTATTGGGGATTTGATGTGGGAGGGGGACATTGGATGAGCTTGTCAGGACAGAAGCTCCTGTACTTTGTGACTTTCTGGAAGAGTTATTCATATTATTTCTCTTAAAAAATTAAGTCACTAAATGTTACTCATAAATTCCACAAATGATGCATTATGAAAATTGTTGGATAAAACAAGATTAAACAGAACAACTTTCTTCTGGATTTTACTTACTCATCAGCAGCCAAGGAGGAAGCAAAAGCTTGGTTGATAAAATGTTCACAAACTAGAAATGGAGATGAGGTGGTGGCATTGCCTTCACAAAAACATACTTGATTGAGCAATCCCAGAGCCTTTGTATAGGGTAAGTGTTGTTCGGTATAGCTATTTAAAGCTGTATAAAATACAGCTGCCAGCCACTTCATGTTGACAGCTATTTCACCTGAAAAATAAGGAAATATTTTCTTTCATGCTTAGTTCACCGTGCCTCTTTAATAGCCTTCTTTGACCTGTTGCCCTCCCATCCCTCTTGAGTCATAATGGCCAATGGAAAACACCAAGTTGGAGAACATTGTTTAAAGCTTCAACTGTAAAATACAAGCTAATAAAGGAAAAATGCTTGCACTGCTCCTGTTTTGAACATTCCTCAATTGGCTTTTCTATAGCCACCTTTGCCACCACATTCTGCTGCATGGATGGGTCAGGCATCACAGGGGCTAGTAGTGCCCATAGCTTATTGCATCGTCACTGGCACTAATTTTCTGGACAAGACACAGATAGTTATAAAAGAACAAGGGGAAAAGGCTTGCAAAAATCAGCCTACTCTTGGAGTTGCAAGGACATGTCGCCTGGATAACTGCTGTATCTTTGAGGGCCTCCAGAACTGTCCTGTTAGCCTCCCATATAGAAAAAGAGCTGTTCTCAGAACACTTGTATTGTGGCCTCAAGATTGAACAGGAGGACATCAGTTGCTTCAATCTGAAAGTAAGTAAGATTATGCTGTTGGATTAAACATCAAAAAGCAAGGATGCAAAAATATGTATCTGTGAATCATGCCAATTTTCAGCTACTTCCTTCAGCCAATTATTATTAATATACTGTACATACACAAAATGGGCATGTTATGTATATATATTGATTTCTTGTTCTATCGTACATGGACACAGTAAAAAAGATATATGCTCAGTTACAACAACAGCTGTGTTTATACCTTTGAAATGTAACTACAAAACATATGGCAGAAATGGCAGTAACCTTAATATTAAAGTCTGGCTTTCACTATTTGACAAAAGGGTCTACTACAATGCCATTCTTATTCATATAAAAGACCTAAGATTTCCACAGCCAAATTCCATTTCTGGTAATTGCACTCATATAATGTTCATATATATATACAGGCTCATATATTGGGCCATTCTAGGAATAAACATTTGGAAGGGAACATGATATTTTTTTGGTTTTCCATTCAAATTAGCAACGATATCATAATGCACAATACCTGTTCAAAGGGATTGCTGTGACCAGGCTATATATAATACAAGAGTTTTTGAGAGAATCATGAATTTCGGAACATATATGTGGAAGATGACATGGAAGACAGCAGAGAAAAACAACATCTGCCCAGCTTATCAGCTGCTTGTTGTTATAGACACATTCAACTCCTAGCTTGTGGAATTCTACTAAAAACAATATAACGAAAAAGGGAATATTTAATTTCTGCTCCAATAGAATAAAACTTTAACTTTTATGAGTGGTTAGACAGAAGAGTAAGAAACGGAAACATGTGATAATAGTAATAATATATTACAATTAATTGACTTAGATTGAGCAAGAGAATGAATATAATTTAGGTAAGGATGAAATATATTTTTTAAAGATAATAATTACAATATTAATGATAATATAATAATTGACCAATGCGAGATAAAATATTAATTAGAATGGTTTTATATATATAAACAAGTAAGAAATATATGATAATATTATTATGTGCACAAGATACATGTACCCTACAGACACACTGTTGATGGTTTTTGTAAAAATGGTTGTTGTAAAAATAAAAAAAAAACTTTTTTTAAAAAAACCCAAAACTTAAACTGAAGAGGCTGCAATCTTTAGTTTCCTTCTAAATCTCCAGAAAGATAAGCACGTTAATTTGTTACAATACTGAACTTGATAGACAGCTTAACAACTCCGGTTGTTTGACTTACAGTTTATGTCTAACTACCACACTATGGCTGTCCATTTCCACTTATTTGCTCTTCCAGATACTATTGCTGTTGCACCTTCTTCTTTTAGCTTTTTTTTAGACAGCTCAGATTTGATCTTATAACTCAGCAGCCCCCAACCTTTTGAGCACCAGGAACCAGTTCTGCAGAGAGAGGTTTTTCTGCGAACTGGAGGGAGTGTGGTTTCCCGTGCTGCTTGCATCCCATAGATGGGGGTTTGCTTGTTTGTGTGGCCTGGTTTCTACCATGCTGTGGATCAGTGCTGGTCCAAGGGCTGGGGACCCCTGTTATAGCAGACCTATACTTTCTGTCTCCTGCTCTTTTTATTCTATAGTTATTATCCTTAGCAAATTGTAGACACAAATTGTTTTTATGTTATAATTATTGATTTTATACCAGTGGTGGGATTCAATTTTTTTTACTACTGGTTCTGTGGGCATGGCTTGGTGGGCATGGTATGGCTTGGTGGGCATGGTAGGGGAAGGATACTGTAAAATCTCCATTCTCTCCGCACCCCACTGACGTGCTTTCCAGCTCTGTTCTCCTGTATAGGGCAACAAAAGACCTAGCCGATCACCTGGGTCTTGGGAGGCAGAGAATAGATGGCGATGGGACCAGTTAGAGGTGGTATTCCAAACTACTCAAAATTTCCACTACCGGTTCTCCAGAACTGGTCAGAACCTGCTTAATGCCACCTCTGTTTTATACTCTTTATATTTTATATATTTATGCTGATCAATGATCACAATAAAGATACATATAGTATCTTTATGTCATCCTATCAATCTTGGCTAGGATGGCTAGTGATCAGGGATTATGGGAACTGAAATCAAAGACCAGAGACTACAGAGTACAATAACAGTCTTCTCCTCACTGGTGCAATGTGTGTGTGCTCCATCTCTCTAAAAATAGCATTCATTTGTTGCATACAAATATTCATAAAAATAATAAAGATTGTAATTCTGGCACTACTATGATATAAAATAAAGCCACACCAGATGAAATTAATAGAGAAACATAAATTCCTTCTAAAAATATGAAGGAAAATAAAAAACAGAAGCCAGGATATGTGGATTGGAGGGAGGAATAACATTTAGTTTCTTCCACAAGTAGTCCTTGACTTATGACCACAATTGGGACCAGAACTTCCATTGTTAAAGATGGTTGCTAAGTGAGTCTTGCCTCTTTTTTGCCATGGTTGTTAGTGAATCACTTAATTCAGTGAATCATGTGTTTGTTAAGCAAATCTGGGTTCCCTCATTGACTTTGTTTATCAGAAGCTGCCTGGGAAAGTTGTGAATGGAGATCACGTGACCTTGGGATGCTGCAACCATGGTAAATAGATACCAATTGCCAAGCACCTGAATTTTGATCACATGACCATGGGGATGCTGTGATCGTTGTGTGAATACTGGTTGTAAGTCATTTAAAAGAGTTGCTAAACAAAAGGTTATAAGTCGAGGACTACTTGTAATGTAATAGTTATTACCAAATTATATTTTACTTTGATTTTATAGGTTTCATTTTCCTTTTGAATCCCAAGAATATCTATGGTAATGATGATGAAAGAAAACACCTCTGTTTTTAGAAATTGGATTTTTCAATGGGAAAGTGGCAGCTAACTGGGTCAGTCTTTAGCAAACACTCATTTCCCTGCTTATCATAAACTGGAGCACTTTTCCCCAAGACAAAAGGTGCCGTTGGATACAACTAAACATTATTCCTTTTAAACAAACTCTGAGACTTTTTGTATTTGTTTCCTATGATTTGGCAGCAAGAAATCTTACTGTAACTATAATATTTACCAGCTCTTGTTTTTAACTGTTATGTGTAACTTTTTGTGAATTCTTTTCATAATTATGCTTGGCAACTGTTCAAAGTCAACAGTTGAAAGTAAGAAAAGGAATCATCAATAAGTTACTATAATGAAATATAAGCTGAGACTAAGGATGAATAGTTGTAGAGGAAAATGAACAGACTTTTAAGTTTTGTGTATGATAAAGCTTCTTGTATGTCTTTCAAACACCTGATTCTTACACAGAGTTTCTGGCCGTCTTGTGGAGATCTGGATGTTCTTTCCTGAAATGGCACCCAAATGTAACAATATTCTGGCTAGTTGTTTCCCAAGATGGCCTCCACCAATAATCCCAATCTTCAATGTTTGATTATCCTTAGAAGCTTGGGAACCAGCAGGTACATCCCCACAATTATCTTCTTTCTGTCTGAGGGAAACCCCAAAACAGTTATTATTACATACACATACATAAAATTCAAAGTGTAAAATATATGCTATCTATTTCTTAGAGTGTGAATGGGCAACTGTGTAGAAAATATCTTGGAATGATAGGCTGAATTTGAGTCAACAGCCTAATACGTTCATAAAAAAAGAAAAATGGCCACTTTAAGCTGCATTACTAGAAGTGCATTTGCTGAAACACAGCGGTTTTGTTCTATTCTACTTTGGTTAAGGTCACCCTGACTACTAGAATCCAATGCATTAAGAATAATGCAGGCTAATGACAATGTGCTGACTGACAATCAGTAAGAGAAGTTAAAGAATGGGAAATCATAGAAGGACAGATGGATGTAACTTTTATATTCTAACCTTAAAAAGATAAGATTGAAAAATACTATGTAGTCTTTGCTATTATTCACAATTGAAAATTCAAGATCTTTGTTAATGTTGCTACAAATTCTTCAAATGTCTAATAGTAATTCCTAATGTATCTGACATTGTCTAATCATGTTATTTTACTCTAAAAATATAATTTATAGCTATTTATAATTTCTATTGCTTTGACCATTCATTTGCCTGAGACAAGTACACGATTAAAAGCAAACAATTTAAAGAAATAAAATAATTGCAAGGGATAGGCTTCCACAGATTTGCCAGAGTAAAACATCCATAACAGACATTCTCCATGATTCATGGAATGTCCTGAAGCAGAGTCAATGGTAAAAGCTAGGTCTATGAAGTTCCTTGAAGTACATTACAATTGGGGCTGAAGGGACATTAGGGAGAATAGTGTTCCAGAGGGCAGTGACAGAGAAGGTTTGCCTCCTGGATCCTCTAAGATGACATTACTTAATACACTGTTTCTTAATGTGTGGTCTTTAAGAAGGTTCCCCGAGATTCTCTCGGGTGTCTGCAAAGTCAAAATTATTTCCAGCCTATGTTGATTTTTAATTTTAATTTTTAATATGGTAAATGTTAATCAATACAACCCATAAAAATCATTTTGGGTACCTCCGTAATTTTTTAAAATGGGAAGGGGTCCTAAAACAATTTTTTTCAAAAAGTTTATGAAACGTTAATTTAATAGATGAGACCAGAAAAGTGCCCATTCTGTCAGATCTTATTGAAGGCACAATTGAGGAGAGAAACACAGAGAGGGGTGGGACGGAGGGAGGGGAGGAGAGATATGTATATATATATTTTGCCTTACTTGGTGGCATTGAGTAATTTGCAGAAGAAAAGTGCATGGGCGCAAGCATTCACCATCAATCCTTTGGCACAAGACCTCAGACGAAACAGTGGCTCATTTGTCCCAATCCCATATTCTGGCTGGAAAGTCTTTAGGTTTGCCATAATATTGGCCATTTCAATTGTTTGCTGAGAGCAACTGAAATTATAATAGAAATCACTCTTGTTTGACCACCTGGTGGTGGCCATCCATTGCACTAGTGTGTTATTAAAGCAAAAGACAGTTCAGTTGTGTCACATGCAGTAAAACATGTACAGCACCTAGAAACTGGAAAGGGTAATGGCAGTTTTTATTTCTAATCGATTTTATAATGAACATTTATTAATAAACAATTCTCTAGGAAAGTCAGGGGTCTCCAAATGCTTGAACCTTCCATGAAGTTTCAGATTATCCAGCGCTAAACATTTGTTACATAAAAATAATTTTATAAATATTGCTTTAACAGTACTATAACAGTACTATTAAAGGGTGTTGGGCAACCATATAAATCTCTTTAATAAATACTTTATAAAATAGTAATTAAAATATGAAAAATATAAGACTTAACATACCTTTTTATTAATATTATTAATGAGAAGGAAGTATCTGATAAGCATCAACAAGGTCACTGATATTTGGTTGGAAATTGGTGTGATAGTCTTGCCCACTATGCGAGGTGAACAGGAACACTATACATACATATATTCTTTGTAGAACAGAGAAGATTAGAGAGACAAGGGAAAAAGTAGAAGGTCAAAGGCACACAACACAAAGCATGCTCGTAAATGAGACCATCCAATCCTGGGTAACACTGTCTCACCACTACCTCATCTTCAGAACTAGTGATTGGCATAGAGCTCAGAAAATAACTGACAGTCTTCCACTATTTACTATTATTTATTTAGATGGAAAAAAGAAGCTAAACCATAGGTCCCTATAACGTGGGGTGGTTCAGGACTGAAATCTTTCACCCCTCCTCTAACATATGCATGAGATTGCTGTGAAAAGTTACCTGATGGCACAGAATATGGTATTATTAATATGCATCTCTACCCCCGACTGACCATGCAACACTGTCTTATTGCTGGATCAGCTATAAATGTTTGAAACTGAATCCAATTCCAATCTATCGAGATCGAGTGACTCTGGGTCTTTGATTCTTCTAGTTTTGGTGAGACATGATCTCTAGTTCTTGCTGGGGTTGCACTCCTCTGGATAGGCCTGGTGTACATTTGGGGGATTCTCCTGGGTGTGGCTTCTTTTCAAGGTATCACTATCAGCCATGACTGGGGGACCTCTACACAAATTAGCCCTCTGTGCCACTTCATCTATTCCTGGACTGGGAAGTCTTGCAATATAATTTACATGGAACTGCCCTTGAAGAACATCAGGTCCCTGCCCTCTTGGCCTTCGAAAACCTTGGAGAGCTGGCTCTTCCTGCAAGCATTTGTATACAGTGAGGCTGGAACCCAATAAAGTTGACTGTTGATGTGTGGGAAATATTGTTTCTGGCAATGAGGGAATAAGTGACAATGAGCAGTGGGGTTTCTTGTTTGTAAGCCAAACAGAGACATGGTGCATACGATGGGTGGTTGAATATGTCTTAAATACATGAATAAATATGTTTAAAATTAAACTAGTGTGCAAAATACAAGCCAACATATAGCATATATAAACATATTTTAAAACCAGAAAATTACAAACAAGGCAGTAAAAGATTGTTGCCAAAACAAGCCATTCGGCCTATTGTACTCATGTCATATACAACTGTGTAAATAACAGAGTATATGGTGAATGGAGAGCACAGGACCACTTTCTTTAATCCAGGAAAGCACAATCTAGGTGTCCTCCAGATATAAAATTAGAAATACAAATAATCTACACAGCAGGATAAACGGGTGGGAGCCTGAGTTACCAGCCTACCTCAAGGATAATTTATTTAGGTACTCTAATCCACTGCTCCTAAAAAGAAACATTAAAATGAAGAGTAGACTACAAAGGGATTAATCCTGATAATCTTTGTTTTATACTTACAATGTATAGCTTCTGAAAGTCAAGCATCAAATGAAACTAGTGTTCTAGCTCTGACAGTTTGTGATTGGTTCAAAATAAAAACTGTTAACCGGCATAACCTCCAGTTCCTAATCAGAGGACAAGTTTATTTGAAAACTTTCCCCAACAAACCACCACTTTTGTCAGCATGTAGACAAATGGAAAAGAAAATCTCACATAGTTACCAGGTATGGAAACCACCAGTTGCATTGCACCAAATTTGTTTTAAGCTTCTGGCTCCTTCCCAGCAATTACCCTTCTGGTCTGCAGCAAAGGTCATTCTCCAAACATAAGGCTGTAGTCATGGCAAATGCTTAGTTACAGAAGCTGTTTTTTTAAAAAAAGTTTTTTGTGATTTCGTAAGTGCAGCCTTTAAAAGAGACAGCAAATGATTTTCAGCTTCCCAACAGGATCAAAGCAAGGAAGTTTTCTCCTCTTTTGAGGTCACTATGCAGATACAGTCCTTCCCTTGTGCATGGAATTTGGTTTCAAATTTATTATGTACCCTGCACGTAAATTGTTTAAAAAAAATTGGTAACAAATGTTGGCTTGGTTTAACCCATCATTTTCCCAATCGTTACTTTTTCAATGTTGGTTATATTAGCTGAGAACCAGAGGTCCATTACTACCCATAAATCTGCCCCAAAATATTTTCTGAACATTACTTGCCTATACACTTTATAGCTATATATTGTGTGGATCCAGCCAATTATAACTTAATCCGTTAATAGTGAGATTGCAGCAGTGTCCAATCCTTGGTTCAGACAATATATGAGTAGTCTGAGTTTCTAAATATTGTGTTTTTGAAAAACACTACCTATTTCTTTTTTACTCTCTTACAGCCAAACAGCCAGAGAAACCAAATATAAGGGAGGTAAAGCTTTATTTACAACATGGAAAGACAACATGAAGCCTAGGAGGAGGATGTAGATTTGCTAACAAACCTGAAGCATAACCAGCAATTCCAATTATTTTCTTTGGAATTTGAGAGAAAATATAATTTGATTAGTTCAGTACACCCTTCAAGACAGGTAGTTTCCATGTAGAACTGAACTCACGTTTTCATTGGCTGAAGGGCCATGCATTTATATACTCCAACATTTGATGTATGTAGATTTATTCTTAAGAATCTTATGCAACATTTCCCAAATAATTATCCTAGTTAATTGGTAATGGAGGCTAGAATAATGTGCAGGACAGTTTTCACATCCGTAAGAACAACAGTCTCGCCCCTTAGATTCAAATGAGGGAAAGCATATTTATTATACAGATTTTTATTTCCTATGGAAAGTTGTCTTGATCATTTCAGATGACTAAACAATGATCAGGAAGTGGAATTCTTGACTCAAATATGCTTCCCTTGTCTATATAATGTTGTATTCCTCATATGTTTATACTGTGGAGTTCAATTTGTCAGATGTGTGCTTCCTTGGCTAAATGTCTCTTTTGGCCAATTCAGTGCCTAAGAGGTCTCTTTTAGCGAAGGCTTCACAGAGGCAGCATCTTGAAGCAACAGGCAAGCTGACAGTGGATTGAAATCAGTGCAGAACTGGCTTGGCAATCTTTCTCTTTGACCTCATTGGGTCAAAATGAAGTGCTTCCAAAATAATGTAGTGTCTCTCAGTTCTTCCACCGGATCTGCTGAAAGAAAAGCAGAATTGGATGTGGTCAATATCAAATATAATCACATCTCCAGGTTCAGAAAATAATTAGCAAATATCTAGTCATCAAAGCCAATAGAAGCAAAGGAACCTATAAGCAACTTATGAAAAATAGATAAGATTTTATTTATGGTTAAAACAGAAAAAGGTTACTGAAACAAAATGATCCACTGACATGGCCTAAACTCACACAGCAATATTGATTTAAAGAGGAAAACATATTTTAAAAAGGAGCAAAATTACCAGCTTTATTTCATTTTCACCAGTTAGATAAAGTAGAATAAACAATCTTCCCATAAAACAGGCTTCAGAAATTATTTAATTAGATCCATTTCCCAAAGAGAAGTATTTAAGCTGCTGATAGGTCTTTTGAAGGTATTTTTCTACATACTAAAATCCAAAAGCAGGTGGATGATACTTCCTACTTATGGTAAAATAAACAGAAGGAAAAAAAATAAGACAAAGGATAATAATAAGACTTCTGAAAAGGCTAGCAACTGATCTTCCCATTCACTTTGATAATCTATAAGGCTTCAAAATTCTTGTGTGATCTCAACTGGCATCAATAATAAGAAAAGGAGTAAATATCAGGATATGGATACAAAATTGCTTAACCTAATGATACCAACAGTGGCAAAGAAAACATGCAACGAAATAAAGGAGTCCAGAGATAGAGCAATAAGGTGTTCTCATTTCCTAATGTTTCTCAACTCTACTTGGAACAGATTCTGAGATCAAAAGCGTTTAATTTTGCTGCATGTCATTTGTGCCCGATTGATGGAGTATAGTAAAAAGTCTTGCAAATCTAAAGCACATTTATCTTTGCATTACAGAATGCCACTCAGTATCTGGGTGATACACAACAGATAGTGACAGTGGGTTTTCTTTGCTTTCAGCTTAGCATGTTATTTATTTATTTATTATTTATTAATTTAATTTATATTGCCGCCTATTCGCCCATGGTGACTCGAGGAGGCTTACATAATGTAAAACCATATTTAAAACAAAAAAATAAAAAATAAAAACTAACAAAAAGAAACAAATAAATTAGTAAAGTACAATAGAACAAAATTTAGGAAAACAAAAAACAAAACAAAACAAAAAATGTTAGGTAAACTTAACTGATTATGATACATAAATCAAGTCATAGAGACCATTTGGCAAGCAATTGTTTTTCTACAACAGCTCGTGAGAAATATTGCACATTTTTTGAAGAACTACGTAAAAAGTCAGTACAACTGCAACTTTGTCCAACTGGACCTACAAAATCATAAATCTGTCGGCCCTAGAAGCCATCTTTCTTTTTGGATCTTCAGGGCTGCCATATTTAGTGTCTAGGCCTGCTGTGGGAAAATGGGAGAGGGGGCAGAGATAGATAGCCACAATAACATTCTTTTCTCTGGGAGTCAAGGACATTTAGCCTGCACCTGGAGAGGTGTGACTGGGAAATGTCTCCAGTTGGGACAGTAGACAAAATCACTACTTATTCATTTGAATGTATTAGCTAACCAACTCCAACAGACTTTTACTTTTATGTTTAAACAGAATGGATAAGTAAATAATGCTATATACATTAATTTCAAGTACAACTAGTTATACTTTTATTTGTAAACAAGTTACCTGGATTACTTTAATAGTACCATAACAGTTGAAAGATTAAAAGGAGATCCTTAACTCAGCAGGAATGGACCCAATGCTAAGGCCCTAAGCATTCTTCTACCTTAATAGCTAAATCCAAGAATCTATTATCAAGACCAAGGTTTTTCAAAATGTATCATATGGCTAGACAAGCAGAAAGGTTGAGTGAAGTAAATTGTGCTGCTGTAGAATATATTTGAAAATTTGGACTTGAAGTAAAAAATGTTTTTGTTTTTGACTGGTTTTAATGTGTTTTACTGGTTTTATTGTTTTAAAATGTTTTTTTTAATCTTTAATTGTAATATATGTTCTGAATTGTAAAACACGCCCCCCCACCCCAGTCATTCACAAGACGGGTGGCTATAGAAGTTGAAGAAACAAATGAACAAATAAATAAATAATTCAAGATAATTGTAAAAACAGACATATATCACAAGAAGCATAAAGAAAACTTATATATTTTGGACATATGATGCAAGAACAAACCCTCAATGCGTTTAAAAATTGAAGGCAGGGGAAAAAGAGTCTGGCAGAAGACGTGACATCACAAGTAGGAGCAGTTATTGACTGACTGTCATACACCGGGACATGAAGAGTCAGAAGCTACTGAGCATATGAACAACTAAAGTTCAACTGCAAGAATTTTGGGATGATCCTTGTTTTGCCACTGGTCTACCCATATAAAGCACCATGAGAATTCTCTGAGATGAAAATCTGACATGGTTCCAACAGGCCAATCCATCTGATCTTGAACAAGGTCCTCCCCCTTCTCCCATCCTCCATATTTGCAGGTGCTTCAGCTTGATTGGCTGAAAGCAGAGCTATCTGGGTTTTGACCACTGGCACAACAGCTTCCTTTGGAGCACAGAAGCTAGTGTATTTTTGCTAAATTAGACAGCACAGCCATTGAAGCAGAGACCTTCTGTGGGCATGTTGCTCTCTAGAAGCAGGGGGGGTTATTCTCTTTTTCCCTGGGCCTTAGCAAGTACATGTAACTTAAGGTGTTCTTTCTTACTGGGTTACTGAGGATACTGTCGATCTTCTCCTCTGCTGGAGAACCCCGTTCAACTTTGCATCTGTATGCCATCAGTTGCTGACGGTCCTTCAAGTCTCTGTATGTCTGGCAAATACCCAAAAGAAAAGCCAATTAAACAAAAGAACTACTTTTATCAACATCCTCAAACTCACAGTGATCTTCTAGACAGTCATCACCCATTCCTTCTCAGTAGCTATTTGGAAATCCTGCTGCTTCTTCCAGAGGCTGATACGGACTGCTACAACAAAGATCTGGGGTTTTTTTTTAAAAGCACCTTTGGGACCACCATGACCAGGATGACTGAGAATTTCCACAGACTTTTGGGACTTTCCTCAACATTTTTGGATGCAAAAGTGGCCAGCACATTCTGTTACCTAGTTCATTGAGTTTACACGTAATATTCACTTTTCTATTCATTTAAGTTAAATGTGTGATAACTAGAGTGAAAGATTAAGAATAGAAGGCTAACTTTATCTAATACTTTTCAAGCCAATATTTCTTTCTGGTTTTAGGCTAAAATGGTGGAAATGGGCAAATTTAGACAACTGACGCTGCCTCTTAGAAGTCAGTGAACTTGCCATCTAGCACATTATCAAATTGGCATGTTTTCATGGCTGTTATTATAGCTAAAAAAAGGGCAAGCATCTGTTTAAAGGCAAGAAGACTAAAACAAGGTCAGCAAAGAATTTTCCTAATCTTCTACAAATGCCCTTTCCTTGACTTAGAAGGAATTCCAAAGAACCTTCTTATTGATTGACTAGCTATCAACATGACATGAATTTACCTTCTGCTTTATACTCAGAAGAAATCAATCTGGCATGCATAGTATTGCCTAAATAATATGTTATGGAATCTGTTGATTTTATGCATTTATTACATTTTACTGAATCAATATACATCAAGATGTCAGCAATCTTCTGCTGATGTGAAAATTTAGTTCTTAAGTTGTGGGAACTGATTAACACAGCATTAAAAAACTAAAAAAAGAAGTATAAAGAAATGAACTCATAAAGTAGGGAAGGCTACTTTGAATACAACCATTGATGGATTGATTGATTGATAAGTGAGCTCAAACTTGTAATAGAAGCCACATCTTGTTCAGTAGGCTCAAACATAATATGCTGATAGTGATATGCAAAAGCTGCACTCAGAGGTGCAACTAGCTGTTCTGGGATCTCTTTAAACATGCACATTCTAGAAGCAATTTTAATAACATAAGGGGCAGTAGTTCTGAGAGAGGCAGTAGTTCTGAAATACAAACTATGGTATACTGCCAATGATAGTTCCTCCAAGTAGTTCAAGAATAATTTAGGAATTTTTCACTAAAGAATCAATTGTCCGTTCCACAATTTTCCACATAAAATATGTAAAACATACATCTATAACAACATCATGGCACTTGTATTTCGTAGCAAGATTCAGCTTAGTCTCAACATTTTCTATTAAACGCACGTACTCCTGCAGGACCTACAGGAACAAGACAAAGAAATATCAGCAGAATATTCATGATCCCTTGCTTATCCCCTCATTTAATTCCACATCAGTTTTACCCTGAAGTAAGTTTATGTTTCTTCACCAACTACTTTTCAAAAGGTATGCGGTCCACTCTATAATCGAAGGTGTATTAAAAACGAACAGTGCATACCAAAGTTTTCATGAACAGTGTACAAAATTATTTGGGAAATAGACACATGAAGACTTTTCATGATAGAGGCAATGGTCTGTTGACCAGTGGACTATACCAGAAAGAGACTACTAGACAGCTTGCTCACTTACCTGTACCGGGGCGTTGTTCCGCTGCAATATCTCCACCACTCGATGGAAACCAATAGGAGCTCTTTTTTTGGTATAGCCTAACCAATTCTGAAATCACAAATTGAGAAAAAGAAAATAGCACCAGACCTTGTGACTGCCTGAGGATGGAGTGCTAAACATCTCTTAGGAGAGGCAATAGTTATTCTTGGGTATCTCCTTCATTTGTTGCATATGTTGCATTTGTTGCATATGTTCTAAAGGAAGATGCATTGGACAAAGCTGCTGTCCTTTTCTGACATACCTTACCTGTAGATATCCCAAAATTCAAAGAAAATAATTGGAACAAGCATTTTCCTATAAATGAACTAATGCATTATGCATTGTATAAGGACAAATAGATAAGCACATCACCAGCATAAAGAGTAATCATGCCAAGCACCATATATGATTCAATAAAAATCAGTAGGGTCTCACCTTTGTTGTGAACAAAGCATCCACATCATGCCAAGCTCGGAGTTTGGCACGAGCAGCCAGAGCTGTTAGCACATATTGTTTATCTGGAATCTGTAAGGTAAAAAAAAAAATGGAAATCCTAGAAATGGCTTGAGAGCTAGATTGTGATCCAGTGTGAAGTAATAGTTAAAGGGATAGATTAGGTTTCAGAAAACCTAGTTCATATCCATCCTTATTTACAGAAAGCTTACTGGATGATTTGAGGTCAATCATTCTCTGTCAGCCCATCCTTCCTAAGCTGTTTTGAGGAAGAACTAGAGGAGAGAGTACTTTATATGTTGCCCTAACCTCTTGGAGGAAACTGAAATTGAAAATAAAGATAATTAAATCCATTGGTTGCTGAGATTCTTGTAATGAAAGCTCAATTGCATGGCATGGGTCTTGTTGTCTATAAATACAATCTGTAGCCCTGAGCTAGTGCAAAAAGAAAAAAATCCATCCAACATCAGGCCAAGCTGAATGTAATCCCAAACTCATAGATACCCTGTGCAGTGCATTAAAAAAAAAGAGCAAATGAACAGATTTAAGCTCATTTCTGGTGGCAGAATATTATGGCTGTGAGTCTCTTAAGATGAACATTGTCCAATTAAGCTACTTTAACCAAGTCTTGTCACACTTCATGGTTTTAGCAGCACAATCCCTTGAATGCCTTCATTCCATAATACATATTCTCTGCATACATTTCTAGGATTGTTGGTCTCTTCTAGAAGATAGAGATGTATACTTGGAAAAATAACAGCTTCCTTACCTTGAAAGTTTTCTTCAAGTTTGCTGGACTACTGAATGTTCCCTGGAAAAGAGACATTGCAATTTTTATCAAAATCTTTTAACCAAGAAAAAAAAATTGGTAACAAGCAATATATGTAAAATTTACGTAACATTTTAGAATTTTCACCCCAAACATGAATAAAACTATTTTATATATAAACTATTTTAAATATATATTACATATTAGGCTTAAAATACTCCAAGATTTAACATCCAAGGAAGCCTTATCTAAACTAACCGAACTAAGGATAATAGTATTTTTACGTTCATTATTTTTAAAAACTTTGCAGTATCTGAAGAGTCCATTGTCTAACATACAACATTTCAGATGCCCACTTGCACACGGTGATATATGGCTTCTCCTTTATTCTGAAAAGACACCAGCTTCACCGATTAGAGATCCCCACTGCTAACCTCAGTTTCTGTGTAATGGTAGAAGCAAGAGTAGAAAAGTGTGGTGACTAATGGCATGTTTAGAATGGAAGCTTTTCTAGGGTATTTTCGAAAGATTTCCGTCTGCCCAGATGACTCTAAATGTTTGTCATTTGCCTGGAAAAAAATCAGAACAAAAAATGAATTGCATAGGAATAAAGAGATCTGGTGTGACATCAAAACATTTTTTTAAGCTTCAAAGACAATTGGGATTAAATCCCAGCAAGTGGGTTGTAATCCTTTCCATATTTATTTTCCAGAGATATAAGCCTATGTTCAGAAGTGTTCTTGCCTAAGAAAGTTTGGGCAGAATTGTGGTTTTCATGAATTTTTCCTAGTTGTTACCAGTTAGCTTAATCTACTCGAAGCCCAAATGAATTTCAAGGAGGAGGAATAGGATAAAGATTATATTAGTAATATCTGTATCTCAGAAAAATCCTTTATTTTTCTGAAATTACATGACAATAATCATGCAAGCCCAGGAAAAGTTATGCCTTCTCTAAGGACTTCTGAAACAATCACCCAGCATCTGCCATGATGGCTTTCATTATGGCAGGCATGGGCAACTTTTTCTACCCTTGGGGTTTAGCTGTCTTTCTTTTGTTCCATGTCTACAAGGTTTATGGCACCTATTTTTCTCCTTAACCCTCTAATCCAGAAATGGGGGAGGAAAAGATGTAATATTTTGGCCCTGTCTCCTTTTCTTTTTAGTCCGCAAAAAAAGCTTGGTATTATAACAAGGTCAAAGCCAAGAAGTCTGGAATAACTGTCACTGCCATGTAACCAGTGGCAGAGTGGGACCTCACCTCAATGATGATCTGTCTCTCCAAGAGTGTATAATGATCCTGAACATGAGCAGCATCCTCTGATGAAAAGGGCAACCTAGATTGGAGAAGTGAGAGGAGTTCACTTTTGCATTCTTCCTTTGTATAAAATACAACTATATTTATTCAAAAGCAAGTGCAGTGAGGCAGTCTTCTCCAATTGGCTATGCCACAAGTTCAATTAAAAAAGAATAATTCTGGCCTAATGAACTTTACAAGCTATTCACTGAATACAGAAAAAGCTATGTGGGCCCAAATAAAAGGCATGTCACATATTCTACTTGATCAGCTAGATGTTTATGAAAAGCTCATACAAGCAGGCCCTCAAGCAACCAATAACTGGACATTACAATGCATTTGAACTTAGTAATGTTCAGGTAGTGTAGCAACTATTGACAGTGTTATTCTTTATTAATTTGTCTATTTTTCTTTAAAAAAAATTTCATGTGTTGATTAGCAAAACATTTGAGGCAGTCATTTCTGCTCCTACAGTTTGAACTGTTTTCTAACCAAAACAGTCTTTTTGTTGGTCCTAAATTTGCTGGTATGGCCTTATTACAACTATAGGGAAAAACATCTCCAAAATCTATTTTCTCTATACAATGCATAACTCTGTAACTACTAGACAACCCCATCTTGTTTCAGACATACTTCCTTAACAGAGAAACAGAATGACCAAGGGGCAAAAAAGCAGTGGGAACAGGAGCAACTTCCAATTTCTTTCCAGTTTCCCCTTTGAATTTCCTTGTGGGAAGTTGGCTGGGATCATCTGAAATCTGCTCTCTCTCTCCTCCCCCCTACTCTGTTATTTAATGGCTGCTGTTAAGTGGGGGAGGGACTAAGGGATTGCAAGACAGGCTGGGAAACTGTCACAGAAATGAAAAATGAAGATCACACGATCACATCAGCAGCCCAGCAGCAGCCAGGAGGACTGAAACAGCCACAACTCCCCAAATTTCAATCCCCCAGGAGTCATAGGTACCAGATTTTGGACACGTCCTGTAAGTTAGCTCATTTGAGGTACCTTGGTTCAAAAACTGTTGTCATGTGATGCACCATTTCACACAGTTAAAAGCCAGGGAAAGCATTTTAGTGGAATATAGATGATGCTATTTTCCTTATTTGTACTTTCTCCTCCTCAAAGAAAAGCCTCTTCCTTGCAGCTTTCCGTTGTTTTTACTTTCTGAGGAACAGTAAGGCTTCCTTCCCATTAAAGCCACAAGTACTTTAAGGCTTATTCTCAGTTTATTTCTCCATAACTTTCACTTACCCAATGCAAGTTTTCAGAAACTCCTTTGTTTTCTCAGCATCGGAGATAGTCAAATGTTCATGGTATTGGGTCAGCTGGAGATGGTGGAAACAAGACAAGGAGAGCAGATTAAATATTCAATCAAGGCTGGGTAGCCCTGGCCCTACCTACTCCAGAGGGATTAGGAATATAATTTCCATTTTTCCTAACTGAGAGTTAGTACTGTGTGGCTTGCCTTCAATTTCTCAGCATATTATTGTTTCCTCCCACTAAAAAAAAGGAGTCTAGGCAACATGGGATACTCACTGCAACTTCCTCAGTCCTGCCCAGGAATCTAGAAAGGAAAAAAACCATGTATCAGACCTGTTCAACTTCCTGATCAGACGTCAGTTTTGGCTGTATGCTCACAAGGGCTTTTACCTCAACAGGTCTAGGAGAAGTTTTTGGTCTCCAGTCTCCTTGAGAAAATGTATTAAATGGCGCAAAGCAACTTGCCGCATCTCCAGCTCTCTGAACAGGATCTCTAGTTGTAAAGAGAAGAAGTGCTTGTCTAACAAGATCAGGCCTGAGTAATCCCCTCACTCTTTCTTTTGCTTAAGTATTTTACATCTGTTGGCCATCCTGGAAAGAGAGGATGGGAAGGGTAGTCCTATACACCTGGAGGGCACAAGATTGGGACAAGTCAGCTTACTATATGGTCAACTAACTAGAAGAAATGAAAGGATCACCTTAGCTATGCCAGTATACTGCACGTCAGTGCCTTGCCTTTAGCTAATTAATGGGATGGAGGCAACAGAATGGTGGCTTATAAGGGAGTCTCTTAGAAATTCCAGCTTTGTTGTTGTATTTGTGGCATAGGGCTAAAATATGTAAAATCTGACCGGTATGATCCTCTCATTAAAAGGGAATGCTGCAATGTAACAGTTAATCAGTCAAAAGAAAGAGGGTTAGCATGTGATTCAATACTGGAATAAAAAATTAAATTTAGCTCAAAACAACACTGTGGTTCAGTCTGCTAGTTCAAGGCTAAATTCATTCCCTGTTCAGCTGTGTTGTCCAAAGTATTATTTCAATAGCTGACAAGCTGAAAGAGGATAGCCTTATTTTATATGTGATGGAAAAGATAGTTTACGCACAGCAAAAGTTCTAACAAGAAAGAAAATCTGACACACTTCAGCTAGCCACATATGATTACAAAAATGGTAAAATTTGAATCTGCCACCAAAAAGGATGCTCTTTATAGAACGTAATATGTAGCATGATAGTATTTATGGCAGTGTTTTTCAATCTTGGCAAATTTAAGATGTGTGGATTTCGACTCCCAGAATTCTTCAGCCAGCATGCAGGCTGGAGGATTCTGGGATTTGATGTCCACACATCTTAAGGTTCCTACCTTTGAAAAAACTTATCTACACTGATGAATAGGAAGTGGTTTCTATGCTCAGTAGATCCAATTACAACCATACTCTGCAGCAATGATGTTTTCTCCACTGTATATAAAGAAATTTCAATTTAATTCATGAGATTATAAAATCAATTTATACTGCCTAAAATGGCTGTCTTGAAAAACACAGGGGATCTGTCAGCTTGACTTGTGTGAGGCTATACATACTTTATACAGATACATTTATAAATCCATTTGGAAATCCTGGACGTTACATACCTTTCCTTAAGGTTCTTTTCAGAAAAATGAGTATCTGCAGGAAAACAGATAGAACCAGGGTCCATTATACCGTCCATTTATCCACAATTGATTGATATCTTGCCTTTATTTGTACAACTGCTAAGCCAGATCTTTATAGATTTAGAGCAAAATCATAATCAGTATGATGACAAATTTATTTCTATTTTCATCAGATCCAAGTAGGCAGTGAGAGTGATGAATTGGTCTCTGGCGATGTTATTCAACAAGGGGCAAAAAATATTAAGCTCAGTCCAGGCAAACATTGGTGCTATCGGGGGATAACTCATGTATTGATGAGTTATCTTCTAGATAACTTCTAGACAGGACTGCACACTCCTCTAAAGGATCAAGTTTGTCCTTCTGGGTCCATCTTTAACAACAACCATTTGCCTGTGTGGAACAAAGAAGCTTTAATGCTCCTTGGATAGGGAGGCAATCAAAAACTGGAAAAATGTAATGGGGAGCACATACACTCATTTCTTGTCTGGTAACTGTATTCTGATCTAATGACTTGGTCATTAAGTGAAATGGTCTCCAAGGGAACATGTGACTGAGACAGAGAGAGGGAGAGGGACGGAAAGGGAGAGATCTGTGACTGCAAAGACCACTCGGTGCTGCCATCTCATTCCGATAAAAGTTCTCTTATGCAACGTCCTGTGCCTGGTCTGCTTTCCCTCCCACCTCTTTTTTTTTTTTTTGCCTCCTTGAAGGGCAGAAAGATTGCTTAAATAAGTTATCTCTTCCCGAGCTGCTCTTCTCTGCAGTGGAGATGTCCCTAAAAAGTGCTATCCATAATAGCAAGTTAACAGCCTCAGCCTCAGTGACCTTATTGATTGATTGATCGAATTTATTTGGCTGCCTATCTCAAGCAGCAATACTGGGCAGCATGCAGTTAATTAGCTATTAGAACCCTCCCATCAACTTGCACTGCTGCCCGAAACTGACTTGATATTAATCAATTTCACACTCAATTCTCTTGTTGTCAGGCAGGGAAATTGTGTAAATGTGAGCATTTATGAAATTTGAAAATGATTTATTATTAATTACTGTCATATTTGCAAATGATTGCTAACCAAAGTAATTGCTAAATAAGGAGTGGCTGTAGTTCTCCCTGTTTATGACTGGTCATATATGCCCATTGGCAACTATTTTGTAAAAGTGTGGGAAACATCCTCCCTAAATTTCAAAAGTGTTCACTAGTTTGGAAAAAAAAATACATTGGTGGCCCCTGTTTGCATGATCATTGGATTTTTGAACATTTAAAAAAATTAAAAATATTTAAGGGATCTTATAATATTAATTCACTTTTCATTTCTTGGTGGCAAGAGTAGCTGGACCAATGTGTTCCAAAATATTTTGTAGCAGCAGCAGCAGCAGCAGCAAAAAAAAAAAAAAAAAAAGGTCAATTGCCTCATATAGAAGATCCCAGCAATTTAGGGGAATAATTTATGAAAAAAATAGAAAAATAACCATGTTCTCATATACAGAAATAGAAATTAAATGGGTCAAACTGAACTGCCATTCCCATCCCCCTCTACTATACATTGGAGCAGGACTTACAGCTGTAATAACATTCCCATCATGCAATGCAACAGCTTCATCCAGTAGCAGTAATTTGTCCTGCAAGGAATGGAACCTTTCCAAGGAACACACCTAGAGTGAGATTCATAAACAAAAACAATATTGGAAAGACCTATAACTACTATACCTGGCTAGTGTATAGTAGTTATAAATCCAGTGAATCTATAACAGAGACAACCAGTGGAAGTGATTGCTTTCAGGGAGACAGCTTTAGCCTAATTACAAGCCCCAGAAACCTCAGCCACTGAGAAAAACAGTTTGTCATTTAGTATTATACCTCTGGGTTTACATCATCAAGCGCCTATAGTAGAATCCTCTTACTAGCATTTTCAAGAAAACCTTGAAATCTTTTAAAGTTAACTACACCAGCCAAGTGTTCAGGAAGCACCTCAGTCATAACTCTGAGGATCCATAAGAATTAGAGGTTCCACTTATATCTCCCTGATAATCCTTCCTCAAGTAATTTCATTTATTTCCTAATTCCCCAAGGAAAAGGAAAACTAATTGTGGATCATCTCTTTGTCTTCTAAAGATAGCTTGTTTTCCTCCTGGCCATCAATGGAGAGTTCTCAAGAATTTAAACCAAACTGATGGATTTTTTTTTCCCGCTCCGAAGTTGGCAGAACATAAGATATAGTTATAATATAAAATAGATTCTGGCAATAGAACTAGTTTGTCCTTGCATAATTTTTCATTGGTCTTCCTGTGGCTTCCCTTCCCTTTGCACAGTAAGATATCAAATGTGTCTTTCCAGCAGAAAAGGAAACTACTAATAACCATATTGCCATGTGATTATGCAAAAATAGTGTGAGAAACCCTTCCAGATAGATAAGGTAGATAGATATAGTTAAAAATGAATAGGTTCAAAAGTAGGAATAATCCTGGTTGCTGTTGTTAATTGAATTCCATACCTGATAAGGCAACTTTCTGCTGGCTTTCCACAACCAAGTCATTGGGAAAGCAAGCAGGAACTTGCAAGTTTCAGGTGGCATTCAAGCAGGCCAGCAGGCAGACAAATGACTGCTGCAAGATGGGGGAGGACCTGAGGGGGTGGATGGAGATGCATGGAAGGCATAGCAAGGCTCTGAAAGTTTGCGGGAGTGCACGAAAGACATAGTGAATATTGGAGAGGGTGCACAATAGTGCAAGGGAGGAGCACCAAGGCTCAGAGAGGGTGTGCCAGGGTTCACAATGAGGCAAGGATTGGAAAGGGTGTGCAGGGGAGGCATGATGAAGGTTGGGGAGGTGTGTGAGGATACAAGGAGGCACACAAGAGACATGCAAATGGGTGAGATATACCAACAACAACTTGCAATGTTCCCTGCCTGTTTCCCCATTGACTTTCTGGGGATGCCGGCAGAAATGTTTGCAAATCGCTATATTGTTATTGTTGGCCTTCTGCAAGTGGCTGCAAGTGCAAGCCAATTGCCAAGCATTTAGATCACAATCACATGACTGCAGGAGGTTGGTACACTTAGAACTCTGGAAACCGGTCATAACTACCATCCGTTTAGAGCCCCATTGTAATTCTGAATGGTTGCTGAATGAATGGCTGTAGGTTGAGAATTAACTGTAGCTTCTAAATTTTTTGAAACATAAGATGAGCTTTCAGAAAGCTCATCCTGTTTCCACTTCCTACCTTGCCTCTCTGTAGCCGTTTTACTGTATCGTTAGGGCTCCAATCAGAATTGTAATCCTGAAAGAGTAAAAAGAAAACAAAAACCACAGATAATGCCCTATGTGCTTTGAAACATCCAATTATGATTTGTGACTAAGAGATATGGGGGGAGAGGCAAATAACATTTCAGGCACCCTACCAGGCAACTCTCAGGGGGCTTGGAAACCTGAAAAAATAATCTAGGAATACAACATAATGGCAGGATAGGAATCTTGGGTTGGAACCCATGTTTTTAATTTGTCACTAGTTTAATCACTGAGAGCGCTTGGGCATGTTTTGCCTGCAAATGAGAAGCTACAGGGGAGATTTGATAGCTGTCTTACATAGCCACTGATTTTAGCTGATCCTGCATCAAGGAATAGTTTGAGCCAGATGACAACTAAAGGTTTCCATGATCTAATCTCTTTTCTTTTCAAACATTAATTAAGAAAAAAACTCTTTTAATCTCTTTTAAAATTTGGAACATGCTGCTAAAGCAATATATTTGCCTGAGAAAACACCGTTAGCAAACCATGCTATAGTTACTGTTTCAGAAGCTACCAATTTCCTTGCCTAGACTTATAGCCCAATTATACGCATAGCGTATGCATAGTTGTTTAAGTGTCCTTGGGCAAAAAGAGATGACGTGAGCTTTTACATTCAGGATAAGATTTTGTCATCTGATTCTAAACTATTTAAAGTTCTCCTTCCTTCAGATTCCAATATATATACTAACCTTATAATCTCCTTTTGGTCTGCGTAATTCTGGGGCATAATTTTTAAATCCTGTGTCTGTAAGAGCTGAAAAAGGAAGAACAGAAAAAGGAAGAGCAAACTTTCTGAATTAAGTTCTCATCTTTCTATGCTTTTTGCCCTTTCTATGGCTCATTGTCACTAAGTCTGATTCAGCACCAAAGTAACAATAATGCCAGTTAAAGCAACAAACAAGATCAATTAAATTAAGAGTCTGAACACACACAAAAACCAAACAAAGCAAACAATGGCAATTTCAAGGTTATTATCTGCCAGAGTTCAAATACTATCCTGATTCTTGTCTTAACTATTAGGATGTATGCTTTAAAATACTGAAATTAAATTACTGAAACTTTCAAATGCCAATTCATCCTTCTTCCCAACAGATGTTTCAAAAATCTTTGAAGACCTGGAATTTATGCTATAAGCTACCCTTAGTCATTTTGAAATAAAATGGCTGAAAATAAATTAAATAAATAAATAGCTTCTGGCATGGGGTCTGGAGATTGGGTGAGCATTCAATGTGATTTTTGGGGATGACTGTTGTTACATGGATTTGATTAAAATTTCTTCTATTATCTTCTTGTTCTATCTCATTCTGTTGGTTTTTAATCTCCTGTTAACCACCCAGAGATGCAACTGACAAGATGGAAAACTATATAAATTAATATAATAAACAAACGAACACATGAATGTCCCAAAGGTGCTTTTTTTCAAGAGGCAGTTGGATCTTTGGGATACCTTTGGGACAACCCTGACATGGATGACTGAGAATCTCCACAAACAGTTGAATCTGCTTTGTGATGACACTTGAACACTTGGTTGCTTCATTTGGATATGGTACAAGGAGTGGGCTGCAAGCCTGCTCTATAGAAAGAAATACATACTCCTCTGTGCAGAGGCAGCCCTACTCCTGTTCTCCAGACTCAGCATGGAACGGGGGCTGCAACTTCTAGCTGCTATATCCTGGCTTTCTTTCTCTTCCTAATGGCAGGGACCTGACTACATCCTGAACTCAATAGAGGTCACTTTGTCTCCAGTAATTTCTTGAGAGCTTTTTTTTGGAGAGTAAACTCGGAATGAAATGAAAGGACAAGGATTGCAAGGAAAGGCTAGAGAGGATATATATAGCAACCTTCCTTTTAGCAAGCTTAAGACAAAATCCAATCTTCTTACCATCTGAAAGTGACTGAAAACTCCCATGCTTATTTCTTCCTAGAAGCACAAATACGAAAGACAGAAATGAAGTCATTATTTCATCTAACTAGAAGCTTATTCAGCCAATAACTATTTAAAAAATGCCAAACATCATGTATTAAGATGTATAATCGCACAACTTCTATGAACATCTCATTTAACCATGTTGAACAACTGCTGAAAACTGGACAGATTTTTCCCCTTTTCTCAAGGACCAACCTTTGCCTATTCTCCATTTATCCTGTTGCCAAAGTTGTTAATTTAACTGGAAATATAAAGAGAAGGAAAACATTGTATTTCAAATAAAAATATAAAAAAGCATAAAAGCAGTGACTTTTTTCACAATAAGATACTAGGTAATAAGTGTATAGAGTGCATAACAAATGTTACCTTGCACAGACTTGCTATAAAAATTGAAAAACAACTTCTCTAACACTCTGCCAATCACAAGTTGGTGAAGAGCCAGAGAAAGAAATATTTTGATCAGGCAAGCTGAAACATTCAATTCTGAGGATAGCTCTGTTGAACAAACTCCCCCGTAATCAATACTCTACCTTTAAAAAAGCTGCTCAGTGAGTAGGAAGAGGATTGCTTGGGTATAGCTGCATAGGAAGAGCCCTTTGGCTGACTCAGATCCCTCCCTTCAGAGGTACTGCTGCTACTGCTGCTGGAGGCAGTCTCTTTGATTGACCATGAAATGCCTATAAAAAGATAGAGGCGGGGAGGGAGCGGGGAGAGAGAGAGAGAAAAACGGTATAATTCTTTAGCAAAGAAAAATATTAATTAATTTGTCTTGGAAATTTATTACTTTATTTATTTTTATTTTATTTATTTATTTGTTTTATTTATTTTGGAAATGGCAAATTTTCAACTAAACAAAAAATAAACAATATGCTTAGTTCAGGTATCATGATAATTTACAACAGTAGAATAATATTTTTAGATGTTTTAATTCTTTTCTGCTTGATAACATAGTTTTATAAGGTATTTTTATAAGGTAGTGATTTCAAAATGTTAAATATATAATTTTAGATATTTTGTATTTGGACTTATTTTTTTTTCTATTTTTTTCTTCTGTTTTTCTCTTTTAGGTCTTTTGTAGGTTAGTATTTCAAAACATGGCTTTATCAGTGGGTGTAGAGACCACGAATGGAGATGGAGCCGATCAAGTGGCTGATTTGATTTGTGTTATTGCTGCCATAGAGGATAGGGTGGTTTTTAAAAAAAATAGTTTTATTATATAGTGGCTTTGTTAAATTTTGTAAGCCACCTAGAGTCACTTATATATGAGATGGGTGGCTATATAAATTTATTTAATACATAAACATTTATTACAATCTTTTTTACAATCAAGATTGCAAAATCTTGAGACATAATGTAGTATTATATTAACATCGTTGACATTTATGGGTTTTCTCATTAATTACTTATTAATCTTTAAATGATATTCCAAAAGGATGCCAGTAATTCTCAAGACCAGCTCATATGAGTCAATTAGCCCTCAATATTGTTATACCTCAAACTAAGAAAAGCTGATATTCACTATATTATTTGTGGAATTCAATAAACTCAAAATACAATTTTTGATAAATCCATTTCAAATCTGTCAATACCAATTTAAGGTATTCTTAAGAACTTACAGACATTGATATAGCATTAACAGATATCGCAGTTCTTTGATTATAAAATACATAAAGGATTTACTTTGAAGTTACTGGAGAGACTATTGTATACTTTCAATTTCTTGCCTTTATTAATTTTTCTTATTAAAAAAGGAAATTTGGGCACAGGAAAATGAATGAAGCCATTAGACTCTGTCACCACCCAAATTTTAGACATGGATCTTTTCCAAAATACATTTAGGAATACATTTAGTAATTCTGATTGATAGCTGCAGCATCAATCAAGGTACATAGACTTATGCTTTCAAAGGAATTTCCTTAAATCAAACGAAGTATTACTGCACTTACTGCCCACACGTTCCCCACTCCAGCTGAACTTCTCAAGGTCGTCATCATCATCATCATCTATAATATCTGGAAGGTTTTTGACTGTTCTCCTGGATTCTTTCAACTAGGAATAAAAACAATGTTAGGATGAAGTCTGGATTATTATACTTTGTGTTCTGATTAGAGTTGGAGCATTTAGTGGAACTGCTATATTTTCTATTGTGTGGGACCACTGTAAGATAGTTCATCTCTTTAGACAAACCCCAGATTTTCTTAGATATGCAATCCCTATTGACTTGGGCTACAACCATTCTTCTCAACGAAACAAATATTAGTTCTGTCATAACTCCATAGGTTAGATCAGTACTTCTAAATTTCTTGAAATGTGCACTATTATAAATTCTTATTAAACCTGAAACCTGAGCATTTCTTCCAGTTTCCCATGATTAAGTTGAATAAAGACCACAATGTTTTCCTTCTATAGAATAACCACTCCTTTCCTTTCCTTATATCAGGCTGCTTTCAATGGTCCTGCAGCCAATGCACTCTGAAGCACTTCTTCTGAATCATTTGCAAAATTTGCACAGCCTTACTAAATTAGAATTAGGACTGGTAGAACTGGAACAGGATTATACTTTGTTGCAGGGTTGATACATTTTTAAACTGGTGGCCCTGTTATTAGATTCCCAACCAGGATCCTCCTCCATCATTGGCAGTTAAAAATAATATGTTATAGCACATAATCCTCACTTTTCTGAAGAGGAAAGTCTTAGCAAAGGTAGTTTCCTAGGAGACCAGATTTTAAAGATGCCTCCTTACTGAAGAAGAATCAAGCGCTATCTCCTGAGATGGAACAGAACTATTTGAAAATACTTCATGGGCTCAATGCTGTCCCAGCCATCTTCATTAAAGAGTTGCTATCATATGTAAACCAGATTCTTTCCTATATAATATCCATAAACTCCGTAACTTTTCAGTTCAATAGCTTTAGCCCTTCCTCAATCATACACACCAGGAAACACTAACTTTTGTCACTCTGTTGAGACACCAAATCAGAATGTATTCTGCATGCATCACATCTTTTTAAAGGTTCATTCATGCTTACATTCTCATCTGCAAACATTTCAGTGAACTTATAGAAATGCATCTGTTAGACCTAAATGCCCATTTTGTGCAAAATGGCAAATGGATTTGTCTGTTGCATTTGAAATCCCTCAAATCAGATCCAGTAAATAATGGGTTTGCTGTACATATTCACAGAAAAATACTTTCATGTGGAATAGAAATCTAAAACTATGGAAAAACAAATGCATTTTCATGCACATATTCTCTTTTGTCAGATATATATTTATAATATATATATAAAAATCATAATAAAAACTACTTTTTAACAAAGAAAGGAAATTCAGTTCTGCATCATGTATTGCAAAAATTATACACATCCAAACAAGCTTCCAATTTATATCAAAATCTGCAAAGTTATCCCTAAATTTCTTTAAAGCAAATATAAAATACAAATACTAATTCTGTATGCAGATTTCTACGTTCTGCAAAAATTCTGGCAAAAGCATGAAAATGCTTTTGCCTGAATTGTAAGGCTCTTTGACCATTTTTTCATGAGAAAAACTATACCTGAAGTAGTTCATCGTCTTCATCGTCAAAAGTAAAGGCCTTACATTTGGAACTGTTCCAATATTCTTCTTCATCAACCTTCACCTTGTTCATCTGCAAAATAAAAATTATCTTTTCGACTGCAATTGCAATGTACATATCTAGAGTACAGCATTATTTACTATAGCCAAATTAAAGAGAGAAGAAAAGGACCTGTATGCTGGATATTCTCAAAACTATAATGCATAGCCACTGAAACAAAAGTATCAATCTAACTAGTACCTATGAATAACATACTATGAGGCAGATCTAAGAAAAAAGTGACAGAATATCTTTCGATTGACATTGCTCCTATCCTATTCTACTGACATTGCTCCATTGCCATTTTGATGTATCACTTGTCAATACATCCTGAACAATATTTTACATATCTACACATGTAGGTAAAGGTAAAGGTTCCCCTCGCACATACGTGCTAGTTGTTTCCGGCTCTAGGGGGCAGTGCTTATCTCTGTTACAAAGCCGAAGAACCAGTGCTGTCCAAAGACGTCTCTGTGGTCATGTGGCCGGCATGACTAAAAGCCGAAGGCACACAGAATGCTGTTACCTTCCCACCAAAGTGGTCCCTATTTTTCTACTTGCATTTTTACATGCTTTTGAACTACTAGGTTGGCAGAAGCTGGGACAAGTAACAGACAAGTAATCATTATGCAGTGCTAGGGATTAGAACCACCAAACTGCTGACCTTTCTGACCGACAAGCTCAGTGTCTTAGCCACTGAGCTTTACAGAACTTCTATTCCCACACATGAAATACCAGTTGCCAAAGGTATCCCAATACAGTCTCCCCATAGGATGTCAGCTCTCGTACCAAGATAAAAACCAAAGTCAAAACTATCAAAATTATATTTCTCAGAATACTTTCATATTCCCTTTTAAATAAATATTTAATGAAACATAGTTCAACTGAAATGAACATAGCTATTAAATTGGTGCCACACGTTTCCCTCATTAGTTTTAAAAGATTCACTGGATTTGTAGCATAAGAGTTGTTACTAACAAATACATTTTCTGAATACCATCTGCTAAGTAAGTAAATAAGTGTAGAACAAATTAGCACTCCAATTTTAAAGGGGTTGTTTTATTGCAGATTTAGTCACTTATCTGGAGCCAATTGCCCTCACATGAAAAATTGACTTATGTACTGTTCTGAGGTAACTTTACACCTATACCTTTGCAGCAGTTCAACTAGATTTCATACATGTACACTTGTCTATGTGTGTGATGAATTGGACCAAAAAAGTTACATCCAGGGAATATTTCACTCTAAATATCAATTAACTTTGGGCTTATGAAGGAATGAATGTGCATTACTTTAATTCGCTTGAGGCAAAACACAGCTGCAAATAAATTTGTACTGGATTTATTCCTGACGTTTAATCCATTCACCTTCTCCTCGTTAGGATTTTGGAAGGAAGGCCCACGTTTTCTTTCATCTTCACCCTCAACTATAATCTTAATATTTTAACAGCATGGGAGAGGAGGGGGACAAAATTGCATTTGCCTGCGTTTTTCCCTTTTCTCCTCTGACTGTCCCAAGCTTAAATGAGAGAGAGAGAGAGAGAGAGAATGTGTGTGTGTGTGTGTTCTCCACCTACGCGAATTACAGCGGCGACTTCCCTCCCGGAATCCAGACCAGCCAGAGGCACCTTTTACATTCTCTACCCTAAACTGATGGGAGGAAGCGGTACCCCTCCAACCTAGAAAGTAATGACGCCCCCAAAAGAAACAAGCGGACCCAGATACCCTCGAAAAAGCAGGCCAGACCACGAGAAACGAGAACGAGTGAACCGGCCAAGTCTCCGATCATGCGGGGTGGCGGTCCATGTTCAATAGCGAATCCGCCCTTTTCCCGGCGGAACGACTCGGTTGGGTCCCCGGCTCTCGGATACCGCCGTAGCCAGGGAGAGCAGGCTGCCTCCGAAAAGCATCACGGGAATGATGTTTTCCAAGGTGTAGCCTCGCCTTTGATATATCAAGAGGTTATTGCTGCTGAAGGAAACTACAAATCCCAGCACGTCCCCGTGTCTTGGTTTCCCGGGACGAAATGTCTTAAAAATCGAACTACAAGTTGAAATATAACTTCCATGGAGCCATACTTCCTTTTCCGCTTCCTGCTTTACTTCGCTTCCCTGATTACGGCATCACGGAGGAGTCAATATTCTTCCGCTGAGCGCCGCTGCAGTCAACTAGCTAAAGAGCTGAGCAGCGTCAGAGATCAAGACACTCCTGATTAGCGGAACCATACATAGCTGAGAGCATGGAGATACAGCAAGGACAAACCTATGGAGAATAATGAAGAGTGTGCACAAAGGACTGGATTTTGTGTAAAAAAAAATAACTCTGGGCTTATGAATGAATGAATGAATGTGTATTACTTTAATTCGCTTGAGTCAAAACCCGTACGTGATCTATAGCCACAAAAATGATATACGTAACAGAGCTTTGAAAAACGTGTACTTCAGGATGGACCCATCGGGGGCATCATATTTACAAAAGCCTTATAGGCAAAAAAGGATTTTGCTTCAATGCGTGTCACCTTTACATTCCTGTTAGCCAAAGAATAATGCATGTGAAAGTCAACTAGATGGCCATGCAATTTTGCTTTTAGGGGTGTGGGAGTCTTGAAACAGAACTGGTATCAGAAAATCATTTTCTTGTCCTAATAGTGACCATCCAAAGTTACAACAGCACTGTAAAAAGTGACTTGCGATCATTACAGCGTTCCTCATGGTCACGTGATTTACATTCAGATGCTTGACAACTGACTCACATTTATGACTGTCGCAGTGTTGTGGGGTCAAGTGACGTTTTACGACCTTCTGATAAGCAAAGTCAATGGGGAAATCAGATTCACTTTTATTAATTTAGCAACTGCAGTGATTCACTTTAGGTATGTGGGAAGTCAAGTCATAAAACGGGGCAAAACCCAACAAATTTCTCACTTAGCAACATAAATTTGGGGCTCAATTGTGATCGTAAGTTGAGGACTATCTGTATCTCACTCACAGGCTGCCTTTCAAGAGAGTTTCTACGCTATCCTGCACCCTTCTTTTGGTCGCGGCAGCTGTTATGGTGGAGACTCGCCAGACTTTAAGCTTAGCTTCCACCACCCACACCCCGCACGCCCCAACCCCCACCCCGGAGATCCGCTCAGGTCGACCAGGTGCTACCACCCGATTCAGCTAAGCAGCCCGAAAAAGACAGGGAGAAAGCGGTTCCCGCGCGATCTGTCGGTTCAATGGAGCAGAGTTCTTGCACCACGGAGAAGCCCCAACCAAACGGCACTCGGGGAACAAACACCGAGAGCAGCGGCGCATCTAATTTTTTATTTATTTTTATTTGTCAATTGCTTACAACATAATAGGTATAAGTGAAAACATAGTTATGAATACATGAATACATATAAGAAAAATAAAAAATATATACATAAAAGAAACGACAGGGACGGTAGGCACGTTCGTGCGCTTATGCGCACCCCCTACAGACCTCTTAGGAAAGGGGTGAGGTCAATAGTAGACAGTCTAAGGTTAAAGTTTTGGGGGTTTGGGGAAAAAAAGACAGAATCAGGTAGAGTATTCCAGACATTGACCACTCTGTTGCTGAAGTCGTATTTCCTGCAATCAAGTTTGGTGCGATAAACCTTGAGTTTGGATCAATTGTTTGCTCTTATTGTTTTCCCAGCGCATTAAAACACACACACACCCCGACCTCCGATGCTTCTTTCTCTCCTACGCCCCCTCCGTTTCTATGCCACCCCTATGGAGGTGAGAGGAGAGGAGGAAGCTCGGCCGGTGACGGAAGTTAGAAGGCGGCGGCCGCTCTCTCTCCCACGCCCCCTCCGTTTCTATGGCACTTCTATGGAGGGGAGGGGAGGGGAGAGGAGGAGGGACGGAAGGAAACTCGGCCGGTGACGGAAGTCGGGAGGCGGCGCGGTACCGGCGCTTCTAGTAGCTTCCAGAGAGGCGAAGAGGAGGAGCAGGCAGCGATCGGCTTGGACGGGAGCGGACGCGGCGGGAGCTGCTTCTTCGGGGCGCCGATGGCCAAGTGGGGAGAAGGGGACCCGCGCTGGATCGTGGAGCAGCGCGCCGATGCAACCAACGTCAATAACTGGCACTGGTGGGTGTGTGTGAGAGAGAGAGAGAGAGGACGCTGTGGGGCAGCCCCGTTCATTTCTGCTCGGCCGGCCGCTTCGCCCAAGATTCCTCGGCGTCTCTCTCTCTGCCTGGTGTTTTTTCCGCAGGGACCTTGGCCGGGATCCACGGGGACTTCTTCCCAAGGACGGGCACGATTTGCATGGGCTTGTGCCCGGCGTCTCCAACCTTGGCCACTTTAAGCCTGGCGAACTTCAACTCCCCGAATTCCCCAGCCAGCAAAGCTAACAACAAATCAAGGACAATCCTGTATTCTGACAGATTTGCTCACTTGCTAGCCAGAAAGATTGTATTACATGGATGGAGAGAAACTATGCTCTCTATAGTACGTGAGTTTCAGGTTATCTAGGGAAGCAGTTTGAGAGCAAGGAAAGCATATTAATATGACATGACTTACAAAATGTAGAAAATGAAGAATTCTGGTTACTGCAGAAGCAGAAGAGCAGTTCATTAGGGGATAGGCACTTTGTGCCTTTCTACCTTAGCACGTTGATGTATTTGTAGGAAAAGAATCTCCTTCCTAGATTATACTCATCTAGTACAATATTCTGTGACCAGAAATTGCTGGGTTATACAAATCAAATTAATTTTATTGCAGATTAATCCATTGTTGATTGGACAATCTCCATAACTACGCAGCACCTCTTTGTACAATTATAGTCTATGTGCCAGGTTCCAGTAACAAAAAGAACAACTGTTATCATCATACTGTAAGTTTTGTCAAGAGCTACTTTTGGTGACAGAATATTGAATTATATGAATCTTGGATTAATTTTGATCTGGTTTAAGAAGGACATTCTTTTATTTCTGAAAATAAAAATGCTTGAAAATTCTATGGATATAGAATAGTTATTCACAATCAGTTGGCCTTGCATGTTGATTTTCACGTCAGAAATTCAGGTTTTGATCTTTTCTTAGAAGAGGTAGAAGCACGAAGCAAAACCTGACTGATCTTAGAAAAAGCTAGGCCATATTTATACTTGAAAGATAGTCCCTAAGGAAATCTCATAAACTCTAGAAAAAGTTATTGGCAAATTCCTCATTGTTGCCAAGGAAACAATGTTGGAGGTGTCCATGAGTCACTAGGAGTTAAGCTCAAGTGAGATTTTATGTTTACCTGCTCACGTTGTAATCAAAATAATGACTATGTAAATTTGGCTCATTTAGCTCTTCTTACTAGTGGAAAAGGATAAATTATGAAAAAGTTTACTTATAATAATATGTGAACCAAGAGTTCTAGCTTTTTCCCATCTTAGCAAGCAAGAGGCAAAAGTTGTGTTATTTCTGGCTTTCAGTTACTTCTGGTTTGGAGAAGACAGAATTGGTTTCTGGTTCACAATATACAATAAACTTCAGAAGAGTTTCTGCAGTTTATTTAATGTCCCTGCTATTAGAAGAGAGCCACATCTTTGAACATTATGTACTATGAGACAGAATTTTTGGAAAGCCCTTATTGTGACTTACAGCACTTCCAACATATAGTGAAAAATGAATTTTGAATAAGTTGGCAGATTCAGATAATTGTCTGACTATTGGCCCAAAACAAAATGTGCCATATTTTTTAAGGGTTGACATGCATTAAATTACTCGGGTAAAAATACTTTTTGCAATTTAAAGAGACTATTATGTTATACACTATTTAGGGACAGCAATAGTTATCAAATCAAGGTAGGTTCCATGCAAGCATGGTTACAGATGCTGGTTGCTTCTTGCCCCTGGGAACTTCAGTCAGTCCTGTTGGCTTAGCACATTAAATGCAGACTATAGTCCATCTCTGGATAACTAGAAATGTGAGCACTACTAGTATATCATGAGGGAATTGTGGTTATTAGACTGCAGGATACCTCACAAAAAGGAAAGACTGAAGCAACTATATTAAATAAAGTTATAGCACAGGAAATAGTAAGAGGTCCTGTAGCTTTTGAACCTAATTGCCAGATCAGTCCCAAGGAAAACAAGCGTAGAACCATTGAGGTTGTCAGCTGTTTTTTCCATCTTTTCCTGCCTCATATTAAGCTGAGGAAGAAAGATAATGTAAGTCAACCAGTAGCAAAATTTGCAGAGGTGAACAAATTACATACTCTTGGTACAATTCAATGTAAAATACTCAACACCGCATGTTTAAACACTTGAAGGACTTTATTATATATGAGCATAAGTGCAAAGTGTGTGCTATTGCACTTTTTCATTTTTCTCCGCTCTTAGGACTGAAAGAGATGCATCTAGCTGGTCTTCAGAGAAGCTGAAAACACTTTTTCTGACTGTTAGAGTTGAGAATGAAGAGGGGACTTGTGAAGTGACAGAAGTGAGCAAATTAGATGGGGAAGCCTCTATCAACAACCGCAAAGGAAAACTGATTTTCTTTTATGAATGGAACATTAAATTGTCTTGGAAAGGTGAGTTACTATTTTATTGTTATACAAGAAGACAAACGTTGAATACTAGATATCACAAAATCAGAATCTCTGAAGTGTTTTCAAAGAAATACAAATGGGATTGAAGCATTTATATTCCATTTCTAGAATGCCAAAACTTGTCAAAATTTGTTGGGAAAGTGACATTGAACCAAGGTTTTAATTTAAACTATTTCTGTTTTATAGGCACCTCAAAAACAGGTGTAATATATAAAGGTCATGTGGAGATTCCCAATCTTTCAGATGAAAATGACATGGATGACATTGAGGTAAACCTGATAGTTCTCAGAGCTATTTCATTGGAAAGGAACCACAGATCTCATTACTGTTGTTTTTGGAGGATTGTGGTTCCCCTTTATTTCTCTGCTTGATTCTCTCTCTGTGTGTCTCTCTCTGTGGGTGGGATATCATAAATTGCCCCATAAAGAGGTGTGCTTAAAATAGGAAATATATTTTGTTCTGCACTCGGAACAACCCATTGCATTCTGGAAGTTTTGTCAAACTGTTTTGGATTGGCCCACAATTTGACAGAAACAAAACTTGGAATGTTACCTACTTTGTTGTAGGTTTCAGCTAAAACAACATCTGGAGGGATTCCAGACTGGTTGTACAGGGCAGGGCTGTACAATGGATCACCTTCTTTGTCCCCTCAGCAACTCACAGAAGAGTTTATCCCTCCTCCCCAAACTTTCCTTTGCTTTTCTTTCCTTCAGCTACCACTGTCAATATACTTAGCTCTTTTCTGTTCTTAATGCCTTCTGTCTTAAAACACATTGATCTGAACTATACCTGGAACAAAAGCATTTCATATTCTGTGCAGAAGAAAACTTCAAAAACGCAGAGTTTCTGTTTGGGCCCAGACCTCCTAAAGGAGCAATCATTTGCTCAGGGTGATTCCTATATGGCACAGGTGTCAAACTCAATTGGCTTTCCAGAGCTGGGGTGGGCGTGGCCGGTTCATGGGCCACCAGTTTGACACCCATGATGTATGGAATGGTTTACACATCCTTATTGCTTCCGATATACAAAAGCATAAACTATTTTGATATTTTCTGACAAAATGATTTTACAAAGGAGTATAATATGATATATATGATAAAAGCAGACATGTTCTATTGAGACAATATATCTTTTTTTTTTTGCTATTCTTAGATCAATGTTGGTCTTGCAAAAGATGAACCAGATACAAACCTGCTATACTTGATGAAGCAAGAAGGTGCAAAGCAGATCAGCAACGCTATGGAAACTTACATCAGCACTCTTAAAACAGGTACAGATTGACACAAAAGGGGCTTTATGCTGAACTGTTAGCTTTTAAAAGGAAAAGAAGAATGGATATAGAAACAAAATGTTTTTTATATTAAATCATAAGAGAATTTGAGATTATATTCATAGAGTATCCTTTATAGCTTTTAGAAACTGAAAAAGTAAATAATTGAAGTTGTGATCTCTGGATACAAAAGGTGGCCTATCCCAGTTAGACACAGTGTAATAGTCCCAGTGGCTCTACAGATATTCCTAAATTGGCTTTTTGGAGATCAGGTTTGCGTGTATTTGTTTTTAAGTTCTTGTAGAGTAGTTTTCTGAACGTCGGTTCTTAATATTTTTCAGAATTTACCCAAGGCATGATTCTGCCTACACTAAATGGTGAACAGTCAGAGTCACAGAATCATCCTGTGCCTAAAGCAGTAAAGCACAAGGTAAGCTTTAGAGTACCCAGTTTGAAATCATAGGTGTTTAGAAAGCCTAAGCAAAATGGTTTTAAAGGATTCTTTTAATTGGTGCCTATTCTTAAATGGCACTCAAAAGACAGGATTTTTTTACATTACATATTAAATGGTGTATTGTGAAGTTGCCTCGAGTTTTAAAGATTGCATTCTGGAATATATATACTATATATTCTGTGACATTAATTATTCAAATTACGTAGCTAATGCAAAAGGTGGGCTGGTTTGTATGCTATCATACAGTCTATAGCTTTCTATGTGGGACTGGTGGGTTCCAGACAGAAGCAAAATTAGTTGCAGGTTCATGTCTTTGCTGCCACCACAGTTGTAAGTAACACAGCAATTATTTTTATCCGGAGAAATTTTGGGATGACCGTAGCTCAGAAGTGACTTAAGAGGCATTTTAATTGTGTGGTGCGTGATACTGTTCTAGATTAATGAACAAGTTGCTGGCAACAGTTCTGCATCTAAATCGGTTGGAGTTAAGATTCCTACCTGCAAGATAAATTTGAAGGATATTTTCCTGACATCCCCAGAGGATCTCTACAGAGTATTCATTACCCAAGAGGTAGGTTAATAATGAACTTCCGACAGATGTTCTGTGCCATTTCTTGCCCAATATATAGGCTTTTTAGTATGGTTTGCCATCAATCTCCTTCCCCTCCTTGGGTATCCTACTTACTGTTACCCTCGGAGAGCATTGATCAACTTGATAGAGCAGAAATGCCTTCGGAATATTCCAAGGAAAACAACCACTTTATGTCTTCTCAGCGTTACATTGTCTAAGAAGAAAAGATCCTGATTTCCAACATCCTTTCCGATTTGAAAATACCATGAGAAATGAGAGGTGCTACTATTTCATCATCCATGAAACTGCTCTAATCTTCTTTAAAGGAATCAGTGAGAGTCAGTAGATGAGTCCTTACCTGGAAGCTAGAAAATCTAATAATAGACTGGATTTTATTTTTGTAGATGGTACAAGCTTTTACTCACTCATCTGCTGTTGTGGAGGCCGATAAAGGAGGAAAGTTCCAACTGTTAAATGGGATCGTCACTGGCGAGTTCATTGAACTAGTAAGTTCACTTTGCATGTTATTTGGAAGTTGGACAGTGCCTTTCCTTTGGACAATGATCTTCTTGACCACATGATCTCACCAAGTGTTGTAAATTGTATGAAAAAAGGCTAGTGCACATATGTCAAATAATTAGGTAAAGATTTCCCTGTCCTGTGCCTTAGAGTGTCTTAACTCTAGGGCACAGTGCTCATCTCTGTTTCTTGGATGAGGGAGACAGCCTTTTCCAAAGACATTTTTCGTGGTCATATGGCCAGCATGGAATGCTAATACCCTCCCACCAAAATGGCATCTGTTAATCTACTGGCATTTGCACGCTTAGGTGGGCAGGAGCTGAGCAAAGTAATGGGAGGTCACACTTGTGTGGAACTCAAATCTTGAACCCAAGCCTGTCAGCAGCTGACAAACTCTGTGCTTTAATTGCTGAGCCATTGTGTCCCTTTTGAAATAATCAGCATATCATAATTGCAAATATTGTATTTGACAGCCTACAAAAGGACTATACAAGATTAGCTGGAAGCAAGGTGGAGAAAATGGGAAGGGGAATCAACAACATTTTACAATCAGTGAGAAATGTAATACATTCATATTTGTGAGAGATAGGGAATTGAAACAAGTAATTTTGAGATGAGATTAATGGGGTATATACTGCACAGAATGGAGTAAAAAGTAAAACTAGGATGTGGCCTGAAAGCTTCTGGTCATAGCAAAAGAGAAGAAAAACTTTTTAAAGCAAAAAATGGCAACAAGAGATTTAAAAGATGAAACAGTATATTCACAAACGGTATTCATCAATGTTTAAGAGATAGTACTTGAACCCACTGAAGGGCACACTTATCTTGGAATAAAAAGCAAAGAGAGAAGTGGGTTGTTTTTTTGTTTTTTTGTTTTTGAAAGAAAGGGGTAAATAGATTTCAAGTTGAGGGGAAGAAGAGTACCTATCTGGGCAGTGCTGGACTGCTTCATTTTGGTTGCTGGTGTATACAAGAAGATGCAGGATCCCAGGTGAAATAGGGAGTATTTGGAAAGGGACATTATGCTGAATTAAAGGGAACAAGCCTGAGAAAAATGGAAGAAGTCAGCCTCCATTGAAAGAGTAAGAAAAGAGTACAGGTGAAGATAAAATGGGGAAAGGGAAGGTGGCAGAAACTAATAAGAGAACATTCGGGAGAAACTGAGAAAGGGTTTTTCCAAGTGGCTTTCTTTCTGGCTTGCAAAGAAGTCGATTGCCAATTTTGATGTCTTCAAAGGGATTAACTGAAAATTTATGGCTCAGAGCCATTCTGATGTAGCTGTTTTTTTCAGGGTTTTCTCTGAGTCCAACTATCTTTGCCTACCCTTGGAGTCATGGGGCATGTGCTTTTATTAAGGAGTGCAAAGCAAGGGGTTTCAAATCAGGTGCAGCTTTACTTTGCTGAGCAATTTGAGAGGGATGCTTTTCCCTTTCTAAGAGAAATGCTCTGCTTCAGTACTGCGTGCGCCCAGCAATTAAAGTACTTCAGAGGCACTATAGCAGGACCAGATATTTGATTTTTACCTAAGTAACACCGGCTTTCCGATCAAGTCTCCATTTTGGGATATCCACATGAATATTTCCTTGGTAAATAAATTCTCTTTCTTTTTTAGGTTTCTGCAAAGCAGATTGCTATGAAATGGAGATTTAAGTCCTGGCCAGAGGGTAAGTTATTTGGCTGCAAATATAGCAAAAGATGTCTAAGTGGAGATGATGAGATGGAGATAAAGCTATTCTGAATGCAGATAGCCAAAATAGTGCCAGCCTCATAGAGCTTGGTTTAGATAAATGCCTTGTTCCATTCCTAGGTCAGCTGCAGCTGGAAATCTCTCTCATCATAATGAAATATTGACTGCTGTAAGGTCTAAGCATTTCACAAGCTTTTTAAAGGAATTTTTTCGGAGGTAGACTTTTACGACTGTCACCAAATCAGTGTGTCATTAGTTTTCATCGATGTCCCACGATAATGCTATGTGACTGATTGCGAAATTTATTTGGCTCTCTTAGGACACTTTGCAACTATCGTATTGAGCTTCATCGACAAGGGTAATGAAACAGAAGTCTGTCTAGAAGGGAAGGGCATCCCAGCCACTGAAGAAGAGAGAACAAAAGAGGGCTGGCAACGTTATTATTTTGAGGGTATTAAACAGACGTTCGGCTATGGAGCCCGATTGTTTTAATGTTGGCTACCGTGGAGTTTCTTCCCAAAGATTCTGCCATGTGAACTGATTCACCTCTTGTGTGTTCTTTCTTATCCTCTGTTTCACTATTGTGACAAGCAGGATGGCCCCGAAGGCCACTGAGCAGCACCAATTCCAACCCTTCCCTGCCTGTGCAGGTCTTCTATTTCATGGGTTTCAAAGGTGGGATTCTCATAAATGTACATATACCTTGTATTGCTAAATAAACTTAACTTAAAGAAGAGGTACCAGCTCTCTTATCTGAGTAAAGAAATCAAAAGAGCTTTTAAGCAAAGGGCAGAAGAGTTCCGACTCTTCATGGATAGAGATCTTAATTCAAAAGGTATCTGAAACTTGTGGGAATTTAACTAATGGGAACATAACCATTATATTTAAAATGCATCATTATGTAAGGACAACTTTTTATTTTTACTTTTCAAAAATTAACATATTCTAAACTCTGTTGGTGAAATTTCATGCCTAGCAGTTGATCTGCTGTCGTAGTCACATTATCTTTCAATCAGCCTATTCTTGGAGAGTAGATGTTTATAATGGAAAAAGCACTTCCCCAAAAAATTCCATAATAGCATTTCAGGAATGTTGGAATCCAGAACAAAGACTGTATAAATCAGAAGAGAGAGCACATTGCCTAAAATCAGCATTCAGTTGAGAGTACAATTGTATTCCAAGAAGAGTTTTTCAGAAGCAAATTTCACTTTCTTTGTTCAGAATATATTTCAACATTACAATGAGACCAGTAAGCATATCATAGCACATTAATTACACCTATAAATCTGAGGTTCCTTCAGGAAAATTGAGTTCTTGCTTGTGGGTAGGGCTACTAGTAGTTGTACATATAAAATATAAAAGTTGATTGCTTCATTTATGTTTTTTGGGTGAGAGATTAGAAAGGAAAAAGAGAAACCGTAATATTGCTTTCTATGCATTCAAGAGTCTGGAATAACTTAGTTTTTTATTTGATATTTTCTTTTTAATTTTTATTAAGTAAACATTAAAAACAACTGAACACAGTGTTACTTTCTTGGCATTCATTTTTGCCATACATACTATAATATAGAAATAGATATAACAGTTAATATTTCCTTTTTTCGAATGTTAATTTAACGCTGGTTACATATGCATTTCTATTTACATTGATACACATTTAGATACATATTTACAACCTAGCTTCTTTTCCACCTCCTTTTTCCCTTTATAGTCTTTATATTCATATCATATTTGTCCATTATCTTTCATTTTCTTTAGCCTACAAAACTTTAACTTTCATTTCTATAAAGCATCAACAATTTTTTCTTTTCCTCGACTCCAACCATTTTGCTCCAGTATTTGGTCTTTTCTTGAACTTGCTCTGTGATAGATAGATAGAAAATGCAAACTTGGCTTTTCTTTTAATTTTATTTGTTTATGTGAGGCAAGTTTGATCCTAAATTTAAGAATCCAAATATATAAACCAATATAGCTAAACACGGTTAAGGAAAGTATGACATAGCCAAACACTGATAAGGAAAGTATGTGTCATTTAAAAGTAAGCTGTTGCTTTTGAATTTTCATGCAAGATGTCTCGTAACTTCAAAGTTCCTCATTATTTCTCTATTAATCTTTCTGTTTTGATTTTGAAAATGATACTTTGATTTGTATAAAGTGTTGGTCCTGATAGAAAACAGCAGTTGGCCTCAAACAGTTTTAAGATTTTGGATGACCACATGATGGCAGCAAGGCCTAATATTAGAGGTTGAATTTATAATAATGTGTGTTTAATGCTGTCAGCTTCTTGAAACAGCTGCAGTGGGTCTAGTTTTGCTTATATTCTTACATTTTGGAAGAACAAATCAGTGATGTAAAAAAAAGGAGAGCGCAGGGTTTTAAAAGTTCAAAATCACTATCTGGAAAATTAATTTGCAGCCATTAGATAGACACCTCATTTGCAATTCTGCTGCCAGTTGATATCACTTCCCAGGTGTAAATCCAATGCATATGAATAACATGACAGATGGCTTTGTGTAATTACTGCAGTGGATTCATATGAAGACTTGTAGTTAAGGTCTCTGTACTGAAGCTGCAATGTCTGTTTAACAGAAAATATTTTTTTCAGAGTGTATTAAGACTTATACAGGTTTAATTTTTGTTCCAGGATTTGGAATGGGGGATTTTACACCTCAAAGTAATGTATATGCCCCAAAGTCGGTAGCTGTTGAGAAATTCACTCAGAACAAGAATGAATCGTGGAATTGGGGATAATTTGTGAGGGATAGGTAAAACCAAGGAGAAATGTGCTATCTCTAATACTTGCTTAAAACGAGCAAGACTTGTTCATAAAGGTACATTCACTTGAAGTATTAATACAGGTTGACAAGAGGTTTTCCAATCAATTGCACCCTTGTCACCCCCTAAAGTGATGAAAGAATTTGTGCAAACCTCAGTTAAATGACTGATTGCATTGCAGTCAGGTTTGGGAAAGAAAGAACCTAACAATTAAATTAGACAACATTTTCATTATACTTTTGCTTTTATCTACATTATTGTACAATTGGTCATCATCAGTTTTCCTCTTCCCACCCAACAAAATCATCTTCATTTTGTATTGTTAGATATTGAAAATAAGACAAAAAATATTGGTATTTGCTCACCTGTATACTTCTACAATCTGCCCCACTCCAGTGTTACTGGGATTGGTGGATTATTTTGACAGAAGGGAAGACATGATAGGGGGGTTTAGTCATCTCTAAACTCACTTACCTTAACTTTATGAGTCCACTGTGTGCTTGCCCAAGCGTAGTAGGAGTGCAGGCAGTACTTAGTCCAAGCTTTGCTTCCTGCGTTGCTTGATTAGGTTTACAAATGTTTTGCAACCACTAGGGAGTTGCTGCTCAGAGTTTTGGGAAGCCTGCGTTAAGTTTCCCTTCAGAGGTTTTGCTGAATTTGGACACAAAAGTTAATCTAGGAAAAATATAGAAAAGCTAACAGCCTGTAAGCACTTGATAAATAAAGTGCCCTAGAAACCCATCATGTCACTTGAGAATATTTTAAGCCGTTTTATTTCTGTATAGCCAATGAGGCACCCTGTGGGATCATAAAACAAATGCTGTGGTCTGCTGTATTTGTAGATACAGTATGCAAATGCTACAAAGAAAGCCTCTCCAGACAGCCTTCCCAGTAAATGGGAAAGGGGTGAGTGGGTGATCACCCTCTTAAAAAGGGTGGGGTAGCATATATTGCCCTGACCATTCAACTAACCCTCCCTGTTATTTGGCCAATTTGAAGCTTCCAGAAGGAATATAGCTGTCATTATTAGGTTTTTGAAAAGGCCAGAAAGCTGTTGGGGTTCCTTTACTCAAATTTCAGAGGTAAAAAGGCACAGGCTGGGGTGGGGTGATCTGAAATCTGTCTTAGGAAACAAATTCCAAATTCAGGAAATAAATTATGTTCTGAATACAGCTGTGCTGTCTTCCATTCTGATTTTCTAAATATGAAGGAGCGGGAGGGCAGAAAACAGAAAACAAAGATGTTTCGAGGCAGCTGTCATTCAGCCAACTCGCCAGCCAAATCAGAGCAAATGAATCAATACAAAAAGTTTTGCTTAACCCACAGTGAAGTTACAGCAGCTCTAATGTGCACCGGGAAACAACCGTAGTCTTTATGCAAGGCTATCATTATGGTTTGTTTCCCCATGCAAGGTGTAAACCCCGTCATTGCCTTTTCTCCAGTGACTAGAGAGGATGGTGTTTGATTTCCATGTACGAGGTACAATGACAATAAAGTAAACTAAACTAGTTTCTTACTATCGATTTGTCTTTTTAAGTTGATTCACGTTCTCTCTGATCTCCAACTTTATTTGTGTACATGGTAGAGCTGTATCAATTTTCTAAGGCAGAAATACAGGTGACAATACTGCATTTCTTTATATTGATACTGCAATATGGTTTGAGTGTTTAGTTGACTAACCATTTCTTTTGGATTTATTTTTTCTACCAATGACACAACAAGGGCAAGACTGCTTTGGAACTATAACAGGAGGGCATAGGGGACAGCTATAATATTTGGAGCTTTTAACAATCGGCTAGAAAGAAACTTAACAGCCTGGAAAAGATCCCATTACAGCCTTTCTGCAAAGACCTTCAGCTACATAATATACGTAAATCAACTGAAAGCCATTACCCTATATCTCTTGAGAAACGCCTGGTTTATAGACAAGGTTTGGGTTTCTTTTTGGGTCTGTCATCAAACTTTTCAATAGCACCTTGTTTAAATACACACCCTTTCCTAAGCAGCTGGATCTTGCTTTGTAGTCTTAGAGAGAACTTTGAAATCTGATGCTGGCTACATTTAGATGCTGGCTCACACTCTTTACTTGGTCCCAATCGGGAGTGCTTTGCATTCTTAGCTGAAGGCGCCCGGTGGGGCTGACCGACCCTCATTGACAGACTAAGCTTGGCTCAGCTTCAAATGCTTGTCCCTGTGCACGGCTGCAGTCCAGCTGTGAGAATAACCTGCTTAAAGACAAACTGGTGAGGAGTGTGGCTTTCATACAAGCCTGCAGCAAAAGGCCAGCTGGATTTCTGTAGCAAAACAAATAAAAGACTTTCCTAATACAAACTGTTTCCAGCTAAAAGCCACTGGCAATGCTCCATACATATACATACATCTATTTTTCTTTTATTGGCTTCTTGGGATATCATAACCATAAAACGTGCTAAGAAAAGGGACCATATGTGTCCATCTTTGATGATGGATATTATAGAATTCAGAGGCTTGCTGTTGTCCAACACAAGACTGACTGGGAATAGTAGTTGATAACAACACTATTGTGAACTCTATAAATGGTAGAACTGAGCAACCTTAGACCATATGTATCATTCTTGGGCACCCTGAAGCCCATCAACATCTTAAAAGGAATGAAAATTTCACCTGTGTCATTGTTCCATCAGTCTAATCGCTTCCCTCCCCAAAGTATTTAAAAAGTATCATTTTTGGTTGTCCACAATTATGCCAGAGAATTTCCAGTTTCCAATCTAAAACTGATTAACATTTTTCATTTTCAAGTGCAGAATAATGAGGCAGAAGCATACAGAGTGTAACAATAGAGTTTATTTGTAACAGAAGAACCTGAAATCTTCCTTCCCTTTTGGCATTTCATACATACAACCTCTGAGATCAAAGTCCCATTCAGTGTCCTGAATATCTCCATTCCTTAAGATATTAAGTATTACAAACAATAAATATAATACAAGAGAAAATCTGGGGATAGACTGACCCATAATTTTCATTCTACTGAACTGGGCTAGACAATTAGAATAAGATGCCCTTCTGTGGTTTTTGGATTACGACTCCTATCAATTCAGATAGAGGTTTTAATCCAGTAAACAGGATTGTGGGTGATTCTAATTCAGAAGGATCTTGAGGACTACTGATTTCTCATCCTGACATTGAGGGACTATATCTAAAAGACTCACTTCTCCACCAGGGAAAAATTGTGTTAAGAAAAGCTCAGAAAAAAGGACTGATCTCTATCTTAAGCTAAAACAGAAGCTTTAACTTCTGAAAGGAAACACTGGGGCGTTCCTTTACTTTGAGATTCATTCATTAAAATTAAAATGCAGACAGGCGAGCAAACAGTAGCACATTCTGGATCCTTAATGACCACGTTTATAAGATTCAGTTCCCTAAAGATGCATCATTTGGCAATGTATTGTCTCTGTCAAAATCAACTGAATGACCGAGCAACCTAAGAACCAAATAATGTCAATCACAAACACATGCAATTTGAAATAAAGTGCTTTTATCTATAGTCAGATAAAGATTTTCTCATAAATGCTATTAAACCTTTATTCAAAAGTATATTGAAATAACCAATAAAATTATGAAGGAACAATATACATACAATACTTTAAAAATTGCATAAATAGAAATGCACAGAATCTTAATTACCTGATATAAAAATAAAATTCATTCCATATCATTTTCTTGACCAAATGAAATTGTAAAGCTTTTCCAGAGTGTAAGGTGCTTTTGATAACCAGCAACATTGGATACACTAGAAGTAGATAGTCCCAACTCCTTCCAGGCAGTTGTGGTTCAGATTCCCACCCTTGCTCACAAGTTGTGAATTTCCTCATTGGACCTAGACTCCAGACAACCCTGTGCCTCACAGACAAGCATTGTTGGTAATGGATTTTTAATGTCAGGATGGGATATTGAGTTTTAGTAAGCAAATAGGCTTATTAATTTAAAGGATATTTAAATAGATTCCTTGGAAAAAATAAAACTAGGGACAAAGTTCTGACCAAGAAGAAAGGAAGTTAAACAAACCATTAAAAAAGTATGAAGAATTATGTTTGTTCAGGTCAACCCTAAAAGTATTCTGTCTGGAGGTAGTAAGCAGCTCAATAAACCCTACTGATAGCCCAAACCTCTTTAGATTCATTTAATTCCTTTTTAATACCCCAGAAACCTGACAGCCATCAGCCCTGAATGGATTCTCTAGTTTAAATATAGACTAACACCTAATCATGAGCCTCAACTGCAATATACCCAGTTTCAGATGCCCTGACAATTTCTTTATCTTGTTTTTGGTGTATGAATATATAGTCCTTAAATGAAGCAGTGGTGGCACCTCCCTTTGTAGGTATCCAGGGGCCACTGTAAGGTGGGTCAAATATTACTCTGTGGCACCTATTGTGTGAATTCAGGTGACAAATAGCAAAGATTAGTGTTACTTATTGCTCATTCCATGCTGCTGGGGGCATACCTCCATACTGCCTCTCTAGCCAGTCTTGTCTACTGCTATTCTACTCCTACTTCCCCAGAGAGTTGGATACAACAGTGATTAGATTTTAAGAAAAATATCCTAGGTATTCAAACAGCATGAAACAGGGTAATAGTGAAACATCTTAGGAAGCAGCCTGAAATAAGATTGTACGTACAACCAATTCTTCCCTGCTCTGCCTATGGAACTACTAGAGGAGGGAAGAATCTGCAGGCAAGCATGTATAGGAAGAAAGGAAAAGGAAATAATTCAGAAGGAAAAGTGCTGCTTGTGATTCAGTTCTGTAGGTTTTTAATGTTTTCTATTCAGCTCATGCTATAAGAAAATAAAGTGAAAGAAGGGAAGAATTCCACAGATGATAGATAGAATCCTCTAGCCAGCCTCCATTCTCCCCTGCCCATGTTTCCTGCTGCAGTATTATGATTACGTGCCTCCAGAAGTTTTGGATGTTCCGCCGCTAGAGGTTTTAAAAAAGAGATTGGACCACCATTTGTCTAGAATGGCATAGATACTTCTGCTTGAATAGTGGGTTGACTAGCTCTCCAAGGTCCCTTCCAACTCTGTATATTAGGAGATGTCTTTCTGCAGGCTGAGTCATGCAGAAGGAGGTAGCAAAGGAATCAATCAATAGGGAATCAAGGAAGGCTGGAGATCAGCCCTATTATGCTGTTATATTTCTGCAACCCCAGAGATGGTTGAGGGCACTAACTCAGCAATGGGGATTCCTATTTGTTATGGAAAAAAGTTGTGGAGAAAGACCAGAGCAGTGGATGAAGGAACCACTACACAGACCTGCTCCTTTTTAGGCAGCATTTATGGGGAAGAAATATGTTCAGTTTGCATCTAAGAGACTATCAATATTATAAAGGATATAGCAATAGCACTTAGATTTATATTTCATCCCATTGTGTTTACAGCACTGTCTGGGTGGTTTACAATGTCAGCATATTGCTCCCAATAACCTGGGTCCTCATTTTACCAACCTTGGAAAGACTGAAGGCTGAGTCAACCTTGAACCTATCAGGATAGAATTCCAGGCTGTAGGCAGTTTGCATTCTAATCACTACACCACCAGGGCTTGTCTATGATATGTCTTTTTTAGAAGTAAAGAAAAGAAGTCAATTCTGTCTGAAAGCTGACAGGCAGCTTTCCCAAATCCTATCATCCTTCTCCATCATTACCACGTGGACTGAATTGGATTGAGCATCTGGATGCAGTGGTATATAGCTCAATTTTAAACACGAGCCTACAGTGACTGCTGCTTAAATGTGGCAAACCACTTTCTCAAACTCAACTACCATAAACACACTGGGAGTAATATAACCTCATACAAGTTCACACTGTAAACTTTTGCCATTTGTTTCTCTTATTTTTGTGTACTCACACACTCTATTTTATATAGTTGTGGGAGCCTCGGCAGCTGATCTTCCAGATATGTGAAAATAAAGAGAAATCCCATTTGTCATTGGAATCTGCTTTTGCATGATGATTTATTTATGAATGTTCAACTATTTTGTTTTTTTAAAACTGTAGCAGTTTATTTACATTTTTGTATATTATATGCCTATCTGAAAAGTGTTAAATAAGACAGTTCAGGCCATTTTCTCCCATAATCACTTATACTACCTTCAAATTTCATTCAGAAATCGTTGAGGTGTTATTTTCACTACTATATCAGCACAACAGTAGTTATCCAACACTTTAAATGGTTAATAGTGGTAGCATTAACAGCCACCTTCTGCATGGCAATATTGCAGCTTTGCCCCAGCTGGTTTCTGAAAGTGGGATAAACAATCAAGATGCATCAAATCATAGTCTGAAATGTGGCCCAACAAGCCATGAGTTACTGCCTGAATCTAAGATTCACAAAGGACTGAAACGTATCCATGAGCAATTGCAATAGTGCAGAATTAGGTAATATATAGTGTTACCCATCTTTTGCCAATACAGAGGAACCTTCTAACTATGCCTATCCACCAAAAAGGATAACAGCCATAGTAGCAGATAGTTATGATCTAAAAGGCAATTAAAAGTAACATCCACAAAAAGGATTGTAAGACAACTATCACATCTGGATATAGACATGTGTATGTTGTATAATCAGTTGCTTAGCAACCAGTATTTGTATTTTAGGTGATAAATCATTAATATATCCTTTGGAATAATAAACCAAGCAGGTTATTGAAATAGTTTCCGGACCCTCATTCAGACAAATTACAATGATCTCTTATCTACAAGTTGGTCTAATTTTGATGTGACAAACATAAGGTCATTGTCAACAGGAAAAAAAGCATAAGTGATAGAAAATGCAGCAGCTAGATGATCCTTACCATTTAAACACTAGGATAACGAAAGGATATATGGAGATGTGGATCAAGAATTATCTCCTTGATATACACTTTGAAATTGGATGCTTTGAGCTTAGACTTCTACATGTCTCATTCTCAGATTTCTCTTCTTGCATATCAAGCTCCAGAAAAATAGCAACATAATCTATTGCAGTATATAAAACACAGGTGATGCTCTTGTAATTGTATTACTATTTTATATGGAGAAGAAAACAGTGAAATCAAAAAAAGGAAAAATGAAGAAAACCCAGAAGACCCTAAAACAAAACAAAGTAAATCAGTTAGCAAGTTTCAGTGAGGACTGAAGGAGTAATGACTTCAGAAATTAATCCAGCAAAATGGGGAAAAATGGAATGTAATGGGAAATGACAAGCAGAAACTTAAGGAACCAACTGCTGACAACTTCTGAAACTTGAAGATGAATATTCAAACTAAAATATCAGAGACCACAAAGCCAAATACACTGTTGTGGAAGCAAAAGACCTGTTATTTGATTGGAGCCAGGAAAAGAGCAAAAGGAGACAGACTAATTATGGTCCACTAACTACTTGGTGGTAGCAAACAAAAAAAATGACAATGAAGTTGCAAGTTTTTGTTGGATGGCATGCACACACATCCTCCACTACAGCATTGGAAATACAGCAGTTGGTCTTCTTATTGACCGTTTGAAATATTGACATTTATTTTATGGTCACAGGTTTGTATGGCACTTAGTTGATTTTATTGTGCTAGTTCGTTTTTAATTTATTGAACTAGGTTGATATATTTATATTGTGCCAAGGAATTATTTGGCTTTAATTTTTAATTGAGTTTTATTTACAAACAAGATACTGCAAGTTATATTTTTCATGATATGCTTAGTTATGGGCACTAAGTAAAGCTATTACTATTGCTACTTTTGAGAGATGCATTTCTAATTAGAGATAAATACCCAAAAATAATTAAGTAGCTATGGTAATAAGCAAAGTTTCCTTGTCTCAATCAAGATTTGGGTTTAATTATCCACCCAACAATTCCACATAGTTCCTTATTTGTACACTAGAGGTCATATGGTTACCATCCCATTCCAGAAACATGCAGATGGTTCATCAGCACCAGCTAAAGGGGAAAAGGGGCTTTTGGTTTTTCCAAAAGATCTATCCAGTTTCTGCAATAATAATAATGAAAGGAAACAACAGTGATAGCAACAGTGCAACAATAAAGCAACATTTAACAAGCAGTGACCTCAGGAGAGAAAAAGAGCAGCAATCCAAGGAGTTGGCATGATAGATATTGCAGAGAGCAAATTAGAGTACATATTAACATGCATATAACTGTCCAAAGGTGACCTTATGGGAGTGGGTGAAACTTGCTAATTGGTACTAAATCTGAAACATTGAATTGTTTTTTTTTTAAAAAAAGCATTTCTAGCAAACGTTAAAAAAAATCACAATTTAGGAGAGAAAAAGTCATAATAAAGAGGGCTTTGTTGCCTGATATATTTGCATTATAAATTATTTCAATTAATATAGATGTTTATAGATATAATTTATTTAAACAAAATATTTCTTTTAACTAAAGAAAGGTCCAAAATATGAAGAACTTAGATGTTAAACAACCAGCGACATCTTAATGGTTATCAAATATTCCAAATATTAACTTTCCTCATCTTGCCTATGTGAAAAGAACTGCATTGCCTCAAAAGAAGACAAAATCCCACTGAAATTTAAAAAATAAAAAAATCAGAATATAATTCGGAAATGTTTTTCTCACACAAGTTCAGAAACCAACAGATACGTAATTAATATTGCTTATCCTACCCATTTCTACCAAAAAGGAGCCCTAAACTAGAAGTTACCACTGCAAACAATCTTGAATGGAGCAGGTGCAATCACCATATAGCATAAACACCAAAACCTGTTATAGTATGCAAGGGCAGTTGTAATCCAAAATACTCGAGTTAAGGAGCCTTCCCTCGCTTAGCCCCGTTATACAGACATCCCAACCTAATCTACAATGAGATAGCTATAGAGACCTCCCTATTTAATCCTGGATGAAATTGAGTTGAGCAATAGAATGGCTGGGAGATCCAGTTCTCCATTATAAAACCTATTATCATATGTAGTTGTCTCTGAATATGTCTCCCTAGAATTGGTTGGCTGCAAAGCCTAAAGACATATCCAGACAGGTCAGGCTTGCTTAAAGTCGCTCCACTTTTTAGCATATACAACCAATAATTATTCCAAATAAGGATTAAAAACCCAGCAGAAATTTTTACCCTAAAGTTCTTAAAATATACGCTTATTTCCCGATACAAATAAGCAATGTACCCAACAGTGCAGTTTATATGTTCCTGATATCCCATCTGGCTTAGTGATGGGGATAGGTCATGAGTCAGGCAAACAAAGCTGTGTGTTCATGGCAGGAATGTGCCTTGAATGTGTTTCTCTTACTTTCTGGATTGTTTTAATACTCTTGGGGGCTTTATTGCAGCTAGGGAATCTAGGTCTTTCTCTGTTTTTTTTCCCCCTCCCCCCAAAAGGCTGGCTCCCTTCTTTCCACAAACATGTTTTTCTTTTCATAGACCATTTTGGTGGAATTGACCTGGTAGTTAGATTTTGGAGATGCCTTTTTTTCTGGCAGCTTATTTTCTGCAGGTTGTGGAAACATCACAATGTTGGGCAAGGACTGGCAGAGCAGATATGCAATGCGAGTATGGTAGAGAGCATTGCTAGCACAGAGGGTGTCAGCAGGAATGAGAGATAGGGATTATTTTGGAATAAATGCAGCTGGGAGTATTGTCATTTTTCCTTTCCTTGCTTTTCTCTCCCTTTCCTTTATACTTCATTTCTATCTATCTTAAATTGAGGAAAAAGTTGTTGATGTCAGAAGACCTCAGCAGTATGCCCTACTTGCAGTGGCATGAAAATGATTTGTTAACTGTTACTCAACGTAATTTCACAACATAACCATCTTGTTATTAACCTTCTGCTGAGGCAACTGAATCCAGTTTAAGGTATTCTGGCATGAAAGTAGTGTTTTCCTTAGCATTGCAGCCCAAGAATCTGCAGGCAGGCTTTCCAGGGGACATGGGGGAGAGGTTTTTGGAAGCTGATGATCAGCTGATCTTCAGTTGGATTATCAGCATACTTTAGGACTTCTCTTCCTATCCAGTTGCTGGCTTTTATGACTGTGTAGCCCTTTCAATTGTAGCTGTAAGATAGACCAGAACCCTCTCTAGGTACAATGGCTTATGGGATATCAGGCACTTCCAGGAGAAATTGGGTCAGGACTCTGTATGCAGAATGGTGAGTTTTGCTGAGGTAGTGCTATCATATGCTGTTAGCGGCAGCAGTAAAGAGATTTGACTGGATTAGTAGCTGACAGAATTCAGTACAAAATGCGTAAGCATAGATACAGATTTTGCCAAGGACCATCTGCCCAGCACAACCACAAACCTGTGCCAGCAGGAACATTTGGGTCTCAAAGTACAATCTTCTCTTCCACCATCCTGAGAGTTTTTCAAGGACATGGTATAGGAAAGACTTTCCTAATCTAATGTCTTGTAGAAAAGTTAAGAATACATTACTCAGAGTTCCCAGCTTTTTTCCCAATAGAAAGAAAATATGGAGAGATGCAAGTTTGGTAGGGAAAGCTGGATTAATGTTATATGTACTTTCTTAGGGCAATTGGATTCTTTCATGTATACCTGTAGCGTATTTCAAAGGGGAGGGGTTAAGGAGAGTGAGGATTCAACAATCCAAAACGTTATCTGTTCGGGTTAGATAGAAACTGGATTTGGTTTGTTCCATCAGCTTTGGATGCAGGTCAGCCTCATCTCCACTTAGTAAGAGCATGTTCCATATCCATCCTGGAAATTGCATTCCTAACCTTCTAACATCTCCACTTCATCTTCTAGTTTTCCCTGAAATGTACGGAATGTAACATACCAAGACGGTGTATTGTTTTCTTTCCCAGGACTACGCCAAAATTACATAAAAAGGCACCCAGATTCTTCTCTCTACAAAGACTCTGACAAAGTTTCCTTTTATCTAAATTTATAATTTGGGGATATTAATCTATTTCTGGACTTTCATACACCATGAGCACCCATCAGATTTATGCAAAAGGAATTCACAACCTGCATTGTAATACATGGTAAACATAAAAGCAAATGAATCAAGATATCCTCTGAAAACCTTGGGCTCTTCTCTTGTCCCAAATCCTTCCAGACAAATTGCTAGCCTTCTGAAACACCCCTGAAAGCCAGTCAGCTTGGGACAACTTCTGAGTGTTGAGAAAAGACAGAAAGGAAAGCAGAGGTTGTTATAGAGAAGTCAGGGCCGGAACGTCTGTGGAAATTGCTTAAGCTGCCCTATAAACTTACCTTGTTACTAAGGTGATAAAAAATAATATATCATTCTGAAGTTGCAGAGATCTTTGACATAAATATTGGGATGAGGTTGGAGAAACAATACACGTTATGTTGTTGAGCCGGGGAGACAGAAAGGACGTCCTGATCTCCTCAGCTTCTTTTTGGTTGCTGTATTAATATTCTCTGGCCTCCTGTAGTTGAGACAGGTATTCATCCTCTGGAGGGTTGACAGCACACTGCTGCCCATTATTGGGAGGCCGCACAGCATGGTATCGACTCCAGTCCCCTTTGCAGAGGATCCAAGGCAACATGTCCACCTTGTAGTGTAACTCAGGAGAGAACTCTGTGCTTATGAGGTTGGGCGCTCCTGCTCCCTTGCCTCGGGTAATGAGCTTGGTGTTCTCATCATAGCAACAGTGTTGGGCACCTAGAGTGGTGCTGTCCAGGGACAGCATGGAACGCAAGCAGAAACGGGCTGTGGGTTTGTAGATGTCCAATCGCTCCTTTGGCCCACTGGCATCCTGCCATCGGAAGTTCTTGCCCTTCTGCTCATCTTGCACATTTACAGCATTATAAACAGCTTCTAAAGGGTAAGAGCAGGGACAGTTGGGTAGGTCTGAAAGCACTTTGCTTAGGTATTTGTTGAGGAAATCACTCTTGCAATTAAGCCATTTCTCACAACTATCCACATCTGGGAAAGGAAGGGAGAATCAAATCAATATAAGATTTTATGTCTTAGAATTTTTGTCCAAATTCTCAGAAAGCAAATCCTTTATACTACAGCTTCCATGGTTCAGCTTAGCCTTTCCCACCATAATGACCGCCAAAGAAGTTGATAAATATGTTGCTTCCTGTGAGGAGGCTCATACTGCTTAGAAATTATGGATTTTGTAATCCAGCAGATATCAAAAGATTGGGGAAGGGTGATTTTAAGCATATTGGAGAATAAGCCCAGGTATTTACAAAAAGTTTGGAGGACAAATAGCAAAGTAGGAAGTAAAACAGAGTTCCTTGAGCCTATTTTGAAATCGTTACTTACTATAAAAATATATTTTTCTGGGTCTATAGAAAATACAGTAGTAGCAATAGCAGATACACATAGACACACTGATAAGGTGCAAAGTAATTATTCAGTGTAGCAATTAAGAGTGGAGGGATCCGTTAACTTCTTATTTTCCACTCTTAATTGTATTTTCTTTCTATTTCTGCATCCATCTGCAGTATTAATAAAGATCTCCACAAAACTTTGCATATCTTAATGTCTATTTGTTCCAGCATAAAATTGGGACAGCAAAATTTGAATGTCAAAGGTTACCAATACTTTTGTTCACATATAGTTCTTAGAAGTATGAATGAGACAGATCCACATTACAATGCAGTTTCTTAATAATAATTAAGAACAATGCTATTTCTTAATAACAATCCTAATATTATTGCCTTAAGGGCAAGGACTTTACTGGCCTGCATTTAGAAACTCCGTGGCATTTTCAGCTTCAAATGGTGTCTCTTCAGTGGTAGAAGCCAATTCCCCAACTTCTCCTTGAGAAAAGCATAGAAGCAAACAGGTCAGAGTGTACACTGTGAGATACAGTCTGATTTATGTAAAAGGTCTACAACAGGGGTGTCAAACTGGCAGCCCACAGGCCGGATGTGCCACGCGCAGGCCACACCCACCCCAGCTCTGGGAAGGGGGAAAATATCATGAAATGCCACGTGACAGCAGAATGATGATGCAAGTTTGACGCCCGTGGTCTACAGGAATAGAAACTGAACATGTTCCTCCACTAGTTTTCTAATCATTTCCAAGACTACAATCTGCTTCCACATATGGAAGGGTTAAAAGCTTTCTTTTTAACTTCACAATAGGCTTTCAGCTGATGGCCTCAATAGAGCTGGTGTATCAAACAGCTGAGTAAAGGTATAGTGGAAATGCTTGCCATTAATAATGGATCCATTGATTTTTCAAGACTGTCATCAAATCTTGCTTTACTGCAGGAGACAATCCAGTTCCAGAAATATCTTCATTTTATAATATCAAGGAAATGGAGGAAGAGGAACTTCTCAACATTCAAGGGCAAAGAATGGGAGAGGAATCACAGCCAAAAGCATTTTCCTCCTCCTCAGATTCCACATTAATTCTCATAGGATGTCTGAAAAGACAATTTCTAAAAATTCAAAAGAACTTCTACATGGTCCAGATGAGATAGCAATAGAATGAATGAATAACTCTGAAGGGTTAATGTTAAAGCAGAGCCTATGGAAATATTGCAGCCAAGAAAATTAGAACATACCAGGACAGTGCTGCAGCTCACAAGTTCTTGATTCTGTAGCTGTGCATGCATAACCACAAGACCGGGTTCTCTTCTGATGGCCATTGCTACAGGTTACACTGCAGGAAGACCAAGGACTCCAGTCCTCTTCATCTTCATAATCTGGAGCCAGCAGCAACAGCAACAACATAAAACAAAACACATGAAGATTCAACAAAGTCTGGTGAAGAACAAAGTTACAATCCTCCTACAAGATACATAGAAGAATTCAGTGTGAGCTATACTTCTGTCATGAAGGCTTAGTTTTTCCCCAGGGTTCTTAATGTGAGATGATACACACGCGCACGCACACACACACACATACGATCAATGGATGGGACTTCTGAAAGCTGAACTCATCCTTTTGTTCCTCAGTAATGTGTGTGTGTTTGTGTGTGTGTGTGTGTGTGTGTAGCAATCCCTAAATATCTGATTGGGAAAAGCTGTTTGTAGTATACAATATAAAGGAAAGTGTACATTTTATGCCATTAGTGAATGAAAAATGCTCAGTTTTAACAAGCTCATTCTACACACAGTGAGATCATATAATATGAACTGTTCACCAGCTATTGTTTTTTGACCCTTAATGGAAGAAAGATATACTCAGCAGATCAGATTTACTAAGAGCAAAAAAGGCAGACTCACCATAGTTGTATTTCTCTTTTAAGATCCAATTCTTTCGATTAGGCCACCTCTGATGCCAATTTCCCCCCACTCCACTCACAACTATTTCTTCTTCATCATACTCCGATGTATAATCTTCCTCTTCCTCCTCCTCTTCTTCATCCCTGCTCTTTATGTTCAAATTGTCATCACCATCCTCTATGGGATCTGTGTATTCCCAGAAAAGAGGCCAAAAGAGGTCCTTATGAGATAACCAGTCAGAGGAAGACAGGGACCAGTCATTGCTAGTCTCCTTCAGCAAGTCCATCTCCATCTCTGCTTGAGGATCATTCACCACCTCAATGGTCACCTGGAAATCAAGGCATTGAATCAGACTGTTTTGGAAGCATCAGCACTAAATCAAAAGGTAAGCAGCACATTTTACCTTCAACTCTCTATATGTCTTTTTCACATCTTACCTTTCCTGTCCGAAAAATTAAGTCCTTGTAGCTCTTGACTTTCTGCTTTCTAAACTATTCTTCACACTCACTTATTCTCCTTTCAACTTAATTAAAATTTTCAAACTCTATTTGCATATTTTCATTTTTATTTAAGCGTAACTATTTGAGGGATGGGGTGTGTGTGCGATGGCTCAGTGGTTAAGGAAGCTGAGCTTGTCAGCTGGAAAGCTAATAGCTCAGCTCTGAGACCCAAGCACCACCAGACAGAGTGAGTTCCCATCCTTGGCCCAGCTCCTGCCATCTAGCAGTTTGAAAGCATGCAAATGCGAATAGATAAATAGGTACCACTTCAGTGCACATTGGCATATACTCATGCTGGCCACATGACCATGGACATGTCTTTGGACAATGCTAGGTCCCTCAGCTAAGAAATGGAGATGAGTACCGTCCCTTAGAGTCAGACATGGCTAGACAGGGGAAACCTTTGCCTTTACCTTTATCTGAGGGATATAAATTATGGATTGTGTGAATGGGCTAAAGTTTCTTTCCCTCTTTCTTTCACAGCTTTTGAATCTGAAATCATTCAATAAAGCTCCACGGTGAAAGATTCAGAGAAGACAGGTATCTGCAAACTGTATAGTTAACAAAGGTATCTTGTTATGAAGGTAATGATAGACACAACCACTGCAGCTTTAAAAGAAGGGCCAAGCATATTCATGGAAAATAAGGCTATCCATGGTTACAAATCCCAATAACTATGAATTATCCTCAGTTTGATAGGCAGGCAGCAGGCAGATGTGAAAATAACATGATGAGTTACATAAGCTTTGGATGTGATCTACAACAGTTCTTCAAAAAACATTAAATCGTGTAAGAAACAAATAAAATTGAACAAATTATTTGAAAGAGTTCCTTTGGAATATGCAGAACTGTATGTAAAATATTTTGTCTTGAATTCTTAAAAGAAAGAGAAATAATTGCCTTAAGTATTTGACAGAGGTTGCTTTGAATATGCTCCCATGCATTGAAACCTTCCTTTCAAGATCTCTTGCAGAGATCTAATAAGCTGGACTGGAAACTCTCTATCGCACAGCTCAAAACTCTTTATACCCTTATTTTAGTATTTGAGTTCAATTAAGTACACCAAGGTACAGTAAAGTAAATAAAGTCCTTCTCTTATGCCATTTTGAACATAAATTTCCTTATTGTGTATACAAATATAATACAATTCTGCTTTGTATTTATTTGGAGGGACAATTCAATAAGCTCATTTACTTAGCTGACACTCATACAGTTGTTAAATTTGCATTATTAATCTGAAAATATTGGCCCATCTGGTAGAGATACCAGAGAGGTAAACAATATAACAATATCACATTTTTCTTTTTCCCCTTCCTTTCTCACTCTAAATAATATAAGATATGATCAGTCAAATACTTTAGACCAGTGGTCGCCAACTGGTGAGAAAATTTGGGTGGGCTGCAGAGAAATCTCACCCCCAGAGGGCCCCCACAAAGCTGCACAGAAACACAAGGCTGCACAGGCTGCACAGAAACACAAGGCTGCGCCGCCCACATGGCCTGCGTGAACCCTCCCTGCCCACTCACTCCTTACCCAGTAAACTTGCCTGCTAAATTGCTATTTTTTCTTTTTCTGATCATCATCTGTTCTGTTGTGCTGGGAGATTTAGATTAGCTAGGAAGCATGAAATGGTTGGATTTCTTGCTTTCTAGCTAGTCTTTAGATCTTCGGCTCTGCTTTTAAGTACAGCCAAACCTTAGGATTGAAGGTTTGCTTGCAAGCAAATTCAGTGCAGACTCATGGCAAGCAAATATGAGAGACTGAGCTAGGCGATGGTAGATAGATCAATCACTGGACGATTCTGTAAGCAATTCAATCTGCCTGCTTTGCCTGATTTTGGGTAAAAGTTGCTCTTCTTTTTATAAAAAATTCAAAATTTACATACATGGTGTGTTGTGAGTTAATTTTATGAGTTTGCTTGCAAGCAAATTTTATGTGACTGACTGAGCTAGCCAATGGCAGATAGATAGATTACTGAATGAATCTGTGATTCTGTGAGCAACTCAATCTGCCTGCCTGCTTTGCCTGATTTTGGGTAAAAGTTGCTCTTTTTTAAAATAAAAAATTCAATATTTAAATGCATGGTGTGTTGTGAGTTAATTTTGTGAGTTTGCTTGAAAGCAAATTTTATGTGACAAACTGAGCTAGCCAATGGCAGATAGATTTCTGAGTGAATCTGTGATTCTGTGAGCAACTCAATCTGCCTGCCTGTTTTGCCTGATTTTGGGTAAAAGTTGCTCATTTTTTAAAAAAATTCAATATTTATATAAATATTTATAATATTTACATACAAGGCATGCCCAGCCAGTCACATGACCACCAAGCCACACCCACAAATTAGGCCACACCCCCAGAACCAGTTAGTGGTCCCTGGGATCTAAAATTATGCGTTTGGTGGTCCCTGAGGTCCAAAAGGTTGGCGACCCCTGCTTTAGATAAAGGTTATAGCCATGAGCTTGTATTACTTCTTAATATATATTTTAATCTTTATTGTATTAAATGATGTAAAACTTTAAGAAACATATTTAGAAGTAGATTAATATTACATTATTCTATGTATGGCATTATCAATCTCATAGTTTCAATTTAATTTTGACATTATTGTTGTGGTGCAGTAGTTAGAATGCAGTATTGCAGGCTAATTCTGCTGACTGCTGACTTCCAGCAGTTCAGCAGTTTGAGTCTCATCAACTCGAGGTTTACTCAGCCTTCCATCCTTCTAAGGACCCAAATTGTTGGGGGCAATATGTAAACTGTTTAGAGAGGGCTGTAAAGTGATATATAAGTCTAAGTGCTATTGTTATTATTTCTTTATTGAAATATTCTCAAGTTTCTTAAAGACAATAGTAAAAACTTGATCTGAAAAAAAAAAATTAACTAAATTATATATTACCCAGTCATTCTTTTTTGGGGTTAGAGTCTGTTTTGGGGGGGTATAAACAACCTTGCTATTCCCCATGAAAATCACTGGATTATTTTAGGGAAGTTAACAGTTCTCATGTTTGCTCACCTCAATAGAGGAGAATGAGGAGGAAAAAAAATCAAGCCTGTGGAAAAGGGGGAAGAGGGGAAGAGAAAGAAAGAAGGATGCAAAGGATTCTTCCACTTTTGATTTGTCTGTGGCTAGACTAGCAAGAGTAGCTTAAGGAAATCATCAGCCTACCTGTATGTTTGGATTCTGGGCATTCAGATCCACATTGGCTAAGCCTGTCAGGCTTTGTAAGTCCAACACAAAAGGTGTTTTCTCTTCTGGGAGTATTTCCGCAGATTGAAGTGATGCCAACTGGTTCCTTGAAGCCTGTTGTAATGGCCAATGGTGCTTGTGTTGATCTGGTGTCACCTGTTCATTCAGCCTCAAGTTCTGTATTCTGTGTGACTTTGGCATTTCTTCTTTGAATGAAGGGACATCAGCTGATGTGGCAACCTGAAATGAAAGTTAGTTGTAGTCTTACTGCCTGATGAAGATCCAACTTCCACTTATCCCAGCAGGCATGTTAGACTACAACTCCTTTCCTTGCAAACTTGCATGTAAGGCAAGATAGAGCAGGTTCTGATGATGGCCACTCAAGGAGAGCTATATTTTCTAGGCTTTACTATTGAAAAAAACTTGCCCTATAATGTCCCCAATTGCACATTCAGACCATGATGAAATTAGGAGCAAGTTTTTTTCAGAAAATCTAAGCAAGCAAATTGACTCACTGGTTACTTGCTATAAAAAAAAATTAAAAGAATTGTAACCATAAATAACAATCACATCCCAACTAACTGTCAGTTTCCTGGTTGCCAGTAAAATAACACAAAATGTTTAAAAGTTTCAGGATGGCAAAGAAATCAGGGCAATGAAAACAAGTTAATTCTGAACTCCTGATTACATGGTTTGGAGCAGTTGATGTACTTTATATTCTGCAGCATTATACAAGATGGAATTCAACTCAATGGAGTACTTTTTTTTCCAGTTCTATGATTACAAATGAAAAAATATGGGCATTGGTTATGGATTGGAAAATTAATTAATATAAACACCCCTAAGAGCATAGTCTGGGAATGATTTACAACCTAACGTGCACTGTAGTGATTTTTACAAATGATATTTTGGAACCAGTCTTCCAAAGTCTGGAGTCTTCCATGTGTGTAGGACTACAATTCCTGAAGCACCATTGCCACAATGTAGAAGTCTGTCCCAACCTTTCTTTGAAGGCCCACCATGACTCACTGCAAGGAGCCATTTCCCAATGTTCCCCAAGTCTTGTTCTCTGTATGCTACTTCCTTTCACTGCAGGAGCCCAGAATTTAGCTGCAGAATTAGAGAAACTGGGGGTGCTCCCCCTTCCTCCATATGGGATACCAAGAGGCTCTATTACCTGCAATTAGGGCTTGATGGCTTTTGAAAGACTCTTCCCCCTCACTACTTTCATCTTGATCACTGGAGCACTTCAAAGAGCTGGAGCTGGTTGGGACTCACATGAGCGCACATATAAGGCATCATCGATGGATTTACAAGGGTTGCACATCAAAGCCCTGGAGCCTGTCTTCCTCTCCCACAGTGAAAATGAGAGAAAACAGCAGGAAGATTGCTGGTCTCTGCTGTTTTTATTAAGGAGTGGGACCAGCCCTGGCAGAAGGGCTTGTAGTAATATTTCTGAGCCCCAAAGAAAGCTTCAGCTATAAGACTGAAGGAAGTATGATTGCTCAATTTGGCAAAGATTCTCATACCCTTCTAATCAATGGGATTTTTTTGCATCTCATTACCAGATAAGGTCCACAAAGAAAAGGAGAAAAGCACAGGTTTTGACCATTAAAACAGCAAATGAAGAAGAGACAAACTGTTATTTCTTTCAGGTCCATTGCTCCAACAAAATCAATAGTCCACTTGGCTCCTTTTAAACTTGGTGAAATTGGGAATAATAATAATAATAATAATAATAATAATAATAATAATGAATTAATATATTAATAGTAATACTAGAGCAAACAATAGATACAAACTCAAGGTTAACCGCACCAAACTTGATTGTAGGAAATACAACTTCAGCAACAGAGTGGTCAATGTCTGGAATACTTTACCTGACTCTGTGGTTTCTTCCCCAAGCCCCAAAAACTTTAACCTTAGACTATCTACTATTGACCTCACCCCTTTCCTAAGAGGTCTGTAGGGGGCGTGCATAAGCGCACCAACGTGCCTACCGTCCCTATCCTATATTTTATTTTTATTTTATTTTTTATTTTTTTTATTTTTCTTATATGTATCCATGTATTCATAACTATGTTTTTACTTATACCTATTATCTTGTAAGCAATTGACAAACCAAATAAAATAAATAAATAAATAATAAAATAAAATAAATAATAATAGTAGTAATAGTAGTAATAGTAATATTTTATTATTATTATTATTTTCGGAACATAGTATATTTTAAGAAGATACTTGGTTGATACCTAGGATGCTGACAGCAACCCATATCAACCATTAGCACCAATCACTGGTATTTTGATACATTTTTAAATGTTCAGTTGACTGAGTTTCATGTTTAATGAATAAAAGAGATAATAATACTTTTATTTCTGTCAGCCCTGAGACCAGGTTCTTCAGATAGGGTATGCTGAATCTCAGATACCAAAATCAAAGAAAAGGTTCCAACTATTTCGTTCTGTTTATTTGGATGGTTGGACTCTTATCATCTCTCTCTCCCTGACAAGCAACAATGATCAAGATCTGTGCCTCATCTGGTACAAAACTCTCTAGAAAAGAGATCACTTATTAAGAAGTGTCAACAAAAAGCCCCTTCCCTTAACTCAAAGTATAGGTACCCTGCGGACCCCAAGTCCCTTTTTTATAGTCCTTCTCTTCTGACTTTAATTACAGGGACAGGAAATGCATAAAAGTTTTGTGTAAGCACTAAATTAACTTAAATAGGTTTAAAATGTCCAAAGTAAAACCTCAACTTTCCCTTCAAAATCAGGAAAACAAAAGCAATAATCTCAGCTCAGCCTGTGTATATCTTTACCCCGTTCCACTTCAGCTCTTGGGTTCTTCTCAAAAACTCAGCTGAGACTTCCTTACATTGTTGCAGTTCTTTCCCTTCTGATTTGGGAAAATCTATTCTTTAATTGTGGAAATAAATTGTTTCTAATACCTTCTCATATTTATTTCATTTTCCTAAGAGACCTTGGTTGTTGATAGTATGTTAACTTGAATGCAAGAAAGATTAAATATGGCCCTTGGTTATCGTAAAATACAATGAATCCTTTTCACAGTTTACATTAAAATGTTTATGTAGAGAAACCAAAATGACAGTTTGATATTTGACTGAAAGCACCTGAATAAATTCCTCACGAAATGAAAGTTCTTAATGAAAATTGTCTTCTTCCCATTCTATCACGTAGGTACAAGAAAGTCCAAATAAAATGAACAGAAAACACGTGTTAATTTAGTCTAATCCAGCATTCCACGGAATGGATGTAATTGGTATATTAGCTTGAACTGTGTAAAGACATCTCTGAAATCCAATTAGCCTAATTTAGGATTTAACCCAGAAGGATGATCAAATGCAAATCTGAGTTTTCAAGAGAAAGCTCTGTCCAACAATAGGATGCTGGGTTACCCAAAATAGATAAAAGGCTTTCTTGAGCCAAATCATGATGACATCTCCATGTAGTTTACTTGGCAACAGGATGGAAATGCTTCTAAAAGCTATTGCTTTCTTCTGATATGTTTGTGTTGACTATTGCTTTAGCCTGTAGCTCCTGGATTTGCTATGGTCCGAACCACAAATGCCAAAATTACTTCCTCTAGAAGAGGGGTGTCAAACACAAGGGATGTGAGATGGATCTGGCCCACGTTGTAGTCAGATCTGGCCAATGGGACTGTCCCGGAAAAAGGGGCTGGCTTGCATGGCTTTGGCCTGGTCTACCCAATGCAAAGAGGAAACATGCCAGCTGTTTGGGGAGTGGTGTCAAGCTGGCCATGCTCACACAGTCAGCCACATCCACTCACTCAGCCACAACCCCCCAAGGTCAACCACAGCCCCGATGCGGCCCTCAATGAAATTGAATTTGACACCCCTGTTCTAAAAGTTGCACAATTGAGAGATTTTACCATTTTAAAATTATTTAGATTTGTTCAAAATACAACATCATATTATAATAGACAGGCTATTGCCAAATGAGACCCTAATGTGGAAATTTTAATATAAACCTACATATATAAATTATTTCTTAAGGGATTGGGAGTAAATTAAAAAGCTATAAAAACACAACTTAAGTTCTGTCTGAACAATTTTTGACTAATCAGCAGTGAACGGAGGTACCTTCCAGATAAGTTCAGACTCTGCTCTCTTTTACTCCAGTATAAAAATCATGACCTTGACCATATTAAAATCTTGTTGCCCAACTACTGAATGGAGCCTTTTTTTAAGGAGGGAGGGAGGGAGAAGAGACACAAGGGTCCTGGAACCCTGATCATGGTGCAAATCTCCAGAGAAAAGCAACTGACTGTGTTTGAGCAAACCTACCTAGTATGGGGAGTTATTTACAGAACCCTCATATTCCACAGCACACAATTTGAAAAACCTTGATAATAGAGGATCATTGTGAATGGTCACACAAGAGATTATATACGAAGTTGAAACCACAGTAACCTTATATACAATAGCTCCCTCTGGCCCCAGATCAGAAACACGGTGAGTCTCCACCAAGTTGGCATTGTTCCTTTCTCACCTTTAACTGGATTAAAACTGCTGTGGCCAACCACTGAGAACAGGCTTTCTGGCTAGCCATCAAAAGGCTTCAATGCTACTTTTAATTGTTTTGACCAGGAAAGCTGCTTTTACCACTTGCTTCCTTCCTGGCTGTATTATGCTCTTTGACCTTTCTTTGGAAAAGAAGGAAATGGACTGAAATGTGGCTTGTTTATCTATATTCAGAGAGGCAGGCAGGTTTTTTTTGGGGGGGGATTTCAACCTGCAATTCTACCCACTACTAAACCAATAGGAGATGGCAGAAGAGGAAGCTTAATATGTCAGTGTGAAACAAAACTTTCAAAGTCCACAAGCAGCTTGGACAACTTTGACTGCTTGAAGAACGTCACTGACCTAGTTAATGGAATAATAACCTCCTCTGGCCTCTCTATAAGACATCTTAAAGTTTGTAACAAGCAGGGTTACCAGATATCTGAACAAGCAGAGAGGACATAAATAATTAGAGCCGAGGGAAAGGGGGGGGGGGGAGAGCAGATCTACTAACTGTGACATTCTTGACAAAAATCACAGTGAGAAACTGCAAAAAAAAATTATTTAGGCCTACATGTATATGAAATTATATTTTCCAGCATCAGAAATATTGTTTTTCAATCACAATATTTTTCTCTCTCTCTCCCCCTCTCCCTCCCTCCTTTCCTCTTGCTTTTCAATTAGTTCTGGTCTAAAACTATCCAGAACAGTTAACAGAATAATAGAATAATGGCATTGGAAGGGACCTTGAAGGTCTTCTAGTCCAATCTCCTATAAAGGAGGAAACCTATATCAGGGCTGTCAAACTCTGGCCTGTGGGCTGGATGTATCACGGGCTGGCCACGCCCACGCCCCTGGGCTTGGCAAAAGGGCAACAAAAGTCCTAGTACATCATGTGACACCGCCATGACAATGTGAGTTTCACACCCCCGCCCTGTACCATTTCAGTTGTTAGATTTAGCACATTTTACAGGGTTAAGAAAAGACACTGCAAAGTTTACATAATTTCCAGGTGGACAACACGGGGAAGCCATCCATTTGCCTCAATACATCCAGAGCAAAAAGCCCTTTGCTGACTTCAAAGGTTAGCATGCTTTCCCAATTTCCTGTACTGGTGCAGCCCAGCAGCTGAAGAATGCAAGCTTTGCCACCTGGGAGCAGCTGCTGTGCAGAAAGCCAGCCAGAAGATTTGTGTCAAACACAAACAGCAGCTGCAGAACAAACAGTGCTCACCTAACTGGCTTTTGGCAGTAAGAAACTTTGAAAACTATTGGGGATTCTCTGATTGTATCCATTCTATGAGAAAAAAATTGGGGAAAAAAGCCTAAGTCAAATCCAGATTTAGGAAACAGCTGGTAATTGCAGCTGCAATTCTACTGTAGGAGAGAAAATGTAAGTTAAAGACACTTAGGGCTTGCTCTTAGAAAAAGCAGCAAAACATGTATCTGATTATTTAAAAGTGACCCTGAGCATTCTCTGCTGTTTTAGGAACATCTCAAAAGCTGCTCTGCCCAATCCTTGCCCACTAATTAGAGTAATTAGACCAGCAAGCTATACAGAACACTGGAACCTCTGCAGAAAAATTGGTTAATTAAAAGCTCTGAAGCCAGTTTTTTTTTTTAAATTTATATTATTGTGTTACATGGGGACCCAGTCATTATTAACGTGACCCAAAGAAGAGTGAAAAATCCCCAAGTGGGAATAGCCACTATCCAATAATTTCTTAATGCCACACATAAGCATAATATTTCCCTTTTGGGAACATATTTTCTTTAACATGAGTTGCCATATTCAATATTCACTTACTGAATGCAACATTAGCAACTGGGTTGTCTCCTTGATATTAAAGAAAAAAACAGTAACCAATGAAATGCAAACTCTTGCATTTATGACAGCAGAGAAGTGAACATCTGAACAAAGTCGCAATACTTGGTTTAAGGCTTGCTGAACAAACCCAGAGTGCTTTGGCGCTGAGATGTAAGCATGCAACATCCTGATTACTGTGAGGGTCACAATAATTCCAGACAACAGAAACATACAGAACCACAACATTTCTAGTTATTATTGGGGTCTGGGGTGGGGCGGGGGTGGGGGGGTAGGGGAAGGCAATAGATTTAATTTCTCATTCATGTATCAAATGTAAATGAGTTGTTCAAAAGAGCCAACCATGTTAAAAAAGGAGAGAGAGAGATTTCTCTAGCAAAAGGAGGGTCTTCTTCCATTTTCTCCAAGTTGTTTTCCCTCCCAGATGATGCCTCCACTGTTTCAAATATTTCTCATCTTTCCCATCTCATCTTCAGCAATTACCCCTTCCCCAAATAATTCTGACTAAAATAATCTGGTACATCTCAAAAGGAAGAATGGCTCCAAAATGGTAAAGCATGCGCTTGTGCACAATAAGCCCCTTTCAGAATAAGCAATGGTTCAGTGCCCGTGTTGTGCTGCAAATCCAACCTCAGGAAAGGACAAAGCAAGGAGACAAGAGGGCTTAATTGCTGAAGAAATGAAAGAGTAAAAAAAGCACATCCACCCACAAGTCAGAGACCACCCCCTGCTGTGGCCAGTGGTGGGCATGCATTCCACACATGCAAGCAAGCAAGCAAGCAAATATAGCAGCCTCCTTCCGGGTCTGTAGGGAAGGTGCAACAGCAGCTACTTCTGCTGCTCACCCCCACCGGCCCCAGTCCCCACCTGGAGCCACCATTTACCCACTGTCTGTGACAGGTCAATCATCTCCTGCCAAGGCAAGGACAGGCATCATAAAGGGAGAGAAGGACGCCTGCAGGTCAGGAATAAGCAGCAGGAGACAGGGGGGGCTCCTGCAAAGAGAATAGCCTGCTTTTATCTCTGGCCACAAAACTGAAGAGAAAATAAACCTTCTGAGGAAACTTCAGGGCAGAGATGAAGCTACAGGGGGGACCTTGGTCCAGCAGTTATCAAGCAGCCAGACCGAAGGGTCTTTCATTCATTTTTTTGCTAAGGTTTATATGTTCTTCTGCCCTTTAAGAAAGCATCTCGAGCAAGGGCTGCGGAACGGCCAGGAAGCCTGTCAGCTGAGGCTTGCCAGAAGAAGGCAAGGTGGGCTGCTTTCACTCACCTCCACCAAGGTATAGTCCGTTGCTTTCGGGTGGGGACTGCGCAGTTTCTTCAAGGGCAGCCCTTGGACAGCAGCAAGCGAAGTTGTCAGAAACAGGAGGCTCAGAATAAGCACAGCTCTGCCTCGGGCTTTAGACATCTCTTTCTCCCACTCCAGCGCAGCGCTTCTCCTCGCAAGGCTTCCCTCCCTCCCTGCCCCCCCCACCCCCGCACGGCAGGCGAGCAAGAAGACCGGCCGCGTCGAGCGCTACTTCACCCTCGCCGGTCTCTTAAAACCCTTTCCGAAGAAGGGGAACGAGGCAGGCCGGTCCTCTCGCCGCCTTTCCGCTCCTCTGGGCAAACGGTCGGAGTGAAGAGTATCAAATGAGAGGGAGGGAGGGAGGGAGGGAGAGACCAAATTGGGCGAGGGAAAGTCCTCGCCCCCCCCCGCGGCCTTCAACCCGGCTCGCGTTTCTTCCGTCTCTCAGCTCCGCGCCGTTTTCTGAGCCCCGGGTTTTATTGCCCAGCTTTGAGCTGGCGCCCCGACAGGCGCCGGGGCTGCAGGAAGGCGCTGGCGCGAGAAGGAGCCGCAGACTGGAAAAGGTGCAGGAAGAAGAGGAGGAGGAGGAAGCGGCTCCTCTCCGGCGTGTCCCGCGGCGAGAAAGTCCGATTTCTTCCGCCGCCGCTCCGGCTGTCCTCACCGCACGTGGCTCAGCCGAGACGCCCAAACGAATCTGAAGAAGCGGCGCTCACATAACTCCCGAAACCGCCCAGTTTCTACGGAGCCAAGGCGGGGGAAATGGTTCTTCTGCTCCGGAGGTGGAGAAACAAGGGTCCCTCCGGCCGGCCGGCCGGCCGCTCTTCGGATCGCCTCAAAGAAACGCCGCTGCCGTCTCCTCCTCTTCATCCCAAAGTCTTCGGGAGAAACTCACGTGTCTCCGTCGCCGATCCACACGTTGCCCATCTCTGGAACCCGGCCAGGCGCCGCGATGCCCGCAGCCGCCGCATCTCCCGGCCTCCGATTACCTTGGCTGCTGTGCCTGCAGCAGCGAGTTCCCGGCCGCTCCTTGGCCGGAGGCGTCCCGTGTCCTTCGCATTTTGCAGGGTGCGCCTGCCCCCTGTTGCGACTCGAACACCCCCCCAGACTCTTGGCAGCTCTTTGTCCTGCAAACTCTCCGGCCGTCCCCCCGACGGTTCCAAAGCTGTCGGTGCTATGGCGCGAGGCACTTTCGCCCCCCGCCCCCAAGTCAGCCTTGCTTGGCTGCCCAGCGCCACCGCCTCGGTTCTTCCCCAGACCCGGCGCCTTCCTCGTAACAGCCTTAGGATCCCCCGGTTCTTTCGCTGGTTCTTCTTGGCTCGCCTTTCCTTCCTTGGCGCCCCCGCGGCTTCCTCAGTCCGGCACGTTCGGGGGGCTCTCGGATTTCGCGGAGCGTTCGCCGTCTCCTCGCGCGCTCCCCCAGAAGCCGAGCTTCGTCTGCAGCTCTTGCTCTCCCTCCAGTGGCTTGGCTTCCCTCCATCGCAACCTTCGGTGACGTTTGCCCGCAAGAGGATCTTTGCTCGCAGGCCCGGCCGCGAGCGTTTGCCACGGGAATGTATACACGCACCCGCGACTCCCCACTCTCCCCAGTAAGGAAAACGGAGGGGGAGGGTGGGGGAAATCCGGTGTGCTCCGCTCACCTGGGTACAGCTTCTGTCTGAGAGATTTTATTCCTACAACAGATTCGATTTACAACGGCTTTAGAGTCCATCTTGGTCCAAAACGTGGATCTGAGGTTCCAAACGATTGTCTTGATTTGTGTTTTATATGACGTCTGCTAAACCACTATGTAATCACAAATTACCACATGAAGTCAGTTATTACAAATAAAAATGGTAGTTGATGCTTCCAAGGTGCAAAAGCATAGATCTGAAATTGTTCTGTCTCACCTTTCTTCTTTCCAAAAGATGAAAGAGTACAAACTCACACAAACACAGGCAGGCAAGCTGGCTCAGACTTCACAGAGTTAATTCTTTGGAACTGATAATGTCCTTGGCATTCCAACAGGCTCTGCCTGCCAAGTCTGAACTGATAACAAGTAAAAAGCTACTTCCAGAAAATTACAAGGCAGACCATAAAATCATTCACAAAGAAAACCTGAAGCAAGATTAAACTTTGTCCCATACAAAGTTCCAGCCGACAACACGCCCACTTTTATCCCCTGTGGAGTGTTGCTCAATGACTCAGCTCACTCTCTGACCCTCCCACGCCTCCTACGTTGCTGCTCATGTTTCTTCCTACGATGCTTAGGATCAAGCCAACATTCTTCCTCTTGACTCCGTCAGGGAATGCTCCATATGCCTGCCTCCTGATTAATCTCAGGCTGTTCCTCTCAGTTGTCTGATGAAACCTGAGGCATTATCAGGGAGGAAGCCATTGCCAGAGAGGAAGGTCCTGGGGAGGAAGGCATTCCCAGTTCCTCCTCATCTTCCGAGTCCTCTTCCTCTAACAGCACAGGCTCGGGAATCGGAGCCACAACACTATCACAACACTGCCCTTCCCCCGAGTCTGACGGTCAGGATGTGGTCTCAAGGAGAAATGGTAATGGAACATCCGTATAAGGTCCAGGGTGTGGATCATGGAAGCATTCACCCAGGAAAGGGCCTCTGGCCCATCCCCCTGCTTCTCGATCAAATACTGGAACCGCCCTTTCAGCCAGCGGGAATCCCTAATGCCAACCATGTTGCCGTCAACTGCGTCATCTTCACTGGGCACAGGTGGTGGATCATCAGCTGCGGAATGTCGAAGATCACATGAAGGGGCATCAGGGACCAAAAGGGAACGGTGGAAGACTGGATGAATTCGCATGGAGCACAGTAGAGTCAGTCAATAGGCTACGGGGTTGATGGCCGTCTCGATGGGAAATGGGCCGATGAACCGGTGGTCCAGCTTCTTTATCGGGTGGTCAACCTGAAGATGTTTTGTGGACAACCACACATGGTCTCCTACAGCCAGCAGAGGCGTTGCCCATCGAAATCGATCTGCGAACCACTTGTAATCTTCCTTGGCCCATATCAGTTGCTGCTGAACTAACTGCTGAACTGAGTGTAGTTCCAAAAGGAATTCCTGAGTCTCAGTAACAGGGGAATCTAATAGTGTCAACGGAAAGAACCGTGGATGGTACCCCACATTAGCATAAAATGGTGTCATTTGTATGGAGGTGTGCTGGGAATTGTTGAATGCAAATTCCGCCAGAGGGAGATAATCAACCCAATTGTTCTGCCGGTGGTTTACAAACAACGCAAATATTGCTCGAGAATGCCAATGACCTCCGTCCCACCATCAGTTTCTGGATGGTGTGCCGACGACAAGCACACCTGCACCTGTAACACGGTCATCAGGCTTTTCCAAAATTGGGCTGTAAATTGCACACCGTGTTCAGAAACTACCCTGTCTGGCAGACCATGGAGATGAAAAACATGCTGCAAGAACAAACGGGCAGTTGTACAGGCCGATGGCAATTTACAACACAGAATGAAGTGGGCCATTTTTGTCAACGTGTCGACCACCACAAGCACAGTCGTAAATCCTGAAAATGATGGTAAATGAGTCAAGAAGTCCATGGAAATCGCTCTCCATGGTCTTTCTGGAGTCGGCAGAGGTTGGAGGAGACCAGGAGCACCCGTCGCAGCTTTTGCTTGCCTGCACGGTACACAGGATGTGACATAGGCGTGGACATCATGCCATACTTGAGGCCACCAAAAAGTCTGCGTTACAAGATGGAGGGTCTTAAAAAAACCAAAATGGCTGGCTGCAGGGTTGTCGTGACACTGAGTCATAAGGGCTCAAAGCGGCCCCGTGGGTACGTACAACCGGCCCTGATGCTTGAGTAAGCCCTCCTCCAAAGTCTATGGGGATTCGGGTCCAATCTCCCCCATCCTCTGTTGCGACCAAGCGTCTAGGCGCTGTGCCTCTTGCACCTGAGTCCGCAAGTCCACTGGTTCCTGGACTGCGGCCTAGGATTCTGCTGGCAGCACCGTCCGTGGAAGAAGGGGGTCCTCGGGGCAAAGGTACTCAGGTTTGCGGGACAGGGCATCCGCCCTCCGATTGTGACCACTGGGGATATAGGTCACAGAAAAATTGAACCGGGCAAAAAACAATGACCACCGGATCTGTTGCTGATTCAACTTTTGTGCCATTGACAAATGTTCTAAATTCCGATGGTCCGTCCGGACCTCCACCTTGTTTCGGACCCCCTTGAGATGATGTCACCAAGTCTCAAATGCAGCCTTGATAGCCAGTAACTCTTTTTCCCACATGGTGTAATTGCGTTCAGAAGGAGTGAGTTTCCGGGAATAATAAACGCAGGGAAAAAGAGTGGCGCTATCCGCCGGGGCTTGCAACAACACAGCCCCAATAGCCACGTTGGACGCATCCGTCTCCACCAAAAAAGGACGATGCAGATCAGGGTGCCTCAGGATGGGTTCTGTGACAAAAGCATTCTTGAGGGCCTCAAAAGCCTGTTGCTGCAGGGGCCCCCCCACTGGAACAGGACCTACTTTCGAAGGAGCTGAGTTATTGGACCCGTCAGCTTGGCAAAACCCGGGATGAAGGTCCGGTAATAGTTAGTGAACCCCAATAGGCATTGAACGTCCTTCACGCCATGAGGGGGTTCCCAACTACATAAGGCCTCCACCTTATGCGGGTCCATGGCGATTCCTTTGGGAGAAATGATGTGCCCAAGGAACTCAATGGAAGTCTGGAAGAAGAAACATTTCTCCAGCTTCGCATAAAGTTGGTGCTCCTGAAGGCGTTGCAAGACCAGACAAACGTGTTGAAGGTGACTGTCCCTGGACCCAGAATAGATCAGAATATTGTCCAGGTACACCACCACGAACTGATCTAACATATCCCGAAACAAGTCATTCATCAGGCACTGGAAGACTGTGGGGGCGTTGGTCAACCCAAACGGCATCACAGTGTACTCAAAATGGCCATATTGGGTGCCAAATGCCATCTTCCATTCATCCCCCGCTTGCATCCACACCAGGTTGTAGGCCCCTTGAAGATCGAGCTTGGTGAATATAGTGGCCTCCCACAACCTCTCCAACAATTCCAGAATGAGTGGCAAGGGGTAGCTATTCCACACCATGATGGCGTTTAGCCGGCGGTAGTCACAGCACAAGTGTAAGTCTCCCGCCTTCTTGTTGACGAAGAGGACTGGGGCTGAAAGAGGGGATGCCGAAGGCCGGATGAACCCTCGGGCCAAGTTTTTGTCCAAAAAGTCCTGTAGTGCGTTTGATACGTGCCCGGCCTAGGGTTTCCCCCCAGTCCGGGCCTGCCTTGTTTCCCGACTGATCACGCCGAGATTCAGGCACAGACTTGAGTGCCCCACTTCACTTTAGAGGACAAGAAATAGCGAAATGTCCTGCCCCCCCACAATACAAGCACACACCCCCTTGGCGTCTCCGTGTTCGCTCCTGTCAGGTGAGGTCTGACCGCTCCTAACTCCATTGGTTCCTTGGCCATGTCCATGACACCTTGGGTGACCCGGGGTGCTGTTAACACAGGGCGCTGCGGTACAGATGCAGATGGCTGCTCCTGAATGGTGTGACAGTTGTTTCACAGTTGGAGACGTGCGTTGATGCGCAAGCATTGCACCACCAGAGTGTCGAGGGTCGGGGCTGGTTCCACTCGAACTGACTCGTCCTGCAGCTCATCTGACAGACCATCCTGGAAGGCGTCCATTAATGCTGCATCATTCCAGTTGGAGGCCAGGCATAAAAGCCGAAATTCAGAAATAAATTCTTCAGGGGGTGCTTCCCTTGTCAAAGATCCTTAAGACGCCTGGCTGCCGTCTGCACTCATATGGGGTCTTCAAACATGTGGTGCATGTGTTGCCAAAAACCCTGGTAATCAGATAATAACGGGCTGTTCTTGAGCAACAAAGGTGTGGCCCATCTGGCAGCCGAGCCAGAAAGGAGGCTTATCACAAACCCCACCCGAGCCTGGTCATCTGGGAAATCCTCTGGCCTCATAGCCATAAATAACTGGCACTGTCCCATGAAAGCCGGGAACATCTCAGGCTGCCCAGAAAACTTATCCAGCACAGCCACTGGGCATTTCCGACAGGGAGGGGGAGCTGCATGAGCCTGCAGCAAAGCAAGTTGGGCTGTTAATTGACCCACTTGCTGTTGTAGAGTTTGATTTTCATCTTGCAGCTGTTGTTGAAACTGCTGCTGCTGGTCCATCTTGGGTAAAAGATGGTTTAAGTCAGGTACGGGACAAAAATGTTGTCTCACCTTTCTTCTTTCCAAAAGATGAAAGAGTACAAACTCACACAAACACAGGCAGGCAAGCTGGCTCAGACTTCATAGAGTTAATTCTTTGGAACTGATAATGTCCTTGGCATTCCAACAGGCTCTGCCTGCCAAGTCTGAACTGATACAAAGTAAAAAGCTACTTCCAGAAAATCACAAGGCAGACCATAAAATCATTCACAAAGAAAACCTGAAGCAAGATTAAACTTTGTCCCGTACAAAGTTCCAGCCGACAACACGCCCACTTTTATCCCCTGTGGGGTGTGGCTCAATGACTCAGCTCACTCTCTGACCCTCCCACGCCTCCTACGGTGCTGCTCACATTTCTTCCTACAACGCTTAGGATCAAGCCAACATTCTTCCTCTTGACTCCCTGTCAGGGAATGCTCCATATGCCTGCCTCCTGATTAATCTCAGGCTGTTCCTCTCAGTTGTCTGATGAAACCTGAGGCATTATCAAGGAGGAAGGCATTGTCAGAGGAAGGTCCTGGGGAGGAAGGCATTCCCAGTTCCTCCTCCTCTTCCTCTAAGAGCACAGGTTCGGGAATCGGAACCACATCATGAAATGTTAGGATACATTTTTTCTAAATGAAACCACAATTGTACATAATAGTCTGATTAGTCACATCTCAGTTGCATGTATTCTGCTTACAATGAGACATAGTGATCATGTGACTGAACCTTTTGAGATCCAAATGTACAACATAACATAAAAGTATGCTCTGGAGCAAGGATTCTTATGATTCCTATATGGCACTTGCAGGAATCATCATGATAGATGATGGCACTAAAGCATAAATCCAAATCATATCTTGATTTCACAGGATTTTAAAATCAGATTCACTTATTATCAAATAATCCATAAATAGGGATCTCAGGTACAGAGCAAAACATGGTGTAATTTAGGATCATCAGAATACACTGTAGACATGATAGTGATGGCTTCAGCTGCATTTCTTGAAAAAAAATTGGAAGCAATTCATTTCTTGAATCCGTATTATACATCACAATGGGTCCAAAAGGATGAGGAATTTAATACGTAGATAGATGTGACCTATGATTTGGTAGTAGTTCTATGTGAATACTATGTAATTATTTGGATCTATAAGGATCCTTACCTCAGATCACGTTTTTGCACACAATTGCCAAGAATAATCAGAGCTGACTGATATGACATATGACTTGTCTACAGATTAAATCTGTAATTTGTTTCATTTATAAAATTTATACTGACCTATATATCTGGTAAAGGCTGGTGCATCATGGTAATGTACAAAACTGTTCCATGATGTGAATTGTGATTTAATAAATTTTTAGTGGATAACCTGTTAAAATCAAGCAAAACAAAAAGAACCAATTGTCAGATTCACATTTGTCTTGGTGGCATCCAAAGCAATTAGATCTGTTATTGTGATAGCACGTTCATTGCTCACAGATATATCAAATTGATTTCAGGGAGATCACATATCAAATCCATATTTAAATTTCAAGATCTGACTCTTAAACTTTCCCTTAAAAAGTCATATTGGGACAGCTATTACTCAGTAATGCTGTTGGAACTCCAAACCCTATGGCCCCAACTCTTTGGCACCTTACTGACTGTAAGTGGATATGTAAAAAAAAATCATGTCTGTGAAATTGATAATTTGAGGTCACTTCCTTCTGCCTTTTTCCCCAGGCACAAAAGTACATGTCTTTTGATTCTTCTACTATTAAATAGTTACTAGGCACTATTTCTATAATCTATAAATATATTCTTATAGCTACTTCATTTATCATGACTCAAGTCAGATTCCCTCTCAGAAATGCTGTCTCATATAGAACATCTCAGTCGCAAATAGATACCTCTCCAAACTGACTGAAGAAATGGATGCTGTGTGGAATTGTTCTCAGCAAGTTGGGCTGAGGAAGAGGAGGGATAAGTATGTAAAACTTATAGCTTTTTATTCTGCAAGGAATTTTCACCATTTTTTTTTTTAAGAAATAAAATGTTCAGGCACCTTTTTGTGAACTCTTTATTAAGCAGAACACAAGTAGATTCTGTCAAGCAGTTTCTCACCTTAACATGCAGTGTCATTTTCTTAAAAGTCAATGTAAAATCTGCTTCTTTTCCTCCCTTCCCACCTGGCACCCAAATGTATATGACTTCCTCAGTGTAAAAAAAGGTGTATTTCAGGAAGAAACTAAAAAGTTAATTTAAAAGTTAATTTAAAATGTTTAACATTTATTTTATAAATCTAGGATATATATACATTATTACCAACAGAGAAAAGTAGGAGCACAGTGCAATTTGAGATTTTCAAATTGTAACTTATAGTGCAATGCCTATTAAATGACTACCAAAATATGGGCCACCATTAGCTAATAAGCCTCTGGCTCCATGCAATTTTTTTGCTCAGTTTATTTTCTGACATTTTCTACAGTTACATATACAATGCAGACAATTTTAATATATAGTTCAGTGAAATACTGGCCCAGGAAGGTGCATTTGGCAAATGGACAACACAGAGATTTGCATTTTTCAATGCACTTGAGTACTTTGAGATTTTGGTAATGATGTCACTTTTTGACATAATCTGACTGCTTTTGTACACACTTTTATTGAGAAAACATCGTTTTGTCAGCTGCCACAAATACATAAATTATTTTTCCATCAGATCATAATTCTTTTACTGGTCCCCAAAAGATTAATACCATGTGAAGCTTGGCTCTTAATTTTTAATTCAGATTCTTCAGTCATCTTCATAATCGAAAATCTAAACAGTCAATCTAAAATCATCATATCAGCAATTGAAATTCAGAACTTTATATAGAAAATGTTTCATACAGAAAATTCTAATATAAGCTGTCAGAATTCAAACTTCAATGCTCATTCCATGATGAAGCTTGCCCAAGATAATTTACTATGTTAGATTTACATGGTAACTATTATAGCTTCACTCTGTAGGATGTGATAATCAAATATTTACCATATTGGGGAAAATACAAACTCCTTGATGGAACACATAAACTGAATTCACAAGGATATAATTTTGTAATACTCTCTATGAAGAAAATATGAACAAGTTGAGTATGCATGAGTAATTCCATTCCAGAAAAAAGAGAATGCTCACATAAAAATCTCTCCTGCTCTCAAATATTATTTGCTACTTACCCAAATGTAGAAAGCTTAATACTCAGCCTCAAAATCCAAAGTGGCCAATGGTCTGGAAGACTTCTTTTGTGCATTGATGAACGTAATTTCCTTAAACTTGTATGTCAATTATCATTTTACTAATAAAAAGGCACTCTTCCCAACAGCATGAAATAATGAGGAAGGGAAATATTTAGGTTTATTCGTTCTATTCATGTTAATTAGCTATCAACAATCTCCTCAGAAATCTTAACTGATTCATTTGACCAGTCATATAATCTGAGGAAGGTCAGACATTTATAAAGAGAAAATAATAGAAACCCTGCAGCGTTTACTAAGACACCATCAAAGCCTCCATGGCAGAATGATGAGTATTGCAGATGTGCCAATAGAGGTCAATGGAATCTTAGTGCAACATAAATAAGAATGCAGCATTTTAAAAAACGCAGGGCAGGCACCCACCTATAGCTGGACCTTGAAGCAATGGGAATAAAATTCAGATTTATTTTGCCATTTACCATACATAATTTAACAGCTCTTGTGGCCACTTCAATTTGGTAAGTAAAAAGTCATTCTGTGTATTCCGAGCAGTCATTAAGTGTTGCATTCAAAAACCTTGGTCTCTGAACCATATAAAGTTCTAAGGAGCATACTCAATTCACAGAAGACATCAAATGAGTTCAGTCATCTGTCTCTTCATATGTTGTCTCATCAAAAGGTCGGTCAAGGAGTGGTACCACTCGATGACGAGAATATTTCAATAGTAAGAGGTTTCCAACTTCATCAATTTTCTTTAAAGCCTGAAAAAATAAAACACATGTAAATTAATTTTATAAATTAATAAGGTTGACTCAGCCTTCCATCCTTCCGAGGTAGGTAAAATGAGGACACAAATTGTTGGGGGCAATATGCTAACTCTGTAAATCTTTTACGGTTGTAAAGCACTATAAAGTGGTTTATAAGTCTAAGTGCTATTGGTAAGTATTATTGCTACTGCTTGGAGTAGAGAAATGCTACAGCTAGGATTTAAAGAGCTAGGTAGTGTTATGAAGAGGCTTATAAGTAGGAGAAGTATTTTGCTGTTTTAGTTCTTTCCAATGCTCCCTTTTGTTTCATTAAGAATGGCGAATCCAGGAAAAAGTTTGTTATTTTGTAACATCAAATGGAATTATACAGATACAGATAATCAGAGTTGGAAGGGACCTTGTAGGTCATCTAGTCCAACACCTCGCCCAAGTGGGAGACCCTACACCATTTCTGACAAATGGCAGTCCAATCTCTTTTTGACAGTCTCAACTGATGGCGCTCCCACAACCTCCGAGGGCAAGCTGTTCCATTGGTTGATTGTTCTCCCTGTCAGAAAGTTTCTCCTTATTTTTGGGTTAAATCTCTCCTTGTTCAGTTTCCATCCATTATTCCTTGTCTGGCCTACAGGAGCTTTAGAAAATAGCTTGACCCCTTCCTCTCTGTGGCAGCCCCTCAAATATTGGAAGACCGCTATCATGTCTCCCCTGGTCCTTCTCTTTACTAGACCAGCCAAGCCCAGTTCCTGCAACCGTTCATTGTATGTTTTAGCCTCTAGTCCCCTAATCATCCTGGTTGCTCTTCTCTGTACTTTCTAGAGTCTCAACATCTTTTTTATAATGTGGTGACCAAAACTGGATGCAGTACTCTAGGTGTGGTCTTACTAAGGCTTTATAGAGTGGTATTAGTACTTCCCTTGATCTTGACTGTATCCCTCTGTTATTACAACTTAGGATTGCATTAGCTTTTTTGGCAGCTGCTGCACACTGCTGGCTCATATTTAGCTGGTTGTCCACTAAGACTCCAAGGTCCCTCTCAGTTACTGCTATTGAGCCTGGTTTCACCCAGTCTATATGTGTACTTTTGGTTTTTCTTGCCTAAGTGTAGGACTTTACTTTTCTCTATATTGAATTTCATTTTATTAGACATGGCCCAGTATTCTAGTCTGTCAAGATCCATCTGGATCTTAAGCCTATCTTCTTGGATGTTAGCTATTTCTGCCAGCTTAGTATCATCTGCAAATTTGGTGAATTCCCCTTCTATTCCCTCATCTATGTCGTTAATGAAGATATTGAAGAGTATTGGGCCTAAGAGGGAATCTTGTGGCACCCCACTGCTTACTTCCCTCCATTAGACTTAAACCCATTAAGGACAACTCATTAAATACGGTTTACCAGCCAGTTGCAAATCCATCTAGTGGTGGTGCTATCTATTCCACTTTTTGCTAGCTTACTAAGAAGTAGGTTGTGGTCTACTTTATCGAATGCCTTGCTGAAATCTAAATATATTATGTCCACAGTATTTTGCTGGTCTACTAATTTAGTCACTGTGTTGAAGAATGAAATAAGATTGGTTTGGAGATCTGTTTTTAACAAACCCATGCTGACTGCTAGTTATTACTTTACTTGTTTCTAGATGTTGGCAGATCTGTTTTTTTATTATAGCAAAAGCTTTTATACTTATATACCACTACAGTGCTTTTCAGCCCTCTCTAAATGGTTACAGAGTTCTGTACCATAATCTGATATAGCTATGGTGTGACTTTGTATTTATTTCATGTAACTGTTTAATTGCAATATCTACTGAGTTGCAGTAAATGCTGTATTTGAATAAGCATACACCAAAAATACATTCTATAAATGCTACAGGGTCAAATGTAGACATCTGAAAATCTCAGCTTTAATTTTAAGAAAACAGAGTTCAAGCTCTTAAACCAAGGTCTGAAAGTGTAGTATTCAATGAGCTCTCTAAAGATAATAATCTGATATGCTTAGGAAGGCATCCATTCAAGACTAACAGAAATAAATAAGACAGCAGGCAAATGCTGATCCTGGGAAAACCTGAATACAATTTGGAAGTTGAGTATTTGTGTCCCTGTTCATTTTTAAAAATATATTCTGAATTTTAATGTTTGCTACAGTTTTTTGATCCTTTGCTGAATAGAAATATGTGGCACTCAGAGTTAGTAACAAATGGAGCAGTATGTAAACCAAATAGATAAAATGTTCACTCCAAACACCTATAGCTCTTGCAAGATTACAGAAAATATTGTTAACTGTTTTTCATTTACATTATAAATTGTTTTTCTTGTTTTTAAATAGACAGATGTATTAGTTTTACATACTGCCTTTCCTCCAAGAGCTCAAGGTGGTGTACACAGCATTCCTTCCTCCAACTTTTCTTGACAAAACAACTGTGTGTGTGTGTGTGTGTGTGACAGACGGAGGGGGGGAGGGAGGGAGGGGAGGGAGAGAGAGAGAGAGAGAGAGAGAGAGAGAGAGAGAGAGATAATCCCTCTCACTTTTTATCTTTTAATGTTTGCTCCAATTTATGAAGCAACATCTCAGAAAAGCTCTGCTAAGCTCTTCATCAACAATTCAATAGATCTTATCCATTCACAACCACTTGGATTCAACAGTCAAGAATATAAAATGAACAACTGAGTGAGTGCCACATATCCTGAAACATCAAAGTAATGAAATAGTTGGGAGCTTTTTCTTTCCCTGCTCGTTGCCTCAAGTTAAATAAACCTTCTTGGAACTGAAAGAGAACAAGAAGAAAAAAGGTATTAAAGTAAACATGGCCAAATATATCTTAGTGCTATTTTATTTTAGGCAACAGTTTAGCAAAAAAAAAAAAAATCATATGGAAATAATTTGTGATTGATTTTTTTTATTGAAAGACTGTTATTCTTGAACTTAGATTTAGGATTTTATTAATTTAAAATTAATAAATTGTGACTTGCAGAGACTACAAAGGAAAAGGCATCAGTGAACCGTGATTTTAGGGAAGTATATTTTTCATTCCTGAAAAGAAATTAACCCATGGGAATATATTTTATATATAGAAAATCTTTGCTCTGGTTCAGGGCCAAAGTATTTTCAGGCAAAGTTATATCAAAATACTTCTTATGAACAAAAACTGTGTGGATGAGGAATAATTGAAAGAATGGAACATGTTATTTCCCCTATGCAGGTGGTTGCCAAGAATTATCATCTACACTTTTCAAGAAACATCCTGGTTGCTCTGATCATTCTGTCTCAAGTTGTTACTGATTTCATTTCATTGATCACCTTTAACCTACTACTCTATAGTTTATATAGTATGTTGTAGTATCTTCTCCAATTTTTCTTCAATGTTTTCGAATTCTATGTTTTTTCTTTTTATCTTAATTGTGATTTTTCCATTTTCTTTTATTTATTTGGTCTATGACTAAATAAAAATGATTGATTGAGGCAAAGAAGATATATTTATATCACCTACTTATACACTGTAAGAGGGAACTATTCTTTATCATATGGGATGATTTCATAAGAAAGCATTGCAAATTTAAGCTTCTTAGAAAAATTAGAATATTCTTGACAATGAAGGAGGAGGAAGGAAAGAGCAATATTCACTTTAGTAAGCAAAAATAAGACCAGATATGATTAGACAAGGTACAAATGGCCTGTCTTCCCACTTCTTCAGTTTACATTCTGGAAAGCTGCTTTAGAGTCTATTTATCATGTAAATTCAATAAAACCAATCAAATTTATCTACTTTTTTCTTACATTATCAATATTTGGAAAGAAGAAAGGATTAAGACTCCATGATGATTTTCAGAGCCTCCATTTTCTACTGCTATTATTTAAGTAAAAATGGACCCCCGTTACTGATATCATGTAACCATGGAAGTTACTTACTTAAAGAAGTATGTTCACTACAGCTGTGGTCACCAACTGGTGGTCCATGGACCACTGGTGGTCTGCAAGAGAATTTTGGTGGTCTGCAGTGCACCCGGGTGCTGCTCAAGGATGATCAATGGGCCAGTCATTTGACTAGAACTCTAGAATATGGGACTGGCCAGGCAGCTCGTGGTGGGGCTGGAAATCACCGCTGTAGAGGATGGTACGTGCAACGTGTAACTTTGCTGGTGGTGCAACGTGCAAAGAGTAGTGTAGCCCACACTGGCTGAAACGAGGTAATGGTGCTGTGGTGGCAAGGGGAGGAGGTGGAGCGAGCAGCCGAAGCAATGGGTGTCGGCAACCCATGGCTCTTTCATCCACCTCTTATGACTCCCTGTCGGTTGAGCCCACCAGCGGCTGGCCACGCCCCTCGTCCTCACCTCCCAGTCATTCCTCACCTGGCCTGAGAAAGTAAGGTTGGGGGTTGCTCAGGAAGATGTGTGACTTCCTTTCTGCCCCAAGACACTAGCCCAACCCAGCCATTTCTCTCTGCCACTGCTGTTGGCACCTCCATGGCAGCGCCTTGCGGAGCAGTTAAATTTATCATACTTCACAATGGGGGAGACAGCATCCCCTCCTACTCCTGAAGCCCATTATGACACGGAGCATCAGCCACAGCTGGGTTGGGCAAGTGTCTTGGGGCAGAGAGCAGGTCGTGGCTCTCCTTAGTGACTGAGGTGCGTCCGGCACCAACAAAGGGTGGAAGAAGTACCCATGAGTCCCAAAGAATCAGAGGGGGGAGGAGAGAGATATGTTTCCCATAGAAAACACCAGGAGCCACAAAACCTGGATAGGCATGGCTGGGGGGTGGTCATTTGACAGATTGGGAATGAGTGACATTGAGTTGGCCACGCCCACCCAGGTTTTGTGGCTTCCAGTGTATTGCTTTCTGTGGGAAACGTGTCCAAATGGCTCTTGGAGTGCTTAAAGTTGCAGAAACAGGCGGCCAAGCTAAGTGCCTGAAGGACCCCATCCTGTCACTGGGATTCCAGGCGCTTCAGCGAGCAGCATGCTAGATTCATGTTAGTATTTTAAATTTATAATTTAAAATTATGAATTTAGTGGTCCCTGAGGTCCGAAAGTTTGGTGACCCCTGCACTACAGCATCAAGAATTTGTGAGATTTTAAAAATCAATATTTACATATGTTTTAAAGGGTTATACTCTGTCAAAAGCAACAGTGAAAGCATATACCATGAAACATTTATTAGTTCTTTACATATAATCTAAGTACATTTACTTTAAAAAAGGTTTTTTTGAACAATCACTAAATGAACTGTTATAAGTTGAGGATTACCTATATTAACATGATTAACAATTTTCTAAGACTGGGCTGTAGCAAATCAACTTTTTAACAAAATAGCTTGCTGAGAAAGGGAATGTACCTTTTAGTCAATCTATACAAATTCAAATAGTAATTTTAAAATACTCTAATAACAAAAGGCGGTGACATTAGGAGCTGCTGCCTAATTGGAAATGCTGATACTTCAAAATACATTTGTTATGTTTATACATAATTTTTCTTACTCTGTAAACATACGCACACACGCACATATACAAATGCTCACTCTGCTATTTTTTTTTCCAGACTGATTATATTAGCCATGCAAATGTATAATATAATATTTGTTTTTGTACATGAAGCAATGTATGTATGTGTGTGCTATTGACTGCTTAGGTCAAGATCTTTTAAATAATTGGAAAGAAAACGTTTGGCAGTGTTTTATTGAAATAAAAAGCCAAAACTAAGATTTATCGGGAGTTATAAAAGAGCAATCTTTTCACAATACAGCATATTAAAACATTGTTATTGCTCAATTAAATTATAATTTGGCACACAAAAGCAAAGTTTTCATTGGCACAAAAATCCCCATTAACTATTACATTGAATTTAATTAATCTTTCCAAAAGGAAGAATTATAATGTTGCAGAACAAAAGTTGTGTAGAATATCTTCATATGCCTACTAGTGCATAAAATAATTGACTCAATGCACTAGCTCAAGTAATGAACATATCAAGTCTCTAACTCAGTAAGAGACTCTCCATCTCGATTTACTGATGTGTCCTAGACTCATGTGATTCACTCCTGAACAAAGTCTTTCTTCGGTATCTAATTTCTACAGCTAATTATATTTAAACAAAAAAGTACATAGATTTTTTGAGAAGGACAAGACAGACAGAAACGTAGGTACTTACAGTGTCTAGTATCTCTCTGTTATGAGATGCAGACAAACAAATTCTTGCTCTGGATTCAATGATAGGTGTAGCAGGAAAGCCCACTACAACAACTCCTACATGCCGTTTCAACATCTCTCGTCCAAATGCACTGCAAAGGGACAAGGCAGAACAAATGAAACCACAACAAAAACAGGATTGGTGCTGTTTAGCACAATGGGGGTGGGGATGGTGAGGAATGCCTGAGAGGTTACTGTCAACTGCTATGACTTAATATCTGTACACAAAGATCTCTTTTGTTCAATCTTAAGGTGGTCTTCTTAAAAAAAAATAATCCAGTTCTCAGAGTTAAAAAGATTCTATTTGGCAGGGGCTGTCTTTCAGCAGGCTACTTGTAACTTAAAACTTGAAGGACTCTGTTATAACACCCCAACTTCAGCTTGAGCATTAATTTATTAAGAATTCTACTACATTCCTCTCTAGCTGATGACAGTTGTATTACTTAGCACAAGTAATAGAGGAATTCCAGTAGAAGAATTACTTAGTATTCTGCAGTTTTACACTGCTGAAAAAAAGAATCTAAGCCTGTTGACCTTAAATGCGGCCTGTTAAAAATAAGATTTGTCTTTAACATTGAGTTTTTAATCTGGTGCCACAACATGTTCTCTTTCAAAATGACTACGTTTCAGAATATATATTGGGAACTATTTCTAAATTTTACCCAATTTTTGCTGGCATATAGAGCATCAGAGGTACAACAGGAGAATCTTCATTTCCATATATTATAAATCCCATTTTCTTAAGTTGTCTTCGGAAGTATCTGGTGTTCTCTGCCAACTGTTGTATGCGCAACTTGCCTGGAAAAAATAATGAATCCAGTTTTATCGTATTTTTGTTTTATCATTACATTAATGTGAATTTGAATAATTTTTTTAAAAAAAGTCCTGCCTTCTTCTGACTGAGAGGGTGACTAGTCTAAGTCTACACAAAATTGGCTCTTATTTGCATCATGATATGGTATCATTTAATTTCATTCTAAATGGAAAACCTCAAACTGCTCCATTAATTCCTTCACTAAAAATGTCCTCCTTCCAAAAGGGAGGATACACCTTCCCTTTTGGAAGGCAGATATTTAAATACTAACTTAGAATTCAAAGGTTAACTAGCCACTCTCAGATTCATATGGGAATTATACAAAAACATAGAAGCAAAATCCTTCAATATCAATTCTACTTTCATTTATATGATAAATTCAAATTAGAACCTTAAGATGAAAATGTATTTTAATTTTTAGAAACTTCTAACCATAAAATATGAAGCAAGGATATAATCTTATTGCTTTTCCTACATAGATAAAAAGAAACTGTAAAACAACTTTGACAATATGGAACACATAAAAAAACAAATCAGTCTGATTTATGATTGCACTATTATGCCCAAATTTATTGTCTTCTACTGCATGCAGATCATAAATGCTATCTGGATAAACCTATCACTCATCATCTATGAAATTTATCTTGTATCCATTCATCCAAATTTCTTGAATTAGTGAATAATGGATATGTAGATTATATAGGGAAATCTGCTCAGAAGTGTAATTGTATTCTAGCAATAGAAAGCAATACTGAGAGCTGATTCCCCAACAGATTTACCAACTCAGATCTTTTGGGTTCAGGGCTATCAGACTCAAGGGCCGCGGGCCGGATTCGGCCTTCAGGCTGCTTAGATCTGGCCTGCAGGACCACCCTTGAAACAATGAAGGACCGGCCTGCAGCACCTCTGCCAGCGAAAGCGAGCTTGGGAGTGCAATGCGCGGTCCTCCCAGGTTCTATTTTCAGCCGTGATGGCCTCCTGCAACCCTCTGCCAGTGAAAACAGAGGTTGGGGAGGCTGCGTGCTGTTTTTGTCTGCAACTGCCTCCTGCAGCCTTCTGCCAGTGAAAACGGAGCTCCGTTTTCGCTGGCAGAGGGCAGCAGGAGACCATTGTGGCCGAAAACAGAGCCTCGATGAGGGATGTTGAACTGGCCACACCCTCGCAGCCCCTGAAGTGAAACACAACCCTGATGCAGCACTCAATGAAATCGTTTTAGTTCCTGCTGAAAGTCTTCTCATTAAGAGCTGCCAAAGTTTCCATCAGCAGGGAGAACTCTCAATGCAACTTTATTTTACTGCTGCTTATATAATACCGCTTCAATCCAGTGGGATCTGGGGCTGGGGAGATTTCTTTCTCTCTTCAGTATCCAATAACAAAGAAAAAGAATATTCCACTTCTAATTGTCAACTTTTTATAGCTTTTACATGTATCATTAAAAAACAGCCCACAAATAGACAAATGCTACAACAGAATAATAGGAATTTTAAACAACACTAAAATATCAAGTTTCAAGTCTTTCTAAAGGCAGAATAAATTTCTTATATCACTTTTTTCCAGGCTTCTTCTTTTTCTCTGACTCATCTGAATTTAGCCTGTTTCTCCTCTTGGTTCACCCACCAACTAATTACCTACCAGCTGAAGCATCCTCTGAACAGAGGACAATTCAGGCTCCTCTGCTCTATGTTAGGGACAAGTGTCAGCTAATGTTCCTAGATGCTCTGTGCCAAGTGTCACATCTTTTTTCCAGCTATTACTTGCAATTAGTCCTTCTGCCAATAAAAAAAGTGCCGTGTGTGTGTGTGTGTGTGTGTGTGTGTGTGTTTCCAAGCTTCCTTTTATTCCTTTTTTCTCTCTGTTTTGCCAGAGCTTGTTTCTCAGTTAGCTCTCTCCCTCCTCTCGCAAACTGCCTTTTTTCTGCCATTGTATTTGGCTTCCCAATACCTGATTTTCATAGGCTGGGACTAATTGAACTACAACCTGGAGCCAGTAGGTCTACCAACTTATCTGTCTCTTTTCAAAACCAGCTCTTCTATTTACCCACTGTCTCCAACAATCCTGTTATGTGTATCCTAGAACCATTTAGCTTAACAATTTTACATTTTTCTTGCCTTGCATCAGTTTCTCTGTAAACTACTGGTTGCAGAGAGTATCACTCAAGCTTGCTGAATTGATGTGAACTTCTGCAATAGGTTTTTCAGCTACTGTTTACATTTTGTGTTATTTTTCCTTACTCAAAAATGGGTAGGAATAATAGTCTAACTGGAGAATTGTTAAAATATATTTTGTTTATGGAGTGGCTATGCAACTTATTCATCATCTGTGTAAATGCTACAGAGGTGCCTTACAATTATATAGGGGCTCAATTAAGACATTCTTTCAAAGGAAAACAACAATATTCAATGCATGTTAGTTTTTGAGGTAGTCAGGTCAGAAAACAAACACAAGAAATACTAGAACACTACATTATTGATATAAGATAAAAGTAACAGAATCTAAGAGTCACATGATCAGGATTTCTGATATTCCTTGCCTGCTTATTACAAGTAAAATAAGTGAGAAAACCTCCAGGAAGTCCAAAATCACAGTCAGGTGAAATCCCTGCTTACTAATATATGTGGTCTTCACTTAACAACAGTAAGTAGGACTGTGGTTGTGTTTTATGACCATGTCACTTAGTGACAGCAATTCTGATTCCAATTGCCATTGTAAGCCAAGGCCTATCTGTATGTCCAATTTATTTAGAAAACTTTGGATCAGATTCAATATAGTGTAATGAGAATAATCAGAATACTAGAAACTAAGTGGAAAGTAGAATTTGGAGCAGCTACAGATATTCAGCCTTGATAAAAAAAGAATAAAAGGAGATGGATGACAATCTTGAAATATTTGATGGAATGTCATGTACGTCAACTTTGATCCCCTTTAGTGCAGAATGCAAAACATTTATGAATGGATTTCAATTACAAGATTCTGTTCAAATGTCAAATTATTATGGGCTGAAAGCTGACAATTAGTCTAAATACTGGGAAAATAGTTAAATTCGTTGCAATTTAGAGAACCAGATTACAGTGCAGCTGTTTTTCAAAATTAACACCTTCAAAATATAATGTAAACACTAAACAATAGCATAACTGAAGTCTGAACTAGATGATTATGAGAATGTAGTGATTCACCGCAATGTAGAAAATGAATGACGTGACCTGAAAGCCATGAGTTTGTGATCCCTGACCTAAAAAAATATTTTTTTCTGTTTATTTATTTGAAAGAACAAAATAAAAACTAAGCAAGATAAGTAATAATATGATCTCCACTCTCCCTTTCAACCTGCTATGATACTACTACATGATACATAGAAAGTTTCTATGCTGTATATACATAGACTGAAAGGGCATTAAGGAGATATTAAGATCCATTTCTATGGACATGTATAATATACATGTCAGCTCTATACTATAGATCAGTAAAAAGAAATAACTAAGAAATCAGTTAGTTTCTTGGAATTATCCTAAACCACATTTGTATGATTGTATTCTTGGTAATGGGTTTTCCCATTGTCCTCCCAAGGCCATTCCTTGTACTCTTTACAATTTTTGTGCTTTTTACTGGCATTTGGATTATTTGATAACGGAATGTATTTCCAAGATGAAATAAGGGATTGGTTCATGAGTGGGCTGCTGGGGATTCACAGGGATTTGGGAGAGTCCCTAGATAAGATTCCCCGCCCCTCCCAGGAGTCCCCACATGGCCCATTCTGGATGCAAGTAAGTGCAGGGCACGCACAGAGGCTCAGAAAAGGCGAAAAACGGGCCTCCTGGAAGTTTGGGAAAGCTGGAAATGGGCCTGTTTCTGGATTCCAGAGAGCCTCCGGAGCCTGGGGAGGCCATTTTCACCCTCTCAGTGGCTCAAGGAAAGCCTCCGGAGCCTGGGGAGGGCAAAAACAACCCCCGCCATGGTACAGGAGCCCAATGCCATGCCCATCATGGCCACACCCACCCAGCAACCGGGCAGAGAACTCTTTGCTAACATTTTTGAAGCCCATCCCTGGACTGGACAGTAACCTACAATTTAATAATGTTGTGATAGACACATATTCTTCTTGTATTTGGGTTTCTTGAACTAAGTGGTAAGCTTTAAAAAATTAAACTCTTTCTCTGCAATGTCATTTTCTTTACTCAGCACAATGATTTTGTATACAATCCTACATTACACTTGCATTTTATTAACACAACTTTAGCCACTCAAATTGGAATATTATACAAACGTATATGTACAATTCATATTGGTACACAGATAAAATAAGGCACTAATATTTTTCAGCATACATATGCCTATGTCTATATCAAAGACAGAGAAATGAAACATCTTAAATGCCAAGTTACACAATTTAACTGCTTTACCTGTCAATGTGGAACATATTTGCCACAAATCTGCCACTTTTTCCCCCTAGGGAAATCAATAGTGCTAATTATTTTCTTGAATCCAGACTTACTAAAAAAAGGATTTGGGTAATTGTTTGATAACTATCACAGAAAGGAGGAAGATTTTTCTGTTGTATTTAGGGCTTTAAAACTTGCTTATTATTGTCAATTTTTTCCAAGGCTATTGCTAATGTAGCAAAGAGCCATAATATTAAGCAACTCAATAAATCCAAACATCCTAATTAAAATGTTTTCTACAGCAGAACTGGAAGGGCATAAAGCTAACTTAGATAAGAAATAGATCACATTATTTTAAAATAAAATAGCATTCATATAAAATCAAGAATTATAATTTACTATGAAAAACTTGCAGAAAATATAGGATAAATAAATAAGATCTGATCACTAATAAGGCGGAAAGTTGTTTTGTTATTGCTTTAAAATCAAGTCTACAGTTTTGATAATGCAGACAACTTTTTCATTTATTTTCAGAAAAAGTAACTTCTTGGTTCGTCCAAATGTTTTGGAATGAAAATATCTGTGGTGATACTGACTGAAGTTGAGTTCATTTGTTCAAATAAATTCATCATTTGACATTTAGCATAGGTTCAAACACTATCCTTCTTACAGGAATACAGATGTTTGCCACTTTCTTTACACACAGACAATTTTTTCAATATTTTTAACATTTTCAGAGAGTGTTTCAGAACTACCAATACATTTGAAACCCTGCTAAATATCGAAGTGAAAAGTCCTATGAGCTCAGCATCTCTGAAGATTCCTCTGTAAGGATTAAAACATTCTACCTGGACCATACAACAAGAACTTCCCAAAAGCCACTAAACCCTCAAGGAACTGCAAGGGAAGGAGCAGTCTGTTAGATTTAAAAGACCCCCTGCCAGAACCACAGCCCCACTAAGTGATGTTTTAAAGTTGTCAGTCCCCTGAGGAGAAGCCGGAAACTCTTTATGACCTACAAAGTATTTGTTTTCCCAACAGCTCTTTGGCACAGCTTGGGATTCTTGAGGTCAGGAACAACAGCAGCAAAAGTTTGCTCTGTTCAAATTAGTTCTGACTGGTCTCTGAGTTCCCAAGGTGATAATTCAACACTATTATTAACAATTGCGTTATTGGAGCAAATTCAAAAGAGAAATAATTATGGTACAACCAAACATTCTTAGCTTTTTGAAAATAATGTATAAATAATGAAGAGAAAAATAACTTAATTTCCATATTAGGAACAAATTAAATTAAATTGTATATACAATTTTGCTTTGTCAACTAAACAACCTTTTGGATTCATTATTCCAGAAGAATCCACATATTTTATAACCTAACAAGTTTCTAGATTAAAAAGTTATTGAATTTAACCGTAGCATTTTAAGAGTCTATTCAAGAGAGAAATTATGCCATGAAATAATTCAAGAGACTTCAAACTCTGAGGCCTAATTAGCCAATTTGGAGTCTTGATAGCCTTGTCAATGTCCTTACAAAACAGTCTGGGGCGAGGGAGTCTGCTCTTACAATGGGCATGGTAAAACATGGAACGTCCACTTATTGGACATAAGAACATTGCTCATAATTTTGTCTATCTCCAGCTTATAGCTGTCCTTTTTTCTGAGCGAATGGACATAATTCAAAACACTGAATGCCTACCCTACAGCAATTTTATTTGCTTCAGATATTGAAGAATTAATGTCGGGCCCATATACTTTTTTTTCAAATAAAACTGATATTGAAGACTGTCCATTTAATTTGCTGTAGAGTTGTCCAGCCATAAAGTAAAAGTTATCTAAAAAACAGTGAACTACAGCAGAAGGACTAGATCAACAATATAAAAATACTTGGGAGTAACTTCACTGGGCAAGGGAAAGGATTGATTCTTCCACTGATCTATGCAGTCCCTGCCACCTACCACCATGATTTATAATGGTGGAACAGATGAATTTGCTTATGATGAAATATGGATTGGGTTGGGAAAAGAAAGCAAGGGAGGGCTGTGATTCAGAAGTAGCTAACATGATTAATAAACAAATGATATGTTTCCTAAATCCTCACTGAAAACTAGATCATGGACACATTTTCATCACAAAAGACAGCCACCTATCTATTGATTGTCACCAGTCAGAGGAAAGCACTAGAAACCTAAATGGATCAACTGGCTGACTCAAAATGAGGCAGATTTATACTTCATACTCACATCTGCTTCTCAAAAAATTTACTACTAATCTCCTCTTGGTAGTTTACAAATTTCTACGATACATATGGGAACTTACACCGTGAATTCTATCCTTTTGTATTTCCAAATGAGAAAAGAAACGGAATGTTTTTCTTTCCCCACTCTTTCAAGTTCTTTGAGTGATGTTGGTTAGGATAATGCAATGTACAAAGTTAAAATATTTATACAGTTGCTTATCAACCTTTGTGGTTGATAAACAATGATTCATAGCTTAGGTGATAGATGAACCTAGCAAATCCAAGGTTTATTTTACAATCTATGATTAGCAAGCCATAGCTAAGCAAGCAATGAATCTGGTCTATATATTTATATAATAAAAGATCATTCATTCAAGCAGATTAATGTGTAGCATTGACCACACATCATATTTACATTCATTTAGATTACTTATAATCATTTATAGTTAAGATAGGCAACCCTGGTTGAGTTATGGACTACTTTTTGCCATTATTTAAAGTTTGCAAATATTAAACATTGCCATTTAAATTCATTTAGTAATTATTAAGTTCATGAATTGAGTAAAAGAAAATAAATCCAGTGATTTTTTAAAAATGTACATAATACCTTTGGACCAATATTTTCCTCTTTTTCAGATCCCTATCTGAAGTTATGCATAAAGTGTGTCCCACATTGTTTACTTTAAATTCCCTTCCCTTCCCTTTTTATTCCCTTAAATCTGTATAATCAATCTTCCCTAGCACTCAAGGCTTTAATTAACATCTCTTCTCCAAAGAAACCATATTTTCTCCATATTTCAGTTCTTTTTGGGTCAATTGAACATTCATATAAATAGTTAATCTGTCTTAAAAGAGGCCTTACTATGGTAGTCTAAATTTTACTTTAAGTTAAATGTTAGAAAACATATTGGGTGGGGGCTGTTTGCACTTATGAATTCTGAAAATAGGAACTTACATGTTACTGGAGAGCAATATCTAATATGCTAACTATAAAAAATGTGGAAACAGGTTTTAAGAACATAGCACCTGTATATAAACCAATTCATGCTCAATTGTAAAATTAAGATACAAAACTGTCAGAAACTATATTCTTAAATTACATGAATTATTTGAGACAAATGCCTGGGGATTATCATTATGAGTGCTAGACAGAAACACTAATGGGAATTGAAAGATTTCTTGAAACAAACAATAAGAAATAAAAGAAAGGAAGCTACTGTCCCCTTTCCAAACTGCATGTGCTGTCACCTAATTACAACTATTCATTCTTCATTAACCTCTTGCCCTATTCTGGAAATGTTGTTTTCTGAAGCATGTGTGTTCTTTCCATATGTCTTCTATTAACAACATCCTGTTTGGCCAAGGATCTTTTTTGGAATAATTATAAATACTTAGCAACATGCTACAGACATTGAAAATAAGTGATGTATTTAAGTTTAAAAAGCTACCAACTGCTCATATAGCTTATGAAGAAAATGGTCAAGAAGCCTACCCAGAATCTCTCCTCATGAAGAATGTAAAAATTCTAACGGGCAGATCTGATCAAAACTCTGATCAGACAAACCGATTATCTATTCCTATAATAGGAAGCCTACCTAACTTACTTAATCATATATGGGGAAGGTTACAAAACCAATGTGTAACAAGATTTGAAAGTCCAAGTACTGAATATATTCTAATCAACTTTATATACACACCTCAATACTTACATTCAAACATATTTCATATCTCATCCTGCTTTATACGTACTGTAAATGCTACAAAATCTCAGCAATTTGATCACTCTGACAGTTGAATTTGTGTAGCATACAGGTAGTCCTCAATTTACAACCATTTACTTAGCAACTGTTCAAAGTTACAATGGCACTGAATAAAGTTATTTATAACTGGTTCTTGCAGTGACACTTAACAATTGTTGCATTATCTACAGAATCATGTAATCAATACTTTTGGTGCTTGACAACTAGCATGTATTCACAATAGTTACAGCATCCCAGGGTCATGTGATTACCGTTTGCAAACTTTTCAGCCAGTTTCTGACAATTAAAGATAGATTTACTTAACTTACCCTTACTTTGGGTAATACCTGTAGCCCCTGAGCACACCCACCCAGCTGGCCTTTTCAAAATGCTTTGAAGACCTAGTTGTGTGTCTGAACCTAGGGACTAAAACAGGGGTGGGATTCAAATTTTGTAACAACTGGTTTGATAGGCATGGCTAGGTGGGCATGGCCATATGACTGGGTGGGTGTGGGTTTGTTTGTTTTTTTCAGCAAACTTGCCTCCTCTGGGCTTCAGGGAAGCCTTTTTGATCCCAGAAGGCTTCCCTGGGACCCAGGAAGGAAAAAAATAGAGCCGGGGGGGCACAGCCCCACCCTGCGCTCCATTTTGGGGCCTTCTGGCCTTAAGGGAGACACTTGATGGGGGGCGCTTTTGCTCCCAGGAAGGCAAAAAATGGAGGGGGGGGATGCTGTGGCTTCCCTCCATTTTTTGGCTTCCTGGGCCTCAAGGAAGCCTCCTGGGTGAAGCAGTAAGTAAGCGAGGAGAATCCCAGCACAGCTGATCATAGGAACATCTGATCGTTGGGAAGGGAAGAAAAAACCTTAAGAGTGACTGGGAGGGAAAGAACGCAGTCAGCGATATCGGGCGTGCACGCAATGTTGCGTATGCACGATAAGGACTGACTGGGCAGAGAGGGGTGGGGCCAGCCACAGGCTCGATTTGTCAGTTCACCGAACTGTGCAGAATCGTAACAACTGGTTCTATACAACCATTCCGAACCGGTAGAATCCCACCCCTGGACTAAGATGTGGGTCAGAGCCCATTTTGGTTATGTTGGAGGTTTTTTATGATAAGCTGCTATGCTTTATTTTAATATTTCAATATATTTTATATTTTAACTTTATGAGCTATCCAGTCATATACTTGAGATGGGCAACTATGTAAATAAAAAAGAAATAATTTTATTGACCAAGCAAATTTAAGAACATTATATTATTTGATAAAGTGGCACAACTGCTATTTTTTTTTTTGAAAATTTTATTGATTTTTAAAAAAAGACATAAACAAACAAAACACAGAACATAAAAACATAAAACATCTTTCTTGAAAGCAGCCTGATCCCGGTTACATCTTAGTGCAGACACCAATTCAAATTCATACTCATTTTTATATTCCATTCCATATCTTATTACCATTCTCCATTTGTATATAACTTCACCCCTCTTTCAACTTTCTTAATTTTATTTTATTTTATTTATTACATCTCAATTTAAATCATCATACTTATATTCTTTGTCTGTCCTATTTCAGCTGTCTATTATCTTTTCTCATTGAACAAAATTTTTCCTGTAGTCACTGATTGGAGTATAACGCATTTATATCTTTCCCCTAAAGATTATGACATTTAATATAATACATAACTTCCATTCGGATTCTGCTTGGTACATTCTAAAACTACACAATGTATTTTTTAAAAAGGGAAAAGATTACAAATTTATAACATAAATAAAACAACAATCCATACCAATTCAATTCTATCATTAATGTTGATATTCATTTAAATCTTAAACATTTTACACATTGCTTTTCAAATAGGTATCATACTTCTATGGGAACACTTATAAGCTTTCCATAATTACTTCCTTCCCACTTCACTTATGTTTTATGATATGTTGAGTAGTTAAAATGTCCCCATTCCTTCCTAATTCAATTCTCTCATTTATTTCATTTCATTTATTTTATTCACAAAAGTTTCACTAAATTAAACTATTTTATTTCACTTTTTAATCATATGTTGTTTCCAATTTTCTAACATTATTTCTATTGCAAATATAACTATACAATCTTATGTGCCTTTACAGAATCCCTTCAGTTAAATTTTCACCCATTACCTCTGAATAAATCCTGTTTCTTTACATCTTGCTCCAAGCCTTCGTAACTTCTCTTCCCTTGCTTCTTCCCTTTCTTCTCTCTGCCCTTTTTACCCCCGTCTCTCCTCTTCCATTTCCCCGAATTCTCCTTTTCTGTCACTTTCCAACATTATATCCCCTTTTCACATTATTTTTCCCTTTTTTGGCTGTTTTTTAGGTCTTAAATTCTCCATTCTCTTTCCCCCTTTTCCCTTTTCCCCCCAGATAGAATTACTTGTTCATTAAAAATGGCTTCTTCTTTGTCCCAGTCTTCTTGTTGCACAGACTTTTCTTGCTGTTTCTGATAAACACCAGAGGAGCCCTTCCCTTCTTGTTCCTGTTCTTTAAATTTTTTAAATTCAATTTTCAATTAATCCAGTTCATTCCGTTCATCCAAAAGTGATGCCATTATAGAGTTTTCTTTTTTTCTTTTTTAAACAACCACCCAATCGTTTTCAGTCATTCAAATGTGATTTCCAAAAGTTCCAAAGTCACCAAACAATCCAAATACACAAAACTATTTCTTTTAACACTTTCTTCTTTTTTCGCTTTCCCTTCTTGGGGTTACTATTTAGTTGCAAAGTTCCAGTTAAAATGTATCCTTTAGAAATCTTGTTAAGATTTAACTTTTAAATTCTTTTGAATTCCAAGCAGTCTCCTCCTTTGAAGTCCTGCCCTTATTCTTTTCCTCTCCCTTCCCACTTATAGCAAAAAAAGGATTTTTAAGCGTTGAGAAATCTTTATTGTCCCTTTGGCATTTAATTATATTTCCAGCTTAGTTACCTGTTGGTGCCAAAGCGGATTTTTCCGATTTCTTTATTCAAATCTTCTCGTTGTCAGCGTGAGGAAGGAGAGTGAAGGAAAAAAAAAAACTTTCCGTTTTCACTTTCGTTCGCTGCTTCCAGCTCTTCTTTGGGAGCGATGTATCTTTTGCAAAATTTAAATTCCAGGGTATCTTAGTTGTTGCTTTTTGTCCCGGTCAGCCAAAAACTTTCACTTCTTAACTTCCTCCTGCACTTTCTTTTCCGGCTGAGTGCTTCTTTGAGGCGGCCATTTCTGACCGCCGCTCTGCCGCCTTCGGAAAAGGGAGTTTAGCCAGCTGAGGAGGAGAGGTGCGGCTCCCCTCAAACCCTGCTGGGTCTCCCCTGTCTTCACCACCTCTACGGGGTGGCTTAGCCCCGAAGCCAACTGGCTTGGGGCACTCCAGTGGCGAGCCCAGGCAGAAACCGCGCACGATCGCGGATTTCTGCCTGCCACCGAAGCACTACAAACCGGAACTCGGCACAACTGCTATTTTAAAACCATCTGAAGCAAATTACCTCACCAAATTTTTGTGACTGCAATTCTAAAGAAGATATCAATGGCAACTTTCTAGATACATTTTGGAAGCAATCTGAAAAACTCAAATTGTATTTTCTTATCTACAAACATATAAACACACCACTATAGTATCAATGAAGACAGTCTATTTCTTCAATTTAGTTTATTGACAAATCATCACAAGCTGATAGTGGATATTTTTCATGTAAACTTGAGCATGGCTATTCAAACATGAACCTTTACAAAATGACAGAAATATTTAATATATTTATATATCAAATCAAGGTTTTTATCTTTTATCAAGTTTTCCTCTTCATAAAAAAGAGATACCCTGTCTTCAACTGGCAATGATGTCAAGTTATATCTATATGAAAAAAAAGGATAAATGTATCTTTTTCCAAAAGACTCTTCTATAAAAGATTAAGACAAAGTTTTAACAACTTCCATAAATAGTACCATCTAGTGGCCAACAGAAAAATTTGGATAGTTTTAATTAAATTGTGAGTTTAGAGGCCTCTTGTATTAAATCCAGTGCTTTACACATCATCCCATATAATCCTATTAATATGAATCAAGTATTTTTAACATCCTGAATATAGCCGGGTAGGAAGAACTACTCAAATTGTCTGAAAGCTGGCAAAGTTACTTCAGTTTCTATTAGTAAAAGGTGCATTAGTTTACTTAAATTGATCTCTAATCTTGGCACAGAATCCATTTAAAACTTGAATTTAACTTGAATATTCAGTCCCACATTCCATTAATACCCAAGGCAATCACCTGATTACTAAGGCTATGCAGCATTTTTGCAAACAGAGCTTTGGAATTCATAAGGGTGTATATTAAATGCCTCTTTTTCAATTGTTAAGGCAGCTATGTCTTTTCATATATGGTGGCTTCAGAAACTGTTTCCAATTGTGTTTTCACACCTGTGTATCCTGTTCACAGAGCATGTGAAGACAACTGGTATATACAATTTCAAAAGAGACTGTACTTTGTATATGTTCTGAAAGATCTAAGTCTATCAATTTTTATAGTACAATTGTTAGAAGATGGATTCATTATATTTAATGAATTATTTCTAGGCTTAGCAAAGCATTTGAAAGGTGCTTTTACAAAACGTATTAGTGCAACTAAAGCATCACTCTTAGAAGCATTAAAGGAGCTGTTTCCTTTGCAAGACTCATAAAATTGCTTTGCAGGCTGCCTTTTAGTTGCTCACAGGTATACATGCAGACAATATTACTGCTGAACAGCCAGGAAAATGAAGTTGCTATGCAGAGAGACAGATGCAAAGGCAACAGGGAGCAGCCTCCTGAGCAGTTTATTTTATTATTCTTTGTGAAGTGCCTCTTTCAAATGCTTTATATAGACCTATTCTTTTCTTCATGCTCCTGGAAAAAGTTGTTCCCTTATTTGTGCCAAAGCTAGAAAATATGTTTTCTTATGCACAAATACAAGAAACAAAACAAAACAAAATACTACTGTAATGACTGACCTAGTGTTGTGCCATCTTCACCCATAATACACTTCATTGATGCAATGATTTGTTGAACAACTGGAGGGGAAAATGATGTGGCATACACTGTACTGTGTGAGTAGACACGGAGGTAATCAATCAGCTCCTGGTAAAGCAAATATACCATATATTAGAAGATATATTCTTCATAACAGGTAAATTGGAACTGGTTTATTGAAATAGTATCTTGGAACAGAAAAGAAGAAGGGTGTGAAAAGATAATTCACTTAGCTAATGGTATTAACTAAGGTTCTGTGAAAACACACCATCATTGCAGTTAGCCAAATGGTTTTTTAGGAATGAATTCTATAGAAGAACTGGATTAATACTTTGAAAATTACAAGACACTGTTAATTGTTAATCTATTTAACAAAATATATTATTGTGTACTTGATTTATAGCATTTTTGCATATGCAGTATTCATTATTTTAAAACTTTATGCTAAAAGAAGGTGAAGGATAATTCAAAATTATTTTCCTCCTGGTGACTAGTACAAAGTTGTCTTGACAATTTTCAAGATATATTCAAAAGGAAGAAAAAAACACGAAGAATACTTCTAAGAATTTTGAACTTGAGTTCTTAGTATATAGATCAATTTCTGTATTTTCCATGATTAATCATGACAGATCTCCATCCAAAGTATGCCATCACTTTGCTGAATTCTATTATAGTTTCTAGTATATGGCATTAATATGAATTAAGCATATTGAAGTATGAAGCTATCTTAAATTTGTTATATAGTGCTTTCAACAGAATATTGTTCAAAGCACATTTAGCTGAATATAATTTCTAAAAATTTCAGACAGTAAGTCTAAGAGCTATTGCCATATTGAAGATTTTAAAAAATATAATTTTATTACTTATCAGAGTACATAATACTACTGAAACTAAAAATAGTGGGAAAAGTGGAAAGGGGAAAATATAAAAGTGCAGGATGAAGGGAAAAAAGGAGAAAAATATTAACTTCCAACTCTTTTCAGCACAGTAGTATAAAATAACATTACAACCTCAACATTTTACTTTATATGCTCAGTATTTACTAGTCATTTCTGTAGCAATAAATAAATAAATCAGTAAATCCCAAGTCAAGGCTTTATTTTTTTCTAACTCAAGCACAAAATCCAGAAGTAGTTTCCAGTTAATAATAATAAGTCTTTATTGATTAGCCCGTGGGCCATATCAAAGTGCTAAGTTCCAGCAACAATTTGTTACTAAAATTTAATAAAAGCAATTCAAAATGAAATTTGATAAAATACTATTTAAAATGGAACTTGATAAAATGCAATTTAAAATGAAATCTAGACAAAATACGATTTAAGATGAAATAGTAATAAAATACAATCCAAAATAAAATTGTAATAATGTACAATAATTTAAGATATAGATAAAATATAATAACATATTCTGGAGTCACCCTTGCAATCTACCCCAATCAATCCCACATATGCAGATCTCAACCGAATCATTTTGTTTAGATACTGTGCTACTTTAAATGTTATTTTCAAGTTCTGGCCGGACATAAGGTAAGTTATTTTGCTATGGGTATCCCAATGGGTCATTCGTCTGATACATAGACCAAGATACCTGTCTCTCATCCTCTTATACAGGCAACAGTCAAATAAGATGTGAGCCACGACCTCTAACTCTGTCGCTCTGCAAATGCAGAAACGCTCATTGTATGGTACTGCATGAAATCTCCCATATCTAACCATTGTGTCAAGCTGTTCAGACCTCACTCTTATGAATATCTCCCTGTTTTGGGAGTTGTGACTTCAAGTAGCTATCTCCTTGGAAAGTACATTTGTATTTACTCAACCATTTCAAGTTACCTACCTTACTAAGGATAGCTATATCAGTTTGTGCATCTATATCCTTAATTCTTTGGACAACTCTTTTTTAGATTGTTCTCCTGTTACACAATAGATAGGAAGACCACAGCTTCTTACAAAATTTGTTAGTTTAATGATCCAGGAGATTTGTGATTGTAGTTTTATTTGCTCTAGTAGGCATAATTTGGGTAGTCCATTTCATTAACTTTGCACCAGTAGTTATAAGCTCTAATTTTAGATAATGCCTGAATTGTATAAATTCCCAATTCAGCTCTAACTGCTGCAGCAGATGTTCTTGGGTCTACACCCAAAATACATCTCAAATGCTGGGACTGTGTTTGTTCTAGGACTGTGGTTGAGTAAAGACCCCAAATTTCTGCTCCATACAAGAGCATTGTGGTAATCTTAGCCTTATAAACCTTGATTAATGGGACTAGGGACCCTGGATAACTGGTTTTTTAGTTTGAGCAACAAATTCAAATGGACTTTTGCTCTAAATGTACTCTGTTGATGATGGCAGGCCCAAGATCCAGTCTTGGAAAAAGTTACACCCAAATATACAAAGGAATTAATCTGTAGCTGGAATGGTAGATGGCTGAATTTGTTCCTGGTTTCCAGATAGAAAAAAGTCAGATGTATTATTGTCTTTGATTAAAATCAAATTAAATCAAACCTTTATTGTCAATGCACAACATGTGTACAATGAAATTGAAAAAAAAACCAGTTAATTTCTTCCAGTGGGAATTAATATCTTTCCATTTTTATGAATAAAGCATTCTCACTACTCTCAAAATGTACAAGAAATTTCCATATTTTTTTACGATTGAAGTAACTGATGTTCTGTACATCAATTTTCCAGATAACACCAAAGTGTTCAAACTTTTAGATAGCTGCAGCCTCATGGGATGCATCTTCTGAAGTTATGCGATATAAAAGAACTGGTATGAAAGGGCTGCTGAGCTGACGTAGTATGGTCTTTGGCTAACCATAAAAGAAGTTAACTAAAGCACATAAAATTGAAAATATGACAAGCCAAATGAGGATAGAAGAAAAGCAAAGTGTACAGGAATAGTTAAGAAGTATTAAGTCTTGTTTTCACTGAAATGTGAAATTTGTACTAGGGCTTTATTTCATTATAATGCACTACAGTATTAAAAGTGAGTAGGTAATATCACTATCATGATACATATAAGAGGAGACACTTTTATCAAAGCAAAAATATCAAATAAGCTTTGAACAGCAATATTTACTATATTTATATTTTATTCTTGGAATAAGATAACTAGCAGCTAGAATAGACTACTGTCATCTTCCAGATTTAAAATTTTAATATGTTGGCAGTAAATAAATACTTGTTGGGTTATGTATTTTTTCATAGGAACACACTGTGACAAGAGTACAAAGAAAACAGCATAGTACAAAACCACTTATCTGGTTCTTTGTGATTTTTCCATAAACTTATGCAAAGTTTTTTTTGAAACAAGTCTTTTTACCTGAAATTCTAATGGCCAGCTTCGACATTCTAAAATCAGTAAATTGCTAATATTACAGTTCGAAGCCTCCCCACTTTACAATTAACCAAATTCTCAATAACTATTTTTTACCTTCTTGCCTCCAACGTATCCTCCAGCAGCTCCAAAGCTCTTAGAGAATGTCCCCATCATAATATCCACATCCTCAGGGTTAAGACCAAAGTACTCAACTATACCCCGGCCATTGGGACCCAGTGCTCCTATACTGTGCGCTTCATCCACGTAAAGGTAAGATTTGTATTTTTTCTTAAGAGCAATTACTTCAGGTAGTCGGACTATGGATCCCTCCATGCTGTTACAGAAAAGCACAAATCAAATTGAGAATCTCCAACATCATCTTTTAAAATGGTTCATCTAATATTTTCTAATAATCACTGCAGTAGACACACTTATGCATAACACACCTCTCTGCTTCTATATGAAAAAATGGCAGAAGATCTTATATGTAGCAATCTGGCATGGAGTCATAGGCCTCAACTGGGAAAAGAAACACCAGTGACCAAAATCCATGAATCAAATTTTGAGTAGGGTTATGTATTTCCAAAAGTTGAGAGGCTATTTTGCAACCATATGCGTTAGGTTTATACATAGACAGGGAACTTGGTAAACCTTTTCATGTAACAGATGCTCAAGAATCAGTATGTCAGCTGCTTTACAAAATCATGGCAAGGACTTTTAATACCATCATTTAAAAAAATGGTTACTTAACATTTTAAATTCAACAAAACCAGTATATTTTTGGGTTTGTGAAAAAGATGTTATTAGATTTATAGTAAAGTTTTAGAACCTGCTTTTGTTGAAAATATTGAAGCACTTATTCATTTTACCAGGACTTCCCAAAATGTCCATGTGTCTGCACATAAAACAGACTCCATTGCTGCAGAGCTTAAAAGTAAAAGTAGATTTACTGATATTAGTACTGCTTGGGGCATGCACGTGTATTACTGCTACATTAAAGAGAACTGCCTGGCAACTTGCAGTATCAGGAATCCTGATACTGCCAACATTAAGTAGTGAAAATCCTATGGGCTTTTTTGGTTACATTTTGCCTTAGAACAGAAATGAACAAATGAATATGGTGAACGTCAATGGAATGATGTGATAGGTTACCTGTATATGCCTTCAACTATGATGAGAATTTTTTTCCATGGCCTGTGTGTGCGAGGTTGGCCATATACAATGGCATCTTTCAGTAGCTTCTCCAGGCTTTGCATATCTATACACAAAGAGCAGAGTTACAAATCTACTTCAGAAAGGGACTAAAAGCAGAAACAGAAATAAAAAGCACAATCGCAGTATGTATTTAGATAAAGGCTGTGGCCTGTTTAGAACCAGGCTGCGCAAGAGGTTCGCTGGCGCACAGATGCACAGCTCGACTTGCGCAAGCAGCAGCTAGGGCGCATGTAACCAGCTTGACATGTGCAAGTAGCGGGCTGATACACACACACACATACACACACAGCTCAACTTGCACAAGCAACCGTTCAGCATACATACATATACACAGCTTGTTTTGAGTGATTGGCAGGCCAACACACACATGCATGTGTGGTGGCTTACTGCTTGCACAGGCTGTCAAGGTGGGGACTGCTGGTTTAGATCAACTGGTAACTCAGAAAACCTTACTCTCTTATATGGATTAAAGGAACAATGACATGTGAAAATTAAATCATATCTATATTTATGATATTTATATATGTCCAAATGAAATTAAACATTTCACCACTTCATGTTAACCATAAAGGAAAATGAATCAGGTATGCATACAGTAGAGCAATGTCTAAACTGATTCAAGAGGGAAAAACATTAGAAACAACTATTGTGAGGTGAATTCATGAACACACTGGGAATTAAATATATTTCTGATTAGGCAAAAATAGGGTTAGGCAGAAAATTATTGAATGATACCATGACTTCTTAAATCATTTTATAAATTAACTAGAATTAAAGGTAAACAATGAGATCTCTATGTTAATATTAAGTATTCAGATGGTAAAAATGAAAGATACTGTAAAAAGTTTAAAAAGGATCAGTACAAGATGAGTCACAGTAAGGAAATGAACCTCAACATAAACACAGGGATAATAGATAGTATCATAATGTCTCAATATTGATTTACTGTGCACAGCAATACTGATTGTCCAGGGAAAGAGACCAGGAAAGCTACTGAACAGTAATCAGATATGACTTTAGCATTGTAAAGTAGAAAGTCATAGAAGAAAACAAGTTAGGTAAAATTCAAGGGCAATTAAGACAGGTTGAATTTATGTTTTAGACAACATGAATGGATTGCCAAAGGAGAAGTAAAAAGGTGGAACATAACTTCAAAATTTGACTTACTATGGCTTGAGAAATGCCTATATTTCTAGTGTGAAAATTATTTAAAATATTTGTTTTTATATTTTAATGTGCTTATGGGCTTTGTTTCTTTATGCATTATTTGGACACATATGCGATGATATTCCATTATTATTGAACTTCCTTATATCTGTATTCTACTCATAATGGTTAATTTACACACTCATAATTTATTGTAATAAATTACAATATAAATTTTTGATGTAATAAACGAAGCTTCTGATCATAAACTTAATTTTTATTTATCAAAACTGAGTTGGGAGAGACACAATAAAGAAGAAACAAAACCGGAAGATACCAAGCCTGATTCTTTGCTTTTTCCTAGCACAGCTTTACATCCGACAGATAATGTCTGGGTTAAGTATTTTATAAGAGGTTTAACAGTGAACAGGGGATAAGACAATGTCTTATTGGTTTCTAATGTATTTATAGATAATCTTTGAAGAATACTTGTGGAAACATCAAAGAACTATTTGCTGTGGATGTAAACATACTGCCTTTGGATGACACCCAATAGTTATTGATATATCAACTCTTTTAGGGTAACACCTATTTTGAATTTATTGCATCAATTACCAATACATTTTTGGGCCCAACAGTTATGGTGCTAGTCATTCCCTTAAAAACTATTATGATATAGTGTCCCACTATATCAAATAATCCCCTGCCAGAATTTATTATGCCTGGTCTCAGATCTGGACATCAAGAGAAGCTTGCTGCAGACCTCCACTCTTTGTAAGATACAATAGACAGACAGCAGGTGGTAATTTTTCTCAGTAGCATAACCCTAACCCTGACCCCCCAAAATTAAGGTGGCACCGTCTCTGCTAGCATTTTGTAAAAAAGCCAAGGAAGCTGTTTCAGTATGCAGTCTGCTCTAAAAATTGAATTAAAATTTAAAAATCAAATCAAATCAAATTATTTTAGTTTTATGATAGCTAAAGTAATGTATAGGTTTTTGTTATTATTTTAATTATTTACTGATAGTTTTAATTGCTGGTTTTCATTTTGCAATATACAGTTCAGTTTCTACTAGGATTGGACAAGTTATCAATACTGCAAAAAAAAAATACTTCCAATTTTTTAAAAGTGACCAGGTATATTAGCAGAACTTAAATACTCACTATTGTGTTTAAAGATCCGAATTGTTGCTCCTGACAGTCTTGCTCCTAGGACCAGTGATGCATGATTCAACTCATCACTCAGTATTAGACAACCCTGAATATAAGGAGATAATCCAAAAGAAATAATTCAGAAAGATACAGATAAATCTTGGTGGTCCTCCAGAATCTTTTTCCATCTAATTTGAAGCCTAAAGCTTAGAAGCAACAACAAAATTTCTTCTGTAATGTAATCAAATCCACATATTCCAACCAAGATAATATAAATGGCCCTTTGTTACTCACAGGATTTCTTTCTAGCTTAACAACTACCCTGTTTCTCCAAGAATACGGCCTTCCCCAATAGGAAGTCCCAGCATGTTTTATAGGCATGAAATGAAATTAAGCCCCTCCCCCAAATTAAGGCCTATATTAAAACATGCGAAATGGGGGGGAATGGTGGGAGGGCTTGCCGCTAGGAAGTACTTTTGTTGCACACCCGGATATGGTGCTGCCTGCGTTGACCCCGATACGAAGTGCCCCACCAACGCTGAGGTCAACATCCAAGCTGTCGCCACCCGCCCACCCAAAGATGCAAGGGGGGGGGGAATTAAGTCACCCCCGAAAAGACAGCCTAGCTATTTTTTTGGGGCTCAAAAAAAAAAAAAAAAGACACGGCCTTATTATATGAGAAACACCGTACACATATGAAATTGTGGATACCTTGGAAAAAATATTTTATGCCTGCACAACAGACAACTACTGTTTCGAGCATGCATAAAACACACACACTTACAACCCCCCCTCCATATTCTAAAAAACCTTCTCCAAAAAAGAACCATATGTCCCAAACTGCGAAAACATGAAAACCTTTGCATAGATAACAAGATCAGATCTGTATTTATTAACTACAGATACTCAAAACTGTGGGCAATATAACTGCAGATATTATTCCCTGGTGGATTTTTAATTTAGTTCATTTTCACAGGACTGAATACATTTATGCAAAGGTAGATAAGCAGCATTTTTGTCTTGATTTATAGTTTATGATAATAAGAAGGCAAAATAGTGCAGTGATTAGATCACTTTTGCTGACAGAATGTTTTCATGAAAGGAAATTTTTAGAAATCAATGAATATTCCATCTTTAATAAATTTCTCAATTTAATGCTATTTGAAAGAAAAAGAATAATATACCAAGTTAAGAAGAATCCTTGATGTATTAAAAGTTAAAAATCAGCACCAGCATTTGGCATAGTCATAGTGTCTGTATATTGCTAATGATTTTTTATATGATTGATCTGTTGTCTTTTCTGCTATCATCACTTCTCACTAACTCAAAATATTAAATAATATTGGTTATATTTAAAAGCTATAATGGGAGAATAACAAAACTGCAAAAAATAGAGCACATTCTGTACAAATTTATTCAGATACTTTCTATAACCAAATGTTTATGTGATTACCAGCAGATACTAGGTGACAATCATTTTTTTAAATTAAATCAATGAATATATTTAATTATTTAAAACTCACTAATATCTTCATGACTCACTGCAGCCTAAAATATTGAAAAGTTACTTCTTTAAAATCATAGTGGCATAAGTTCTCCTAGAGTAATTTGTTTTTCCTCTGAGAAACTATATTTGTTAACAAATTGTATTTGTTAAATACAATTGTATTAAATACAGGAATTTTCATTCTTCTCTTTTATCACATATATAAATATTTATTTAGCTATTGTGTTTCATATCTATATATTGTGATTTATATTACTGTGATCTACAGTATAAGGTTCTAAACAACTTATTGAGACAAAGACATGCAAAGACAGGGTGAGGTCAGTGCATTTTCCTGAAGCCATACCTTGCCAACCAAAGCAGGAATATTCATAGAGTTTGTGGCAAATCCCATCCCATATGCCAAAACTGATTCCACACCAAGAAATCTGGCTATTAAACTTTCTAGTTCTTCATGTTTATCCAGGTTTCCTGTAAATATGAAAAAAGTAAGGTAAAATACCACCATATTCCCAAAAGGTTTTCTTTTATGGTAAGAATAAAAAATATTGGAATTATTAGAAGAATTCTACTATAGTAACTGAATTAAGAAAGCACATGCAGCAATACATTTTGAGAAGCCTTGGTGAAGAAGCTTTTTGTCTGAACTTACCCATCTCTTGCCTAGTACTGCAAACCCCACATCCATATTGTGAGAGAACTTTAGCCACAGAATTTGTGCAAACACCAGTGTTTTCTGCAAATCCAAGATAGTTGTAGGATCCCATGTTAATTACATCTTTTATTATCCTTCCTGTATACCTATATTTTAATTAAAACACAAAAATTTATATAGAGAGCACCAATGGTATTAACTATATTAACCATCAGTAATGGCTGCAATCTAGATAATGCATTTAGAAAATAAAGGACTTGGAGATGTAATGTATCGAGTTTTTAGTTCTCTAGCAATTTACTGAAAGCAGAGATTCCAAACTATGCCAAAAACTACTTTTTAAAATAAAGAAGTTCAAATAGCATAATATGATGTGGAAAGAATTGGCATTACTCATAAAAGATAACTAGTCAAAATCTTCATTATCTTTTGTCCAAAACCTATTAAGGCCCAGGTTGAAATAGCAAAGACAAATTATGCAATTCTGCTCTTTTTCACAATTTGATTGCGCATCATTAATTATAGCTTTTAAAACATTTCTAACATAATTGACTTTAAGCAAATAAAATGAGTACAATGCCAGAGTGCACATTGAAAAATGGAAGTTCTCTTAAGAATTAAAGCAGATCAATCAGCAATTTTAAAATAGCTTGATATCTCTTTGTATTAATTTCAAAATGTTCCTGTTCACAAGGATTTTAGTTTATCATTTATTTGTCACTTCCTCATGCAGGATATCCCGCATCAAGTTAAAGGAAGTGCATCTGAAAGTCAGTGAATGCTGTTATAAGGACAGTGCTAAAAATATATTAATATACAAGTATATTAAAACAGTCTAAAAGTATGTTAACTGTAACACCAAATCATAAAACAATTATTCCTGATCCCAAGTGCCAGTTCTCTTACCTACCACATCTAGAACTTTTTATTTGCTGTACCTCTTAAACATAGGCCAATCTGAAAAAAATATGATATGCCATTCCACCTAGAAATCATTTTCAACTCCAAATAGAAATTGGAGCTTTCAATTATTAAAAGCAAAGTATTAATTCCTGTTGTATTTGTCCTACCAGATTGTTTAGCACCAATAAATAATTGCAAGGGCAGAACTGGTGGATTTACTCAAGTTCGAGATTACTCTTATTATTATTATGCTTGGTGGACATGTCAAAAAACTAAAAAAAAAATCCAAATACATACTTTGATACAAAATATTTTAAAGATAAATATTCTATTGAAGCCAGAACTTTTCCTTTTAGAATTAATAAGACAACCAGTTAGAAAAAGCCAGGGAAGATTATTTTAATATATCATCACAACAGATTATTTGTTTTCCAAGATGGAAAAGTTTGGCACCACCCACTATGGAGGAATGGTTGAAGTTGACAGATTTTGCTGAAATCAAGAAATTCTTTTATTGGACAGAAACATTATTTTTATGCAAACAGTCCATAAGATTGCTTTTAGCCAGCAATCTTATGGACTGTTTGCATAAAAATGAATGTGTGACTTACATTTTTACAATTAGGATAAATTATGAAGAATATTGATAGTCACTTTATACCCTTTTATTTTCCATTTTTCTTAACTTCTTTTCCTTACATTGTTTTGTTTTTTCCTTGATTTCTTTCTTTCCTTTTTCCTTGTATTTGTCCAAAACTGAAAAGCACCTGCTAAAGATCCCTCCCCCACCTGAAGGAAGCTTAGAAAGGAGGCACACTATGAAATATGCTGCCCCATGAGGTACAACTCTTGTTCCTAGGGACTCTTAAGGGAAAATTATATCACCAAATTCAGGAACAATTCTAAAGTTGAACTGAGGACATAGCCTATCTCTAAAACTAACTGTTCAACTGGTTCAATTCCTCTAAAGATTAGCTACTTACAAACTTTTGAAAACCTTTTACTCACTTGAATGTCCAATTATAATCATGAGAAACTCGTTCCAACATATCCATTTTTGCTCCTGGAACACTGCAGATTGGCCTGTTCCAGCTATCTCTAATGCGCATGTAAAGATTCCTTGTGTAGAAGTTCTCAAAATCTTGGTACAGAGGAACAAAGTCCTAAAAACATGAGAAGTGCAATAATATAAATGATAACTCAACTTTGCAAATTATCTGGAAGCCATAGATGATTTATTTATCAGATTTTCATTCAATAATTGAATTTATATTAGTCAAACCCCAGGGAATATGAGAATCTTATTTTGAGAAGCTTCAAGAATTAATTATTTATAGGCTTTTTATAACAGTTAGCTATATAAGTAAGAGCTGACCCACTGAACTCATTTCTACATATTTTGGCTTGCACCTTATGTTGAAAAAGAATTTGACATTTCAGCATTGATTTTCTCAAAATCCTATTACTTGGAAAATACAACTTGATGATATACTTCATCTGCTAGGTTACCTCCAGCAGCACACATTTGTGAACCCAGGTTAAAATGTGCACACAATACAACATTTACAATACCGCTTGACACTCCTAGTATTGAAAGCCAATTTAAGCAACACAATTCACTTTTGCTTCTTTTAACTTGTATAGCAATTTAAGTTCAAATGAAAAAACAAAACAAAACAAAACTAACCCTTTTTTATATGCTTGGTCAAATGTTCTTGAATGCTCAGTTTCTTGGATCTCAACATGTGTGCATTTTTTCTACATTTAATAGCACTTTCTTTGTCTGGACTATTCTTCTTAATTAAACTACTCTTTCAGCCCACCAAATTTCAGTAATGTTAATGAAATGTAAGACTTGTAGTATTTTCTGTTTGCTCTTCATTTTCTGTGCATTATACAGACACAATGGAATCCTTGGGTTATGTACACTGACCTATTCCTTTTTGTATCCATATTCTTATTACGTAGTGCCTCTACTTCACATAGACACACATCCCAGTTTTTTTCTCAGTACTTGGCATTCTTTTTTTTCCTCTGGGATCTGCCCTCCTTCAATCATAGGTTTAAGATCTTCTGAATCAAGATTAGAAGGCAATGGTTATCATGCAAACTGTCATCCCAAAAGTTCAGTGCGTTTCTAAGTACCACCATGCATTTGTCAAAAATAGAAAATATTTCATTCATGAATCTGGAATACAGCCTGAAATTTACCATTACTGTGTATTCAAATTTGGCATAAATGAGTGTCCAATGCTAAAATATTCATGACTTATTTTCATTCTAATCAAATTGTGCTTCTCAAATCCAAGCCTATAAAAAGGACATTCTGGAGACTGTACAAGTGAGGCATCAGTTAGAGGTCCCTAATGATCCCAAGTTTTAGGATTTTGTAGTCCTGCAATTTTAATAGAACCATTTTCCTTAGGAATGAAAAATGTAGGATGTGAATATGGAGATTTAGAAGGGTAGTTAAGCTTTTTTTCAAATTGTCACCCAGAAATTCCTTTTAAGATGGCTGACTCTCAAAGTGGCTAGGCAACTAACTGAGATGACTCTTCTCCTAAATGCTCTAATTGAAATGTGACATTTTAAGTGTTATTTGTAAATCCCTTTACTGATATTACAGTAATACTGCAGCAAGATATTCCATGAACAATAGGGTGCCCTGAAGGCTTGATATCATTTCTAGCATGTCTCTTTTAAAAAATATGAAGATTTTGATATTGATGTCAGCTCTGAGTAGTTCATAATAGAAAACAGATTCCCTAAGTTTGACTGGACTTAAGCTTTATTCTGCTCACTGGACTTTGTTTTTCTTGGAAGATATTTTCTTCTCAACCAAGAAGCTTCTTCAGCTCTGACTGAATAGTGGGGAATAGAAGGATTTATATTCCTTGCAGACAGCTGGTTGTTTGCATTTTTTTTAGAGTTGTTAAGATCACCTGGACATTTATCTGTCATCAGGGTCACCTCAGTGATGCAAATGGGTGTTGGAGGAGTCTTGGAATTGTTGAAAGGACTATATTGTAGACAATGGAGATAGATGATGTTGTATCCCTCCCCCTCTGTTGAGTGAGGGCTGTTCAATTTTGACATAGATGGCCTCTAATGACCCCTCTTTTCAAACCAGCAGTCCCTCTGTCCAAAATGTGGACTTTGCTGTCTTCAAAAGAGCGGCTTTTGTTTTTTAAATGCAGATGGACTGCTGAATCTTGTCCTGATATGTTTGTTCTCCTATGTTGTGCCACGCACTTATGAAGTAATTACTTTGTTTCCCCAATGTACAGATCTGCACATGGCTCACTGCATTGTAGTCATATACCACGTTGCTCAATTTGTGGGTGTTTTATCCTTGAGGTGGACAAGCTTCTGCCTTAGTGTATTCTTGTGTCTGAAGTGTGCACGTGTATTGTGTTGAAGTTCCTCATGAGCTTTTCCAATATTCTTGCAACATATGGAATGACGTTGCTTCATTTATTGTTGTCTTCTTTGTCTGTTATGGAGAAGTTCCTGCTGGGCCTTTTTGGAGATTTGATAAGGCCCACTTGGGAAAGCCACACATTCTGAGGGCTTCCTTGATGTGTTTTAGTTCTTTTTCTTTCCCATTTTTGCTGGTAGGCAAGCCTTCAGCTCAGTGGTGTAACTCCCATTTTGTGCTCCAGGAGGTAGTGAGAATCAAAACATAAATATTGATCTGTGTGTGTGTTTTCTGTAAACTTCAATGTTAAGGCTTCTGTCTACCTTAATTGTAGCGCACAGTCTAGGAAGGCTATTTTCCTTAACATCTTCCCATGTTAATTTAATGTATCTGTCCACAGAGTTGATATGTTTGGTGAACGCTTCCAATTCCTATGCTTTGATCTTGATCCACATATCTATACCAGTGAGTGGGTGGAATTCATATGCAGATGATTAGGGCTTTGGTGTTTACCTCTTCCATGTAGAGATTGGCCACAATGGAGGACACAAGTGAACCCATGACGCAGCTGTGTTTGTCTGTGGAAACTTTAACTGTTAAAATAGGTAGTGGTCAGGGAGAGGTCCAGCATGGTGCATATGTGGTCTGGGTTGAGGTTGGTTCTGTCATCTCAGGTGCTGTCTTGTAGCAGCCACTTCTTCAGTAATGTTCAGCTTCTGTTGTTGGAATGCAGGTGAAGAGGGAAGTTACATCATAGGAAATCATGGCATCATCTGGGTCCAGTTTTAGTTTCCAAACCTTGCTGACAAAGTTCTGTAAATTGTTGGTGTGCCTCTAATCATCTTATTAGCTCCTCTAATTGGCAACACCACTCATCACATGAATTGTTGATGTGATGGGTGGTGTTGCCAACTAGAGGAGCTATTAAGGTGGTTAGATCACATCAACAATTCACAAAACTTTGTCAGCAAGTTTCTTGAGAAGCGAAAGGTCTTCAAAGAAAAACAAGAAAGTCCAGTTGCCTCTTGAAAAAAGCACCTTTGACACAACTATGACTTGGATGACTGAGAATCCTCACAGACATTTATCTTTCATTGGCATGCACAATTCCAGAGATCAATAGCCTCCTGGCTAGAAGAATGCAAAACAATCCTGGTTTCAGCAAGATTATAGGTTATTTATTCCACAGAAATGTCATGTAGGAATGATACAGGAAACAGTGTATATCATATTGTGACATTTAAAGCTGGAATGTAGCATCTAGTAACACTTAGGCTGCCCAAGCACTTTTAAATTCCATTCTACTACAGGACACTCTAAGCTTCCTCTACCCCCTCAGATGCTAGCACCATGTACCAGAAACAATGACTTTTATTGTGTCCATATACTGGCTCTTTTCAAACCAGAAAAAAGCAACAGTTTGGTTTCTATTTGTCTCCTCCTCCTCCTTTCTCCAGGATGATCAGGTAATTTGCTTGTTCCCTTTTCTATTTCTACACGAAGTCCTCCATAAAAGAAATAATGAAAATGAAGGAATGAGGTTTGCCTTATCATACAGAGAAAAGAATAAATAACTCAATGTGAAATTTGCAGTTAATTTTTAAACCTATCTTTTCCAAAATAATCATTATCTGAAATATTTTCCTTCTGCCTCTATGATTCTTGAACTACCCACTATCTGAGGACTGAAGTTACTGAGGAGAAAGAGAGCCAAGTCCTTTTTCCTAGCTTTAATTACGAGCATGTGCCTTACAAACTCCCCAAGATTTTTCTCTATCTTCTTCTCTAAGAGAGTAAAGGGTTAGAGAAATTTGCTTATGCGTTTGGGAAAGATAACACTTCTGTCTAATGCATGTTTATTGGGGATGTCTCTGTGACAATCTAAGCCTTCTGACTGGGAAAGAGGGTACATTTATTTATTTTCAGAACTGATATGGCAGCCTATCTCATCTCATGATTCCAAGCAGCTCAAAGCAACAGTCACAGTTTACATCAAAACTGAAACAGAAATACAGATGTGATTGATTTAACCAGAATCGGGACAAAAATCTTGGTCATTAAGTGAAGCAAGATTTATTACTTGGAACCCTGACACCATGCTGGCTTCCCAAATGACTTTTTTGGGGAAGTCAGCAGAGAAGATTGCAAAAGACAACTGAATGATTGTAGGATGCTTGGTAACTAGTCATATATGCGAGACAGTTGTCAAGCACCAGAAATGAAGTGATGTGACTATGAGAGGTGGTGGTGTGACATTTTAGAACATTCAGAAGTCCTTTTTTGGGCTATAAGGCACCATGTCCAAGACAGTTATAACCTTGATTGGTTCATAAACAATTACATTTTACCCAACAGAAATACCCTTTATAAACCACAAAATACTCACATACCACTTTTGATCACACATCACAATGTACAGTTTAATAATCCAGAAAAAGAAAACTAGACCATATATAGCCTTGCACATATAACAATTACAATTCTGTGCTTTGGTACAAATTTTACCTTCTGCTAGTATACTATTTGCCACAATTACTAGAGTTTGGTAATGTTTCAGAAATTTATTCTGCTATAAATTCCAGCTAACATAACACTCCCAATATGTGTTATTAATCAAGCAACAATAAGACAAATGTATACATTTCAGTTATTGCCTAAAGGTAGATGATAACTATGTGACCATTGGTTCAAATATCCTATATTTAAAACATGCTTTAAAAATCCGAAACTAGCTTTAGAATGAAGCTAAAATATTGTTTTATCCAACATCTTTGGGAATAGTTAGTTGAAATTACCTTGTGATTGGAAATACAGTTGAAGAACTGGAACATTAAAGTATTTTTGGCTTGTCTTACTAATACCACATATTGGGCTAAAATTAACGAACTGCTAACAAAATTTCAGAAAAACTGCTGCTTGTCAAGGATGTAAAGGTCCCCTTGACTAGAACTTCTTGTACTGGAACATCATAATAGAACATTTTGGGCTCTTTGCACATGAATTATGCCTAAAAGACTTTTTATACAATGATTGAAAGAAAGGTGTTTTATACTAGTAGGTTGCTGGATATGCTTTTTTAGTCAGCATTATATACATACTAGCTTTATACCCGTGCTTCGCTATGAAACTATGTGATCGGTCTTAATTTTTGGGAAGGAAAATAAGGGGAAAAAATTGTGCCTCTGCCTATACCAGCATCCATCGGTATTCATCTGGCTAGCGTCCTGTCAGTGTGTGAGACAGTTGAGGGGTGTTTCGAAACTAACACAGTATTTGCTGCGTGAGCAAGCAGAGAGCAAGGAGCCTGGGTGTGGCTTAGCTTAACTGTTCTGTACTAAAGCTGCTTGCTGTGTGAAACTAAAACTGAAACTCCACTCTGTGTTTTGCATTTGGAACATATTTCTTTTCAGGTGGGGGGGAGGAGTAGAACTCCTTAGCATCTGAGCATGTTAATAATAATACACGAAATACTAATGCTCTGATGATCATTTCAAAAAATCCTTTCTTGGTGAGTACCAAGAAGCCAACAGGAACATACATGCCAAATTTCAAATTTGTAGGCTTTACGGTTCTGGAGATTTTGTGATGATGTGTGAGTAGTATTTCGCTTTTTTTATGTATGTATGTATGTATGTATGTATGTATGTATGTATGTATGTGTATGTATATATATATTCAAAAGAGAAGCAAATAAATATAACTTTTACCAATATTGTCAAATTTGTAGAGAAGAGTTTTATGACAAATAATTCCAATATTTTTTTCTTTTATTTTTTAGTTTAGCTTACTTTATTGTCATTGCACCTCATACAACGAAATCAAACACCATCTTCAGTGCACATCATGACCATGAGCATGAAAATAAACACAAACACATATCCTTCACCTTTCACACATTGAACCAGAAAGCCCCGACACCACACCAACACTGCACTAAACAAGAGAATTCAAAAGAGCTGCTGCCCTGGGATAGAAGATGGTTTTTAGCCTATTTGCCCTTGTTTTTATTATTCTGTAGTTCAAAAAAAGGGTTCCCAGGATGAGATGGATCTTTGAGAATGTTTTGAACTTTAAGGCAGCGGGAGCTATAAAACTCTTCCAAAGAGGGGAGAAGGCAACCAATGATCTTCTGGGCAATGACATTAACCCTCTGGAGTACTTTCCTATCTGCCACTGTGCAATTGGTAAACCATACAGAGGTGCAGTATGTTAAAATGGTCTTTATGGTGTAGCAGTAGTAGGTCACCAGCAGTTTTTCAGTTGTTGTTTTCTGTGAAGTCTCAGGTAGTATTATCTCTGCTGGGCACTTTGGACCAGGGCTGCAATGTGGGCACCCCAGGTCAGGCCCTCTTTTAGGGTAATATCCAGAAACTTAACACTCGGTCTCCACTGATAAGCAAGGGTTGGATGTCTGATCTGTTCCTTCTGTAATCCACTATAAGCTCCTTGGTCTTATTGGTGTTGAGGACCAAGTTATTGTCTCCATACCACGAAAGCAACCAGTCCACCTCATCTTGGTAGGCAGACTTATCCCCCACACCTGAGATAAGTCCCACCACTGTTGTATCATCTGCAAATTTAGCAACAGTATTACTAGCGTGAGTGGGAATGCAGTCATGCGCATAAAGAGTATAGAGTAAGGAATTCAACACGCAACCCTGTGGTGTACCAGGGTTAATAAGAAGGGATGAAGAGGAATGATTACCTAATCTGACCCTCTGTGAATGGCCAGACAGGAAATCCATAATCCAAAGGCAGATTGAATTAGAAAGCCCAAGGTCCAGAAGTTTAGACACTAGTCTATGTGGCAGAATTGTGTTAAACGCAGAACAAAAATCCACAAAAAGCATCCTCACATAGCTCCTCCCCCGCCCCCCGCTGTTCTAGATGAATCAGAGCAGTGTGAAGAGTGATGGCTATAGCGTCCTCTGTAGATCTATTTTTTCTGTATGCATACTGGTGTTTATCAAATGTATGCGGAAGACCAGAAATGATGGGCCGGCAGACCAATTTCTCAAAGCACTTCATGATGATAGGAGTGAGTGGCACTGGTCTATAATCACTGAGGTTATTGATGGGGAACTTCTTTGGCAGCAGAAAAATGGTGGAAGCCTTCAAACAAGATGGAATAGTGGACAGGAATAAAGACCGATTGAAGATCCTGGTAAAGACTCCAGACTTTTTACATCACAATGATACATAAAGCACTTTATTTTTAAGAAACCTGAAAAAACAAATGTATAAGAGAGAAGCAATAAAAGGGAAATCTCTTTCTCTCTTTGAATGAATTACCCAAGAATATATTATTTTCACCTCTGTCAAGAAAAGGCAAGTAGTTTCTTCACCTCATCTTAGCTGATAGCCAACAGCAAGAATATACTATAATTCACATGCTGATATTAGGCAGTTCTGTATACGGATAAGAGAAGCTTGAAGCATCACAAACCATGATTTAACTAATAATTTTAAATGCAGTATGTTAAACTACAGTTAATTAAGCATGCTTTGGTCCATGTTTTAATGCTAACGAGTACAGATTGAAAATTATACTTGGAAAACATTGATTGCCTATTTTAACACTTGTGTTTATTTCACTGCAAGTGTATTAACTGCTACTGTATCTCTAAATCAAAATATTACCTTATGTTCGTCTCTTTCTGTTGCATTATGGCATTTCTCAATTTTCCATTGCCGTAGAAAATCTCGAAGATATCCAAAAAGGGTGAGCACACCATAACCTACATAAGTCAACACAGCAACCAGCATTGGTGTTTCTTCATAAGTTTCATTGAAAGATCTTTTATATAAACCTCCATTATGTGTAATATGATGAATCTGGAGGAAATAATAAAATATAAGAAAAATGTGGGAATAATCAATTTCCTTTGAGCTCCTATTCTACCTAGAGACAAATACAGTTAGTATTATGCTTTGCTTATTATACCTCAGAACCTAATATCCCATTAGCTAATAATCACATTTTAACTCTGTAAATTAATTTTAAAACAAATATTAAGTTCAAATTTGGGGCTGTATTTCATAAGATGATTTGAAAATATTTATGATCCAACTAACACCCAAATAGCAATAGCATTTAGATTTATATACTGCTTTACAGCCCTCTCTAAACGGTTTGCAGAGCCAGCATGTTGCCCCCAACAATCTAGGTCCTCATTTTACAGAAGGATGAAAGGCTGAGTCAGTCTTGAGCCTGGTGAGATCTCAACTGGCAAATCGTAGTCAGCTGGCAGTCAGCAGAAATAGTCTGCAGTACTGCACTCTAACCACTGCGCCACTGTAGCTCCCAAAGGTACTAAACAAGGCGGCTTTTTATCATTTTTACTATTCACTCTAGTAATAGAAGTGTTTGCAATAACATTTAAATATAACAATCAGATTTTTGGAATGAAAGTAGCAGATAAGATGTTTCTTTTAACTCTTATTTACAGATAGTATGATTTTGATTCTGTCAAATGCTTCTTGTTCAGCCAGCCATATTAAGGAGTTAGAGCATGGGTGTCAAACTTGCAGTGTCATGTTGCCATCATGTGATGTATCATAATGTTTTCCCCCTTCACGGAACTGGGATGGGCATAGCCTGCACGTGATGCATCCGGCCTGTGGTTAATTTTCATAAATTATATCTTGTTTATTTTCATACTCTCCCAAAAACTCAAAAGGAAATCTCCATTGTTTTGGGGGTTCCAATTCCAATATAAATCTTTAATATATTTAGGTATTACTGTTACTAGAATATTAATCTTGGAATCATATTAATGCAATTATCTGATATTGTAAAAGGAAAAAATAAATAAACTACTCCTTAAACAATCACTGGCAACCAAGGAACCAATTTCTACTTGGTTTCAATCCATAATAATGATTCTCTGAAACATCAATCCATCAGGATTTTAAACATTAGCAAACCTTGTCGATATTTTGTTAATTCTGGGAATGATGAGTAAATTATACTCTTCTCAGACTGAAGTCAGACCAGTTTGCAAAACCAAACTGTTTGTCAGAATTCTGGTTTTCCAATGCCTATTCACTGACATGAGTAGTGACCATTAAGTACCATATTAAAAACTAAAGTGGCAGCATCAATATCTTGAGAAGATCATGGTTAAAAGCAATAATTATTTCCAATATACTTCTGGACAACATTCAGAGACAGCTGCCAGGTTAGATAACAGTTGTAAGGTTCTTTATGTAGCATTAAGTTCAGGAAGTGGAAAGAGAGATACTAATGCAAAACTGTGATTACCAAGAAAATCATTATATTTTAGCAGCCATAGGCAACCACCAAGTTATGATTGTACTTTGTGCAAGATATAAAACCTATGGTTTCTGAGATCAAAATACTAGTATATAGAGCATGGGACCCCGAAAGATGGCTTTTTCTCCCTTATAAATCTACCTGATCATCAGAGGTGCAGTAAAATAAATAAAAAATACAAACAAAAATACATAAAAATTAATGACTCCCAACTTTTTTTAAAGCAAATAAAAATAAAACTTGAGTTCTTGCATTAAAATGATAATGTAATCCCCATCTTTATCATTTACATGTCCCTAACATTCAAATCCATATTATGAGTTCATTTTTTCTATTTTGTACAGAAACTCCACAAGGTTCTTCTAATTGGTATTAAATTTAGCCAATGTCTTTTCTCTAATCAGTCATCAATTTAATCATCCCAGCCAACTCCATCAGCTTTACCAACCGCTCTTCCATTGTAGATATCACTGAATCCTTCCAATATTGGGCTTTGAGTGATTGAGTGATAAAATACCATGCAATTTTCCCAAATGTTTGTCCACCAGTTCTAAAAGAAATGTTTCTGGTCTGAACTGTATACTGACCTTCAATTTTTTTTTAATATGTGCTCTTCAGTCCAGCAATTATTAATGTTTTTACAAGTCCACCAAAAGTTATAAAAAGTCCCTTCTTGGTGTTTATGTGTTAAAAGTTCCATTATATATACCAGTGATGGTTAACCTTTTTGATGCTGAGTGCCCAAAGTGCGCGTGCACACACCCAAATGCACATGTGTGCCCCAATCCCCAAAATGCAATGCAAGCACCCCCTGTGCATGCACTCATCCCCACACATTCCCTGTGCATGTGCACCCCGGCCCATTTTGGCTTCCAGTTTGGTGCAGGTGACTTATCAGACCCAAAAAGGGGCACGGGGGGGTGGGGGGGGGGGCTTGTGATTTCCACAGTTACTCCCTGCATGCCCAGGCTTTCTCCTCCGTTCCTGCCTTCCCCAATCTCCAGTTTCTCCCTGCGCACCCAGGCTTTCTCCTCCGTTCCTGCCTTCCTTAATCACCGCAGTTTCTCCCTGCACACCCAGCTTTCTCCTCTGTTCCTGCCATGGAGATGCACCTGTGGAGGATGGAACTTGCAGAGTTCGGGGAGGCACAGGTGGCAGGAATGCAGGAGAAAGGTAGGGCACGCTGGTGAGGAAACTGTGGAGATCGGTGAAGGCCCTGCCCCCACGCATGAGCCAAAGTGCAGCTGGCCGGCGGGAAGTGCATGCATGTGCAGTGGAGCTGGGTTGTGGTGATGGCTGGCGTGCCTGCAGTCATAGGCCTGCAAGCCATAGGTTCGCCATCACTGATATATACCGTCTGGTGACAAATACCATCCATACATTATTTTATAGAGATTCTTTTAGACTGTAACATAGTGTAAAATTCAACTCCTAGGTTCACATGTTTTCCCATTGCTACATTTGTATACTATACAATTGTAACATTTGTAACCCCACCTTATTGTTCATCCTGTTTCTAATCTCATTTTAATTATAAGATGTTCATTAGTACTTGATCATTAGTACAATTTCAATTCAAATCAATTTAAATGCAGTTTTATCCTACTCAAAACCATAAATTATTTTATCCAGATTAATTCTGAGAGTAGCATGTTTGTAAAGTTAACATCCAAATATTTTACTTTTTTCTCAATCTTAAAACTTGTTCTGGTCATCAATGCTACTTGATCCTATACTTTCATATTTTTATTATCTTTAATTTTTGTTTATTAAGCCAGCTAGCATACCAAATTATTTTAGTTTTCTCATTAACAACTCTATCAACAGATATTCCAATTCTAATACCATGTCATCTGAAAATGCTCTTAATTTTTGTCTCTTTTTAAAAGTCTTTACCCCATTATTCCCTTATCTTGCCTCATATCTCCATTCAAAACTTCCAAGATGGAGGGAGAAGCTGGCGTTGCGACGATACGGCATGCGATCTTGAGAAGTCTGAGATCGCTGCCAATATCTTTGCTCCTAGATGATCCATTTGGACCTAAACCATCCCGAAGAGACGGTGAAAGTGAAGAGCACATCCTGCCGATCCCAGGTACACCGCAAAGTCCCTGGTAGATACAGGAGAAGCTCTTCTTGCCAGCGGCAAAGAGGCAGCCATTAAAGCTGCTGAAGTTGGGACAGCTCCGAAACGGAAGAGAGCAGAAAGAGAAAGTGTGCCGGTTTGGTGAGAACTTTTTTTTTACTCTAAGATTTGAAAGGACACCCTAAGAGAAAGAAAGAATCTGTAAAAGTTTTGACAGAAGTGATTAAGCGGTGATTTTAAACAGGAGTGTCAAAGTAATGTTTTGATTTTTTTTTCTCATTGCTGGATTTTTTATATACAATCTTGTATTTTGAAACTGGACTGGTTTTTTCGTTCATATTTATTTATCTTTTTTTCTCCTTTTTGACTTTGTAATACTTTAGGCTAGAGGCTCCCTTTAATTAATTCTCTTTTTAAAAAAATATCTTTTTTTTTTATCAACTCTCATTATATTTTGCTTGGAAAAGGAGGGGGAAAGTGAAAGCAAAGAAACTTTGTAACACTGCCAACTAGAGGCTTGAAAATATTCTTTTCCCTGTGACCAGACAAAGCTGAGAAAGAAAGAACTGATACTTTTTTCAAGGACATTGCTATTTGATAAGATAGAGGGAAGAGCATGGGAGAGGATTATTGCAGGTGCTCTTCTGGGTTTCTATCAACAGCTGGAGTCTGGTACCGAAATGTAGAGGGGAAAAAAGTGGTAAGTTTTTGGAGAAGAGAGCTATAATAAGAGCCTTGGATAATTAAACAAAGTGCAGTGTGCCCTTTTTACTTTTTCTAAGTTGTGCTATCCCTCCTCACCAGTTTTATTGCATTTTTAAAAATCTCCTTTGTAATAATTGTTTGGGTTTTTGGCTTTGTTGGAGCTTGCCTTTGTCTTTCTCTCTGTCTCTCTCTTTTTTGGAAGTATAACCTCTACGTTTGCTTCTTATTTTAAAGGGAAAGCCTTAAAAGCCTTTTTTTTTCTTTCCTGGTATTTTGGTTTTTTCATCTACTTTTTTTGGTTTATTTTTATGCATTTTTTGCCATTTGAGATCTTTCAACTGGATTAAGGTGTTGAAGAACCTGAACAATTCTTCCTTTTTCTTTTTTCTCTTTTTTCTTTTTTTTAAGCTCTTTTTCTTTATCTTATTTTTGATTGGATTAAGGTATAGAAGAACTTGAAGAAATTTTGTCCCCTCTTTTTTTCTCTCTTCTTTTTCCTTTTTTATTATTATTGGCCTTTTTTTTACTATTTTTATTTTGAACTACAATTGGTTATTTCACAATTGGATTAAGGTTTAGAAGAACCTGAAGATTTTGAATTGCCTAAAATGAGTAGGAAATTTACAGCTCCTGGCTCTTCTACTTCTTCCTCTCCACCATCTAGAGGACAACGTTCAATACAGATAATGTCAAAGCAAAAAAAAGAACAAGAAAAAGTGACCCTGCAGATGATTATGCAAGGAATTCAAAACATTCAAACAAGATCAGAGAATATTGAAAAGAGAATAGAGAAGATTGAACAAAGAAGAGAGAACATTGAACAAAGAACAGGGAAAACCAATGAAAAAGTGGAGAACATCCAACAAATGATGTTGAAGTATGACGAGAGATTCCAAAAAATTGAAGAAGATAAACAATGAGACAAGAAGATTGGAGATATTGATAATAGATTAACTGTGGTTGAACAAGATAAAAGTGGTATGTTGAGATGGGAGATGGATAGATCAGAATTCTAAGATTTCAAAATGTAGAGGAAGAAAAAGGGCAAAACCTAGCTGAAATAATGATAGAAATACTTGCTGAAGCCTTGGAAAGAACTCAAGAGAACATGATGGATGGAATAGATGAGGTTTATCAAGTCTTCACAAGATATGCAATGAGAAATAGATTACCAAGAGAAGTTCACATTAGATTTACAAAGAAAGCCATTAAGATGCAAATATTGCAAGTGGCAAAAGAGAAAATATTGAAATACAAAGACAAGGAGATTGTGGTCTTGAAACAAATACCCAGAAGAGAGAGAGATGAGAAGAGAATACCGATTCTTGACTAAAATGCTACTCAAAAAAGAGGTGAATTACAGATGGCTGATTCCAGAAGGCTTAATGTTCACATGGCAAGAACACAGACACAGAATTGACTCAATTGAGAAAGCGGAATTATTTTACACAGAATTTTTTGGAAGGAAAGAGGAAGAGGCAGAAAAAGAGATCTCATTAATTGAATTCAAAGAGGATTGTAAAATGGCGACTGAAAAAGAAGGCGCAGTAGGTGGAAAGGTGGAAGCCAAAGAACGTGAATTAAGATCTACGAGAGCTGCCAAATGTAATTATAAAATATAACCATGGAAGAGAAAAAAATGATTACAATTAATATAAATGGACTCAACTGAAAACCTTTCATAAATTGGAAAAATTAAAATTTGATATAATTTGCTTACAAGAAGTATATATTAAAAAACAATATGAACAATTGTTGGTACAGCCAAAATTAGGGAAAATATTTACTTCCTTGACCCAATGTAAGAAAAGAGGAGTGGTTTTATATTATCAAAGAAACCACCCCAGCAAAATTGATTTATACTGATGATGATGGAAGAATACTAATGGTGGAAATAATGGACAATAATATGAAAACACTCCTGATTGCAATATATGCCCCGAATGACAAACAAGAATTCTATAAAAAAACTACATATGAAAATAATTGAATTGGACTATGCTATTATAGTTATGATGGGAGATTTTAATGGACTTGTAGACAACAAACTGGACTATACAGCACAGAAAACAATAAAGCAAAACAGAAAGACTCTCCCTAAATCCTTTTTTAAAATGGTAGATGAAATAAACTTAAAAGATACATGGAGAGAAAGAAATGTTAAAACTAAACAATACACCTTCTACTCAAATAGACACACAATGAAACAAGTACTTGGGCAGACCACAATCCAATGACAATTAAATGGAAAGGACAAAAAAGATGTAGATGGATATTAAATAATACTATTTTAAAGAAAAAAGACTTTACACAGTGGATGAAGAAAGAATTGGCCTTTTTCTTTAAAGAAAATAAAAAAGAAGATACATCAATTCAGAATGTATGGGACACATCTTAGAAGACCCTTTAGAAACAGCATCAAAATTGACAGAAAAGATAGAGACATATGGAAAGGTGGCTGGTTTGAAAATAAATAAAGATAGGACAAAGATTTTGACAAAGAATATGCTATCAAGACAAAAGGAAGAACTGGCAGACCTACTGAACACTCAAGTCACGAATAAGATCAAGTATTTGGGGATATATTTGACAGCAAGATGTAGTACATTAAAAGAGAATAATTATATCAAACTAACAGCAGATAGCGCTAGATTTGGCGAAGTGGGAAAACTTACAACTTTCACTAATAGGGAGAATCTCAACAATCAAGATGAATATATTACCCAGAATTTTATATCTGTTTCAAACAATTCCAATTAGACTTGGAGAGACTACTTTGAAGATTTAAATAAAATTGCGTTGAAATATACATGGCAAGGTAAGAAAGCGAGAATAAAGTTAAAACTTTTGCAAGATGCTAGAATTAGAGGAGGATTTGGTTTGCCTAATTGGGAATTGTACTACCAAGCTACAAATCTGATGTGGGTTAAGGAATGGATAACACTAAGAAATACTAGATTGTTGACATTAGAAGGACATGATTTGTTGTTGGGTTGGCATGCTTTTTTATGGTACAAAGGAACTAAAACACAGAGGTATTTTAGAAGACATTATTTACGGGAGTCTCTGTGGTTAAACTGGGAGAAGGTTAAAAGACAATGTTATTTGAAAATTCCAGTCTGGTTATCGACTATTGAAGCATTTTCATATCCTATAATATACAAAAAGGAACAAACAGATATGGTGAAATACTGAATGAAAAGGGTGAACTTAAATCTATGCAAAAATTAGAGGAACAAAGCATGAAGATGAATTGGTTTTCATATGTGCAAATACATTCAAGGTATGATAAAGATTCTAAAACAGAAGGTTTCTATGAAAAATTGATTGACTTAGATAAGATTTTGACAGGTACTGATGAAAAGGTGATTAAAAAATTGTATGGATATTTATTAGAAATTAAACTAGAAGAACAAGAAGTTAAAGAAACTATGACTGCTTGGGGGAAGAATTTTGGATATGGAATTGATTTAGAGAAATGGCAAAAATTGTGGTCTCAAAATTATAAAATGACAATGTCAACAGCATATAAAGAAAATTTGTATAAGATGTTTTACAGGTGGCATTTCCCCCCGACAAGAATAGCAAGAATGTTCAGGAATAAATTCAAAAAATGTTGGAAATGTCATCAGACACCTGGCTCATATTACCATATGTGGTGGACTTGTGTGGATGCCAAAAAATACTGGACTAAAATCCACATGTGGTTGGAGAAAATGATGAAAAAGCATATAGACTTGAACCAGAGATATTTTTATTGGGAATTTTACCTGAAATATATAGCAAAGACTTGAAATACCTGATTGTAAATGTATTAACAGCGGCTAGGATTGTATTTGCTAAAAATTGGAAAACTTAGAAGATACCATCACAGGAGGAAATCATTAAGAAAATATTGGAATGTGCTGAAATGAGTAGATTGACATTTGAAATTAGAGAACAAGATGATAAACAATTTTATAAAATTTGGGATCTTTTCTATCAATGGTTAAATAACAAAGTACAGTAATGAAATATGTAGATTTCTAGAAAATAATAAATATACTTTTGGGGGTACTTTTTATGTACTTTTTTTTTCTTATTATAACTACAAAATGATTTTAGGATAGATTTGGGATGATAATATGAACTGTTATTCATAAATTAAGTAAATTATGGTTATCTTGTAAAATATGAACGAATAAAAGTATACTCAAATGATTAATAATGATACTAAAGTATTTAGTTTTCGATTGATAATATGAGATTATATGTAATGTAATTGTAATTGAAGACTACGAAATGGAAGCACAAAACAATTTGTAAACCAACCGGCACACTGTATGTACACCTATGGAAGACAGCTTGATGTTTTTATGTTTTTATGTTTTGTTTGTTTGTTTTTAAAAACCAATAAAATTAAAAAAAAAACTTCCAAGACCAATGTAAACAGTACTGGGGATGAGCATCCTTTTGTGATTCTTTATTTACTCTCAAAAGGTCTTGTTAAATTTACAGTTACAATACATTGTGCTTTCTGTGAGGTATATATTGATTTTAGCCATGTTATAAACTTAACAAAAAACATAGCTTCTAGAACTCTAAACAAGAAAGTCCAATGAAGAATATCAAACGCTTTCTCTGCTTCTAATAAACAAATGTTTATTTGTTGCGTTGTTCCACATATTCTATAATATCTAAACCTGTCCTTGCATTATCTTTCAGATATCTTTTGTAAGAATTCACATTGGTCACAATGAGTAAATTTTTGTAGGACTGTTTTCAATCTATCAGCAAATATTATTCTAAATATTTTATAGTCGTATTCAGTAATGATTATAAGTCTACAATTTTAGTTAGGTTTAAGTCTTGTCCCTCTATGGGTATTAATGCAATGCTGGCTTCTTTCCATGATTCTGGCATCCACTCTTATATTGTATATCATTCAATATATTCTGAAGGAGTTACGAATGGTCATTTTCAAAACATCAATAATAGTTCCTGAGAGTCCATGTGCACCTGGTACCCTTTCTGGTTTTATCTTTTTATAACTTCTAAAATTTCCATTATTGTCACACTCCAGGATAATTCATAATCTGTGTTTGTATACAGTATCTGCAAGTCATGGTAAATTTTGCTTTTTAAAGTAACATTCTATTTTTTCAGGAAATGTCTTGCCTTTGATACAGATTATAGTATAGATGTAAAGTTTATTGTATAACATAATTAACAATTAAATTGTATCTCCCTCTTGCAGCTTCAAGATTCCAACATGACAATAGTAATAATAATAGCTTCAAGATCACTCCATTTTTCTTTTTCATTTCTGAATTTGCAAGCCAACCATTTCTCTGATTTGTTGACAAATTCAAAGTTCTTTTCTTCAACACAGTTTAGTCTTCATGTCTCTTAGAGTCACCATGGATAATTATTATTATAAGCATTTTGTTGGATATGAAATATCTATCTGTGCAGAGTTTAGTTTTGTATATAATTAATCTTTCCTGGTATGGATTTATCAGTGAAACCAGGAAAGAACAAGAAGAAAGCAAAAAACCAAAAACAAGAAAAATATATAAACTTTATATGAGAGAATGAAAATATGGTTTCAAAAAGTTTTTTTTTAAAGACAAAACAAAAAATGATGAAGAAAAATATTGCAAGAAAAAGCAGTCTTGTAGCCACCTTCTCTTTCATTCCCTGACTTTTTTTCCCAGCCATCAATTGCTACTTAAATATTTTTATAGTATACTTTGGACACCTGTAATTACAGAAAATATAAACAGTAGATATATATAGTAGCCTCGGCTTCAACTGTAGAAGTTTGGTGCTCTCAGAGTATGGTTGTTTGCAGATACTTCATTGCCCAACTAAGTAACAACAGTGGTAATGAATTTGGGATTAGCTTGCCTTGCTAATGTTGCTAATGTTTTTTCTTTGAAAGTTCTTTGAGTGGAGTATTGTTTTCTGCATGATTGTTTGTCCAATTTACTCATCTGGGTGTTGATTACTGTACATGTCTTTTCACCTTTTTGTTTCAGTTCTTAACTTTTTTATTGTCTCTTTTGAATGATGATACAATGCTATGAGTACTGAGAGTGGTGATTCCATGGGTGTTCCTCTGATTTATTTGTCATAGCAGAAACTGTGATGCAGTATCTAGAAACGATAGCATTCCATAACTACAACTAAAAGTAGGGATCTGGTACACAGATACTTTTGTCATAAAAAAAGAGCACCTAGAGAAGACACCTCAAACAATCAATAATAAGGAAAATAAGAAAAAAAAATAGCACATTATCCTTCCCGGATATCCTCATAAGCAAAGGAGATAACAACAGATTAGAAATCCAAATCTGAAGTTGCAATAGCACTGAAAAAATGACTGTTTTTCACACATACAACTGTTGCAGCATCTCCAATGGTCATGTGATCAAAATTTAGCCACTTTGGCATCTGGCATATAATTATGATGGTTTCAGTACCCAGGGTTAGGTGATCAACTTTGGTCACCGTCTGAAAAGCAAAGTCAGTGGGGAAGCCAGATTCATTTAACAACTGTGCTACTAACGTAACAACTGCAGTAATTCACTTAAAAATTGTGGCAAAAAAGATCATAAAATGATGCAAAACTCACTTAACAGCTGTCTTGCTTAGGAACAGAAATTTTAGGCTCAATTGTAGTCATAAATCGAGGATTACCTATACTAAAAAGAACTCACACTAACACAGAACATAGAATAACAGTTGGAAGGGACCTTGGAGATCTTCTAGTCCAAGATGTCCTGCTTAAGGAGACCCTATACCATTTCCGACAAGAAGCTGTCCAGTCTCTTCTTAAAAGCCTTCAGTGATGGAGCACCCACAATCTCTGAAGGCACTGGTTAACTATTCTCACAATTTCTCCTTAGTTTTAGGTTGGTTCTCTCCTTGTTTACTTTCCATCCATTGTCTTATCTTGCCTTCCCTTCTGGTGCTCTGAAAAATAGTCTGGCCCCTCTTCTTTGTGATAGCTCTTCAAATATTGAAACATTGCTATCATTCCCTTCTTTTCAGTAGACAAGACATACCCAATTCCTGCAACTGTTCTTCATGTGGTTCAGTCTTCACTGTCCCTTAATCATCTAAGTGCTCATCCCTGCACTCTTTCCAGAATCTTAACATCTTTTTTATATTGTGTTTTTGGTAAGTTGGCTTGTATTTTATTTCTGACATTTGTTCCAAGTGTTACTTTATTCTGAGCCTTGGCTTTCTTGACTTCATCTTTGCTGGTTTGAGCTATTTGTTGGTATTCTGTCTTAGATATGGGTCTCTCTTTCCATTTTTTGTACTTATTCCTTTTCTCTTTCCTTTGTCAGTAGTTCTTTGTGCAACCATGCTGGTTTCTTCTGGGATTTATTGTTTTTATTTTTCAATTATATTGAGTTGGACTAGACTTTTATAATAATATTTTTCAGATTTTCCCAAGTTTTTTGAGTTGATTTCTCCTTTAAGATTTTCATCCATGTGCTCCTTCCCAAGCTCTGAATTTGTTAAAATCAGCTCTTTTAGAATTTAATACATTGGTTTGATTTTATTCTATTGCTTATGTCTGTGTTATATTGAAATCTATTATGACATGATTATTCTCCCCCAAAATTCCTGCGAAGTTACCAGCTACTTTGGTTAGGAACCTGTTCAATCTCCTATTACTAGCTGTAATTTGTGCAGAATATATTAAAATTTACATATGAATTTATATATATTATAAAACAATTTAAAAGGTATGAAATGAATATGCTAACTGCCAATTCATCCATGAATTCTATGGATATTAATTGCAATTCCATTTAATTAGAGGGGCAATAGTAATATTTCTAAATTAATGTTATTAAAATGAATGTTACTCTTAACTTTTTTAAATTTTAAGAAGCATTCCCAACTTATTTCTAAATAAGATTATTTTATTCAGATAAACAGTATATTGAGGAATGTTCTATAGGAAGAATAGACCATCAAGACTTTCATTAACTAAGTTGAAATTATTTTTTGATGAAAGTTTCATTTATTTGACTTTAAAAAATCGCTGGGCATTTACCACCTACATTTATGTGGAATGAGAATTTTATTGAATATTAATTTGTATAGGATTTATTATAAGAATATTTACTTCTATTAGGATCTTGGCAGTCATTTGGATGAATGAATGGCTTTTTCATTTTTTGACCTGAGAGTAATTACAAGTATTTGGGACATACAATGGGTACAATGCTAAGTGCCATGAATATTCAACTTCACGGAAAAAAAACTTATTGTTGTGGTTTTCTTTGGCATGACATGATTTATAGAGCCACCCAGAGTCATGATTGGAAGATGAATGGTTGTATTAATTGATAAATAATAAATATAAAAATTGATTTGATTTCAGCAGGATATAGATATAATAAAAAGACAAGGAAATAGATTGAAGTAACTCCTTTGGAAGTTGGTAGATTTTCTTTGTGGATGTATTTAAACATAAGATGGGTGGTCATCTATTTGGGTATTCCTGCATTGGGAAAGAAGTTAAACAAATGCTCTCCAAGGTCCCTTCCAACATTTTTCTTCTATTATTTGTGACAACCAGAACTGTATATATCACACATATATTCCAATGACAGAATATCCAAGTATCCATAAACATTGTCTGGTGTAGTAAAATATTGTAAAATCTGCTAAATATCATTTTTAATAGCAGAAAAATACTCTTAAAATTGGTATGCTTTACACATTTCTTGAATCTAGACCTGATATGTAATTTTTGAGATTCTCAACATATTCTTTTAGATATTCTGTTTGTCTTTTATAACCTCGGTTTGTCAAAAATGGTCAATTCCACAATTTTGGAATATAATTCAAAATTAATATAAAATATTTACCCATAAATTTATTTTATATTATTACAAGATATGGAGAGACTTGGCCCATAGAAGCACCAAAATGGATGTATCATTACCATCATCATTATTTTATATCTAATAACATGTAATACTATATAATAGTATTCAAAAGAAAAAAAGAAAAGAAAATGGTAATGGGCAAAACCAAATCCTGTGGGTTAATGTATCTTTACATTTCTTAGACCAATAACAAAACAAAAAGACTATACTGACTACAATCCCTTTTTTCTCATGCATTCTTTGGGGTATCCAATACAAATTAGACTTGAGATTTATTTAACATTTGCTAGATTTTTTTTTAAAGACTTGCATCCAGTGATGTTGAATATTGGATATTCCACCTATTTATTGTTTTCATCATTAAATATATTTTCAAGTTTCTGGTATAAAGTAGAATTTTTGAGCTATGAGAACATCCAGGTCATCAAGGATTTATAAAATGCCAACAGAATTGAGGCGAAAGCAAGCCTAGGGCCATGACGGCAAACCTATGGCATTTGTACGGCATGCGAGCCACAGGCAAACTTACCTCACTACATATGCACATGCTTCACAGCTGATTTTCGGCTGGTTTGAGGCTTTTTTGGCCTTCCAGAGGCTTGAAAAAAGCCTCTGCAGACCGAATCGACCTGTTTTGTCACTTCCTGTTAATACCAGAAGTAACGAAATGGGCCAATTCGGCCTACAGAGGCTTTTTTCAAGCCTCTGGGAGGCCGAAAAAGGCCTCAAACTAGCCAAAAATCAGCTGTGAGGGGCAGTGCAAGTAAGAGGGTGAGGACTGCGCAGGGGGCATGGGGGGTGCGCATGGCCTTCTGGGTGCTGGCACGTGAGTGCACAAGTGCCAGCATGCACACAATTTTTGGCACAGGAGCCCCAAAAGGTTAGCCACCATTGGCTTAGAATATAGGAGCCATGTAGGTATAGGTGCAGTGATTAGAGTACAGTATTACAGGCTATCTCTAATCATTGCCAGAGCTTGATCTTGACCAGTTCAAGGTTGACTCAGCCTTCCATCTTCCTGAGTTTGTAAAATGAGGACCCAGATTGTTGGGGGCAGTTTGCTGACATTAATAAACTACTCAGAGAGTGCCATAAAGCACTATGGAACTGTATATAAGTATAAGTGCTATTGCAATAGTACTATATTCCACAAGGCAAGCACTACAAAAAAAAGACCTACTTACAGAGTCAGCCAGACAGCACTGTTTAATAAATGGGAGTTGGAATATGCCCACCGACTCAGATATAGTGGGCTGAACAGAAACAACTGAAGAAAGGTGATTCTAGCTCCATACAATGAAACACTTTAAAAGTGGTAACCAGCACCTTGAATTGCGCCTGGAAGCTTACTGGGAGGCAATGCAGTTCATGGATTGATTTTTCAGGTCTGTCAAGCTGTATATTGATATTGGTCCCTAAGATGATATTTCTGTGTTACCTGCAAATTTTCTAACACTTTCTAACCTCAATCAGTTAATATTGTGACTTGCCAAAGAGGATATGAAATCTGAAAAAGAAAAAAAAAGCCCAGCCCAGGCTGAATCTTTTAAATGTATAATTTTTTTGCAGGAGTGGGCAAGTTTCAACTCTGTGAAAATCTAGGAAGCTTTTTCAACTAGTCAGAATGAGAACTTTCACCTGACTGGGGACAATAATTTTTGCTAATTTTGTTAGCAGGCATTCTCAATTAAAAATAGAGAGGAGTAAAATATTCTCTGATTTTATTTCAGGGTACGATTTTGATTAACATTTACAATATTGGATTTTGTGCAAACTCAATTTTTGAGCTTTAACATTTGGACAGACTAAATGAAATAAAAAATGAGGAAAAGAATAGCAAGAAAGAATGTCACTCTCCTTTTAATAAATGCAAGAGCTAAAACTGAACAAAACTAACATGGTAGCTGACAAATGAATTTTTAAGTGCATAGTTTTTAATTATGTTACTTAAGTACATCTCTTCAACTTTTTTGTAACTTCCATTAGTGTAAGAAAAATTAAAGAAATGGGGAAGAATCATCTACAGATGAGCTGTGATTAAAAATATAACTCAAATTTAGCATATTTTTTTTCTGTTACAGATGTCTTTAACAAAGTCCTTTGTGGCACTCATATTTAAATGTATCTGAAAATTCCTGAAAGGAGCCTTCTACAGTCAAAGTCATTGTAGTCTACTATGACAAGGTGTTAAGTATCTGAACTATCTTGCAAAAATGTAATTTAAAATTACCATTCTCAAATAAGCCTCATTACAACAAAATACAAGGTTACCGCTGCATTAGTAGGTTTGCACAGAAAACTGTCCCATTTGTACAAGTTGCAAAATGTTCACAGGATTATAGGAAAGTGACATGCTAGCCATAAATCAATACACAGCTTACAGAATAAAGTACAGTACTTTAGCAGTTCTAGAAAGAAGCTGTAGGTTCAATACTAAAGATTTTGATAGTTGGAACATCTACATTCGCATTCCCCGCATGCTCAGGACCTACACTGCCAGAGTTAGCCTTAGAAAAGGCAACGTTGGTTTGCACAGCACCCAGAAGCACAAACCATAGCAGCCTATCTGTGGCTAGTTTACGGTTCAATATTCCAATGGGGGGGGGGGGAGGGAAACTTTTTCCTGGCAGGGTTAGAGCGAGGAGACGCCAAGCCGCCTCGACGCACCAGGAAACGAGGGCAGAATACAGTCACCGAGGAAGCAGACCGCTCAAGGCCATCCTTTCCTCACTCCCGCCGCGTGACTGGCAGCGAGAGGTTCCAGCAAGGCCCAGCCCAAGGCCTCTTGACTGGAAGCGACAGCCGACCAGGCCTTCGCCACCTGCAAGAGGCATCCTGGCCGACGCGCCTTCGTGCGGATGCTCCGACCACCGCCTTACCTGCCCGTGGGACTCGGGCCCGGCGAAGCCTCGTACGTAACCGTTTTTCCGACCGCAGCCGTTCGCTGGCATGCTGCAGCCGTTGGCACGAGGTTGCCCGCCCACCTTCTCGCCGTTGCGCTTCATCTTGCCGGCTCGGACAGCAGCCACTTCTGAAAGCAACCACCGCCCGTCCCAGGGCTGCTTTATCGCACCGGAAACCCAGCCGGGAGCCTTAGCCAATCACAAGCCGGAGCGTCACTCCGAGGCGGGGACGCCGCGCCCTTGGCCCGAAGCCGGCCTGGCCTCGCCCATGAGAGGAGAAGGCGCTGGCTCCTCCGCCAGGGGGACGACAAGAGGCGGAAGCGGAGGACGATGATGCTCCAAGTTTCCGCCGAGACCAATCACGAGAGGAAAAGTGTGTTTAGGGGCGGGGAGGAAAATAACTGGTCCAATCGCTCGGCGCGGAGCCCACGAGAAGAGAGGATGGGTTTGCCCTGTGAAGAAAAGCGGAATGTGGACCGAGGGTGGACTTGTTCCCTCTACGAGAGGAAGTGAGAACCGCGCTTTAGGGGCCTCGAAGGGCGGAAACTGTAGCCGCATGAAGTTTGCCGTCCACGAAAAATGGCCGCGAGCTTTTCCCCTGTTACTCCCCTCTTCTCCTTCCCCCTGAAATAAGTGTTTCTCAAACTTGGCGACTTAAGCTGGCTTTATGGGGAACTCTGGCAGTTGGAGTTCTCCCCTCTTAAAGTCGCCAAGTTTTGAGCCACAATGCTCTGAAATAATAGGCGATCCGTTTTTAAATACAGCTTCCTTGAAGCTTCCTTTGGCTACGGTTACATTATGGGGAGGGATATTCCGCTTTGCCACCACCAGATCTGCTCAGGCTGTCTCCTGTCCTGACAACCAGATGAAAACAAGGATCAGTTAAAGAGTCGGGAGTTCATTAGTGGGCTAAGTTCTGATAAAACCACAGAACCTAGCTTAATTCTAACCTTTCCTTTGCTTGAAAATGTGTTGATGCCAAGACCAAAACACTCAAAGTACATCGGATCAACAGATAAATTGTTCCCTACATGGATTTTTTAAAATGGAAGTATAAGGTCTTGCTGAGAAAGAAAAAGGAGCAATTTTCGCAGTCGTGGAAAATAGCAAAACAAATCTGGCGTGTTATAGCCCATGTTCGCACAATGATAAAATCTGGCTTGTGCAACTGGTGTTAGTCATATTCCAAGTCCCACTTTCAAAAGCAAATACATAAGGTTCACAGTTTGCACTTTATCATTACAGACATTTTGTTCGTTGATCCACTAATGTCACTTTATCAAAGAAGTCAAGAAAGTTTATTTGACACGATCTGACTTTTAACAAACCCATGCTAGCTCTAGTAATCACCTTGTTCATTTGTTGGTGCTCACAAATCCATTGCTTGATGATCTTTTCCAAGATTTTCCCAGGGATATTCAAACTTGAGAGCTTTAAGATTTGTGGACTTCAATTCCCAGAATTCCTCTTCCAGTCATGTTAGATCAGGAATTCTGGGAGTTGAAGTCCACAAGTATTAAACTTGCCAAGTTTGAAGACCCTTGTTCCCAAGTCTACAATCAAGATCAAGGGAAGTACTAATACCACTCTATAAAGCCTTAGTAAGACCACACCTAGAGTACTGCATCCAGTTTTGTTCACCACATTATAAAAAAGATGTTGAGACTCTAGAAAAAGTACAGAGAGCAATGAGGGTGATTAGGGGACTGGAGACTAAGGCATATGAAGAACGGTTGCAGGAACTGGGCTTGGCTAGTCTAACAAAGAGAAGGTCCAGGGGAGACATGATAGCGGTCTTCCAATATTTGAGGGGCTGCCACAGGGAGGAAGGGGTCAAGCTATTTTCTAAAGCCCCTGTAGGCCAGACAAGGAATAATGGATGGAAACTGAACAAGGAGAGATTTAACCCAAAAATAAGGAGAAACTTTCTGACAGTGAGAACAATCAACCAATGGAACAGCTTGCCCTCGGAAGTTGTGGGAGCGCCATCAGTTGAGACTTTCAAGAAGAGATTGGACTGCCATTTGTCAGAAATGGTGTAGGGTCTTCTGCTTGGGTGGGGGGTTGGACTAGATGACCTACAAGGACCCTTCCAACTCTGATTAACTGTTAATTATCTGTTAACTGATCCTGAAGGTCAAGCTGATAGGCCTGTAGTTTCCTGAATCCTCTTTTTTACCACCCCACTCCCCCGTTTAAAAATTGGAACATCAGCTCTTCTTATTCTCTGGCAGTTCCCCCATGCTCCAGGAATCCTAAAAGATTTTATTCCATGGTTCTGAGATCACATCCGCCAGGTCTTTCAGAACCATGGGATGTAAACCATCTGGTCCTGGTGATTTGAACCTGTCCAAATTGGATAGGTGTTCTCTTACAAATTCTTCCCTATTATGACTCTTGTTCCTGCTCTATAGCCCACATTGTTGCTTTTGATATCAGATCCTTTCTTTCCTTTTGCATAAAGAAAGAATTTTGCAAAGAAGGAATTAAGCAATTCTGCTTTCTCTGTGCTGCACGTCACCTTCTTGCCATTTTCTTGCCATTAGTAAATCCATTAGTGGATTTACTGATCAAACGTGCAGTGGAGGGATTCAAAATTTACTACCGGTTCTGTGGGTGGGGCTTGGTGGGCATGTGATGGGCGTGGCTTGCTTTATTTATTTATTTATTTATTTTGCTTTTTGCAGCCAGCCCCACACCTGTTTTTTGGGCCTTCTGGGCCTCAGAGGAGCCTCTAGGGGGAGTGTTTTTGCTCCCATAAGGCTCCTCTAAGGCTCAGGAAGGAAAAAAACAGAGCAGGGGAAGAGCATGCAGCACCTCTCCATGCTCCGTTTTGGGAGCTTCCTGGCCTCAGAAGAGCCTCTGGGGGAGGCGTTTTTGCTCCTATAAGGTTCCTCTGAAGCTCAGGAAGGCAAAAAATGGAGGGGCAGTAGCTGAGCCGCTCCCCCTCCATTTTTTGCTTTCCTGAGCCTCAGCAAGGGGAATCCCAGCACAGCTGATCGTATGTACAGCTGATTGTCAGGAGGGGAAAAAATATCTTAGGCGAACGTCAGGCGGGCAGGGTGAAGCAAGCATTGGGCAGGAAAGCGACCGGGTTGGGGGCATGGCCAGCCAGAACTTACTACTGGTTGCCAAATCCTTGCTACCGGTTTGTCCGATCCGGTACGAACTGGCTGAATACCACCACTGAATTTCTGGTACTTCGATTTTTTATTTTAAAGATTAGAAAATAGCAGATAGTATCAAAGATTGTATCTCCCTGCAGCACTTCAGAGCCATTGAAGATCAGATGATAGTAAACTATGTAGTTTGGCAAAACAATTTTTTTTACAAATCATAAATATTTTAAAACTTTTTAATTTAGTGAACCAAAAGTTGCAGGATGAAATTAGTCAGATGGCTAACATCACTTTCCTATGTTTCAAGTGTATTTCCCTCACATCTGCTTACTTTGGCTGTTGCTCTCTTGCTGTAAAATCATAGCACTAACATAGTAGGTTGGACAGGTCATCAGTCTTCAACTTCAGCAAAACATCAATTCTTTTGCACTACAGGTAGTTCTCAAGCACAATTGGAACTGGAATGTCAGCTGCTGAGCAAACAACGTACACAACACACACACAAGGTATTACTTCATTCTTCCCACTGTTATTACAATTATTACTGCTGTTCCAACTACCCCTATTTGTGAGTCCTACCACTAAGTGAGTACTGTCAGAGAAAATTATCTTGTTCTGGTGCTTTGTTTCCACATATAAACACACTCAATCACCACACTAACTAATCTTCAACATAGCTTTTATAGCTAAGGTTACTATGTTGGCTGGGAAAAGGGCTTAAAGAGAAAGCATAAAAGCAGAACAAGTCATTAGCCATTTTCATGGCAGTGTGCTCTCTCGCATACCTTCCTTTGAGGAAAAAAAATCAGCAAAGGGACAGCTACCAGATTCCTCTGCCCATGACTATCCAAATTTAGTAAATTCTGAGTTTTCCTTCTCTCAGGCCACAAATAGATCAGTATTTAAAGAGAGAACAAGGGAAGGCAGAATTGTGGAGGACTGCTTGTATATTAAAATTTCTCAACAGAGGGGGAGGGTTACCATGTCATCTATCTCCAATATACAACACAGTCCTTTCAATAGTTCCAAGAAGGCTCCACACCCATCTGCATCACTCAGGTGATCCTGATGACACAGATAAACCTCCAGGTGACCTTAATTAAAATAATACAAATGACGGGGGCGGAGCTGGTGTCACGACGATACGGTATGCGATCATGGAGGTCTGAGATTGCTGCCGATATCTTTGCTCCTAGACAGTCCTATCGGATCTAAACCGTCCCAAAGAGACGGTGAAAGTGAAGAGTTTCCTGTCGATCCCAGGGATACCGCAAAGTCCCTGGTAGATCCAGGAGAAGCTCTTGCCAGTGGCAAAGAGGCAGCCATTAAAGCTGCTGAAGTTGGGACAGCTCCAAAACGGAAGAGAGCAGAAAGAGAAAATGTGCCGGTTTGGTGAGAACTTTTTCTTTATTCTAAGATCTGAAAGGACACCCTAAGGAAAAGAAAGAATCTGTAAAAGTTTTGACAGAAGTGATTAAGTGGCGACTTTAAACAGGAATGTCAAAGTAATGTTTTTTTCTCACTGCTGGATTTTCTATACATGATCTTATATTTTGAAACTGGACTGGTTTTTTCTATTCCATCTATTTTTTTTTTTCCTTTTTGATTTTGTAACATTTTAGGCTGGAGACTCCCTTTTAGTTATTTTTTAAAAATATCTTTTTCTTTTTTTTACTAATTCTTATTATATTTTGCTTGGAAAAGGAGGGGGAAGTGAAAGCAAAGAAACTTTGTAACACTGCCAACTAGAGGCTTGGAAATATTCTATTTCTCTTGTGACCAGACAAAGCTGAGAAAGAAAGAACTGATACTTTTTTCAAGGACATTGCTATTTGATAAGATTGAGGGAAGAGCATGGGAGAGGATTATTGCAGGTGCTCTTCTGGGTTTCTATCAACAGCTGGAGTCTGGTGTTGAAGTTTATAGGAAAAGAAAAGGTGATAAGTTTCTGGAGAAGAGTGCTATAACAAGAGCCTTGGATAACTAAACAAAGTGCAGTGTGTTCTCTTGATTTTTCCTAAGCTGTACTACCCCTCCTCAACAGTTTACTTTTTGAAATAGCTATTTGGATTTTTACTTCTTTGGAACTTATCTTTGCTTTTTTTTTGCTTGTCTTTGGAAGTTAAATTTTTACGTTTGCTTTTTATTTTAAAAGAAAAGTTTTAGTATTAATGATTCCCTTCCTTTTCTTTTTAAGGGAGTAGCCTTTTTTTCTTTTTCTCTTTCTGCTTTTCTGGTACTTTTGTTTTTCGATCTGCCTCCAATACTGGTTTTTTCTTTCTTTTTATCTTCCTGGCTTTTTTTTCTTTTTATCTTATGCAGCCTTTTATATTTGAGACCACTTAATTGGATTAAGGTGTTGAAGAACCTGAAGAATTTTTTTATTTTTTTAAAGCTTTTTATTCCTCACTTTTCCGTCTTTTTTAGGATTTTACAATTTTTTCTCTTTTGTGTGTTTATGGTTTTTTCCTTCATTTTTGGATTTTCATTGTTACCTAACCAATTGATTGGATTAAGGTATACAAGAACCTGAAGAAATTCTTTTTCCTTTTTTAAAATTATTATTACTGTTTGGCTTCTTTTTCCCTACTATTTTTATTTGGAATCGCAATTGGTTACTTCACAATTGGATTAAGGTCTAGAAGAACCTGAAGATTTTGAATTGTTTGAAATGAGTAGGAAATTAACAGCTCCTGGTTCTTCAACTTCTACTTCCTCCTCTCCACCATCTGGAGGACAACGTTCAATACAGACAATGTTAAGGCAAGAGAAAGAACAAGAAAAAGTGATCCTGCAGATAATTATGCAAGGAATTTAAAACATTCAAACAAGATCAGAGAATATTGAAAAGAGAATAGAGAACATCGAACAAAGAACAGAGAACATTGAATAAAGAACAGGGAAAACCGATGAAAAAGTCAAGAACATCCAACAAATGATGATGAAGTATGATGGGAGACTACTAAAAATTAAAGAAGATAAACAAAGAGATAAGAAGATTGGAGACATTGATAACAGATTAACTGTGGTTGAACAAGATAAAAGTGGTATGCTGAGATGGGAGATGGACAGATCAGAATTTTATCTTAGATTCCAAAACATAGAGGAAGAAAAAGGACAAAATCTAGCTGAGATAATGATAGAAATATTGGCTGAAGCTTTGGAAATAACTCAAGAGAAGATGATGGATGGAATAGATGAGGTCTATCGAGTCTTCACAAGATATGCAATGAGAAATAGATTACCAAGAGAAGTTCACATCAGATTTACAAAGAAAGCCATTAAAACGCAAATATTGCAAGTGGCAAGAGAGAAAACATTGAAATATAAAGATAAGGAGATTGTGGTTTTGAAACAAGTACCCAGAAGAGTGAGAGAGATGAGAAGAGAATACCGATTCTTGACCAAATTGCTACTTAAAAAAGAGGTGAATTACAGATGGCTGATTCCAGAAGGTTTAATGTTCACATGGCAAGAACAGAGATACAGAATTGATTCAATTGAGAAAGCTGAATCATTTTATACAGAATTTTTCAGAGGGAAAGAGAAAGAGGCAGAAAAAGAAATTTCACTAACTGAATTCCAAGAGGACTGCCAAATGACGACTGAAAAAGAGGAAGGTGCAGTAGGTGGAAAGGAGGAAGACAAAGAACAACGTGGACCAAGATCCACGAGAGCTGCCAAACCTAATTATAAAATATAACCATGGAAGAGAAAAAATTGATTACAATTAATATAAATGGACTTAACTCAGCTGTTAAAAAAGAGAAAACTTTCCATAAATTAGATAAATTAAAATTTGATATAATCTGCCTACAAGAAGTACATATTAAAAAGCAATATGAACAATTGTTGATACAGCCAAAACTAGGGAAAATATTTACCTCCTTGACACAATGCAAGAAAAGAGGAGTGGTTTTATATATTAAAGAGACTATTCCAGAGAAATTTATTTATACTGATGACGATGGAAGAATACTAATGGTGGAAATAATGGATAATAATACGAAAACACTCCTGATTGCAATCTATGCCCCGAATGACAAACAAGAAGAATTTTATTAAAAATTACATATGAAAATAATTGAACTGGACTATGCTAATATAGTTATGATGGGAGATTTTAATGGAATTGTAGACAACAAACTGGACTATACAGCACAGAAAACAATAAAGCAAAACAGAAAGACTCTCCCTAAATCTTTTTTTTAAAATGGTAGATGAAATAAATTTAAAAGATACATGGAGAGAAAGAAATGCTAAAACTAAACAATACACCTTCTACTCAAATAGACACTTCTCATGGCCCAGAATAGATATGATATGGATGTCAACAGAATTGTTAACTAATATTCAAGAAATAAATATTGAAACAAGTACTTGGGCAGATCACAATCCAATGACAATTAAATGGAAAGGACAAGGAAGAAGATCCAGATGGATGTTAAGTAATACTATTTTAAAGGAAAAAGACTTTACACAGTGGATGGAGAAAGAACTGGCTTTTTTCTTTAGAGAAAACAAAAAAGAAGATACATCAATCCAGAATGTATGGGATACAATGTAGGCATATGCCAGAGGCTTGATAATAGACTATACAAGGAAAAGAGATACCATGAAAAGATTAGCCTCTAAGGCATTAGAGGATGAGTATAAAGGACTTGACAAAGAGCTACAGAAAATGCCACAGAAAAAGGACATCAAGTTAAAAATGGATATAACCAAACATAAAATGGGTCTAATAGAAAAAGAAGAATTAGCACAGAAAATTAGAGGTGCTAAACAGAACTACTTTGAAGATGCAAACAAACCAGGTAGATGGTTAGCATACAAATTGAGAAAGGAGAAAGAATCAAGGAAAATATTGCAATTAACAGATGACCAAGACCAAGTTTGCTATGGTAGTAAAGAGAAGAAGGAAATCATTCAAGACTTCTATGGAAAACTATATATGCAAGAGAATATTGATGAAGAAAGAGTTAAACAGTACTTACAGAATGCTAATTTACCTTAGATACCATAAGAGATTGAAACAATATTAGAAAGCAATATAACGATGATGGAGTTAACTGAAGCACTCAAGAAGCAAAATAATGGAAAGGCACCAGACCCAGATGGACTTCCAGCAGAATTTTACAAAACAAGAATAATTGAATCTTCCATTTCTAGAAGTTATGAATGAAGTTATGTTAAAGAAGAGGATACCTAAATCATGATCAGAAGCTTATATTACACTTGTTCCAAAAGAGGAGGCCGATCCTTTACAAATCAAGAACTATAGACCTATTTCCCTACTAAACGCAGATTATAAAATTTTTGTTTCAATATTGGCAGAAAGACTTAAAAAATACTTAAATATTTTTTCCATCCTGATCAAAATGGATTTCTGCCAAAGAGACAAATTAAAGGCAATATGAGAGTAATCTTGGACACTTTGGAATACTACGAGGCACATCCTGAAAAACAAATGGCTCTGATATTTCTAGATGCACAGAAGGCATTTGATAATGTGAATTGGCGATTCATGTTATTACTGCTGGAACAGATGGGCTTTGCTAGAAATTTTATTCAAGCAATAGAAGCTATATATCATAATCAAACGACAAAGGTAATGCTAGAGGGAGAACTGACAGACTCTATTGATATTGAAGGAACAAGACAAGGGTGCCCACTATCACCTCTGTTGTTTGTGTTAACTTTGGAAGTGCTAAATAGAAATATTAGAGATGAAAAGAATATAAAAGGGATGAAACTTTAAAAGGAAGAATTTAAGTTGCAATCATTTGCAGATTTTCTGGTTTTTATTTTAGAAGAGCCACTAGTAACAGCATCAAAATTGATAGAAAAGATAGAGACATATGGAAAGGTGGCTGGCTTGAAAATAAATAAAGATAAGACAAAGATCTTGACAAAGAATATGCTATCAAGACAAAAGGAAGAACTGGCAGACCTGTTGAACATTCAAATAAGATCAAGTACTTGGGGATATACTTGACAGCAAGATGCAGTACACTAAAAGAGAATAATTATATCAAACTTAAACAGCAGATAGCGCTAGATTTGGCGAAATGGGAAAATTTACAACTGTCATTAATAGGGAGAATATCAACAATCAAGATGAATATATTACCCAGAATTTTATATTTGTTTCAAACAATTCCAATTAGGCTTGGAAAAGACTATTTTGAAGATTTAAATAAAATTGCGTTAAAATATATATGGCAAGGTAAGAAAGTGAGAATAAAGTTAAAACTTTTGGAAGATGCCAGAATAAGAGGAGGATTTGGTTTGCCTAATTGGGAGTTATATTACCAAGCTACAAATTTGATGTGGGTTAAGGAATGGATAACATTAAGAAATACTAAATTGTTGACACTAGAAGGACATGATCTGTTGTTGGGGTGGCATGCTTTTTTATGGTATATAGGAACTAAAACACAGGGGTACTTTAAAAGACATTATATAACGGGAGTCTCTGTGGTTAAACTGGGAGAAGATTAAAAGACAATGTCATTTGAAAATTGCAGTCTGACTATCAACTATTGAAGCATTTTCTTATATACAAAAAGGAACAAACAGTTAGATATGGTGAAATATTGAATGAAAAGGGTGAACTTAAATCTATACAAAAACTAGAGGAACAAGGTATAAAGATGAATTGGTTTTGATATGTGCAAATACATTCAAGGTATGATAAAGATTCTAAAACAGAAGGTTTCTATCATAAACTGACTGATTTAGATAAGATTTTGACAGGTACTGATGAAAAGGTGATTAAAAAATTGTATGGTTATTTATTAGAAATTAAACTAGAAGAACAAGAAGTTAAAGAAACTATGATTGCTTGGGGAAAAATTTTGGATATGAGATTGATCTAGAGAAATGGCAAAAATTGTGGTCTCAAAATTATAAAATGACAATGTCAACAGCATATAAAGAAAAATTGTATAAGATGTTTTACAGGTGGCATTTCCCCCCGACAAGAATAGCAAGAATGTTCAAGAATAAATCCGAAAAATGTTGAAAATGTCATCAGACACGTGGCTCATATTACCATATGTGGTGGACTTGTGCGGATGCTAAAAAATACTGGACTAAAATCCACACGTGGTTGGAAAAAATGACAAAAAAACATATAGATTTGAAACCAGAGATATTTTTATTGGGAATTTTACCTGAAATATATAGTAAATACTTGAATTACCTGATTGTAAATGTATTAACAGCGGCTAGGATTGTATTTGCTAAAAACTGGATAAATGAGAAAACACCATCACAGGAGGAAATCATTAAGAAAATATTGGAATGTGCTGAAATGAGCAGATTGACATTTGAAATTAGAGAATAGGATGATAAACAATTTTATAAAGTTTGGGATCTATTCCATCAATTGTTAGACAATAAAGTATAGTAACGAAATATGTAGACTTTTAGAAAATACTAAATATATAATGATGTATTCTTTCCTTATATCTACAAAATGATTTTAGGATAGATTTGGTATGATAATATGAATTGTCACAAAACAAATTAAGTAAAATATGATTATTTCCTATAGCATGAATGAATAAAAGTACAGTCAAACGATTGATTAATAATGATATTTAATATTGGATGTATTTAATATTGGATTGAAAATACGAGACCATATACAATGTAATTGTAATTGAAGACTACAAAATGGAAGCACAAAACAATTTGTAAACCAACCAGCACACTGTATTTACATATATGGAAGATGGCCTGATGTTTTTATGTTTTGTTTGTTTATGTTTGTTTTAAAAACCAATAAAAATTAAAAAAAAAGAATACAAATGACCAGCTTTCTGCAAGGAGCATAAATCCTTCCATTCTCCACCACCCAGTCAGAGCTGAAGAAGCTTCTTGGATGAGAAGTGAAATGTCTTCAAAGAAAAACCAGAAAGTCCAGTTGCCTCTTGAAAAAGCACTTTTTATAGAGCTGCAGTGGTTGGAGAGGGCTGTAAAGCACTGCGAAACAGAATATAAGACTTATTGCTATTGCTTTGGAACAACTATGATCTGGGAGATTGAGAATCTCCATTGACATTGTATATTAAAATAATTGTATGCAATAAACTTAATCTGAGGAAAGACCAGAGTTAAGAGCCAGCTACAGTAAGGTAGAAAGAATTTAAGAAGCAGCCTAGATTGTACTTATTGAAAACTGTTTGCTAATCTATGACATCTGAAGTTGAGTCACATGCTTTCTATTGTCTCATCTGGTTATTTATTATAGTCCTGGACTATTGAATAGAAGCACTAAATGTGTTGACCGTTGACTAGATTTATGACTAAACAGGATATCTTAACTATTTCTCCGCCCCCCAACACCCCGCCTGAGACCTATTAATTATATTTCTATCAAGTTGGTGATGAATCTTAGTGATCCTACAGCTAGATTTTCTTCTGGCACTTCAGGTCCTGTTCATTATCACTTTGCTGCTGATCATACTTTTCTCTTTCCTTCCACCATTCCCAACATGAGATCATAATGTATCCAATACATTATGGGAGGATAATTTAAGCCTGGATACTTGTGCCTCAAGTGAAAATTCTGAGCTGATTTGTTTGATGGTCCAATTGTTTTCTTGGTGATCCATGGTATTCTCAGGAATCTGCTCCAACACCAAAGTTCAAATGTGACAATATTCTTTCAAGTTTGCCTCTTCAGAGAAGTTGTTGCTTCTGTAAAGTTTCACAGGGAAGACCATTGTCTATATGATCCTGATTGTACACAATGTGGCATCTGGATCTCTTTTCCAAGACCTTCAAGTCTATTCTACCATGTAGTAGTCTTTGGTGTATGGTGTATGGTATTGTTGATGTCAATCCTAAAAGGTAGTATCTTCACTGTCAAGTGTACAGCTAGTTTTGGCATGTTTGCTGAATCTTTATGTACCAATAATGATTAAGCAAAGGCATAGATCTCTTATCACATCCATCATGCATGACTATCATAAAAATACCCCAATATTTGTGACTGATTTAAGAGCTTCATATGGCTGTATTTTGACCCAGGAGCAGCTTCTATCACAAAGAATTATGTTCAAATCCTTCCTTGCACCAATGGATAATTAAACTATTTCTGCTTATATTGGAGTGACTAGCTTTTGAATCTCTTGAATGAGGAGATGATGGACTGCACAAAGTCTTTTCATTTCTTTTCTCTGTGTCAAGAATGCCTCAAAGAGAAAGAGAACCATTTAGGGATCATTAAATTCAATTAATCCCATTTGACCATTGAGTGCTACACAGTCTGAAGGGTTTTCTTTCCCCCCTCTTAAGTCAGCCTGACTGATTGGATGTCAACTCTGAAAGCAACTTGGGAGAATGTTCAAAAAGTGCTGGCAAAAGCGGCACAGACCAATAAGCGAGAGGCAGACAAACACCGAGCCCTGCAATGATCATTCCAGTTGGGGGAGAAGGTCTACCTCTCCACCAAATATGAGATTAAAACTCCCTAGCAAGAAACTGGGGCCAAAGTATATGGGACCATTCCCCATAATAAAGATCATCAACCCAGTCACGGTGCAATTGAAGTTGCCCCAACTGATATGGAAAATACACCTGGTATTCCATAGTACCCCCTTAAAACCCGTGTTGAATCAACCCTGAAACCTCTACCTTGTGAGCCCCCAGATCTGGTGCTCATAGGAGGCCAACCCCATTATGAGGTGCAGCGAATCCTCGATTCGAGGTGGCACAGGAGACAACCCCAATATTTAATCAAATGGAAGGGCTACCCCTTATCAGAGGCATCTTAGGTAAGGAGTAAGAACGTCCACACCAATTGCCTTGTAGGAAGGTTCCATGCAGGAAATCCGATTAAGCCTGAGGGAGTGTGGGTTTTTTTACAACCCTAAGTTCTATACCTGCACTCAAATTTGTTTTTCTTTTTCTGTTGTATAGGTGACCTTCAAGAAGTGAGGGAAGCCAAATGTCAAGTCATAAAATGTTTATATGCTTGTTTTAAGAATTGCCATGAACCGGAGGAGGGAGAAATTTGAAAGAGCAGTGCAGCAATTTGGAACCGAAAGTGCACTCCATTCCTACCTTGCAAAAATTATAACTAAGCTACCAGAATTCCTGTCATGCAAATGTCTAATTGGAGAATGTGGTTGATGTCTCTTGGCTATGAATGTGTTTCATTGGAGAATATGAATTATGATACACCCAGAGGGGTGGGGGGAAACCAGGGTCAAGGGTGACAGTGAATTACGTGTTTCAGAATCGGCTTCATACAGATCATGTTGACATGTTCGCTCCTAATAGATTCTTTGAAGTTTTTGAAGCTTAGCTCAAGGCTCATGATTTAATTAGGGCAACTGCTGGAATTCTGACACCTTGCTTGTTGCTACATCTACCACACTATGCCACTACTGTATCTGCAAGGCCATTCTTTTATGCCACCTTCTTTTGTTCAGGTGCAGAATGCAGAACACCCTCAGTGGAGACTCTGGCCAGGACATGGAGGTCCTGGCCAACACATACAAAGGCCTTGACTGATGTGAGAATGGAGGGCCCAGCTAGTGCACACATTAAGATTGGGGTGCGAACAGAGGCTTTGTTTATTACCAGTGCAAAAGAAGACAGTATGAAAAAAGGCCCCAGCTTGTATAGTGATGGCATGCAAGGTGGTGAGTGAGGAGAGGGCAGGCGGCAGAGGCAGCAGTGAGTAGACAGATACCAAAAGGCACGTGTTAATGCAGATGGACCTGAGTGGGTCTGAATTTTGTTCATGTGATTGCAGGTGTGTTATATTGGCCAAAATATTGCAATTTTGAAAGGTCATTGAAGGAATGGATGTGAAATGAGAATTCCCTTTAAGCTACTGGGAGTAGCAAGAGTAGCAGTTGTTCCCAATAAGTTGCTGCTCTGCTTTGAGGCCCACTTTTTATATCGGTTTACCTTTTTCTCAACTTCAATATACCATTCCATCTAGTTACCTTTAATATTCCATTTAGGTTGCCTAATGAGATTAAGTTTATAGTTTTTTGGTAGGTTTTAATCAGGAAATATTTCTGAGCAACTTCTGTTGGAAGTAGCGATTTTCACATTTGAATGCTTCGATTGGCTTTGATGCTCTTGGTTGTTATACCAGGAACAACCATGAGATGATAGGATTACATTAGAAACAGCAAATTATCATTTATAAGGCAAGCCTCCCATCATCTTGACACGGAGCATCTAATAACAATCTCTTTCTAAAAGACACAAAGATGCTGTTCACATATTGTAAGAGGGGACCAGGTGGGCAGGCCTGGCTGCCAGCAGAGGAATACCTGCAGTTTTCAGGCTGTACCATCTTTTCAAGAGATAAAAACAAATCCCTATATTTTGTGATATAAAATACATTTTATCAAAGAGAAGGAAAAGTTTGGAATGGCCAAATGCTCAAGCAATTAGGACAGATTAAAATAAGGCATTGGCACTGATAAAAATGCAATTGGCGTTGTTAATTTCATCTTCCATAGTATTCTTTTTTTTATTTAAAAATAATTTTTTTTATTTTTTAATAACAAGATAAACATAAACATACATAACAAAATAAACATAAACATACCACAAAAAACATAAAAAGATCCTTCTTCATAAATTTACATACAGTGCATCGATTGGTTTACCACTTTTTTTTGTGCATCCATTTCCTAGTCACCAGTATAATTATATTACATAATAGCTCATATTATCAATCAATAATTGTATAACCTAATATCATCACTAAAAAAAAAAAATCATTTATAATTTTGTTAATTCATATTTTAACGAGATAACTATAGTTTGCTTAATTTATTTTGCAATAAATCATAAGATCATACCAAATCTACCTTAATAATGTTTTATAAAGATAATATTAAGAAAAAAATTTTTTTTATGCTAAATCTGAATATTCTATCATTATGTTTTATTATCTAACCATTGATAAAAAGATCCCAAACTTCATAAAATTGTTTATCTTCTTGTTCTCTGATTTCAAATGTCAATTTGCTCATTTCAGCACAATCCAATATTTTCTTAATAATTTCTTCTTCTGATGGAATTTTCTCACTCTTCCAGTTCTTAGCAAATACAATCCTAGCCGCTGTTAATATATTTACAATCAAATACTTCAAATTTTTATTATATATATCAGGTAAGATTCCCAATAAAAAAATCTCTGGTTTCAAGTCTATATGTGTCTTTGTCATTTTTTCCAACCATATGCGAATTTTAGTCCAATATTTTCTAGCGTCCTCACAAGTCCACCACATATGGTAGTATGAGCCAGGTATCTGATGACATTTCCAACATTTTTCAGATTTGTTCTTAAACATTCTTGCAATTCTTGTCGGGGAAAATGCCACCTGTAAAACATCTTATACAAGTTTTCTTTATAAGCTGTTGACATTGTCATTTTATAATTTTGAGACCACAATTTTTCCCAATTCTCCAAATCAATCCCATATCCAAAATTCTTCCCCCAAACAATCATCGTTTCTTTAACTTGTTCCTCCTCTAATAAAATTTCCAACAAATAAGTGTATAATTTTTTAATCATTTTTTCATCAGTACCTGTCAAGATCCTGTCTAGATCAGTCAATTTATCATAAAATCCCTCCGCTTTAGAATCTATAAGATACCTTGAATGTATTTGCGCATATGAAAACCAATTCATCTTTATGCCTTGTTCTTCTAGTTTTTGCATTGTTTTAAGTTCACTCTTTTCATCCAATATTTCCCCATATCTAACTGTTTGTTCCTTCTCATATATTATAGGATAAGAAAAAGCTTCAATAGTTGATAACCAGACTGGGATTTTCAAATAACATTTTCTCTTAATTTTCTCCCAATTCAACCATAAAGACTCCCTTATATAATGCCTTCTAAAATAGCCCTGCGATTTGGTTCCCTTATACCACAGAAAAGCATGCCATCCCAGTAATAAATCATGCCCCTCTAGAGTCAACAATCTAGTCTTTCTTAATGTTATCCAATCCTTAACCCACATTAAATTTGCAGCTTGGTAATACAACTCCCAATTCGGGAGGCCAAAACCTCCTCTAATTCTAGCATCTTGCAGGAGTTTTAATTTTATTCTGGCTTTCTTACCTTGCCATATGAACTTCAACACAATTTTATTTAATTCTTCAAAGTAATCTTTACCAAGCCTGATTGGTATGGTTTGGAATAAATATAAAATTCTGGGTAAAATATTCATCTTGATTGTTGATATTCTACCTATCAATGACAATTGTAGATTTTCCCATTTTTCAAATCAGATGCTATCTGTTGTTTAAGTTTGATATAGTTATTCTCTTTCAATGTAGTACATCTTGACGTCAAATATATCCCCAGATATTTGACCTTATTCGTAACTTGAATTTTCAATAAATCTGCCAGTTCATCTCTTTGTTTTAATAACATATTCTTTGTCAAGATCTTTGTTTTATCTTTGTTTATTTTCAAACCGGCCATCTCACCATAAATCTCTATCTTTTCCAGTAGCTTTAAAGCTGTTCCTAGAGGATCTTCCAAAATAAAAACCAAATCATCCGCAAAGGCTTGCAATTTAAATTCCTCCTTCTTAATTTTCATTCCTTTTATATTTGGATCCTCTCTAATGTTTCTATTCAGCACTTCCAAAGTCAATACAAATAACAAAGGTGATAATGGGCAACCTTGTCTTGTGCCTTTTCTTATATTAATAGAATCTGTAAAATCTCCCTCTATCATCACTCTACTTGTTTGTTTGTCATATATGGCTTCTATTGCTTGAATAAATTTTCTAGCAAAGCCCATCTGTTCCAATAACAAAAACATGAATCTCCAATTCACATTATCAAATGCTTTTTGGGCATCTAAAAATACCAAAGCCATTTGTTTTTCAGAGTGTGCCTCGTAATATTCCAAAGTGTCCAGAATTACCCTCATATTATCCCTAATTTGTCTCCTTGGCAGGAATCCATTCTGGTCAGGATGAATAAAGTTATTTAGATATCTTTTGAGCCTTTCTGCCAAGATGGAAGCAAAGATTTTGTAATCTGCATTCAGTAAAGAAATAGGTCTATAGTTCTTAATTTGTGATGGATCAGCCCCTTCTTTTGGAATAAGTGTGATATAAGCTTCTGACCATGTTTTAGGTATTTTCTTATTTAACATGGCTTCATTCATAACTTCTAACAATGGAATGCTCAACGATTCTTGTAATGTTTTATAAAATTCTGCCGGGAGCCCATCTGGGCCTGGTGCTTTTCCATTATTCTGCCTATTAAATGCTTCCGTTAGTTCCATCATTGTTATGCTACTTTCTAACATTTTTTCAGTCTCTTCAGGTATCTTGGGTAGGTTAGCATTTTGTAGATAAAGCTTAATTCTTTCCTCATCAAAATCCTCCTGTTTATATAATTGTCCATAAAAGTCTTGGATAATTATCTTTTTCTCCTTGTTACCATAACAAATTTGACCTTTATCATCTATTAACTGTACTATTCTCCTAGATTCTTTCTCCTTTCTCAATTTGTATGCTAGCCACCTACCTGGTTTATTTGCATCTTCAAAATAGTTCTGTTTAGCACTTCTAATTTTTTGTGCCAACTCCTCTTTCTCCGCCTGACCCATCTTATGTTTAATTATATCCATTTTGAATTTAATATCTTTTTTCTGTGGCATATTCTGCAATTCTTTTTCCAGTTTTTTATAATCATCTTCTAAAGCTTTAATAGTTTGCCTCTTCCTAATATTTTTTTCTTTGTATAGTCCATTATTAATCCTCTCGCATATGCCTTCATTGTATCCCAAACATTCTGCATTGAAGTATCTTCTTTTTTATTTTTAATGAAAAAGAAGGCCAATTCTTTGTCCATCCATTGTGTAAAGTCTTTTTCCTTTAAGATAGCGTTATTTAATGTCCATCTAGATCTTCTTCTTTGTCCTTTCCATTTAATTGTCATAGGGTTATGGTCTGCCCATATACCCGTTTCTATATTTATTTCTTGAATGTTAGATATTAGTTCTGATGAGGTCCAAATCATATCTATTCTGGACCATGATAAATGTCTATTTGAATAAAAAGTATATTGCTGCGTTTTACCATTTCTTTCTCTCCATATATCTTTTAAATTTAATTCATCTACCATTTTAAAAAAGGATTTAGGGAGAGTCTTTCTATTTTGTTTTAATGTTGTCGCTGTATAGTCCAATTTATTATCTACAATTCCATTAAGATCTCCCATCATAATTATATTGACATGGTCCAGTCCAATTAATTTCATATGTAACTTTTATAAAATTCTTCTTGTTTATCGTTCGGAGCATAGATTGCAACAAGTAATATTTTTATATTGTTATCCACTATTTCAACCATTAATACTCTTCCATCTTCATCAGTATAAACCAATTTTGCTACAATAGTTTCTTTAATATACAGGACCACTCCTCTTTTCTTACAGTTAGTCAAGGAAGTAAAAATTTTCCCCAGTTTTGGTCTTACCAATAATCGTTGATGTTGTTTTTTAATATGTACTTCTTGTAGGCAAATTATCTCAAATTTTAACTTCTCTAATTTATGAAAGATTTTTCTTCTTTTAATAGCTGAGTTCAATCCATTTATATTCATAGAAATCAATTTTTTTTCCTCCATGGTTATGTTTTATATTTAGGTCTAACAGTTCTTGTGGATCTTACTTCACGTTGTTCTTTGGTCTCCATTTGTCCACCTACCGCACCTTCTTCCTTCCCCGATCTCATCTGGTCTTCTTGAGGCTCAATTGCAAAGGTTTCTTTTTCTGTCTCTATTTCTCTTCTTCCAAAAAATTTGTTGTGGAATATTTCTGCTTTCTCAATTGAGTCGATTCTGTGTCTCTGTTCTTGCCATATAAACATTAATCCTTCTGGGATCAACCATCTATAATTCACGTCTTTTTCCAATAACTTTTTGGTCAAAAATCGATATTCTCTTCTCATCTCTCTCACTCTTCTGGGGACTTGTTTTAAAACCATAATCTCTTTACCTTTATATTTCAGCCCCTTATCTCTTGCGACTTGTAATATTTGTGTTTTAATAGCCTTCTTAGTAAATCTGACATGGATCTCCCTTGGTAGCTTATTCCTCATTGCATATCTTGTAAAAACACGATATATCTACTCCGTCCATCATCTTTTCCTCTGTTATCTCCAAGGCTCCAGCCAGAATTTCTATCATTACAGCCGCCAAATCCTGTCCTTTTTCTTCCTCAATATTTTGAAATCTGAGATAAAATTCTGACCTATCCATCTCCCACTTCAACATCCCATTTATATCTTGTTGCACCGTTGTTAATTTGCTAACAATATTTCCAATTGCCTCATCTCTTTGTTTATCTTTCTCCTCGATCTTTTGGAGTCTCTCCTCCTGTTTTGCCATCATCTGTTGAAAGTTTTCAATTTTTTCATCAGTCTTTGCAATTCTTTGTTCAATACTCTCTGTTCTTTGGTCAATGCTTATTTTGAGTTCTTGTATTCCTTGTATAATCGTTGCTAGATCCATTTGTACTTTATCTTGCTTCGCCATTATTGATAGTCGTCCTCCAGTTGATGGAGAAGCAGGAGCAGAAGTTGAACTGCCAGAAGGTAAAGTTTTCTTACTCATTTGAATAACTCAAGATCTTTAAGCTCCTTTAATCCAATCAGTAGGGTAGCCAATTATAATCCAATTGGGAAGAAGAAAAACATTTTTTAAAAAAGCCAATAAAAAATAAAGAGTCCAGGATTAAAAAGAGAGGGAGAAAAAGAAGATTAAAAAGAAAAAAAAGAAGGAGATTCTTCAGGTTCTTCTAGACCTTAATCCTATTGTAAGATGGCCAATTATGATTCAAAAATAAAAATTAAGAATAGTAAAAAAGAAAAAGAGAGTAAGACCCAATAATATTAAAAAACAATGATCAAAAAAAAAAGGAAAAAGAAAGAATTCTTCAGGTTCTTCACACCCTAGTCCAATTGTAGGATCTCAAAAAATAAAAAAAAAATAACCATAAAAATAAATAAAAAATGAAAATAAAAAATAGAAAAGGCAAAAAACCCAATAAACAAAAGGAAAAAGAAAAGCTATTCTGAGGCTTTCCCTTTAAAAAAAAAAAGTAAGTTTAAAAATTAAAAATGAAGTCAAACAAAAAAAAAGAAAATAGAATATACAAATATTACAAAATACTATGGGGTTGAGGAGGAGGGATGAAACAGCTAAAGAAAGATAAGAAAAAGAGCACACTGCATCTTATTTAGTTATCCAAGGCTCTTATTATGGCTTCTCCACAAATTCCAAAGCCAAACTTCAAGTACTCAATAATAGAAGTTCCAAAGAACACCTGTTAAAACATTCTCCGGTGTTCTTCCCTCTATCTAATCAAGTTCCAGTGTCCTTGAGAAAGAATTCCTTCACAGCTTTTTCAACTTTCAATAAAGTATTTTCAAGCCTCTAGTTGGCAGTGTTACAAAGTTTCTTTAGTCCACTCCCCCTTCTTTCCCCAAAAAGCCTAGGAAAAAGAGGGAAATATACATGTATATATATATATATTTAAAAGAAAAAAAATTACTAAGGGGAGCCTCTATTCTCAAAAGTGAGAAAAAAGAAAGAAAAATTAGATAAATATAAAAGGAGAAACCAGTCTAGTTACAGTTACTAGATCACAATAGAAGTTCAATGAAAACAAAAGTAAAAGTAAAAAGCCAACCCTCAATTAGACATTCTCTCTAAGAAATCGCCGCTAAATCAGTTCCATCAGTTTTTGTCCTAAGTCTTACAGGATTCTTCTCATTTTAGAGTGTCCTTGAGTTCCCGAAAAAAAAAATTATCACCAGCCGATGCACGTTCTCTCTCTTCCGGAGCTGCCACAGCTTCAGCAGCCAAGGGGGCTGCCTCTCCGCCGATGGTAAAAGGGCTTCTTCTGGATCAGCCAGGGACTTTGCGATGTCCCTGGGATCAGCAGAACGCGCCCCTTACAATCATCGTCTCTACGGGACGATTTAGATCCATAGGACCGACCAGGGGCGAAGATATCAGCTGCAATCTCAGAGCCCCAAGATTGCAGCTGTATCGCAGCAACGTGGCTCCGCCTTCCCCTCATCTTCCATAGTATTCTATGGAATACTGAAAATACTGTGGGAAAACGCAAAACCCTAATGGTAAATTTAAGAATATTAGTATAAAAGGCAGTAAATTTCTGATTTAAAAAATCAGGCAATTGACACAATTGCAAAATACAGTAGAAATACAATAACTGAAAATCAGGCAAATTAGCACATCTAAAATAAAGTGATCTGAATACAGACTTTGATATAGAACTTTTATTTGTGGTAAAGAGGAAGGATATTCCACAGCTAGATGGACCTAACTAATCCTTAACTTCCAGAGATTGCAACTTTCCATTAAAAACTTTAGGAGCACTTTGCCTTAGCTCCTGTTTTGATTGATTGATCAATTGATTTTATGCCATCAAGTCACTTTTGACTCTTAATAACCACACATATTTTATTCTTGACAATCTAACCCTAATCTGGTCTGTCAAGATTCCCAAAGGCACTCATTGGTGATGGTCATCCTTTTCTTCTCTTTATGCCCACTTTCCCCAACACTAGAGCCTTTTCTAGAGAGCTTGGTTTCACCGTAATTTGTCCAATAATACAAAACTGAAGATTATCTTATTTAATAAATAGTAACAGAATTTACAATAATGTGGCCAATATGCAAAAAAAGAAGGTATAACAATGAATAGGGATTCAATAGTGCGATCAGCTAAGACACCCTTATTATATGCCACAAGGACAATTCCCCCACCCAAAATCTGGATTATATGGAAAAACTGCTATTACGCAACTAGATTGATCACAGTAAAGTGTTTACTATAGTAATCCCCATCATACAGATGAACAATAGAATAGCAATAGCAATGCACTTTGACTTATATACTGTCTCATAGTACTTCATAGCACTCCCTTAAGCGATTTACAGAGTCAGCATATTGCCCCCAACAATCTGGGTCATTTTATCAACTTCAGAAGGATGGAAGGCTGAGTCAAACTTGAGCCGGTCTGGATCGAACTTCTGGCAGTCAGCACAGTTAGCCATTAAGGCTGCATTCTGACCATTGTACCACCATAGCTCTTGTTGAGAATACTCAATAATTACAATAATTATAACCAAGAAAATAGAAATATGGTTCAACCTTTATCTGGAATAACTTCCCCTGTCTAAACAATTAAGAAGCTGACACTTGGAAACAGTATCAATAATTCCTGGGAAAATACTTTGGGAATCAATAACTGTGCAAGTTACAGAGGAAGAGATACAAAAGACAAAACTAAATCCATACTATGGCTGAATATTGGAAAAATACTGGGCACAGATTGCTTATATTGTAACCCAGAAAAGATGAACAGATGCCCCTTTTCTACAAAGAACAGCTAAGTAGCATGGCTAACTAGAAAATGGAGAAAAGAATGAGGAGTTTAAGCAATACAGCAAAATAACAAAGGTGAGGATAAAGAGGGAGCTGGTGATGGAATCTGTTCTTCAAACTAGATAGAGATCTTTAATTTAAAATAGAGTAAGCTTATTTATGGGAGAATTATAGCAAAATACCTCTGGGATAGAGCATTCACTCTGGCAATTAAAACTGCATTAAAAGCTAGATAAGGAAGTCAGGATACTAAAATAGATGGGCACAAAAGACTGTTGTCCTTATTTGTTTCAATATATTACCTTTTGGGCAACAGAGATAGTCACTGATTAGTTTTCTTATTGGGTGCTTCTTCTACAACTTCATTGTTCCCATTTGTAAAGTCATTCTCTTCAATCTGCTCCTAAAGGAAGCAGGCTGCGAAGATTGCATTATGTATGCAGCTAAATGGCCTGATGCTGATGGAACAGGGCTGTTTAGGTATTCATAGACAAGGAGAAGCAAAGGACATTTTGAAAAGAAAAATCACCAGATAATTTCTAATTATTTTGCTCCAAGAATGGAAGATGTTTTAAATAAAAGAGCCCATTCTGCTCACAAAATGAATCCTTTGTATCACTTAATAGATTTGAAAAATATTGAAAATCTTACAGCATTTCTCGTCAGCACAGCATGACTCCAGGAAAGCCAACATTTAAGAGTTAGTTTTCAGGAAAGACGATGTAGTCATATGCAGTGAGCAAAGTGCCTCAAGAGGTTTGATTATTATTAAATTTATAGGCTGTTGGTGACATATGGGTTTTAGTGCCTCGCCTGCTGCAGTTCTGTTTGTTTGAGCTAGCCATTAAGAATAAAAGAGGTATAAAGGTCAGTTTTGGCCCTGAAGGATGGGCAGGTGTGCTGTCCCAAGGTATGATGAGCTGACCTGGCCATTAGCTAGATTTTTTATTTTGAAACATCAAGATAAGAAGACCACAGGAGGTTCTTCCCTCAAAGAAGCAGCAGGTGTTCAGCTGAGTGGTTCCAGGAGGTCAAGCTGCTCTGAGCACACTATACTAAAATTACAGCCCATTTCTTTCTCTTTATGCATTCTCGTCAAGCCTGAAATGGAGGATGAGTTGGAGAGATAGAGGGGGATTATCTCTGGGAGACAAAGACATAGGAGGAAATCCAACACTGGGTATGTGGTGTACATACCTGTGGCAAATACTTGCTGTAAATAACTTCAGTGTATATAGTAAAAAGTGTATATAGCTGTATATAGTTTTATACAGTGTATAAACAATGTATATAGTTCTGCCAGCAGGCCTGGGGAACCTAGAGCGGGATGGAGCCCATCAAATGGCTCGTATGATCTGGTGTCGTCGGGGCAGTGGGGTGGGAGTTGATTTTTTGTTTTATTTTTTTCCAGATTTTGTTCTGTTGTACTTTATTAATTTATTTGATTCTTTTTGTTATTTTTGTTTTATTTTAAATATGGATTTACATTCTGTAAGCCACCTCGAGTCGCCATGGGCGAATAGGCGGAAATACACATTCAATAAATAAACAAACAAACAAACAGCTTAAAAGCATCCAGTCTTGCTCCTATGTCTTTCTGTTTCATTGTCACACTTGCAAAACAATGCACATCCAGAAAAAAATGAATGAATGAATCCCATCACATTATGTCACAGGGCTATTTGTGCATTAAAGTGGCAGTTACAGTAAAATGGACAGGGGTGAGAAAGAGGGAGGAACTGCTTGCAAACTACTCAATCTAACAGATCAGCTACTAGAAGTCTGTTAATATATCTAATAGTTGAGTGGGGGTGGGGAAGAGGCAAAAGATCATGTAAAACAGGGGTGTCCAACCTTGGCAACTTTAAGACTTGTGGACTTCAACTCCCAGAATTCTGGGAGTTGAAGTCCACAAGTCTTAAAGTTGCCAAGGTTGGACACCCCTGATGTAAAACATGAGGAATATGCATGGCATGGAGCAACACAAAGAATGGAGAAGCAACAATGAGAAAGAGTTATGAGTAATTGGTGGAGGGCATGAGTTTGGCAGGAGCAAGGAAAATGGGAAAGAAAATTGAAATGGGAAACAAAACAATAAGTCAATTGCTGAAATCTGTTGCACTAGGCACTTTGCAGCAATATTCTTTTAACACTTCCTTCTCCTCTCTAGTGCCTCTTCTTCCCCTAGCTAGTACCTGTGTATGTGCTCCTACCTAAATGTGGAGGGGATTGGTTGCGTAGCAATGGTAAGGTCAAAGTTTGTCCTGGGAATAGTGATGGCAGTCAATTTGGCACAGAGGCGGAGGCGAGGATCCAGCAGGTGTGGATTTAGTGGTGGGTTGGATTTGGAGCCAGGGCCTCTGCTAGGGCTAGGATCAGGGCCAGAACTGGCTGCAGTTGTATGGAGCCCCATGATAAGGATGCTGATGGTAGTGATCCAGCAGAGAAGCCAGAGTGGAACCAAAATATCTCAAGCAACAGCAACAGTGGAGCTGCATAGCTGGCGAAAGCAAAAGGGCCAAAGATAACAGCTGGCAGCTGGACCTGGGGTTTTCAACAGCAGTAGCAACAAGTGATGAAACTGAGATGTGAGAGAGCAAGTGGAACTTGGTGGCCAAGAGGCTGGAAACAATCCACTGATGATGACACTGAGAACTAGATAGGAGCCCCAACATTAGAGGAAGGCAGACTACTTCAAGGTGATAGCCCATTACCAGGGTAGGAGCCTGGGTGGGACTGCATCTAAAGAAATAGTTACTAGGTCCCGAGTAAGAGTTGGATGGAGGGCATGGACGAGTACGCTTTCTCTTCTGCTAGCCAATGGAACAGGTTTTCTAAGGGGTGGATGGTTGTATGTAGGGAGATTGGTGTTTGCATACTATCAGAGTGCTGACTGTGAGCTTAAGTGCCGTGGGGCTTTCCTTCCCACTCTTTCATCTTCTTTGAATGTTTGGTGTGCGCTTGAGTGAATCTGTGAAGATGTGGAAGAGGGCACGGGGAGTTTCAAGAAGACAGAGGTCCCCAAGCTGCTCCGAAGACCTGACATGCCATATCTCTTTCCCACCCTCCCAAATGAGTACCAAGAGATCAGCTACCTTTTCCCCTCCAAGTTAAGTCTTGTCACACATCCGCAAAGCATTTCCCTCCACAGAAAATGCTGTATTTCCACTGTGTGGGCTAAAAAATAAGCTTGTCTTCTTTATCCCCTCCTGCCTGGATGACCTATGTAGTTGTGCTCAAACCAGTTCAGAACAGATTGCAGCTCTCCTGGCAGATATTCTTCTACAGCAGCAACATATTCTTCCAGGTCCAGGGCAGGCACAAATGCCAAGGCCACAATTAGTTTTGTCTTTATAGCATTGGTGGTGAAGTTATGGGCAGCTCCACTTCTTATCAAGTGCTTCGTGTTCTGGGTGAGGTGGAAGAAAGTGACTTCTGTGAAACATCTCCTGGTGGCATTCATGGCAGCCACTTCAAAATCGCAGTAAATGGACAGCATCTGAGTGTTAGCCACTAGGTTTTTCATGAAGTGAAACAGCTGTTTGTACGTAAGGTGCTATTTGTTAGGTAGAAGTGCATACAACACAGGAGTACGTCCTCGTACTGCTTTGCTTAGGATGACATAAACCCGAACAAAGATTTTAGGAGCAATTGCAAAAGTGGTGTCCACATACCAAGTGTCAGATAATTGCAGAATGTACAATCAAGTACCTCTGCCGAATATTTTGATTGTCCTAGGTCCCTTTCTGAAATTGCCCGGTAAGAACGACTCTTCTACACCCAGTGTTGGCAAATAGATCTTGTATTCCTCAGGTAATACAAGTTCATCCAGACTGATTGGGTCTAAAGATGCTGCCTGTACTTCATTTTGCTTGTGCCACATAGTTTTTCTCAAGGCTGAAGTTTCAGGTATTGCGGAATAGACTTGGGGCCTCATGTTGGCCAGATAGACATTAATAACTTGGAATGTTCCTTCCACTGTCTCTTCAGCTTGGCGCTTCATCCTAGTCAGGAATCCTGCTGAAGGGCAATGGTAATACTCTTTAATCCTCTTGATTATTTCTCTGTTTCTGCTGTGAAGTCTGGCCTTGCATTGCTCACAGTGCCAAAATCTAACAGAAGAATCAACTGCATCCAGCTTGTTGAATATGTAGGTATCTATAAGAACAAAACTTTTCTCTTCCTGTTTAGCTTAGAATAGAAACATGCACCTCACAGGGATAGGAAGCAACAGGTCCAGCCTGTAGTCACTACTCTCTGCACTTCCTTTTAACATCTAAATGAAGCCTTAGGTGATATCATTCAACATCATGGAATGAAATATCATCAGTCACTGATAACTCAACTTTATATCTCCATCCTGGGTGATAAAAGTGTTCCTGTTCCTGCCTTTTCACCGTGCCTGGAAACTGTGGGGCTCTGGATGAGGGACAACAGAGTTCAGATAAAGCCTGAACAGTGTGAGTGACTATGGGTACACTGAGCCTCAAGAGTTGAGAGTTTAACATCTTTAGTTCAACGGGATTGCACTTCCCTGGACAGATTCCATGCTTTACCTAGAGGTTATTTGCTAGTTGGCTAACAAAGCTTTTGAATAACTTCATAGTGTGTTCCAGCTGTGCCTTTTCTTGGATTATGACATCCTAAACTCAGTCACTCATGCTCAGTTATCTCATGCTTGGATTACTGCAATGCGCTCTACATGGGTCTACCCTTGAAGCCTATTTGGAAGCTTCAACTGGCACAAAGTGCAGCAGCATGAAGAGTTTCAGGGGCCCTTGGGATGGGTCATGTAACATCTCTCATGCCTGAGCTGCACTGGTTGCTGATTTGTTCTAGATCCAATTAAAGATGTTGATTATTACATTTAAAGCCCTTTTTGACATAGGTCCAGGCTGAGGGATTGGCCCACTCCACTTGTGCTTTCAGAAGGGGCATGCTGTGGATCCCATATGTCAAGGACTTGCAGCTGGCAAAGTCCAGGATAAGAGTCTTTTCTGCTATGCTACTTACCCTTTGGAACATTATCCCACTAAAGGTGAGATTTGTCCTCACTTTCTTGGCTTCTGTAAGGGCCTAAAAACTTGGATAGTCCACAATAGGTAGACCTCAACTTACAATCATTTGTTTAGTAAGTCTGTTCAAACTTACTATAGCACTGAAAAACAGTGACTTACAACTTTTTCACATTTACGACCATTATACAGCATCCCCATGTGTTCAAAATTTAGAAGCTTGGCAACTGCCTGCATTTATGATAGTTGCAATGTCCCAGTGATTGCCTTTTGCAACCTTCTGACAAGTTAAGTCAATAGGGAAGCTAGATTCACTTAACAGCTGTGTTACTAATTTAACAGCTGCAGCGATTCACTTAACAACTGTGGAAAAGGAGGTCATAAAATGAAGCAAAATCACTTAACGGTCTCAATTAGGAACAGAAATCGGCTTAATTGTGATCATAAGTTGAGGACTACCTATGTCATCTCGGCACTCAAGATCAGCGGTTGCCAACGGGTGGGCCGTGAGAAAATTTTGGTGGGCCACAGAGAAATCTTACTCCCAGAGTACCTTCCCCAAAGCTATTAATCCAGGCTGCACAGAAACACAAGGCTGCATTGTCCACATGGCCCGCGGGAACCCCCCCCCCACTCCTTACCTGGCAAACTTGCCTCCTAAGTTGCTATTTTTCCTTTTTCCGACCATCAGCTGTACCAGGAGATTTAAATTAGCTAGGAAGCAGGAAATGGTTGGATTTCTAGCTTTTTAGCTACTCTTTAGATCTTCGGCTCTGCTTTTAAGCACAGCCGAACCTCCCTTAGGACTGAAGGTTCTATTATTCAGTGCAGACTCACAGCAAGCAAATTTTATGTGACAGACTCAGGTAGCCGATGGCAGATAGATCACTGAATGATTCTGTGAGCAACTCCATTTGCCTGCCTGCTTTGCCTGATTTTGGGTAAAAGTTGCTCTAGAGCAGGGGTCGCCAACCTTTTGGACCTCAGGGGCCAACAAACTCATAATTTTAAATGCCGGGGACCACTAATATGAATTGTGACTGATGGTGGCTTGCTGATGTTGGTGGGAGAGAGAGATCTGATCTAGCCTCTCTCTCTCCCCCTCCCTCTCTCTCTCATACACACAAACATATAGACGCAGGGGTAGGATTCAAGTTACTTAACAGTCGGTTCTTGTGCATGGCCTAATTTATGGGTGTGGCTTGGTGGTCATGTGTCTGGCTGGGCATGGCTTGTATGTAAATATTATAAATATTTATATAAATATTGAATTTATTATTAAAAAAGAGCAACTTTTACAAAATCAGGCAAAGCAGGCAGGTAGATTGAGTTGCTCACAGAATCACAGATTCAGAGATCTATTATCTGCCATCAGCTAACTCAGTCTGTCACATAAAATTTGCTTGCAAACAAATTCATAAAATTAATTCACAACATACCATGTACGTAAATATTGATTTTTTTTATAAAAAAGAGCAACTTTTACCCAAAATCAGGCAAAGCAGACAGGCAAATTGAGTTGCTCACAGAATCATTCAGTGATCTATCTGCCATCAGCTACCTGAGTCTGTCACATAAAATTTGCTTGCTGTGAGTCTGCACTGAATAATAGAATCTTCAGTCCTAAGGGAGGTTCGGCTCTGCTTAAAAGCAGAGCCGAAGATCTAAAGACTAGCTAGAAAGCCAGAAATCCAACCATTTCCTGCTTCCTAGCTAATTTAAATCTCCTGGTACGGCTGATGGTCGGAAAAAGGAAAAATAGCAACTTAGCAGGCAAGTTTGCCAGGTAAGGAGTGAGTGGGGGGGAGGGTTCCCATGAGCCATGTGGGCAACGCAGCCTTATGTTTCTGTGCAGCCTGGATTAACTGCTTTGGGGGAGGTGCTCTGGGGGTGAGATTTCTCTGAAGCCCACCAAAATTTTCTCGTGGCCCATCAGTAGGCCACGGCCCACCAGTTGGCGACCACTGCTCTACATGACACAGGAAAACACAAGGAAAAGCAATCGAAGAATCATTGCAGGTGAACCCAGAAAGGAAGCATCATTGGGGACAAAGGAAAATATTCATGATAGAACAAGTGATACGGTAGAGTATCTGAAAATCACTGCTGTGGGAAGTGTCAAAGGACTTTCAGTTGATATGGTATTGGGGATGGACATATCTATAATTAGTGAAGTGCTGGCTGGCATGCTAGCAGCCTTTCAAGTAGCTCAACTGAAATCCCAAATCCCCCCCCCACCCAAAAAAAATTCAGGCACTATGGGACAGCAAGACCCAATGAAAGCTGAGAAACAATCACAAACATCACAGCCAAAGAGAGATGGATTTCCCTGTGGTGAGGATTGGCAGGGAGACATAAATTCTTCTGCAAAAAGCAGATGAGCCTTTACAAGGCTGTTGGTAGAAAATCTTGCCTAGTGATATGATGTGCAAAGATAAATTAACTTTTGTGTAAAGGAGAGTGCTAGTGAGGCTAGAAGGGTTCCAAACACACACAAAAACTGAAGGAACAACTAATTGTGCCAGAGAAGTTCAGAGCTCAGCTGCCCATCAAGCACATTCTGGATTGCCCAAATCTGCTTTTTAACTGAAGCCTCCTCTCTGATATCTTAAAGCAAATAACAAGTAAGTATTTATAGACTAAGGAAAGTGTTGATTTCTGCAAAGCATCAAAATAACTTAGATCAAAATACATAGATTTGCTATGTCAAGACAGAAACAACACTGGATTTCCTCACCTGAACCATACACTTTGGCTGTGAAGTTCATATATATATTTATTTTCAGAGCTAATCAATTTTCTTTCTATGGCATATCCCATTTCTTCTGCTGTGTGTTGGCTTTTTGTGAAGTCATGATTAAAAAAAGATGAGCTCATTTGTTGGTAATAGGGTTGTGTGTTTTGGTTTCTGTATATTTTTCATGATAGTCTGCGGAGAAGACATTTTGTTTGTTCTGTGTCCAAGTTTCAGACAAGAAGCTCTGACCTTCAGCGAGTACCTGTCTCACAGTCATATTAATACGGGATGCTTCCAAATATCTGGCACATGTTTGCCAATCATCATTGGAGCAGGGCTCAATCACAGAATCTGCAGGAAAGTCAGCAGAGAGTGGTAGCTCTAAGGAAGAAGGCAAAGGCTTTCCTTCTAGATTGGGAAGGATCTTGGGAACTGCGTGATACAGCAGGCGGCTGAAACCAGACATTATCATAATGTCTCCGCTATGTGTGAACAGGACCACAGGGGTTTCATCTCGTTTCAATCCTCCCAGCAGAAATACGGATGACTGTCCGAAACTAGAAAGTTAATACAGAAAAAAAAAATGAGTTAGTAAAACTATAGCTACACACAAATATGAGACAACTTTATACTTTTTAAAACAATGTTCTCCTTTTAGTAAGCTATTCAAAAGCTTCATTATAATGCAGAATATTGAAACCACCAGACTTGTATCAAATTGGGTCTTGTTTTTACAAAGAATTAATTTACTTAGGAGATTACAAAACAATACCTCTTGAAACCTGTATACCTTATATCAGCCCTAAAACAAATCTGTACAGTTTTTGGAAAGGCCAACAAAACTTTAAATGTAACAGATTTAACAGATAAATATTATTATTATATTCCAAATATACCAGTACAAAGGAGGAGCATAATTCACTGAAATGATTGATTAAAGAAAAATAATGAAAATATAGATTTAGCTGAACAATTAATTACAGTTTATTTAATTAAATTACTTATTAAAGTTTAGCCTAACACTGGTTTTTACCTTGTAAAATTTCAGATGAGCAAACTACTTAAGCTATCTAGACAGAGTGGGAGCTAGTCATCCTTCTTCTGGATAGCATTCTGTAATTGGCCTTCTTAGTGCTTACATTGCCAGCAGGTCTATAGATGGGTTCATGAGCAGGGTCTACGAAGTAATCTTAACATAAGTGATGGATGGTATGAATGACAGAATAACTGAGTTGGAGGGGTCTTCTAGTCCAACACCCTTATCATTCCAGACAATTGGCTGTCAAATCTCTTCTTAAAAACCTCTAGTGATGGAACACTACAACTTCTGAAGGCAAGCTATTCCACAAATTAATTTACATCCCCTCAAAATTTCAAATGTGTCTACCAGTTCAAAGAACTTGGAGACCTATAGGTAAATAGGCTGAGTGATAGAGTTCATCAAGATATGTCATAAAATGATGTGAGGAAATAAGATGTGCCATTGAGAAAAGAAAGATCAAGATAAAATGAAATAAATAAAATGCTACTTACTATTTTGGTTTTCACATATTGTAGCTACCCTTTGGCCCTGAATCCCCGGTTTAAACCATCATTGGCATATCTGGTTATTATCTCCAGAAATGTAGGTCTGCACCTGTCAGAAGAATGTGTGAAATATACATAATATACATTTAAAAATATCTGCACTTACCTGAATGATAAAAGAGGTGGAGAAAGGTCCAGTTCAGATTCATCCACATGAATTCCTAAAGATGAATCAAAGTGATAATAGTTCAGGATCCCTGCTTCTGCTTGGAAGCTGGGAAATCCACAAGCTTTAGCCACCTGCTTTGACAGGAAAGCCAGATCAGATGGGAAAGGGGTATGGTTATCTGCTGAATATTTCTAGAAGAAAGCACAAAGAAGTTGCAAATATAATTTTTAAGTAACAAAGCCAGCATATAAGAAATATTTTAAAGTAATTTAAACTGAAATAATTTAAACTGAAGTTTAGGTTGCTACTTTTTAATAATCTAAAATGAACTTTAGGTTACTATCTAACTTAAAGTCCAGCATGCCAAAATTATAGAAGGAAAATAATTAATTTCTTTCTTGCAAACTCAAGTATAACAATTCTCTAAAATATGAAGTGCTATTACCTGAAGCAATTTCTCTCTGTGGTAGCTCATAAGGTTGGTTAAATGTTTTTAACTGAAATAGCAATTTTGCAGCGTAACTTAACTAACTTCCCCCACAGTGACTTAAAGCAACTTCAAAGCATAACTGAATTAATATATACTGTACTTTATATAGTGTTTTTGCCAACAATGCTTAAATGACTTAAAACAGATATATAATTCACAGTTTTTGTAACATGCCAGGACCCAGAATCTTGTACTTAGAAGGTTGGTAACCAGTCAGTTTTTATGAAGACCGGACAATTAAAAGCTCAAAGCTCATTGAGTTAACCTTGTCTGTAGCTGGCTGCTAAAGAATGCTTTTTTCAGTTCAGACTGACATTATGATTAGAATATTTTGGGTTAAAACCCTGGTGTATGATTGTGGTCCTTGGTGCCATCCATAGAAAAAATAAAAACAAATATTTGCTGTCACATCATTTAGGAGGCTCTATTGCCCTCTTGCATACCTTTGAATTCCAGTTATAGTGATAACCTAGAGTTACCCAGCGCAACTTTTCCAATAAGCTTTTTGGCTGTGATTTACTGGCACTTTTGTTTCTAAAAAGATAAAGAACAAGCAGTTTCAATTATAAAAAGTTCTACAAAAGTTTAACATGGAAAAGTTGCCTTATATGGCGATGGCATAAAAATTAATAAATAAAATGAAATGAGATCCCTGATATGGTTCTAAATAAAGCTGGTCAAAAAATTAACTTTCATACAGGTAGTCCTTGACCTACAATTGAGCAAATTGTAAGTCATTGTCATATGATGTCTCATTCAACAATCATGATGATTTGCTTAACAACTGAATGTGAAATAATGGGTTGTAGGTCTGTAATTGCCCCACAATTTTCTGCTTAGCAAGGCAGTTGCCAATCCCAATTGTGATAACTAAGCAAGGACATATAAATGTCAGATAGCCTTCTCCATTCCATAGCCTGCACAATGGGCTTCTTAAAAAGGCTTCTCTTCAGTAAGATGTAATAGGTCCATAGAACTTGGTAACACCAAAATATGCAGTTTATAACTTCTGGAGAAGGAAAACTCTGTTGAAAGTGAAGCCAATAACTGTACAGAATGAAGAGCCAGTGAAGAGATTGGCTTCTTGATAATTCCTCTCTGGATAAGGAAAGGACTTGAAATTGACCCCAAATGCTCTAGACATTTGCTACTTGTGTTGAGACTGAAAGACAGTGGGGATTTATAGCTCTGAGACAAGAGAATAATAGCCTTCTTCCTCAAACCATGTTGGCCACTTTTAAGAATGTTGGGTTTGCAAACTTCCTTTTCTAATCACTTTCATAAATTGCTCATTAACTGCTTTTTAGTTATTAACAACTTTCGGATTGACAAAAATCTGAAGACACCAAGTGAGCTTCTTTCAATCCTCAGCAAAGGAGGATTGAACACATATGACATTGGTTTTTAGCAACTGACTCATAGGGATTAAAAGTAGTCACAGCTTACAAGAAAGGAATGAAGAACCTACAACACAGGTTGTAGGTTTTGCCTTTACTGGGATGGGTGTGGCCTGCACGTGATGCATCTGGTGCGCGGGCCATCAATTTGACACCACTGACCTACAGCATAATGGCTATTGTGTTGTTTTACCAAGTTTGTTATGAGATATGACTTACCGAAGCTGAAATTTACTCTTTCCCCAGATATCAGTAATTTCTTCAGAAGACATATGCATGTCCAAATTGCACACATTAGGTTTCTGGATATATTTTTTTAGACACTGCTTCACCCAATGGCACTGAGAGCCCGGAAGAAAGGGATTATTAATATATATGAATCCTAGATAAAAATAAAAATGGGTGAAAAAGAAAAAATGTAGATGTGGCCTGTCCTGGACACTTAAATTATGAACACTTAAGAAAACAGAAACACAAGTATGTCTTTTCCAAAAATGTTGCATATATTATCAGTTGTTCTATTGACTAAGTTTAGATTTTATGTATGCTGAGATATCCAAAATATGCTCACCTGGATAATTATCTAGACTGTAAGCTTTCCATTGGGTAACTGGATGTAATCCTGCCCTGTAGGCATCTTGATCACTTACTGAGGTTAACTTCAGAGGATAGGTGACCACCTAGTTAAAAAAAATCCTTGAATATCAGATACCCAGAAAGATATCCATCCAGATTCTTGTGACAGGCCAGAATCCCACTCTAAGTGGGATAATGGATAAACATCCAACAGATTGTAATTTTAATTACAAATTATGCTAGAGAATAAGTAGGTAATCCTATAACCCAAACAGTTTACTTTCTATTTCAGAAAGTCGCTTGGGAGAGCATACTTATACTGCATTTATTGCTTTATTAACTGAGGACTAAGTCACCTGTCCAAGAACTGAGCAAGTCAGAAAACAATACAATAGTAATTTTAAATATGTTGTTAGTTAAATTAAAAGGAATCTTTTGTTATTGAAGATAGGACTTAATTCTTATCAGATTGCAAATATCAGGTGCACAAATCATTTTGCAGCAGAGAAATTCTATCTATCTAGAAAAGATAATGGGATCAGGATACAAAAAGAAATATGCAGGATTATTTTTGATAATCCAAACGTATTTTTTAAAAAATAAGAACCTGTAGAAGGGGAATTTTATTTTATTTTATTTTTAAATTCTCGTATGGCATGGTAGTTTCTATGTTATCCTCCATATTTCTTTTTAGAATTGATTACTGATCTTTCATCATCTGTCATTAGAAGTCAAAGGTCATAAAAGGAAGCACATTTTCCTTGCACAACATTATGGTACAAGCATAGTATATAAGCCAATGTTTACAATGCAGTAATCTCTCTTCAGACCAAAAAAAATAATAGCACAAGGATAAAATTATCTATAGAGCGTACATTTATTTAAGATTTGGTTGATCAGGGTAACAATCAGAGTTTATACTGTCCATCAGAAGGCTAAGATCCCAGCAGTTCTTGAATACAAGGTGATCATTTTGTTATTTCATCCAATGTTACTCAAGGGGATTTTCACTTTCACTTAGATTTCCAAGTTTCACTTGAAACTTCACAGAACAATGATAGGTTGGACTGACAGGCAGCAACCGACTCCAAATCCCCAAGTTTCTGTAGTTGAGGATCGATGAAAATCTGGTCTTCCTACTCCTCTTAACCCTTGCGCCATACTATTTAAAAAAAAATGCCGAGTTTTGAACCAGCGACATAACAGGCAAACGTTATCCTACCGGGATACTTTTAAACATCGTTTATGTTAACTATAACATGATTTTTATCCTCAAGGCTGCCACTAAACAATGGTTTGCGATTTAGCAGGTTCAAATACGGCCAATACTTTGCTTAATACTGCACCAAGATTGTGGGGGGGGGGAACCTTTAGAAACTGAGACCAGGAGGTATCGGCTGGTCAGAATTGGCCAAGCAAGTCTTTTCCTGCCATGATGTTTCATTGTCAAATGAAGACCTTCCCCAGATAGTTACAGCTAAGTCTTTGCGCCAATACGCGCGCCGGGAAGTTAAGGCGCCGAATGAGGAAAAACGTGCAGCACGTGCAGCGGAAAAGGGGAGGGTCTCTCAAAAGGAAGACCTTCCAGGCGTCTTTCCTGGCAGCAGAGACCGGTAGGATCCGCTCAGCAGGGCGAAGGGGTGGAGGGTTCCCTTCGGCTTACCTGCCGGCTCGCTGGCTTGGAGAAGTCAATCACCCCGGTAGGATCCGACCCCTCCCATCGCCGATAGAAACGAAAGAGGCGACGGAACGCATCTTCTTCCCGCGTGGCCGCCGCCATCTTAGCTCAAGGCGTGACTTTGCACGTTCTCCGCCGAGGCAGCGGAAGCCAGCCTCCCATTGGCTGGAAACCGCCTCGGCCGGGCAAGGTCGTTGTCCCCTCACTTTAAGATGGCTGCGAGGGGGGTTTCTCGGCGCGTCTTCGAGGTCTTCGTTAGGCGAATACCCTGGAACGTGGAGGAAAGTGAGTGGGAGAAGATGCATTTTCTGATGACAGTTAACGGGGTGCTAAGGATTTCCTTTCGCTTGCCGTTTGAGGGACTGAAAAGCTTTTGTTTCGCCAAAGGGTAGGGGTAGATCCCGGAGACAGCTCTCTTACTGGGCACGGGGATCCACTTTATTTCCTATGAAGAGGCAGAAGCGGATCCCCCTCCCCACCTTTCTATCCCAGCTGATGTCTTTCTTGCCGATACCTCTTGGTTTGAGGAGATGTCCCGGGTTTTGACTGCGATACATTTGTGTTCTTAACGAGGTGACAACTAGATGGCGCCGGTCAGGGGAGGATGAAGCTTTGGAGCCCGCGTGAAAGCTTTCAGTCTGGCCGTGTATTCCACTATATAGCGGAAATATTGTAATTGTAATTATTGTTTTATGTTTAGTATGTTTATTATACTTACGTTTATTAATCTTAGATTAACAACCACTTACTTGGAACTGCATATATATTCAGTCGTTATCTTAACAACTCTTAGGTCCTTGGTTATTGAACTGTTAAATGTTTACCAGTCCCAGACTGTGAATCGAATTGAAGATTAAATCAATAATGATAACAATTAACCAATGGAATAACTTGCCTCCAGAAGTTGTGGGTGCTCCAACACTGAAGGTTTTTAAGAAGACACTGGATAGCCACTTGTCAGAAATGGTATAGGTTCTCCTGCTTGAAGAGGGGGCTGGACTAGAAGACCTCCAAGGTCCCTTCCAACCCCTGTTATTATATACATCATGTTATGTTATGAATTGCTTAAAACAGAAGAGTTGTCACCAGTATTGTGTAGTTTCCTGTACAGACTGCAAGGTAGAAGAGAATGTTTAGTCCATTTAGCCATGGGCAGTGTGCTAACTTTGGTTTTATGTACACTAATTCTGGAATAAATGGACATGATATAAAGATTGGAACCTAGATTTATCTAGAATGTTATTTGTAGACAACCAGTGTGCATAGTGATAGTTCACTGTTTTATATGAACCCAGAAGATTGGGTTAGTTTCATTTTATTAGTAAATTGTGTGGTCTCAGTCAATGGGTTTCATCATTCATTTGAATTTGAATCTGTATTTTTTCTTCTGTGTTATGCTTGCTTTTAAAAAAATGTTTTTGGTCTTCATGCATTGTTGTATGGATAGAGGAACAAAGTAAACCTGTCTCATTCAGAGATCATCTGTTTAATCTGTGTTTCATTTGAATTACAAGCTGTAATTTTAGCTTTTTTATAACATTGATCAGAGAGTTATTAGGTTAAAAATTAATCAAATGTATAATTTTGTGAATGCTACTGTAGTTTTGAACAATTGTGAGGGTGTGATTTCCCCAAAAACTCACTGCCATCTCTGCATTGTAAAACTTTGAAATTTAAAGCCTAAAATTCTGAGCAGCATCAATTAAATTTAGTCACCCATTTCCAGTCAAATGCGTATTATATATTATCATCCCAAGGGGGTGTGAGAAATTTAGGGTGACCAGTCCTGCTCTGGAGGTCATTTTCTAAGCCCACAATAACTCACGCATCAATTGAGAAAATGGCTATTAGAAATTAGTTTGCTCCTGACTGCCTGAAATTTATTACATCGATATCTCCTGCCATTTTTTAAAAGGTGAACTACGAGAATATTTTACTCAGTTTGGAACTGTGAAGAAATGCATCCTGCCATTTGTAAGTATCATGGACATTAAATGATTTATTCAATGTAAAAATATTAAAATTATGTTTGACCAATGGTATTATTGGTAAATAAATAGGTAAGTAGATAGGCATGATATTTATAAAGGTTTTCTGGCAGATTTCTCTAACATATTGTCTTTTCAGGCAGTGTTTTTTAAAGTACCTCTCAGGTTCTTAAAATTAAAACTCTTTGCAAACTTATGTTGAAAAGTAATCCAGTATTAAAATCCCATCAAATAACTGTGAGAAGAGGTAACAGCAGTGTTTACTTTATTGTCATTGCCCCTCGCAGAACAAAATTAAATGCCATCTTCAGTGGACATCATACATAAGAAAACGATAAAAATAAAACAAAAACATCCTTCATGTTCTATACAATTGAATTGAAAACCTGATACTATATTAGTATTACACTATACAGTAGAATTCAGTATAGTTACTGCTCTGGGATGGAAACTGTTTTTCAGCCTGTTTGTCTTTGTTTTTATTATCCTGTACATCTGCCAGATGGCAATTAAAAAAAAGGGTGCCCAGGATGAGATGGATCTTTAAGAATGTTTTGAACTTTCTTGAGACAGCGGAAGCTATAAAGCTCTTCCAAGGAAGGGAGAGAGCAACCAGTGATCCTCTTGGTAACGATATTAACCCTCTGGAGCGCTGTCCTATCTGCCACTGTGCAATTAGCAAACCATACACAGGTGCAGTAAGTTAAAATACTCTCTATAGTGCAGTGGTAGAAAGCCAACTTAATTTTTTAAATTTTGTCAACTTAATTTTTTTAATATGGTAAATATCGATAAATGTAATCCATACAAACAAGCTTTTTGGAGTCCTCCATAATTATTAAAAATTGGAAAGGATCCTGAAAGAAAAAAGTTTAAGACAACTGCTCTAGGTTATTTTAATGTAAGTAGTTAAAAGTTTGGGAATTCTTTAAAACTTAATCTTGCAGTACTGTGATCTACAATGTGATGCAAACGTCATCTGTGGAATGAGGTCATTAAGCAGTCTAACATCATGTGTTTATTGTATATATAATAAAACCCACATTCACATTATTTAACAGGAAAAGTATGTGAAATTTTAGATTTTGTAACTGGTGGTATCTCCTTTAGTATCAGTGACTACAACCATTTTTGAGATATCTATTGATCAGTGCTGCTCAGTAGTTTGGAGATATTTTGACCATTCTTTTTTATAGAACTTCTTCAGCTCATTTATATATTTGGATATGTTAGCAATTGCAAACTGTCCACATCTGAGGCAGCAAATTCCACCTTAATCTCACTTGTCTATAAAATGTTTTAATTACCTACTAGATGTCTACATTCAGACTGCTTCTGTCCAGTTTGTCAATGTGCTTTTGGGGTAGTAGTTTCTTTTATGGAGAGGATCCTTCTAGCTCAATTTTATCTGACTTCTTAAAAGAGCTCATTATTCTAATTAAATTTCCCAACAATCAGTGAAAGTATTGGCTGTTGGTTCAGTGGACACGTTGCAGCATTTGTGTTGTTTCACCAGAATTTCCTATCTGAATAATTCTTATTCAAGCACTGACAACATTGTAGACATAATACTTCAAGCTTATGGATAAGGATTCACAAATTTTTCATCACTACTGTACTTTCCATAATACTAAGCCTGCATAGTTTCTTTTAGGCTTTATTTTTTAGTCACTGAAGGGATGAGGACTATAGTTTAACATACTTGTGGGGCAGTGGTGGGATTCAAATATTGTTGCCACTGGTTTGGTGGGCGCACCTTGCCCGCGTGCACACACTTTACATGCATGCATGTGCACTTTGCGCAGGTGCAGAGCCTCCACAATCTCCCAATCGCTTCAGCAGCTGCTGTGCAGCATTATTCTACGCTGTGCAAAGCAGCTGCGCTTCAAATTCAGCGGATAAACGTGAGTATGGGAGCTCAGGCAGGCAGGTGGGCCCAACAGCAGAGCCATTAGAGCAGCGGAGGGAACCGGTTTGGTCTCCGCTGCTCATCGTTCCTACCGACACTCTAGAACCAGTTGAATACCACCACTGTTGTTGGGCACCAAATTGATAGGCTTTGGTGGGAAGGTATGTGTTCCATGAGCCTTAGCCAGAGAAATCTCTTTGGACAATGCTGGCTACCTCAACTGAGAACCACCCCTTAAGTGTTGGACACAACTGGACAGGGTAACATTTACTTTTGCCTTTTTAGTTCAACATACTTGTAGGGCAGCAAATTGATGAGGCTAAATTATTAACTTTCCTATTTTCCTAGTAAACATTTTTTATCTGGGAAGAAAAGTTATTTTTTATAAACACAGGAAGTTTTGTGTAGTGAAAGTGATTTATCCCTTGCCATGGATGACTTCAATTCTATTCAGGTTTTAAACATAAGTGTAAGGTATGAGATCCAGGACAAGCTTATCATATAAAAATAATTCTTTTTCTTCTTCCATGATCATATTTGGAATAATTCAAAGATAATTTCCCCTCTTACCAGCCAATAAAAACTGTTCACTATCAAGAATGCAATCTTAAGGTTTTACGGTATCTTATTTTTACTGGAAATGCTTTTATTATAACTAAGGTATTCTGGAATTAGAAATGCGTGAAAATATTTTATACAGAATCTTGTTTCATTGTACAAAATAAAGCATATTCATTTATGATGTACATAGCTGTTGTAAAGCTGACATCTTTGCTTTAGCTTTCAGAACTATTTGGCATACCAGTGCTTTTTGTAGTACTATTTGCTTCATATGCACAATGCATGTGAAATTGAACACTCTTGTTCATTGCTGCTTTAAAAGAAAATGGTGGCTTGTCTGCCTTTCTTAGCTGATTGTAGATATGATTTAGTCATCCTTGAATAATTTGACTTCCACTGATTTAATAGGATAAGTGCACTTCTGTTCTAAATTCCCCCCGAATTAATAGGACTTGGTATATAATTTCAGGTATTTTGCTGAAAATTTTGCATGTTTAACATTAAAAAGAAAGATTAACTGTTATATTACCGTAACCCATGTAAAATGTCTGGAAGTGGAGCAGCGCATACACCAGTATATATAAATTTGAGTAAACAATCAAATACACCTTATTGCCTAATATTTTAAAATCCTTTATTAACATAGTGTGATCATACACACAACTATTTAAAAGTACGCTGAATTGAATTGGGAGTTACTTTCAGAAAAATGCATACACTGTACTTTAGTATTTTGTATTCAATAAGTACAAGAAAAATAAACACCAATACCATTCTCTCTAAAACTATTGTTCCATAAGACAGTTTCTATCAAATTTGTTACATATTGGGAAATGGTTTCTAGTTTACCTAACAGATAACATAATTTGTGTGTTCAGCAGTTTGAAAACAAACTCTCAGCAGTAACTAACCATGAATAGTTTCCAAATGTAAAGAGGAAATTTATTCAGATATATGGATGAACTAATATATTCTCTTTAATATTCAGAATACAGAAACAGGGTTCCATAAAGGTTTTGGCTGGATTGGATTTGCTACAGAAGAAAGTCGCAATACTGTTTTGTTGAAAGATCATATGTTTGAAGGGTCACAGGTAATTTCAATTCTTTTAAGATATATCAAATGCCTCTGTTTATTTCAAAGAAAGCTTCTTTATTCTGTTACTTATACATATTTTAAAAAACCAGTTTCTACAATTAAGTAACAGTTAAAAGCAGGATATGCAAAGCATTTCGTGCATGGACTGTACATGCTAGAATCAAAATGTACATTCTGAGATGGGAGACAGCAAAGAAAACGAAAATCCAGTGATACAAGGCAATAGCAAACAGAAAAAAGACACTGGGACAGTTGGTAGAAAGAAGTGACATGCTGGCTGGAGTATAGACATTGTAATGCTTGAATTCATGTAAAGTTGTTGCAGCAATCAAAGAAGAGGAAGAGACTGGTACTTCAATGATCAGAGGAAAGAACATGTAGGTATGAAAAAAGGAGAAAGGGCACAGAATGTAGCTGCCTTCCTTCACTTGTTCTGCAAGACAATCCAAAATTTGTCTTGCTAAAAATTTACAACAAAGAAGCTCCAAATGTTGGGATAGGTCTTATAAATTCAGCTATGGCATTTCTTCTGTGCATGGGACAAGATAAATGGTCCTTATCACATGCCTCTCTAAAAGTACACTGCAGTAGGGGTAACTTACGTTCAATGTAGATCGATGTCTGAAAGGTACACAGTAGTAATCTGCATAGATAATGCAGACTATATTGAAAATATTAATACATGGCCCAGATTTTTTGGTTAAAAAATTGAAAATGGGTATTGAGTTGTTTTTTTTTGTCTTATCTTTCAGCTTGAAGTTAAACGTCAAGAAAAAACAAGATGAAATATTTGCTAATACCAATTAAAAGGAAGGAGCCTTTATTTAATTGCTATGTAAAGAAATTAAAATAAACTTCGGTATGTATATATTCATCTTAGTTAATTGAGTGCAACTGCTCCTTTCAGATTAAATGGAACTGGATAGTTACATCAGAGCAAATCAGTTAGTACTCTTCCCTTATTTCAAGTACAATACATAGCAGAAATAGAGAAAATTATATACAAGAGAATATTCCTGGAATAACATTTTAAAGTAAAGAATACATCATTCCTTGTCTGTTGAAACAAAAGATGAACATACTTAGAAACCAAGATACAGAACCTATGTTATTCAGCAATCTGCTTTTTCTTTTCTCCTCTATTCCATAGGGAAATGTTGCCTTTGAACGCTCATGGTACATTATTTTCAGTACAGAGCTAGTTAAAGCCCTGAATCCAGTCTCAGCAGTCAGAGAGAAATCAGTTTTTTACTCTTTCCTCCTTTTTTTGCCTTCATGATCATGTTCTTTAGGGCGGTTGCTATCAGAAGGTCTTTTAGAGCCCCCGTGCTGTTTTGCCTCCTCCAAAAATTTGTCTAGACCAAAAGGATCTTCCTCAAATTGAACTGGTCCTTCTCTTCCTCTTTGTCTACGATCTGAGCCAGAAAATTCCTTATCAGGAACAAACCTGGAAGAGGCAAGAAAGCAGAAAATGTAATATATTTCTTGTAAAAATCCAATCACTGAGATTCACATTAATTTCCCTACCTGTTAGTACTTTTTATTCTTGTTTCCAAATCATCACCATACATGTCCTTATCCACATTTTTACTTGGTCTGTATATATTTTGGGCCATGTCTTTACCACTTCTCCAGGGCTGATCGTAGACATTATAAATTTCATCTTCTCCTCCTGCAAAGCCACTGTCCATGCCCTGTCAAGTATAGGAATAATTCACATAGTTAGGATAACAAGAAACAAATTCCAGAAGTGAGCCATCTCAAAAACCAACCATGATATTGACCTACCGACTGGATAAACTTACTAAAAAGCAAACAGAGAACTATGGAGTCTTTATAACTACACATATGATAAGCCTTCCTGTTTTCACTCTTTTAATCACTCTTGCCTCTTAAAGTGGCTATGAAAAAAAGGCAAAACATACAAAAAATGTAAGATGTGGATGAAGGAGAGAAGCTTAATTTCAGTGAAGTTTTTGACAAGGTTCCATGCGACATTTTAATTGTCAACTCTTGATATTTGGATAGTACTATAGAAAAGAATCTCAAAGGGCTGGCATATTGCACTTATGTCGTTGGAGAGCAGTAACCAAGTATTTAGTTTAGGAGAAAAAAATGCAGGGTGTAAGATATAAGGTAGGGAATTTATGGCTTGGGAACACTACATTTGAGAAGAGCTTGGGTATAGTAATTTACAACAACTGAATATGAATCAACAGCGAGACAATTGCTAATATGGCTCTGTGTTGCATTAGAAAAAACTTCAAAGCCTTTATACTTAGCACTGATGATTCCACTTCCAGGAGGATATGAATAAATGAGAAAAAGTTCAGAGGAAGACATAATAGCTTTGTACAAGAACATAAATGTAAACTGTGGGGAAGCTAACAAAAAACTTTCAAGGCCACAGAAATTAAGACCACAAATAATGGTCAGAAGTGACAGCTAACTAGATGTCATTAACATATACAGGTCATCCTTGCTTATCAACCACTTCTCTGACAACTGTTGAAGTTATGACAGCAGTGAAAAAGATGACTCAGAACAGGTCCTCAAGGTTATAACTGTCAGCATCCCCTTGGTTACGTGATCACAATATCAACTATTTAGAACAACATCCTGCAGTCACATGATCATCATTTGTGAGCTTCACAGCCAGCTTCTAACATGTCTTCCTGCTTTTGATGTGTAGAAAAGCAAATGGAAAAGGGATACTTGAAGTCCCTCTCCAATTTCTCTTGGGGGGCGGGGAGAGCTAGAGCAAAGGAAATTTCCTGTGAATGAATCACTTGCTCTTCTCCCCACCTCCTTAAAAGAGAAGAGATTGGAGACAGGAGGAACAAGAGACAACTCAGGATAGTTTGAGAGAAAGAGTGAAGATGGCTCCTCCCTAGTAGTTCCAGAGTATATGTTATTGAAGGGGAGGGAGAAGTAGCATACTATACTTCGACAAGATTCTATCCTTAGGCGAGGAACAATAAAGAAATCTCTCTTAAAGAATCACTTTTCTTTTTTGGTTTCTGAAGACTGATAGGTTAGGCAAACAAAACTTCACTAATCTTGTCTCTTTCCAAGCAGTCACACGATTTCCTTTTTAGTGGCCACTTCACTTAGTGGTGGAGTTGCCAGTTCCATTTAATTAATACAGGCACTACCTGTAATCCCTTTCAACCATATACTAGAATGGGGAAATCCTAAGGCACAGTGTGCTTTCATACAAATCTTTTGCATTCCAATTTTGATCATAAATTGAAGACTACCTGTGAAAGTATAATGCTAACCAGAATTTAAGCACAGGCTCAACAGCAAATTACCTTAAGAATTAAATGTAAGATACTCAGTATACCAATGGCCCTTTTATGTACTTGTGGAATTCCTTACCTTATTTTGGTTGAATAGTCTCTGGTCATATTGAATTTCATTGGATGTTCGAGGATTAGGAACGCCCAATGCAATGACTTCGCTAATATCTCTGTTCTCATTTCTCTGTAGTTTCGACCTGAATTTAACAATATTGCATTTCTAGGTTACATAATATCAATTATTTACACTTAGCCACTTATTAATAATAATTAACAGTTAGCCTCACTTTTCCTTCTAAATGGGCAGAGAGCTATATTGCAAAGTGATTAGACTAGAGTTATGGGATTTCATTTTGCTCTTCTTTTCTATCTTTCCCGGATTCCAAATCTATCTGGAGAAGAGTCAAGAAATACATAGGCAAAAAAACCCAATTCAACTATTCTTGCTGTACTAGCAATGTACTAGTTACGATCTAGAATATATTTGATCTTTTGGCCATATAATAGTCTTTTATTGCTTATATCTTCTGCAAAAATTGACCAGAGGTGTATTACTACAGGTTATAAATTATATTTGTTCCCCAGGTATATTTAGATGCCAATTAGCATGTATAAATTTTCTAGTTACTAATTAGTTTATTAAGTAGGAAATGGGTGAACTGCAAATAGGAAAAATTTATTTTACACAAATTGATTTTAAAATCAGCTAGAAAAAAGTCAATCTTGTATAGATAAAAAAAATAAATTAAAATTTGCCTGGTAAATATAAAGGATGAAAATGAAGGAAAATGTAAAGGATGCATCAAAGAAGTTTTATGTTCAGAATGAACTTTAGTCCTGCTCTTTGGATAAAACATCACAGCTTTTATATCAAGGTGTAGAATTTGAACTTTATATCTTACAATGTCAGGTGCTTAGCAATGTCCTTCTTTTGAGATAATGTAATAAAGTAATAATGCAATGCTACACAGACGTTTGGTTTTTCTGTATTATTTTAAGAACCACTGGCAATACTATTGTCTCAACATTTCTGAAGAGATTATTGCAGTACATAAAGGATCATTCTGGCAAAGAAGTACAATCTGAGAGAACAGTTATGAGACAATTGTTGTTTTTAATCTTCATATTATTTTTTTCTTGTTGTACAAGGAAAGGTGTCAACTATATATTAGTTGAACAATTTTACCTTTTATCAGGGGCTGCTCTGGAAAGATTCCGGTCATGCTGCCTTTCTTTTCGCCTGTCATGTCTGATTTCATCACGCTCCCTAACTTCACCATCCTCTATAGATAAATTTGAGATACAAGGTATTATAAAGTTAATTGAAAAGTGGTCAAATATTTCTTCCCCAATAATGTTTAATGTGATTGACATTCATTAAGTTATTTATTCAATAAAAATAACTGAAGATTAATATTTGAGAACATTACTAAATTATGGAATGTAACTATTTCATGGATGGGCAACATATTTGGGACAAAGGGACAAACAATTTAATATTTTTGGGGAAACTGATGTCTACAAAGCATATGGGACCTAGAATTATTTTGGGAATTAATACATACTTGATTTTAGGGCTTATATAGCCTTCCTTTATTTCCCACTTGAAAAGGGAAGGAAATTTAACAACTGTGAGTAGAGAGGGAATGCAAAGGGGCAAAATAGAATGGATTGGTTGCATCTGGCTCTAGAACTACAGGTTCTCTTAATTCATTTTTATATGAGCATACATGCAATCACGTGGCAATCGTGTACACAAAAAAGCAGTATACATGAAGAGGTAGACTGATAAGATAAAACAGACCATTCCTGCTGATACATTGCAATCTTCCCAACAAGATTAACTGTTCAACAACTGGTTTAAGAAAAAATATTTGAAATATTACAAAATGAAGCACTTGAAAAGTGGTACCCTTTTCCATATGAGTTTTGATTCCAGCTCTTCGTTCCCTGGCCTTCTGGGCCATTTCCCGAAGTTTCTCCTCATGTTTCTCTTTTTCCTTCTGTGCCATCTTGCGTTCTACCTGGGCCCGCATTTCTACAGCCTCACGAGCCTATACAAAATTAGAATATAAGCAATTATGATAGCAATGTTACATTACACTTTGGATTATAGTATAAAAATGCAGATACATCCCAGAATTTGGCTACACAGAATATTGAGCAGCTATCTTATTGTGGAGATGGGTAGCCTGAAAAAACAACAGACCTTTCTATCAGCAATGTAAAGGGCTTCTGCCAATTTAGCAAAGTTTTCATTAATGTGTACAGTCTGCAATCCTCTACCATCTGCAGCCAGGCGTTTGTCTAACGGGATAGTGTAACCCTGCAATAAAAAGAGAAAAGAGATTTAATTACCATAAAAAGTATCTGTACTACAAAAGTAGGTTCATAATTTTAATTTCAGTGGAATGGCAGGAAAATTAGTCTATATGCTGCTTAATAAATATTTATTTTGAACTGTTATTATGGAGACATTTAAAATACTTTCGCTATTGTGCTATAATTACACTAAACAAGTCTCCATTTGTGGAACTACTTTCAGTGATTAGCAATTGACATTGTTGCCCTACCCTACCCAAGTTGTTATTCTAATATGAGACTAATGGGGAAAAACAAGCAAATTTTTTTTAAAAAAAGTAGCTTGTTTACTCCGTTCTAGTTATTTCAAAGTAATACAAATTGTTCATTTTCAAGTGCGATTCTTAGGATGCTATCTTTAGGCTATGTCATTGTAACAAATTAATTACCTTTGCATTTTTCCAGTTTGAAATACAAGGTGGAATTTTCCATTCTTGCTGCTCCTTTACAGTCATCTACACAGAAAAAAGAAAAGTTTTTTTTTCTTCTCAATGGAAAGGAAATTTCTAAATACTATAGCAACAATACTATAACAACTGTCTATTTACAACAAACTGGTTTTGAAGATCTTTTGGAAAGTGAATAAAATAACTTTTCAATAATCTGAAGTACAAAGGTGGAATTTTTAAAACCAAACACATTCTTTCTTAGAAGCACAAGGTCTAAGGAGGAATCCATTTAGGTCAACTTTGAATTGCAAACTGAGAATTTCCATGCATCCTCACTCCTGATAGTTTTTCCTAATATTGATCGTTTTGAAAGCAACTTTGGCAAGTATCAGCTCAAAGAACATGCTATCTTTCTGCAAAGTGCTTACTGCGCCATCTGAGCAGTTGATAGGAATGTAAGCAAGTGCTCACCGTGCTGAAGTATTTACAGAACTATTTACTTTTTCTGCCGATTGTCCAACTCTATAGTATTATTTTATATACTGTATATATGGCAAGAATAATCATGCATGAGATCCCATGATAATCATCTCCCTTCCCAGCAGAGTGGACAGGGAAGCCATGTTATCCTCTTAAGCCTTGCCTTCTGATGGGCCTTTGGAAGCATGTCTTTTATACTGCAGGCCCAGTCCTATGGAACATCCTCTCTCCAAAATCCAGGAGGTCTCCTCTCTTTTAACCTTCAGGGGAGACCCAGTTTAAAAGTTGTATCTTCACCCAAGCACTAGGAGGTTAAGTTAGAGTGGGACAGAAAATGTAGATTGCATAAGGGAAGTGTGGATGTGTGCTACAATTATAACTATCCTATCCAATGTGTGTGAAATTAACAACAAAAACAATAATATAAACATGAAAACAAAGACAACTTGGAGGAAGAAACTAGCTGTCAAAGCATTACCTTTCTACTGGGAGAATGCATTACTGGAGCAGGGGGTGATGGTGGCCCACGAGGAATTTTCTTATTAATCCTAATATGTGAAAATCATAGCATCATTAGAACTTATTAAAAACTCTTATTTCTGAATAAGAAGTATTTCTGAAACCCACTTGAATCTTGGGGGCTCCATGGGATCCTTTTGCATCTCCACCATTCTGATAACTCTCTGTTTTGCACCAGAATTGAATGCCACTCCCTGCTGTGATGGTGTGTATCTGACAAAGTGAGAAAAAGGTTTTGTTAGTACAAACTTTCATTACGTTTACCCGTTTTGTTACGAGATGTGTAGCAAATAAATTTAATTCAGCATTGCTGTACTTTTAAACTGTACACATGTACATTTATCTATCAAATTTATTGGCTGCCAATCGTACCACATGTAAGCTATGTCACACAGAGAACAAAGCTTGATATTCCACATTCTATCCAATTTTATTGACTATATACAGAATAACATTTCCAGTTTACGGTCTTACTGCTTCATAGACATTATTGTGCTTATTTACCTTTTATAGAATACAAGATCGTTATATATTTCAAGAAAAAAATTCATTACCAGAAATGAACACAAAGAACAACAACACAATTCTATAGCCAAATACTCTTAATTATGAATTAGACAGCAATTTTTTAATCCTGTAATTGCTCCTGTCTTCACATGAGAATATATATTGTAGATATATACAAAAAGTAAATAATACAATAATACAATACCGAATATACTGAGCTGGAGCTAGTTTATCAGCTGCTCGGACTGGCATTGCTGCTGCGATTTTTTGAGAGACAGACTTTTCCAGTGCAACTCGTGTCTTTTCTGTAAGCTGCAAATATATATGATATATTAAACACTTGAACAAAATGTGCATGCCCTCAGCTAAGAAACACAGATGAGCACTGCCCCTTAGAGTTGGACCTGACTGGACAGGGACTGGACAATCTTTACCTTTTTTACCATCAGTTACATGCATCACCACTAGCTATACCTCTTTGACAGCTTCCTCGTCTGGTCTTTGAAGTTCAGGGTCATCCACATTCATAACTTCTTTGGGAACAAGGTCTGTGTATTTGCTGTAAATGACCTGAAACACGAAAAAGATCACTAAAGAACACTGTAGATTAAAAAAAAAAAAGGCTCTGCAGCTTTTTAGAAAACTGGACTATTTTTCTAGTATTGAACACGCTCCATAATATCTAACACTATCGGAATAAGATTAAAAACTATTATATAGTACTCTTAGCTTTAGATAGGAGAAATACACATAACAGTTTCCTGAATTCTGGTTTTTGGTAATCAAACACCTTTTCCATTTAGAATTATCATTATCTTGTTTATCTACATTTTATGATGCAGAAATACAGTAATTTGGCAAAAGAAAAGAGCAGGGACTTGTTCCAGCAGTCTCTAAGGACACAATTCAATGAGAAAAAGGTAATAGAAACCAGCGGTCGCCAACTGGTGGGCCATGAGAAAATTTTGGTGGGCCGCAGAGAAATCTCACCCCCAGAGCAACCCCGCCCCCAAAGCAATTAATCCAGGCTGCACAGAAACACAAGGCTGCGCAGCCCACGTGAGCCCTCCCCGCTCACTCACTCCTTACCCAGTAAACTTGCCTGCTAAATTGCTATTTTACCTTTTTCTGACCATCATCTGTTCTGCTGTGCCTGGAGATTTAGATTAGCTAGGAAGCAGGAAATGGTTGGATTTCTTGCTTTCTAGCTAGTCTTTAGAGATCTTCGGCTGTGCTTTTAAGCACAGCCGAACCTCCCTTAGGACTAATGGTTTGCTTGCAAGCAAATTCAGTGCAGACTCGTGGCAAGCAAATTTGAGAGACAGAGCTAGCTGATGGCACATAGATAGATCACTGAGCAACTCAATCTGCCTGCTTTGCCTACTTTTGGGTAAAAGTTGCTCTTTTTTTATAAAAAATTCAATATTTATATAAATCTTTATAATATTTACGTACAAGCCATGCCCAATCAGTCACATGACCAAGCCACACCCACAAATTAGGCCACGTCCACAGAACCAGTTAGTGGTCCCTGGGATCTAAAATTATGAGTTTGGTGGTCCCTGAGGTCCAAAAGGTTGGCGACCCCTGATCTAAACCACTTTCCAAGCTTTTATGATTGTGATAAGATGGCTTATTCTTGGATTGGAGCAGTATGTTTTTATTTGGTCTGGAGATCAATTATGCACACGTACCCTGCAGGCTGTATCTTATGCAGTCTTGTGGAGCCCACTGAAGTTTTTTGAAAAACAACCAATCCACTGCCCATGGGAAGGAGTGCCACTACCACATAGGTTTTTGTAGCCACTTTCATTATAACACAATGCCTCTAAGCCTCACTTATATTGCTAGTTCCACTGATGCCACAATGCTGCCTGATCTGTGCACCAGTTATTTCTCACAATTATTTTAAAAGTTTCAATCTGGACCTCTGAGTTGTTCAAGCCTTTCTACATTTTTTTTCTGTTTAAACAAGTTTTATCATCAATATAAACTTTTTATATCATCATGTTTTTATTTGTTTATGTAATATTTCTAAAAATAAAATATATTTTGCCCATGCGATGGCATTAGATTGTTTTATGTATCACAAATTGCACTCGTGTTACCTTTATATCACTTACACTGCTGCTTTCTTAGTTGGGTAATGAAATGTCTACAAGCAACCACCAAGCTTAAAGAGCACCAAGGACCCTGAGCTATATATATATTATCTTCTATTGGATTGATCACAACTACAATCATTTTTTCAAATATGTATATATTGCTCATTAGAGTGTTCTAAATCTTCATTTGTCTGCAGTAAGAGACTTGTAGTCCTAATAATAATTTAGGATAGGAGACATTTACCAATTCTCATCCAAGAATTTCCAAAATTAACAATTCCTAAAATAAGCACCCATAGAATCACATTTCAGAAAGCCAAATGAAAGAGCAGTTTTTTAATGTAATTGCCCATAAAACTCACAAGAACCTCAATGCATAAAGAACTAAATCTACTTCCAAAACCAAAATAATGAATTAATCCTAGGAAATAAAATGCAAAGATGTTCTTCCAACATTAGAAAAAGGAAGTTCTAAATACAGTAGAATAACTAAAATAAGACCAACTCTTTAAGATAAGGTCAATAAATAGACTTTAGTGTGATAAACTGGAAGTAAATAATCAGTTTAGAATTAGCCAGTGGCCTGTGAAAAATGCTTCGAAACACCTAAATAAATTCCATGTGTTATGATAATACTGTATAACCTTGTACTGTACCTTAGAACCTTGTACTATATACATATAATCTTTTTTTAAGAACATAGTGTGTATTTTAAGAATTTACCAAACAGAATTTGATTGGAAGTTATGTATTATATTGAATATTATAACCTTAAGGTATACATTGAAGCTTAAATAAGAGTTGAATGGATAAAATTAAAAGATATAAAGGTGTCATACCCCAGTCTACTATAGGAGAAAATTTGTTTAATGAGAAAAGATAATATGAAATTGAAACAGGACAGACAAAAGTATAAATATAATGATTTGAATTGAGATGAGATAATCAAAATAAAACTGAGAAAATTAAAAGAGGGGAAAAACTATGTAGAAAATGTAAAACTGTAATAAGATATGGAATAGAACACAAAAATGAGCATGAAATTGAGTTTGTGTCTGTATGAAGAAGTGTAACCCGGGACCATGCTATTTTCAAAAAAAGATGTTTTATTTGTACTATGTTTTTTTTTGTGAAAACCCAAATAAAACTTCAAAAAAAAAAAAGAACCTTGTACTGTACTTTAGTTCACAGGTAGTCTTAGTCCTTGACTTATGACAATTGGGACAGGAATTCCCTGACATGGCACCTTTGCCATTTAGTGTGGAGACTTTCCAGGCATTTGATGCTTCCTGGGAGAGTTGCTGCTTCACAACCTACTTCCTGAAGGTTGGCTGTCCACCCCGCCCACCCCCTGCACTGTGGAGACTTCCCTAGTATTGGACGCTTCCCAGAATGTGATCTATTTTTATTTCATTGCTGGGCAAGGCTGCGGCAGCTGAGTCGCTGCTTCCAGGAGTCGCTGCTTCCTTTCCAATCTCTCTGTACTTATGCCGTGTTACAACACACCCAACTCATGTGCAGCCGGCGCTTGGTCTCCTAGGGCCTCCATCAACCTGGATGCATTCCCATGTTCTTTATGTAGGGCTTCCTCCACTTAACAGCCTGTGATTCTTGCTTAACAATAGCAGCTGGGAGTGCCAAGTGCTAAATGATGTGGACATATGATATCTTACTTTATAATAGCTTCTCTTAGCAACTAAAATTCCAGTCCCAATTGTGGTTTAAGTTGAGGACTACTTACACCTGTATAGTGACGTCTTTCTTCCACTTCAGAGCCCCAATCTATGCAGGAAAAACACATGTTCACTGTCCACATGCATGGACAATGAGCTTGTGGTATGTTCTTGCTTTCTTAATATTGGAAAAACAGTTTGCATCATTGAGAGAATGACAAAGAAAAGCAGTATTTATGTGTAGAAAATTAAATAGAAGATAATCACACTCTACTTCTAGGTAATAAAATCTATTTCACATATCACAAATGCAATTGTATACTATTATAGGTCACCCTGATTTATCAAAGCTTCCCATTCTGTTTTATGTTCATGATCAGATCCTACTAAACTCATAGATATTAAAGGCCTTGCAATATCCATTTAACTGTGGATAAAAAAAGTCATCCCAAGCAACACTAAATTATCTGCAAATATGATGTAGTTTTCTAAACACAAAAGATACTTTTTCTTTATGGAAGAAACTAATAAGCTAGCCCAAGATATTGCTGAATTAGCCATTGTACTGCATTTATTTTGCTTTAAAATCTACACTGAAATGCTATATTAATATATGATGGTATGATACAGACAAGTAAAATGTTGACAGGGAACGTATTTCTAAATTAATTTCTATACGTGAGTGATTATTTATATTTCAAATTTAAAATCACCCATCTTAATATATGATTCTAAATGATCCACAATTAAAAATGCATGAAAACACAAAAATATAATTCAAAAACAATATAAAAACCATATAAAACAAATAACAAAAGTCATTGTTGAGGTAATCAACATTTATTAATCACAATCAATACAGCAGACAACACAGACTTTAAAAATCATGGCTAGAAGTCTCTTCTATCTGTAGTTCTAGATAGCACAAAAATAGTCAAACCAATAAAACAATGTAGGTAATAGGTAGATGTAGTAATTAGGTATAGAAAAAGAAATATGAACCTTGACCATTCTGTATGTGGACAAATATATTTCTACTTGCTTTCAGAAATAAATTTTATTCTAGGTACGTGTAGCTAATAATCAGAAAACCCAAGAGCTTTAAGTATATATATATATTTAAAGTGTGTAACAATTCAGAAAAATATTATAATTCCATTTTCCTGAATATACTGCAGTGCCAGATATGTGAGAAGAAATGTAGAACTTCTAAAAAATTAATATAGTTACTTTTTTGAATTGGTATACTTCCAAACATATATTGATTTGTTTCACAATAGTTGTTTCACAATAGTTTCCTGTATTGTTTAAAAATAAAATATATGGGCATATTTCATTATTCATTTTTTCATGATTTCATTTCTAGGGAAAAAAATAAAAACATCTTCAGAGAAAAAAAAGAGGAAGATCTGAATTCCTTTCCAAATCTTTCAACACCTAAAAAAAAGTTTTCATTTTTTCTTCTGAGCACCTTCACCCTTCATAAAAAAACATTTTAATAAACTGAAGCAATTATACTTTAAACATAACATTTGAGAGTCCTATTACCTTGTCTTTTGATTGTCCCTGCCGAGCTATAGCATCGTATTTTATTTTTCCTTCGGCATCCACCTGTACAGCTAATGCATTTGATATTTTCTTTTTTCTGCCCATATCCAGAGGATATTGAGCAACATGGATTTCTGGAAAAGCACCTCCATCTCCAAAATCCTACACAGAAATAAAAATGAATGTGATCAGATTGTGGACAAGAGCAGAAAATAGTGTAATTAAGGCGTCTGGCCCAGATGCACTCCCTGCTGAATTATACAAAACTCAACAAGAAATATTAGGCAACAGATTGCTTAAATTATTTAACAAAGTCCTGGATAAGGCAAAGATTCCAGAATCGTGGAAAGAAGCAACGATTACAATTATTCCAAAAGAAAAAAATGATCAAACAAAGATAGGAAATTATAGGCCAATATCTCAATTAAATGTGGACTATAAAATTTTCGTAACTATAATAGCCGAAAGATTCAAGAAAATACTAAATAAATTTATACACATAGACCAAAATGGCTTCCTTCCACATAGACATCTTAGCAATAATATTAGGACAATTTTAGACATCATAGATTATTATGAAGAATGTAGTGGAGAACAAGAAGCATTATTATTCCTCGACGCTAAAAAAGCCTTGGACAATGTAAAATGGAGTTTCGTTCTGCAACAAATTAAGTATATGGATTTTGGGCAAAATTCCTAAATGTAGTATCAGCAATATATAATAAACAACAAGCTAGCATATTGATAAATGACCATACAACAAATAAATTTGAGATACATAAAGAAACAAGGCAGGGATGTCCATTATCACCATTTTTATTTTTACTTTGGAGGCACTAACAAGAATAATTAGGAAAGAACTGGAAATAAAAGGACTAAAAATAAATAAAGAATATAAATTACAAGCCTTCACTGACAAATTGGTTTTTATTTTAGAAGATCCGCAAAATTCGGGACCAAAATTGATAGAGGAATTAGAGTAATTTGGTGAAGTAGTGGGGCTAAAAATTAACAAGGAAAAAACCAAAATACTTACCAAAAATATGACAAATGTACAAAAAGAAAATTTAACAATGATAATGGACATCCAGACGACAAATAAAATTAAATATTTGGGAATTGTAATTTCGACAAAATGTATAACCCTCAAAGAGGACAATCATACCCCACTAATCAAAAAAATAACTGAACATCTTAGGATATGGAGCAACCTAAGACTTTTCCTTATGAGGAGAATTGTATCTATAAAAATGAACATATTACCAAAATTATTGTTTTTATTCCAAAACGCTCTGGTAAAATTAGATAAAAACTTTTTTGATCAATTGGATAAGCTAGTATCAAAATTTATATGGCAGGAAAAAAAGCCCAGAATTAGACTGAAATTGTTGCAGGATGCTACTGAAAGAGGAGGATTCGGCCTACTGAACTGGGAAATATATTACAGAGTGGCCATTCTGACCTGGGTTAAAGTTTGGATAAGTGTTAAAAACAAAAGAATTAGAAGGATATAATCTACAGGCAGGGTGGCATGCCTTTTTGTGGCAGGATAAACACCAAATTCATGGCTATATTCAAAGGCATAAAATTAGGCAGACCTTACTAAATGCATGGAATAAAACTAAATGTCAATTCTATTTTGAAATACCAACTTGGCTATCTACATTAGAAGCATTGATGTACCTACATTTATTGGACGAAGACAGGTCATTACATATGAGGACATATTAGATGAGAAGGGTGAGTTAAAAACAAGACAGGAGTTGAAGGATTTGGGACTTGAGATAGAATGGTGGGTCTATTTACAATTACAGTTGAGGTATAGTAAAGATATGAAAGAATAGGGTATTAGTAGACAGAAAAAAGAATTAGATAAAATATTATTAGGGACGGATGAGAAACTGATTAAAAATTTTTACAAAGTATTGTTGGAATGTAAATTGGAAGAGGAAAAGGTGAAAGAAACAATGCTGGCCTGGATGAGATTTTGGATGTGGTATAAATTTGGAAGATTGGCAAATTTTATGGGACAGGAATGGGAAAATTACTTTGGCGGCATCATATAAAGAAAATTTACATAAAATGTTTTACTGATGCATATCCCACCATCAAAATTAGCAAAAATGTACCCGAAATTATCCCCTAAATGCTGGAAATGCAACAAAGAAATTGGAATATACTACCATGTATGGTGGAAATGTGAAAAAGTCCAAATATATTGGCTGAAAATTGGAAACTGGTTAGAAGAGATGTGTAAAATTAAAATAGATTTTAGACCTGAAATTTTTCTATTGGGAATCACTGTGGGGAAATATAATAAGGAGATAATATACCTAATAGTTCATGTCACCACTTGCCGCAAGACTAGCTCTTGCCCAAAGATGGAAAGGAAGAGATGGAAATAATTAAAAAAAATTGGTTGTGCGTGGAAATGGATAGAATAAGTCAAGAATTAAAAGATAAGACTGAATCTGATGATTACAAAATTTGGGAGAAGTTTTACCACTGGTTTAAAAAAAGGAGTAATTATAACAAAGATGATTAATATTTATGTACATATGTAAATTTGTATTTTTTGTTATGTATGCACCACTCATTGTTTTAATGTTTTTCTGTTTGTTGTTCATTAATAAAATTTATTTTAAAAAACGAGTTGAAGGTTTATTTAAAAAATAGAAATTAAAATCCCATGTTTTGGAACAGTCAAGACTGTTTCAGCTTTTTGTGTATTACTCTCATCCAGCATGTGTCTGAAAGTTATTTTGTTTCAAAACTGATTTCCCATTGATATGTAGAAAATGTTTTCCTCCAAAATCCATGTGTTTAGATTGAAATTGTGTAGTGGTTATATAGCCAGTTACATCCTATGCTGTAATCCTGAACACATTAATCATGTATATACTTTTGAAACAATGAGCTTAACCACAAATACAGATATCTTACACTGCAAGTATTATAGCCTATATTTACTAGCATTCCCCCTCTCCCCTCCAAAAGGCTCCAAAGAGGAAAAACACTACCTTAGAAGTAGTGATGTTTGCTATTATTTTCTATCCGGAGAAGGAAAAATGCTAGTGAACACCAGGTTTCTGAAAGGCTCAGAATCCTGGTGCTTTCTAGTGATTTTCTTCAGATTTGAGGTCCATTCCTCCCTTCTTGCATGGGGGGGCGGGAAGGAAAGAACTTTGGGCACCAGAGGATCTTAAATGTGGTGAAAATGCTAGCAAACAGCAGCATTCTTGTGATTGTTTCCCCATTAGGGTAAGAAGAGGGGCCAGGCCTCCTGGGTGTAGTTAGAAGCCTGGGTCCTCTCTCTGCCCCACCGTGTCTGGAAGGCCTGGGTCCACTTTCCAGTGATCCACTTAATGACTGCAACAGGAAGAACTGGGTTGCGGTCACTAAGCAAAATAGTCATGAGGCATCTCATTTAATGATCACTTCGTTCAACAATTGTAGCACAATTATGATTGTAAGTGAAATACTACTTGTACTTTATTTCTCAGGTGATCAAACATATGTCCTTAGTAGCTTTAGAAGCTTGCTTGCTTGCAAAAATTGAAGTATAGAAGTTTTTTGTACAGAAGTACTTAAAATCCCTTGAGAGGTTAGGATGCAGAGGCTATGCCTTGTCCTCCTCCCTCTGGAACAGCTTTCTTCCACCCTGATGTCCTTGAGAAAGATTGTTCAATCTTAAATGGTTATTAATGGACCGAGCAAAAATGGGCATTAATTAATTTGGTACCTTTAACTGTGTTATTATTATGCTTTTATGGTTCACAATAAAAAGCATAAAAACATTATGAAACATTTTAGATTGGAAAAAGCAATTAAAATTGAGCAAAAAGCACCTAGACAGCAAATTCAAGGATTGAGAACTTGGAACATATAAGCTGATTTTAGGAGAAAAAAGCATTTTAAATAAAATCTACATATTGCATTCAGAAGTCCAGACCTATCTTTCAAGAGAAAAACCATTCTTGGTAGCTAAATGAATGCAAACTATTATTTACCTCCAACATTCGTGGTATCCATCCTTTCCGATAACCATAAGGAGGAGGTTCCCTTCGTGATGAGACCAACGCAGTCTGTCTCACTCTTTGAGATCTTGCTCTCTCCTCCAATTCCAGTTGGTCCTGAGACAACTGGGTTGGTGCTGGCAAAAAACTAAACCAACAGAGGAAAAATGTAATACTGCTCTCTTTCATTGTAACATTTGACTTTTATTCTAACAAAAATATGTTTAAAAAACAATTCTGTCTTTCACTATGAAATATCCACAGTGCTTAATATTGTTCAAAAATTTTGGCAACTGCCTCCATGGAGGAAAGATTCATTTTGTCTTTAGTCATCTTCAGTTCTGAACAGTTTTGTTTTTAGAGTGTTTTAGGAACTCTGAAGCTTCAAGTTCTATTTCAGTTATTCCAAATAGTAATTACTTCAGAGCTTTACAGACTGAGCTTGCCCTTGGAAGTTGTGGGAGCGTCATCAGTTGAGACTTTCAAGAAGAGTTCGGACTGCCATTTGTCAGAAATGGTGTAGGGTCTCCCACTTGGGTGGGGGGTTGGACTAGATGACCTACAAGGTCCCTTCCAACTCTGATAATCTGTATCTGTATCTTTACAGGGGTGCTTTAGATACCACAAAATTAAATTAAAACTGAAGATATAAAGTTAATAAATGAAAAATTGTTTGGGGCATAGCTGATGTAAAAAAAAAAAAAAAAGGCCCATTCTGCTTATTATCCCCAGCAGCGGCTTGCAATCCCACCTGGAACTAACGATTTGCACATAGGGAAGCCATAATGATGAGCAGTCTCCTATATGCCATCCTTACCAGGTGAAAACAATTTTAGATCTCAACTTTGAAGTGATCCATCAATCACATCCTACGGATACTAACTGGGTGGGGAGGGGGGCAAAAAAGGGATGACCACCCTGCACCTTCTTTTTCTGGATAGTCGGCCAAACCTTTATTTATTTGTGGACCGAGGCTTTCATTTCTGAAAGGATTTCATTATTCTTATTAAGGGCACTAAAGTGGGGGCGGGGAAAACAGACCGGCCTAAACAGCCTGTGAAATAAGCGCTAAAGAAAAGTGCCCGGATCAACCCCAGACCTCCCTAACGCAATCTTCCCGTAATCCATCCACTTTGCCGCAGACCACGATGTGCATATATCTCGGCTTACAGCATATTCTTAAAAAAACAACAACAACACGAAATCCGGGAACAAGTCAACAACCTGTCCCTGTGTCGTAATGAAGTCCCGCTTCTTCCCTCCCCTACCCACCTGGTCAGCGCCATTTTGTTGCTCTCCTCGCTCTTCTGCGAATCCTGTGTTGCTGAGGATGAATGACACCCCCGCCTCCGAAGGAAGTGAGGTATTCAATGGCACTCTGGGAGTTGTAGTGTTTACGGGTTTGTTAAGCTCAACTGGGACGCTTGAGTCTCTCTTCGCCGACGCTTTAACTAGAATGCGGCCGCGCGGTTGTTGTTTTTTTTTTTTGTAACGGATATAACAGATAGCCCTCAACTTACGACCTAAAATGAGCCCAAAATTTATCTTGCTAAGTGAGACATCTGTTAATTGTCCATTTCATGACTATTCTTGTCACGTTTGTTAACCACAACAGTTGTTAAACTACTAACACCATTGCTAAGTGAATTTGGTTTCCCCATTGACTTTGCTTGTCAGAAGGTTGCAAAAGGTGTTTTACTGCAAGCATCATAAATTTGAGTCAATTGTCAAACATCCGAATGTAAATCACTTGACCTTGAGAAATGCTGCAGTGGTCATAAGTGTGAAAAATGGTCATGTCTCTTTTTTCAGTGCCATAACTTTGAACGGTCATTAAGAGAACTTGTTATAAGTCGAGGACTACCTGTAAAGGAATTGATAATTCAGGACTTCATTGAGAATGTGATTCTTCTGAATACAGATTGTCTTTCACAGCTACCATCTCCATTAAAAAAGGGGGTGGAGGGGAATAGCTAGAATGTACTGTAAATGTACTGTATCTCCAAAATTTAAAAATGGAAAATATCTCTGAATTACAAAACTACTGTAGAAAGAAAATTTGATGTAATTCTTTAATAGTATGAGATTTTTTTTGCAGGAAAAAATAATTTGGAAGGATTGAGGCTATACAAAATACAAGAAAGTCTTTAATTTTTTTAAAATTGTGTCTCTATTACTTTAAGAAGTAAATCAAGGCAGGGAACATATCTAATATTACTTCCTCCTCCTATTTTCCCCACAACAGCAATCTTGTGAGGTGATTTGGGCTGGGAAAGAGTGACTGACCAAAAACACCCAATCAGCTTTCATGGCCAAGGCAACCCTAGAACTCAGCAGTCTCCTGTTTTCTAGGTCAGTATTTTAACCAGTACCACAAACTGGCTCTCATTCAACATTTTTGTGTCTAATCACTCTTGGCCAAATAAGGTATTCAATTCAGTTGCTTTACAAAAGCTTCTTTACAAAAATGTAAACAATATATGGAATGAAAAAAAATCCTTATATCACCAGTAGAAGTTGGTATCAGTTCAAAGTGAAAAAATAGATAAGCCAGGACTAGTTAAAATATATTTCCATAGTGTTTTACCTAATCCATGATTAACTGAAGGTGGTCTGCTCAACCAGGAAAATGCCTGGGGTTTGTTGTATAAAGCACTGAGCCATCAATGCCTTGTTTGTTGAGTTCTCACAACACACTCACAACCGAACCTTTTACTGTAGTTTAACATGATAGACAAGCCAGGTGAAATATTCTTAACTGGAGGGAAGCTGAAAGTATAGTTCTCTGAATTATTTGAAATAGTTTGATAAGGATTTTTATCTATTAATTGTTTAATTACAGCACAAGGTTGGGATTGTACTATCTGCAAAGCCAAAATGAATCATTATTTATTGTACTATATTGTGATATGTGAATCCAGCTAAAACTTTTTACCTTTCTCCCAAATTAAAAATAATCTTATATACCCAGGATCTCCCTATTTTGCTCTACATGACTGAAGTTACTCATTTTTTATAAGATTATTTGGAAGTACAGTAGACCTCTCTACATTTCCAATGTCTTGCTTTCAGTCTAAATATGTATGAAATTGCAGCCTCAATAGGCTTAGAGAAGATTAGTACTTAAGAGCTAAGGTTTTAGCTGAAGGCTCTGTCACATGATATGCTTACCCATACTTAACTATAGTTTGATTTGTTTATTCAGTACAATTTTCTAGATTCATATAACATTGAAGTATATATTAACCACAGACCAAGTTCACACATAATTTCTTATATTTATATGTCACCTTATATGTCACCTGGAATTCATGGTAGGATACATGATTTTGTCTATTTATTCTCATGACAATATCATATTGGAATAGAGTTTGGACTGGATAAATGCTATCCTCACCATCAACAGAGGAAAGATAGAGGAAACTGGAGGAATAATAGGCCCTAGGAAATAACATTGAGACTCTGGGTGAAGACAATGACTACAGATACTTGAACATTTTTCAATCTGATATCAAGAGCACTGAAATCAAGAAGTTCAGAAGTGAATACTTCCCAAGTATGAAGTTCTGAATATCCAAATTCCATGGAGGCAATATTACCAAGGCAATTAACCTGGGCAATTCTAGTCATTAACTAGGCAGCTAGAACAGTGAATTGGACTTAAGCAAAACTAAAAGCCCTGGATAGGAAGACATGAATTATGCTCTTCATCCATACCGTGATATTGATAGGCTCTACTTGCCAGGGAAAATAGATGGGCATAAAATGTTTCCAGACAGTTGACACTGAACACTGGAAGACTATCTGAAGGCTGGTGGAAAAGATGCACTGAAGTTAGTATACCATAAAGGCTTAATCAGTACAGGAGAGACCAAACTGTTTTAAAGAAAGTTACGACAGCAATTAGGCCTGCTGGGATTGCCATTGGTACTTCTCCTGACTGCCAGCTGCCTGCAATTTGGCAGATCAAATCTCACCTTCCAAGGTGGGTAAAATGAAGACCCAGATTGTTGGGGGTAATATGCTGACTCTCTAAAACCACTTAGAGAGGGCTATAAAAGCACTGTGGAGTGGTATATAAGTCTAAGTGCTATTGCTAAATGATGCAGTCATGTGATGTCACCCTTTACTCCTACATCTTTTTTAGTGATGGAAATTCTAGTGCTGATTGCCATTGTAATTTGAGTACTATCTGAATACCCAGCTGGCTTTATGTGCAACACAGAGTTGGCCTTTTAAAGTGAGCCTTGACTTGAAAATAGGTGCTTTGAGGAGTATGTTGAATATATATTAGGCTGAAGAGAGATGCATATTAATGTATGTTACAAAATATGGCATAATTAACAAAATGCATTGATAGTGTTTTAAGACTTTAAAACGAATTATATTATGTATTTCTTTTTATATTGCAGTTCGTATGATGTTCTATTTATATTGTGGTTTCTATTTTATGGAGATTTATATAATTTACAAAAGTTGAGGCAGTCCTCAACTTACAATTCATTTAGTGACCAACAACCCTTCAAAGTTACATGACACTGAAAAAAGTGACATGACTATTTTTCACACTTACAACCTTTGTAACATCCTTATAATCATGTAATCAAAATTCAGATGCTTAGCAACTGTTTCATACTTACGATCTTTGCTATTTCCTAAGCTCATGTGATCACCTTTTGCCACCTTTTGCCAAGCAAAATTAATGGGGAAGCCAGATTCACTTACAACCATGTTACCAACTTATCAACTGCAGTGATTCACATAACAACTGTGGCAAGAAGGTTGTAAAATGGGCCAAAATTCACTTAAATATCTCACTGTCTGGATCACACATAGATAGATCTTCCTTCCAAATAAATAAACTGCTTCCCACACATCCAATGCTTCCAGTCCTTTTTCTTGAGTATGCAGTGGTTCAAACTGGAGGTGAAAGGGACAAGAGCAACTGTTGCTTAAACTACACACACACACACACACACACATATATATATATATATATATATATATATATATATATATATATATACACACACACACACACACACACACACACACACACACATACATATACATACACATACATACATATACATACAGTATATATATATATATATATATATATATACATGTGTACAGTATCTGGCAGTTTCTGTTGCATATACTGCTGAAGTTTGGATTGCAAGATCTTAAACATTATCTTACTGGCATATGAAATAAGTGCAATTCTTCAAAAGGATTTTTGGAACTATTCTTTTTTGGTATCGGAATATAAATTGATATTTTCCAGTTGCTTGGTCACTGCTATATTCTACATACTGTATCTGCTTAAAAATGGTAAGAAGCACTTCAACTACATTATCTTGTAAGATTTTAAATAGTTCTTCTGGTTTTTTATTAGCTCCTGCAGTTTTGTTGCTAATATTTCCTAAGGCTTATTTAACTTAATTTCCCAGAATGTCCAGCTGTAGTTCACCGATTAAGTCTTTATACTGCATGTATCACTGATTTGCAATCTTGTTTTATACAATTCTTTAGTGTATTCATGTTTCTTTATATTTTTCTCTAGTACTGTAAATACTTCATTTATCTATAACTGTGTCTACATTTGCATAAAAGAGTTCCTTGAAAAAACATATTTTATAAAAGACTGTCCCTGAAATGTCCTTTTCAGTCAGAAAAATGAAAAATGCAAAGCAGAATTATGGCTGCCCTAGATTTGGTGTGCCTTTCTTTACAATTTTACTGCTCCATCAGATTCTAATTTTTCTGATTCTTTCTCCCATAAAATGCACTTAAACTTTTCAGTTTCTTTTTTATCATCTTCATCATTATACTAGGGCTGCTTTAGAAATCAGTGATGTTTGCCATTATTCTTTGTTCTGGTGATAGGGGAGCCTGTTAGGCACCAGCTGTATAGAAAGCTTCATCTCTTACACCTGCAAGCATTTTCCCTTGTGATCAACACTTCCATTGTTTCTAATGAGCATATTTATCTTTGATTATTGACAGCAGTAATGATGATGTACAGGAAATGTTCCAGTTTATTGAGAATCTTTATAAACTATATGGAGACAGAAGTGGTGGAGGTGTTGCCAATTATGGAGGGAGGAAAACAAATTTAGGGTTTGTTTGTTTTCTCACACATGGAGATCTTGAGTTCAAGTTTTGAATTATATGTTGTCACAGGCTCTTAAAATGTGCATTCAGATTAAATTTCACTTCTAGTTTTTTCCATGAAACTTCATGGACACAGTTGGGATGGCATTGGAAAGGATCCAGTCAACTCTTGTTGCTGCAACTTTTATGACTCATAGTATGTAGAAAGAAGAGCTTTGAAAATTGTTGGGTCTTTTCATATATCAGAAGCTCAGAATAGCGTCAGGAATATGTGGAAAGATGGTGTTTCTTCCAATAGGCCCTTCATATGCAGTGGTCATTTAAATTGGTTACTTCAGGGTAGTTGTGAATATTAGCAGTCAAAAAATATTACACAACTATTATCTTTTTCTGTATTCTTTACATTGTGATCAAAACAACAGTGGAAGTTGTTGGAGGAGGAAACTTGCTAGTTAGAAGATGTCTGGATTCCCTCTGAAATATGAATAAAAACCAGAAATAATAATGTATGTAATGCCTCGTTTGAGTTCAGCTTGGTGATTTAGTGTGGTTTGTCATTGTCTTTTTGGACCATGTTTTTTCACCTTTCATTCTAGCCTACAACCCTGGTATTTTCTTAAAGCCTCCCATTCAACTAACAAAGTAAGATTATTTCCCAGAGTTGGCTGGTGCTGCCAGATTGCCTTAAATAATTTAATAAGACTAATATCTGCAATAAAGCTATCATTACTGGTAAATGATTTCAAATTAATGTGTTTTCAACTTTATTTTTTTAATTCTTAATTTTAATTCCTAAGACACACATGGATTTTCATTCTCTTTTAATATTGCAGATGGGATGCCTGGATAAATGAAGTTGATAGGGCATTAATTTCTCTTTTCATGAGTATTTTAGTGCTAGTTGGGTAAGGAACATGAGGATTTTCAATTCAACGTATATACACACCCACACACCCACACACCCACAAGATCTTCAAAATAGTTCGACCAGTTGTCTAAGCTTCACATTAGGGTGCAGCACACAAGTGTCACAGAACAAGCTCTGCTAGTTATGTACCTAAAGATTTAAGCCTACTCTATAGACACTAATATTGACGACGTTTTGGTCCCGTTTTCGCGATCGACAAAGTCACTGAAAAACGCCACTGTCAAAATTCTTCTGGACGCGTGCTTCTTACACGTACAAGCAGTTTTGTATCTCCCTCCTCACCACAAAACAAGTCCCAGCATCCTCTACAGAGAAAAGTCTGTACCACGTGAGATGAGAAGTGGGCGGGAACCTTTATTTTCCGCCAATTAAAATCGCCCTGGTAAATTGTGCCCAGGAAGCCGGTAAGTGAGGGAGGCGGAGTGGAGGGGTCGGTGTGACTTTTATTGGAGGTGGCCGGAGGGACGGATAAGAGGGGAACGGGAGGAGAAGGAGAGGGGAGGAACAGCGAGCGCCTTTGAAATGATTCCTGCGGATATCGAAATCTTTGTGGAGTTTAAAACGTTCCATAAGAACGGAGGATTCTAATGAATTGGATTGGAATATACTCAGTTTCCCCCTCCCAGTTATTAATTTGATCCGAGGATTTCGCTTCCGCTCTCTCAACCTGCAGTATGGAATTTCGTTCGCTAGACCGATGCATGGAATCTACTGCTTCAATAATCTATCACAGAGTTGATTTTTTTTCACCACCCGATCGGTGTAATCTGCCCTCAGTTCTCAAAATACAGGCAACCTTTATTCGTAACTCCAATCGGTCACTTCTCATTTCTATAAAACTCAGTAATTTATTGACCTCTATAATTTAATTTCACTGGACTCCGTCCCAAAGAAAATCCACCTGAATATTTCCTATTATAGATTTTCTCAGTCGACCTGCTTCCGATTCTTAATTCATAAGGCGACTAAGGTTAAAAGTATTCTCACGTGTAATGAGTGACTAATACGATCCAGGATATTTTAATTAAGATGAACATGTATTATGACATAACCCTTAATCGACAAGGAGCCCTCAATACAATATGTCTTGTAAGTTGTGCTCAAAAGCTAAATGTGGAAGAGGAAAAGAGAATATCAATTACATTAGAATATACTAAATATGATTCAGGGAATTTAACAAAGATTCCTCTTGAAGATTCTATCAGGCTTGGAAGAAAACCTATTCAATGATCTTACTCGTTTTAAAGAAAATGCTTTATTATGCTGAGATTAGCTCAGTAAATGTGGAAAAGTAACCATGGTGTGTGTGTATGTGTGTATGTAAATATTGAGTTAGGAATTTAATTATATTAAACTTTAAAAATGTACAACATAATAGTATGGCAATATTATCAAGAATGTACTTTTAACTGTAAATTATTTTAACTGTACATTATTTATTGCTTTATCTTTTTAATGTTTACTGCTTTTTAATATTCGTAAGCTGCCCAGAGTCACCTCTAAATGAGATGGGCAGTGCACAAATCTTAATAAATAAATACATAGAAATGAATAAATAATCCTGTATCTACTCAGGAATCAACTGCATGAAAATCAGTGGAGCATACTTTCCTTTCCCCCAATTCTGTCTTTTATCATGGAGCACAATCATTCTGAATTCAGTTGGACTTATTCTCGAATAGACAGTTATTAATGGTTGTCATTGCAAGAAAAGCTTGTAGATTAGTCATTTTCAGGATATTTCAGTGTTCATATTCTTCGGTATATTTAGAGACAGACTTGACCAACATACATTTTTTCTGGTAAAATATATAGTTTTTATATTTATCACAATATTAAATTCCATCAAAAGTAGTTATAATTTTGTCTACCTCTGTCATAATACAGTTTCCTTACACTGAGTTATGTGGTTCCCTGTGTATGTTCTTAATAAACATATACAGTATATAAAAGTGAAATTTGAAGAGTTGTGGTTGACTTATTGAACAGATACATTTTGCCTGAGAATTGAATTGTGCACGAAGGTAGTCCAAGCCAATCTCATTGTACACATGTTGTACTTTGACAATAAAGGCAATAATAATAAACAGCTTTTTGCCATTTGCATTAACTATACTGAAAACATTTCCCACCAAAATAGATTTTGGGGGGAGTTGTTTCTATGATGTCATCTTGTCCCCTTCCTAAGAGTAAAATAGGCTTAGGTTCTTAGCTGTATCAGTGTTAAAGGAGTGTTTCTCCCCCTCATTTAATCACAGACTAAGAGTAGCCACAAGTAGCCTAAAATCTTAGAGGGCAGACAGCAGTGACTCAAAATAAAAGCAATGTAGGGATAGTGGTCAATAGTAGGAACAGCAAATGTCCTTTTCTGCTGACTCAGGGATGAGTGGATAGCACTCAGCAGCGGGGAGAAGCTTGAAATGGGGAAAGGCACTCTTTGTTTGCAGTATGTGTATGTATTTCTCCCCCATAAAGAGTGAATCCAAGAAGCTTCTTCAGCTCCGATTGGATGGTGGGAATGGAAGGAATTTGTGGGATTTCTTCCATTCCCCACTGTCTAGCCAGAGCTGAAGAATCTTCTTGGGTGAGAAGCAAAACGTCGTCTTCTTTTAAAGAAAAACCAGAAAGTCCAATTGCCTCTTGAAAAGTCACCTTTGGGACAACCATGACCTGGCTGACTGAGAATCTCCATAGACATTTTCCTTTGGCTATGTTAACTACAGAGTTTTCTTTGTAGTATTTTCTGCCACTATATAAGCTTACCATTAAGATTAGATTGATGTGTCCTTATTAAAATGTTAGTGTAGAAAACATCTTTTCAATATTTGCAAATTTTACTAATTAAGGTTGACTCTATTCCCAAGAGATTATTGAATGCCTGTAAAGAATTATTTTTAATTTTAGAAAACCTAAAAAGATAAAACAAAGATTTAAACTATCCCTATATCTTTGCAAAGGTGATGTGAGTTGTTCTTGACCTCAGCAAATGAGCAATTTAAATAGTAAATAGCCTGGATAATCAGAGCAATGACTTAAAGATCTTTTCTGCAGTTCAATTTTGAAAACTCCTGCTTTTTGTCAGAGTTGTCATTTCACTGCCTATACTACATTACATTGAACATAACACTAAAAGCTGGACATAGAGAAATCACAAACACTCAACCAAAATAAGTAGAAAACTTTATAATTGATCTCCAAAAGGTTATGCTTACACTACTAGTCTGCTGAACTTAACTAATTTATAATTCCCATGAAATCAGAGAGTTTTCATGCTGAGCATCTGAATATTGGAAACATTCTGAGGCTGACAAGGTTTTAAGCTTTTCCTAAGCTCTTTGACATGCTAGAGCAGGGCTGTCAAACTCCCGGCCAGTGGGCTGGATGTGTCACATGTGGGCCACGCCCATACCCAGTTTAGCAAAGGGGAAAGAAGTCCTGATATATCATGTGATGACGCCGTGACAAAGTGAGTTTGACGTCCCTGTGCTAGTGCTATAACCAATGCCACATAGAAAATTGCCAGAGCAATTTATTCTAATGATTCCTTTTACCTTATAGCTTAATAACTCTCACTTTATTGCAACCCCCCTCCCTCACACACACAAAGCAGGTGCTTTCAATAGCTCAGATTCCCCACTGAAGCTACCATCCTGGGCTAAGTACTGCAGTAATTTGAGAGCCTCAAAAATAATAATACAAATGGCCCCATTTAACTTCATGTGAGAATAAAGTAGAACACCAGGTGGAGTTTTCAAGGCACAAGTTTTTTAAAAAGAAATAACACAAGAAAACAGGAAAAAATGAGAATAAGAGAGGTGTCTGATTGCTGTTGAAAAACTCAAACAGAAAACCTAAGAACAAATCGGGCATAAAATATTAGTCATTTCAATTAAAAAACAATTATCTGACAGAAATCTCTTCCCTTAGCTAAGTAGAAAGATTCGGTGGAAGATTGTGCAGCCGTCTATGTTATTTATTTGAGTTTGAAGATTTGTAATTTAAAATTTGGTTCTCTTCCCCTCTCCCCTCCCAATATCCCTGCTTCTGCATTTCTGATATTTTAGAAGAAGCTTGTTTACATTTCTGGTGAGTTAATGATTGTCATCCCGAGAAAGTACCTTTGCATGGTATTCCTACAGTTGTTTTAATCTACTTGGACAAATAAGGGAAGTACGCAGACCTAATTAATGCACATAAGGCCTGTCTTTTTGCCGTCTGTGGCATTTATGTTGCAGGTTCATGTTTCTCCTGTTTTTATTTCCATGCAGTTTGCCACCATGGCCAGAAAAGCTTTAAAACTAGCATCATTTGTCAGTGGAGTAGGGGCCACTGCTGCTTTATACATGCACAGCAACAAGCATCTGGATCCCAATGATTTTGGAGTGGTTCGAATAGGCAGAGCTGTTGCCACTGTAAGTTTCATGCTTAATACAAAATATAGGGTTAAAAACAATAAATCGTTTAAAAAGAAATTGACTTCTGAGACTATATTTGCTAACATATATTTAATGTGGATTTTTCTGATTTATAATTGATGTCATTGAGAAGCAAATTTTCGATGCTGGCATATTTGGCAAAAAATACAAAATCATTGTTTGCCCTCCCTTCTACCTCGAAATTTAGGATTTCAGTACTATTTTTTTTTCTTAACAGTCCTTGCTTTTAACCGCAGGCCCAATTTTTTACATCACTGTTTTTCCATGGCAAAGAAAGCACAGTGTTCGGGGATTCTGTTTGTCATGACATTATTAAAGCTCCAAAATCTTTGTTATAAAATCATATTGCAAAATTCATTCTTAATTACATGACTGGCTGATTTTTTAATCCCCTTTCCTGGCCTGATATTTTCCAAGTGTGTTAGAATTCCCAATGATAGTCATGGAGACTAACACATTTGAAGGATATCACATTGGTGAGATGATCTAATAAAAAAAAAGTACTATAGAAAAGACATTTGCTCCAGATATTGCATCATATGAACTCTTCTCTCTTTGTCTCTACATTGTTCTGATGTATGATACATCAATACTAACAAATAAGATTTAGTCACTGTAAAAACAAATTTGATGCCAGTATTATGAATTATGTTCACAGTTCTAAAAGATGGGTAGAAGGAAAATTCAAGGGATTGGACAACAAAGTTTAGTTTTGTTCTGTCCTGATTCTATGAAGTAGAAATTGGGCTAAACAAGGCCCTTATCACTTAGATTTTCATCCTGCATTTGTGGATGAATTCTAAGAAACCAAATAAATCCTTCTGTTACTTGTCCCAAGGGTGCTTTTTCAAGAGCCAACTGGACTTTCTTCAGCTTAGAGCCAAAGAAGCTTCTTGAATGAGAAGCGAAACGTCTTCAAAGAAAAAACAAAGTCCAGTTGCCTCTTGAAAAGCACCCTTAGGACAACCATGACCTGGATGGCTGAGAATTTTCACAGATCTCCTGTTACTTCCTCTCTACTCTGAATATCTGAAATAGAAATCCTTAGTCTACTTTGTAGAAAGTCTTGTTATTTGAAAGGTCTCTGTTAATACTTAAGGCTTTATTTTTGCTATGCATTTTAAACTAAAATTGAATGTACAAGCTGATATTGAAAAAAATTGTCAAAGAGTTTAGCACAAAGGTAAGTATGTAGATTGGACTGTGCTTAGAATAATATAGCAATAGCAATATAATTATAGAGTTGGAGAGGGATTCTTAAGCAATTTCCTATAGTGTGGGTTAGTGCTAGGGTTGTCTTCTTTTTGAACTCATACCAACTACTTCTGTGAGTAACTGATTCCATTGTCAAACTGATACTATTACTATAAAATTTCCCCCCAACATTTAATGGCATTGGCCTTCTGGAAATCTATATCTATTATTTCCTTTGGAGAGAGGGAGAACAGATGTTAATCTTCTTTGGAACATCCTTTGACATATGTGGCATTACATATTCACAAGGCTAAAATAAGTTCTCTTCATAAAACTTTGTTTCTACTGCTTTGATCATCCTTATTGCATTTCTCTGAACCTATTCCAGTGTATCTAAATCCTTAAACTATTGTGTCCAGAATTTAACACATTACTGAATGTGGGATGTCTAACTAATGTAGAAAAAAGTGTAGCGTGTTGAACCATGGGTGGATTTTTTTGTTCATTGACACTAGGGGAACATAGTGCAAATTCTGATTGAAGGGCTGTACTTCTAGATATGGAAACAGAAGTATCAAAATGCTTTTTACAGAACACAAGGAAACAGAGCATGTGGTTTATGATTTTGTGTCTGGATTGTTTTCTAGACAGCAGTGATCACTTTTGATTACCTCACTTCTCTTCGAAATTTTCCACGTGGGACAGAAGAGTATGACTATGTCAAATCACAGGTAAAGAGTCAATAGTGAAGAACAGAGACTAATACAAGGCATTCTTAAATAATCAATGGAATCTCTAATTTAGCAAGCTAATTTGGATTTAACTCCCATCTTTCATGAAACTTTTGATATATGGTAGCTATGGCAATTATAAAACTTAATGATGGGATTAGCAGTAAGAATCTTGATATCGTTGGATAAAGATCAGTAGAGAACAATGGTTGAAGGTTGTCACAAATTAATGTGCATAAAGGGGGAGTGGTGGTAAAAAAAGTAGCCTGGATGATTAATGTACCTAAAGAAATGAAAATAACAAAACAAACTGACAACAACAGCTGTTGTAGCTTTTTGGATAGTACTGAATAGCCCAATTAAAAATAACATCTGCCATGGTATCAGGGTAAATATTCATAGTATTTGTACTGATGTCCTTCATTTCTCAGACAGATTTGCTTCTGAGTTGAAATGATGCCAAAATGTACAACATTTTTCTAGTGAACCTGTCAAGCCTAATTCATTTGCCTTGGATTTATCATGAACAGTGATCTGAATTTATCAAATAGGCACTCCTTAAATGTTTTGATTGGCAAAACCTATAACAAAATTTTCTAAAAGGAATAAATTGAAGTCTGTTTCCTTAATTAATTTTTTTCTAAACAAATTGCCTTTCAATTAAAACACAGTGAAATCCAGCAAATATACCAACATCCAAATATTTAAATAATTAAAATAAAACAAATGACAAAAAATATAAACTTATTTATTAGATTTTAATAAATAGTTCCTACTGTTTATATGATCTGAACTGACATAATACCATAATTACATACATAATATAGAAAAATTATATAAAAAAACAAAAACAAAGGGAAAACCATAATTGTAGACAAAACAGATCAAGCAAATTTGACCAAATTTCTAGAAAAAAATATTTTCTGCCTTATGAAAAACAGCCATTTTAGATATTTACAAAAATATATAATATATTTCTGCAAGTTTGGAATAGCTTTGTTCTCCCAATTTTTTTAAAATACTACTCTTGGCTACCTGCCTCTACATATACAATATATTTATAGACTTAGATTGTAGATAAATTCATATGCTACATTCTGTACATGTTTGGTAAGCACTACTCGCTATTCAAATCATGTCAAGGATTCTGGAGTTTTCACTCCAAGACATCAGAAAAACAGGCAATATGAATGATGTTCCAACTAGCCTAATGAATAATGGTCTTATCAATGATTCTTTTCACAATCAAGCCTTCTTAAATATTATCTGAGATGTGTACTAAGTGTGAATTTTGTTGTTGCTGTTGTTTCATAGTATTTAAAACAATTGACACCAGAGTTTATGTTATTCCATATAAATACAAATAATATCTATTTTTTTAAAAAATGTAATAAAGAATAAAATGACAGAATTGGAGGGCCTTGGAGGTCTTCTAGACCAACTCCCTGCGTAAGCAGGAAGTGCTATACCTTTTTAGACAAATGGTTGTCCAATCTCTTCTTAAAAATTTACAGTGTTGAAGTAGTTACAACCTCCGGTGGCAAGTTGTTCCACTGATTAATTGTTCTGTCAGGAAATTTCTCCTTAGTTCTAGGTTGCTTCTCTCCTTGGTTAGTTTCCATCCATTTCTTCTTGTCCTGCTTTCAGATGCTTTGGAGAATAACTTGACTCCCTGTTCTTTGTGGACACCTCCTGAGATATTGGAGCACTGCTATCATGTCACCTTAGTCCTTCTTTTAATTAAACTAGATACAATCAATTCCAGCAACCATTCTTTATATGTTTTAGCCTCCAGTCCCGTAATAATTTTTGATGCTCTTCACTGCACTCTTTCTAGAGTCTCAACATCTTTTCTATATCACGGCGACCAAAACTGGATGCAGTGTTCTAAATGAGGTCTTACCAAAGCATTATAAAGTATAATGATCTTGATTTTGTCCTTCTAGAGCCTTCTAGAGTAATTGAATGATATAGGCAGCCTATAAATCCTGTAAATAAATAATAAACAGGGTTGAATGGCTTTATCATGAAATGTGCAATCCATGGTTGTGCATTCTTGGTTCAGTTAGATCACTAGAGATGTGCTATGTTCCTTCCTGCTTCAAATGTTCTACCATCATCCCAGTGCCAAAGAAGCCCTCCATCAAGGAGCTGAATGACTACAGACCAGTTGCTCTAACATCTGTAGTAATGAAAATCTTTGAAAGGCTTGTGCTGTCCTACCTGAAAACCATCACGGATCTGCTGTTAGATCCCATGCAGTTTGCATACCGAGCAAATAGATTGACAGATGACGCTGTTAACATGGCTCTGCATTACATCCTACAACACCTTGAATCTCCAACTACCTCTTTGAAGACTTCAGTTCAGCATTTAATACCATCATTCCAGACACTCTTCTAAGTAAATTAAACCAACTTGCGGTACCTGAACACACTTGTAAGTGGATCATAAGCTTCCTAACAGACAGGAAGCAGCAGGTGAAGCGAGGCAGAATCACATCCGATACCTGTACGATCACCACAGGGCCCCCCCAAGGCTGTGTACTATCACCACTTCTCCCTATATACCAATGACTGCATCTCAAATAATCCATCTGTTAAAATACTGAAGTTTGCTGATAATCCAACAGTGATTAGTCTCATTCGAGACAACAATGAATCTGCATACAGACAGAAGGTTATACAACTTGCCTCGTGGTGTAACCGGAACAATCTGGAACTGAACACACTCAAAACTGTAGAAATGGTGGTAGACTTTAGAAGAAACTCTCTCATACTACTATCTCTTACAATACTAGACAACACAGTACCAACAGTAGAGCCCTTCAAATTTCTAGATTCTACTATATCTGTGTTTTCTAGCTGAGCAAATACCTTTAATCCTAGTATGTTTCCCCTTTTTCTTTATTTCCTGTTTTTGTCCCTCATAAGTTCTTTCCCTTTCTATCTTCCCCCCTTTTTCTCAGCCCTTTTTTATACCCTTCTTTCTCTAATTTTCCCTTCTGTAGTTTTCTTTTGTGCTTCTCCTTGCTGTTATACTTCTCTTTCAGACTATTTTTCTTTTTGGTTGTTCCCTTTGATCTCAAACTTTTAAGTCCTTTCCCCCTTTTTTCCCTTATTACCACACTTTGCATTATTTGATCATTGAAAATGGCTTCTTCTTTGTCCCTCCCTTCTTCTTTCCCTTGAAGCTTTTCCTTTTGCTTTTCATAGTTCAGGATCTCCATTTCAAAAAATTCAAATACAAAGCCAGAGGATCTTCCTCCCCTTTCTGCATCTTCTTTCTGTTTTTTAAGACTCATCTTCAATTCCTCCAGGAGTGATGGCATTTTAAACACTTTTGAACAACCACCCGATTGACTTTAAGTAAAAACAGAAAAAGAAAGAAAAAACCAATGCCAAAAACTTTTTTTTAAAATCACCAAATGATCCCAGACTGTTCCTTCTTGTTTCTTTCCTTTACTTTTCCTTTCTGTGGGTTACTGTCTCTTTTAATAAGATTTCAGTTACAATGTATCCTCGGGAGTCTTTTCAAAGTTTCACTGTTAATCCTCTTTATTTTTCCAGGTTGCACTCCATTTTTCCATTATTCCAAGTCCCACCCTTTTGCCTTCACTCTTCTCCTTTTTAGGGCTTTAAAATGACCAAGAAAAAAAATCTTTGTTCTCCTTTTGACACTTAGATTTCTGCGTAAGGTTGCTTATTACTGTCAAAATAGATTAATATAAATTTCTTTCCATACCATTTGTAATTGTCAACATAAAGGTAAAAAAAGGGTTTTTAACCTCCTTTTCTCTCCTTCGCTGCTTAAAAGTCTTCTTTCAAAAGTATCCCTTTAAGTACTTTTAGATTCAGGGTACCTTGCTTAGATGTTCTCTGTTGTTTAGCCCCGTCTGTCCTGCTTTCCTCTTTGTCTTCCTCCTGCACTATCTTATCCAGTCAGGTTCTTTCTTGAGGTGGCCATTTCTGACCACCGCTGCAACCACCTTCAGGGAAGGGAGTTTAGACCAGCCAAGGAGGAGAGATGCAGCTCTCCTCCACTCAGCAAGCAATCTCCCCCCTCTTCACCACCTCTATGGGGTGGCTTCAGCCCCGAATCCAAAGGATCGGGGCACTCCAGCGGCGAGCACTGATCGAAACCGTGCACGATCGCGGATTTCGGTCTGTTGCTGAAGAGACCCAAACCAGAAGACAACAAAGACTGTTCTTTCTGCGCCAACCCAGAAAGCTCAAACTGCCCAAGGAGCTGCTAATACAGTTCTACAGAGGAATTATTGAGTCTATCATCTGTACCTCTATAACTGTCTGGTTTGGTTCTGTAACGCAACAGGACAGACACAGACTTCCGAGGATAATTAGGAATGCAGAAAAAACAATTACTACCCACCTGCCTTCAATTGAGGACCTGTATAGTGCACGAGTCAAAAAGAGGTCTGTGAAAATATTTACAAATCCCTCACATCCTGGACATAAACTGTTTCCACTCCTTCCCTCAAAACGATGCTATAGAGCACTGCACACCAGAACAAGTAGACACAAGAACTTTCCCCCGAAAGCCATCACTCTGCTAAACAAACAACACTGTTCAACTATTTACAAAGTGTACACTACTATTACTGTTAATCTTCTCATCACTCCTTATCACCCACCCCCCTCCCTCTTGTGATTGTAGGGCTTTAACTTTGTTGCTTGTATCCTTATGATTTATATTGACTGTTTCCTAGTATGATTTGATTGTTGATTGTACCCTATGACTATCATTAAGAGTTGTACGTTATGATTCTTGATTCTTAACAAATGTACCTTTTCTTTATGTACACTGAGAGTATTTACACCAAGACAAATTCCTTGTGTATCCAATCACTCTTGGCCAATGAAGTATTCTATTCTATATATTCTATATATTTGCAAATATAATGTGAAAAAGGCTATAGGAACACTTATAGGGATTCTTTCAACAGATTCAAGAAAGTGCCAATTATCTCTTCTGCGCGGAGAGAAATAGCTTAAATAATCACTTATGATTTTGACATTTTTTTCAGCATTTAGTACACCTACATATGCTCTAAATTTTAGAGTCTAAAAGAAGAAAACCACTTAGCTAGAAAACCACTTAGCTAGAAAACCACCAGTCTTCTAGGATATCAAAAAGCATAGTACTGTATGCCAGTTTCTAATAATCCTAACAGACAGAAAGGCAGCAATGGATTAAAAAAGCAGCATTAGAATTGGGATGAGGCATTACAAAAATAAATCACAAATGTGAGATTGGCTATACAAAATAAATAAAAACAAAATAGAGATTTGGTAATCTTTGTGCTGGGAGAATTTGAGCCCTGGTGAAATTGGTGAGATAGAGATCTTCAAACAATGCTGTTAGATGTGGATGAGAGAAAGACCTAGACCATAAGGGTATATTATTGTACGTGAAATTCAAAGGACTTCTGTTTTGGATGGATAATAACAGCTCAAAATTCACAGTGTGTACATGCTGCTTTCAACATTTTGGTTATGAATTCAAAGTAGAATTTAAAACTGAGAGCTAGGCTTCTTTAGACTCTGATTACCTCACAGAAAAAAAACAGAGAGCAGCAAGGCGGTTTCAGGAAAGAAGCCAAAAGTGTAGAAAAAACTAATTAAAGCTTACTCAGAAAGTATGATTGTTCTTGAGTTGCCTTTTGATAGCAGATTCCCAAATGCTGTATATTCCCTGCTTGAGCATCCCTGTTGGTTTGAAAACCAACAGTTCCTGCTAAGCACAGAAAATGGAAATCGGGAACTCAAAGGTTATTACTGTAATCTGTGTGCAATCAGGAATTGAACTTAATCAGCATCTTATCTTGGGGCACTTGTTTCATTTGGGAGCTGTATATAGCAGTATGGTTCTCTCAAAGGAAACAGAACAATTCAGGAAAAGAAATGGAAGGAGGTAATTTGAAGTTTGTTAATTTCAATTTCAAGAGTGCAAAGCTAATTATGCAGTTTTCAATTACGCATTTAAACAGCTGTATTTCTACCCTCCTTTACTTCTTTGGCCATAAAGGGATAAGAGACAACAGTGATTTACTGTTACTTGTGCTAGTAAACTTGTGTTTCTAGATTAACTTCTAGATTAACTAGTAAACTTGTGTTTCTAGATTAATTAATTTTCTCTAGTTGACACGTGCTTAGCTTAAGCTTATGTCTCTGTGTGTAGTTTTTTTTCCTGTTCCTCCCTATTTAGACATTAGGGGTTTAATTATACCTGACTGGCAATTTCCCAGATGGCAGAATATCTTCTTCTGGAACAAGATCCAGTGATTGATTCTCTGATCTCGCCTTCTTGCTGTGGTCTAGATCACTCTGGAATGCTTCAGCCTTCTTGGGCTGCCCAGAGCAAGCAAAGCTCCAGCTGCTTCAAAATGGCCTGATTAGCCATGCTTTGTGAGCCTTGTCTTCTTTGCCCCCCCAGTTTTTTTCAGGCACCTTAACCCATTGCACCTCCCCCCTGTGAGAAGTGCAATGTAAAAGAGCAAAAACATTTCTTTCCTAGACAATTTCTCTGAATATAAAACCAGAGTATATACCTGAGTGATCATGTGACAGAAGGGCAGACAGTGTTCTACTGTGTTATTCTCATATAGGTGTAAAACAAAAATAAGTCAGAGGCAATTATAATTACTTGAGAAGAAATAGTACTGAAGGGCTCACTGGTTCTGAGGTTTTACTAAAGATAAACTGCAAAAAGGCCGGTAGCTTTAATCTGGGCATTTCCTGACAATTAGTATTTCAATTGCTCGGCCTTCTCATTCCTTCCCTGCTCTGGTCCATAAGTACTTAATGAATTACATGAAGTAATTCCTTGAAAGGTTTTCCCCATATAAAGAACAGCTTTGGAAGAACCATTTTCCTCAGGATCATAATAAATGGATTCGCAACATCCTTACCTACAAGCACTAATTGCTTGTTTAGAACACAGTGGGTAAAACAAATATAATTTAATGCATGTTTTATAGGCATTACAGGTAGTCCTCAACTTACGACCACAATTGCGCCCAAAATTTATGTTGCTAAGTGAGACATTTGTTAAGTGAGTTTTGCCCCATTTTACAACTTTCCTTGCCACACTTGTTAACTGAACTACTGGAGTTGTTAAATTAGTAACAAGGTTGTTAAGTGAATCTGGTTTCTCCATTAACTTTGCTTGCCAGAAGATTGTAGAATGTGATCACATGACCCCAGGACACTTTAACCGTCATAAATGTGAGTCAGTTGTCAAGGATCCGAATATACATCATGTGACCATGGGGGTGCTGCAATGGTTATACATGTGAAAAATGGACATAAGTCCCTTTTTCAGTGCTGTTGTAACTTTGAACGGCCACTAAATGAACTGTTGTAAGTCAAGAACTACTTGTATAATGTAGGCATTAAAAAAGAGCCCAAATGCTGAGTAGACATGCAAGCAAGTAGACAACGGGTGATTTTGAGGATATTGTGGGAACTTGCATGACAGTCTTGTGCAGTTTGTAATACAGAAGAAAATGGCTAAACAATACGCAAGGTAAGAGCTGGAGATTTAGTGCTGGTCTCTATTCATGGGTTTATGATGTGCTAGGCGGCCTTTTCCCAGGCAATTCACTTATCTCTGATAGTTCTTAAGACTAACTAGCTAATTCTTAGCAATCTCAGGCTAAATAAGCAGTTAAAATTCATCCTTCTACCAAGGTGCTTAGGGCAGCAGTCGCCAATGGGTGGTCCGCGAGAAAATTTTGGTGGTCCACAGAGAAATTCACCCTCAGAACAACTCCCAAAGCAATTAATCCAGGCTGTGCAGGAACACAAGGTTGTGCCACTCACATGGCCCGCCCTCCCGCCCACTTACTCCTTACCTGGCAAATTTGCCTGCTACGTTGCTATTTTTCTTTTTTCCGAGCATCAGCTGTTGTGCTGTGCCAGGAAATTTAGATTAGCTAGAAAGCAGCAAATCGTTGGATTTCTTGCTTTCTAGCTAATCTTTAGATCTCCGGCTCTGCTTTTAAGCAGAGCTGAACCATCCTTAGGACTGAAGCAGTGCAGACTCAGCTAGCCGATGGCAGAAACACAGATCTCTAAGTGAATCTGTGATTCTGTGAGCAACTCAATCTGCCTGCCTGCTCTGCCTGGTTTTGGGTAAAAGTTGCTCTTTTTTAAAATAAAAACTTCAATATTTACATACATGGTGTGTTGTGAGTTAATTTTGTGAGTTTTCTTGCTAGCAAATTTCATGGGTTTGCTTGCAAGCAAATTTTATGTAACAGGCCCAGGTAGCCGATCTCAAAGATCTCTGAATGAATTTGTGATTCTGTGAGCAACTCAATCTGCCTGCCTGCTCTGCCTGATTTTGGATAAAAGTTGCTCTTTTTTAATTAAAAAATTCAATATTTATATAAATATTTACAATATTTACATACAAGCCATGCCCAGCCAGTCACCAAGCCACACCCACAAATTAGGCCATGCCCACAGAACTGGTTGTTAAGAAATTTGAATGCCACCCCGTCTCTGTGTGTTTGTGTGTGTGTGTGTGTGTGTGTGTGTGTGTGTGAGAGAGAGAGAGAGAGAGAGAGAGAGAGACGGAGAGGGAGCGGGGGATAGAGGTTAGATCAGATCTATTTCTCTCTCTCTCTCTCTCTCTCTCTCCCACCAACAGCAGCAAGCCATTGTCAGTCAAAATCCATATTAGTGGTCCCCGGGATTTAAAATTATGAGTTTGGTGGTCCTTGAGGTCCAAAAAGTTGGCTCATCCAAACCAGGACTGCACAAATCCAGATCATTACTAGATTGCAGCAAAGAGAATCTTCTGAATCTCTTCATTGCCATCTAGTGTTTTGCAGCCTACATCAGATAGTTGTAATGTACACATTGCAGTAATATGATTTACTGCAATTTGTGAATGGCTTATACGATGGCTTATAACTAATGCAACAAAGTGGAAAATTATTACATTTATGGGGTATATCATATTAATAGTAATTAATTCAATTTGAAATAGTTATACATTTTAATTATACAAAATCAGATTTAGTTTTGTCTGGAACTCACTGCCTTAATACACTTACCTTACTGAGTGTACCATACTTGACACTATATTCCAAAGCTAAGGGTAGCTCTTGCCTTCAGGAAGTTTGAATATAGCTGGCTTAATCCATGAGCCTTGATAAAAAGAGAAAGTAGGCTCTGTTGAAAGGAACGTAGGTATTTCAAAAATACAAAGCTTGTTAAGACTGAAAAGTTGTTTTTCTGATTGATTGTTTTCTGGAATGTTCTTTGGCCCTATCAAAATTGACTGGAAGAAAGGGTGACCCTAATATCTTCTGTCTACCTAGAAACTGATGTTGGGGTTGTTCTTGTACTGTAGTCATTTTTGTGGCTTGATAGCTGTTGTCAATAGTCCCGCAAAGCTTTGACCCTCGGCCTTACATTTCTATGGCCTCATTAACCTCTGTCAGACATCGGCTGATAGGTTTTCAGTTAATGCATGGGAGGGCGGGGGGAAGGCCCACTTTGTTTCATTTGCTTCCTTTTAATCGGAAGCCTAGCTGTCATGATTCAGCATTAAAGGCTAGTCAAGGCGAAGGGTTCATTAATTCAGTATGTTATTGTACTGGAAGATATACACATTTTTTATGCTTGTGTTTTCTGTCACCTGTAATGTTAAATTAGCCCTTTCTATCTGAGAACATCCAGTAGCATTAAGGCTACAGCATAATATACCGAATTCCCAGTTAGCAAGGGCAGTGATTCTGGAAGTTGTGAATGGATTCGATCCTGGATTTCAGTAGCTTTTCAAAATTAAAAGTCGGTACACAATATTAAAATAATTACAAACTCCACTAGTCTTTGATAATGGTATTCAGCAGTATCTGTCATCATTACTGGTCTTCTTTAACTGATAGATACAGCTTTTTAAACCAAGGTTGTACAAATAATGAGTAATGAAAAAGATAGTATAAAAACTAGTATATTTACCACACATGCACCCAAAAACATGATAACCAAAAATTATCAGTAGCAGCTCCTGTGAGTTTGTGAGAAAAGCTACAAATTGTGAAATTTATCATTTCCTGATGAATGTGCAGTATGAATGACGATGTATTAAATTTGGCATAACCTGAAGATGTATCAGTATACTGCATATATCTCTTAGCTGGTGAAACAGTATATTGGTTTACGGGTTTTTATGAATATAGTTTGAATGGACTGATGTGAAACTGGTTGGGGTAAAATTGCACTTAGATTGTCCTTGTCACCTACTGGGCAAATACACCACAAATGATGGTTTGCAAGCAATGGGACATAGGTAAAACTAAGAACTGGTACTCTAATCTTCATCCCATTAAAAAACATTTTGTGTAAGGCCCACCCCATTCATGATGCATGGTGGAGATAATGACCATGTCATATGGAAGATAGAACTAGTAAAGTAAGATGAGTAAATGATAAGGAGCATGAATGAACAAAAGAAATATAAAAAATAGTTGTGTTTTGTTGTAAAACTAAGAGAAAAGGGAAGGATGTAACAGATTTGGATGAAGGTGGCATAAATTTATGGATGTTGATAAATTTTATTTATTTATTTCTCATACACTGTCAGAATCCAAATATTCCAGATGATTTCAATAATAAAACAGTAGAGTATACCAACGGTATGCTGTGGATGTGTAATACTTACTCTTTAGGACTTTGTCCTTTTTGATACAATGGAACAATGCTATTTTGATGGTCCTGCTATCAGATATTATACAGTTAGTTGAAATCTATGTCCTTCATGGATCTTACGTACATGAAGAGACATCTGCAGTAGGGTATCCCAGCATTCTGCCTTAGGTACAATGATTTTCAACATTGTCATAAATTTAATCAGAAAAGGGGGTAGAAGGAAGATCATCATGTTTGCAGATAGCACAAAGCTGGGAAAAACTGCTCTGATTCTTTTGAACCTTGAACCTTAGAAGACGGGCTCATGATTCAAAAGAATCTTGATGGACTTGAACATTGAGCCCCACCCAATATTATACAATTAAATGTAAGATTCTGTGTTTGGGCAGAAAAAAACTAGGTGTGCAGATAAAAGATGAGAGATGTCTTTCTCCAAAAGAAGCATTTGTGAGAAATATCTGAGAATCTTGGTAGACCAGAAATTAAGCATGAGTCAGCAGTGTGCTATTGATGGTAAATAGCCAATGCAATCTTAGGCTGAATCAAAAGAGATATGTTGAAATCAGGAAAAAATAATATTCTGTTCTATGCTGTGCTAATCAGATTGTACATGGGATACTGGGAAGATAACAGTGTTTTGTGCTCCTTGATGTATAGTCGTGCTGGCTACATGACTACAAAAATGTCTTTGGACAATGCTGGCTCCCTTGGTTAAAAAACAGAGGTGAGCACCACCCCCTAGAGTCGGACATAAGTGGTCAGGGAAAATCTTTACCTTTATGTGGAATACTGTGTCAAGTTTTGATTTTCATAATACAAGAAGGGTGAATTGGAAAGAGTGCAAAGAAAAGCAACAAAGATGCTGAGGGGGTTGGAAGCTAAATGAATATCAATTAAATGAACTGAATATGTTTAGGTTAAAAAAGAGAGAACTAAGCAGGGACAATAGTAAAGGACTGTCACAGGGAAGAGGATATGCATTTATTCTTCCTGGTGCCTGAAGGTAGCACAAGAACTAATGAATGGAAATTTACAAAGGGAGATCCAAAGTTAAAATAAAGAGGAATTTTCTCACAATGAGAGCTATTAATCAGTGGAATAGTTTATCTCTTGAAATTGTGGGTAGTCCATTAATGGAGCAAAGAAGCCATTGACTAAGATGGGCAGCCATAGAAATTGAATGAATGAATGAATGAATGGACAGTTATTTATCTGCAAGGGCCTGAGGGTTCAGGGCAGAAGTTAAATAAGAAGACGTCTAAGATTCTTTCTGTTTTCTGTTATTCCAATGATGGGCACATGGGTGTCCAAAATCAGACTCAGCCTGCCATTCATTCCCAGTTATGGAAGAAGCACTATTTATAATCTCTTTTTAAAGAACAATGTCATTATAAAAAAGAGAAGATGAATCAGATTGGCATCTGTTCTGATCAAGTTTTTTTTTTCTATCTCTGCCTTTGACTTGGAATGTAAATTTGTCTGAAACAATTGGAGAATTTTGTTTTCTTTGATTCCAGAACTTTAATGTCAACGAAATGGGATGGAGTTGATGCCTGGTTGGATTATAACTTGTTCCTCCAGAATCTTGGTTAGGCCTCAAAATCAGTTTTTCAGATTTTTTTTCTTTCATATTGTTCTGATCCTTTTGAAATCTTCTCTCTTTGGTTTGGTAGGTTTTTTGGGGGAGTATGTGTGTTTTACAGTCTTCAAATCCCTCCCTCCCTCCATCCTTCCCTCCCTCCCTCCCTCCCTCCATCTATCCAACTCTATTTGTTATATCTTAAAACAAGGGTATTCAAACTTGGCAAGCTTAAGACTTGTAGACTTCAACTCCCAGAATTCCTGAGCTAACATGATTGGAGGAGGAATTCTGGGAGTTGAAGTCCACAAGTCTTAAAGCTGTCAAGTTTGAAGACCCCTATCTTAAAACATCAGAACAATAACATTGAAGTAGAAGATATATAATATATCCAGAACATCTCTGTTTCTGTCTCCATCTCCATCTCAACTTAAAAGTCATATGAAGACTTACTCACCATGCACCTTAACTCCTGGAAGAATAGCCAGGTGTTCAGCAACTTCTAGAACATCACCAGTAGGGCAGCTGTATGTATATATCTCTGGGGGAGTACTGCTCCAAAGGACAGGTTCCATGTAGAGAAGACCCATCTCCAAAGCCTTAATGGCTGACATTATTTAATTGAGAGATCTGAAATGTACCCACTCTGCCAGATCTTACTGTACAGGCAGAAACTACTGGAGATAGGCAGGGGTGGGATTCAGTTTTTTTAACAACTGGTTCTGTGGGCGTGGCTTAGTTGGTGGGTATGGCTTGGTGGTCATGTGACTGGGTGGGCATGGCCAATTCGACATCACTCATGTCAAGGGGCGCTTCTCCTTGCCTGGCCTCTCATGACAGTGGGGATGCTGCAACGGTCATAAGTGTGAAAAATGGTCATAAGTCATTTTTTTAGTGCCATTGTAACTTTGAATGGTCACTAAATGAACTGTTGTAAGTCAAGGATTACCTGTACAAAAATACAAAAAGCTTCTTTGCTTGCAAAAAGCTGCCCTAAATACCAATCATTAGATTAAAAATACCTGCAAGCTGGAGTTACAAATCAGGCAGGGTACCAGATCACCTTGAGGAATGAAAATATTTAAAATGCAGTGATATCAAGTAGCCAACTCTTACTCATAAAGTGAAACCCTTTAGCAAAGAGGTCATTTAAGCTCTCCAGAAAAAGCAAACACAGGAAAAGCAATCCTTAGATCCATTTGAACACTTAAAAATACCAGCTGGTCTCACTCACCTCACAAGATATCCTAAGGAAATCACCCAGACTTAAGGAAAGGTCATATGCCCCCCAAAAGGCAGTAAAAATTCAGTGCCAAGCTTGCATCCTGCCTCTTGGAAGTATACTCCAAAAGGACAGTGCCAGATAGTATTAAAGCAGTGAAGGAAGACCCCCTCCCCAAACAGAAAAAGAAACCATGAGGCAAGAAAAAATTCAAACACAATACAAATAATTAAATCACAACAGTAGCTTTTGCTTGTTGAAGCTGAATAGGGGAAATTATCCCATCAATTAACACAGGATTAAACTTCACCAAGCACATAATTAACCGTCACCAAAAACCAGTTTTAGACCAAAACTCAGAAAGAGTGTGTAAACTCACGTTTGAATGTCAATCCTTCTAGTTAGCCAAGAAGCATTGCTGAATGTCACTCATCTTGGTTCCCTGTCACTAAAAGCTTTGCTTCATTATTCAATTATTTCTTCAAAGTGCTGATAGTCCAGGGAAGTATTTCCTCCCAACAGCAGTGTAAAAATCTTAAAACAACCCTTCCCCTTTAAGAAAGTCAGGCCTCAGAAGCTCCGGAGACGTCTAGGCTGTCTGCCAGGAGTGTAATAAGGGTGAAAAAACAAATAAACTGAGATTGCTTCTAACTACTGGTTCTCCGAACTACTTAGAAAGTTAACAAGGGGTTCTATAGAACTGGATAGAACCAGTAGAATCCCACCCCTAGAAATAGGTGTACCCTCAGATAGCCAAGCTTTGCCCATGAAAGGCTTTACAGATAGTAAACACCCTGAATTGGAAGAGAGGCCAAATGAAAATCAGTGCAGCTCATGGACAGATGTGACCTAGGCATATTGTGTCATGCTCATTACTTCACATGCTACCACATGTTGGGACAACTTGCAGATTCCAAGTAATTTTCTGGGACAATTCTGTATAAAGCACATTGTAGTAGTCTATATTTGAAGTGATTAGAGCATATTATTTTTAAGGATTTGACACTGAAGTGTACTAGCCGCCTCATATATGTTACAGCTAGACCTTCTGTAATCAAAGCTTTATGTGCATTTCATTTTCCTTATAGAATTCTTTCTGAAATATGAAAATCACTGAGCCATCATTTTAAAGGTCTTGTTAGAAGAGAAAATACAGGTGCCCTGGAAAGCTGTTGCTTTACCTCTGAAGATTCTTTGCCGTGAATGTGGACAACGTGCAACAATTAATAGGACGCACTGCTTAATGGAATAGACATAATAGTTCTGAAGAGATGGGAGATATCAGTGTCAGCCTTTTCCCTGAGTCTGCTGGGGCCAAACAAGGACATTGTCATTAGGAAACAATTACAGATGGAGCAGATTAAGAAGGAAATGGGCTCCCTGTGGACTCCTAGGCAGGCTCCTACTTAGCTTCAAGGAAACATCTCTGGTTCCTCTCCATTTTTCCTTTCATATATGAACTACTCATGCTGCTAATGCTCACAGCCAGGCAGTTCCTAACATCTCTTTATGGGCAGCAAATTGGGGGACTATTTATTTTTCTCTGTAAGAAAAAGGAAACCTGCTTGTATGGAATCTCAAGAAATACTAACCACCATCATTCTTCCTATTAACACTGCTGGCTTCAGTTCTTCTTTGTCAAGAACAAAGAATTTTAATCACCTTTTTTTCTGGTCAGGGAGGGCTGGATGGCATCTGCCCCTGAAAGGCATTTTTAAAAATATTGAGGACCATTGATTAATTTGGCCTGGTGTGCTATGAAGAGCAGCAATGATTCTGTTTTGTTTTTCAGTGTTTGGCAAATGAGTCCCAGAGCCAAGCTAATCTTGCTGAACTGCTCTCTCATCATATCAGATTTGTTTTTGATCACTAATTAGTCAAAACTAAACCTCATCCTGTTCCTAAAACTGTGGACTCTGCTACTACTTTCTCTTAGGCAGAACTGGAGGGAAGATAATTTTCTTGAAGAATAGAGCAATTTCTAAAATCAAGTGGCATTTTAAAAATTAGATTTAGAGTGTACAGCCGTGATGGCGAACCTATGGCATGCATGACAGAAGCGGCATTCAGAGCCATTTCTGCCGGCACGCGAGCCGTTGCCCAGAACAGATGCACTGTGCATGTGTGTGTTCCTCCCGACAGCTAGCTGATTGTTGGGTATCTGCGGCGCATGCGCAGAGGTGCGTGGCGTGTGCAGGGGGGGCGCATGCACAGAGGCATGTGGTGCATGAGGGGGGTCGTGTGCATGTGCAGGGGGCAGGGGATATTGCATGTGTGTTGCATTATGGGTGTAGGCACACGCATGCGCAAACTTGCGGCACATGACGACAGAAAGGTTAGCCATCACTGGTGTACAGTATCTCCCCCTCATATTTTGCCCTGGAATCACACCAGGTGAGATGTGTAGGGTTGAGAGAGACAGTGCCAAAGTCCTATAATGAGCATCTGTGAGTAAAGGTACAATAGAACCTATGTCTTCCCCCACCACCACCCCGATCCAGAAGTTTTACCATATCTCTCTGGAATCCGCTTTATTTTCTGTCTGTATTTGTTGTAGCCTTAAGTTCAGAATTCTGAAAACTAGACAAATTTCTGTCATGGCACCTGTGATTGAAATTATTTAAAGGATTTATATAGTGACTTTAATTAATTTGACTGGTAAGGTAAATAACTGGTATATTAGCTAGCACCTTATATGTCATTTTCTTGCATCAAATTAGCAGAATTACAAACCATTAAATAAAATTTAATTTAATTTGGATTAAACAGCTTGACTATGTGACATTCATAAAAATATTTATCCCCAAAATGGTTTTGGATCTGCATGCCATTCCTTTTTTTTTCTTATTTAGCCTGATTTTATATGTATTTCCATTTCTCACCTCCAGGTGGCGATGTTCCTTTGTTGTTGGATCCAAGATAGGCCAATAGATTTATTAGCTGAAAGGATTCTGACCCTTTTATAGTCAATTATAAACAAAACAAATTCTCTTCCATTGCAAAATATTTTGTTATATTAATCCCCTTTATTCAATTCCAGTATTGTTTCATTTCATTCAGATATAATAGATGGGAGGTTCAAAGATGTATGTAGCTTTGCTATGGGAATGCTATGGGAATACTCTGTTCATTAAAATCAAGATAGGCTTGGAAGCAAAGCGGAGTTGGACTATGTTTGTACTTGGATGGGAGTAAATAGCAGGACTATAAGCTAAATTGGACAGTTAAAAAAAATCCTGGAAAAGGTCATTGACAAACCATTTCAATATTGCTGCTGAGCCCTTAGAAGTAGACCAGGCACCCCAAGAAATGCTAGAACTGTATTGATAGAGGTTATAATAACAGTATTGAAAGCCTGACAGTGTTTCTTCTGTCTTCTCCCTTATATCAAAGAATGTGAAGACAGAGCAATTGTAAATGTCTTTCTCCTGCTTATTCACCCATATTTAGCTTAGGCTTTTGGGATGGTCTGGAGTCATATTTTGCCAATGATCTCTATGAATTTCCTCCAGGGCCATCTATGTGCTCCTTTGTACCACATTTTATGGTTGTTTCCATAAAACACCAAGTCAGTATAGTGGTTAAGACATTACCCTAAAAATTATGGGTGTTCTGGTGGACCACATATGAAGCATGTCAACAGTATGCTACAACTGCCAGTTGACCAGTACAATCTTAGGCTGCATCAACAGAGGTATCATATTGAGATCATGAGAAATAATCTGTTCTAGGCTTGCACTAATCAGACTGTTATCTGGAACACTACCGCAGGTACCGTGGGAGGGACATGAAGCCAGCTGGGTGACCTTGGGCCAGTGAATCTCAGACCTATAAAGAAGGCAATGAAAAACCATTTCTGGAAGAAAATTACCATAAAAACTACAAGAACTTTTCCAGGTAGTTGCCAGGAGTCAACACACACACACACACACACACACACACACACACACACATACACACACACATTCACACACACACACGAGAAACACTAGATTGAAACTCTACTTAAAGGAGACTTTACCTTTGAGTGAAGATGACACTAATATCAGGCACTCTATCTATATCATAGGACCATTAAGTCATGTCTGCAACTTTTCAAATCAGAAAGCCATTGCTTAATGCCTCCCTATTCTCTATTTCTTATCTCCATCAGAGTTTCTATGAATTTTAAATCTGAGGAAGTAGTTTAGCTAGGTAATGCAATCAATTGCAAATGTAAACTGCTATTACAAGAGATGTCAGTGAAGACTCCTTAAATGTTTTTGCAGTGATTGCATGCTTTTTCCAGTCAATGTGTTGTTGATGATAATTTTTAATGAAAGTTTATACATTCTTGCTCCACTGACAGATGTTGTGACAATGTAGCAGGTTTATTAGGCGGTATTCCCAATGTTACAGTTTTATTGGTCAAAAATGCGATCCTGCTTTAAGCAAAATAGGATTTTTCTTGCTATTCAGTCACTGAGTAGGTAAGCTGTCCTCAATATACATTATTTATCTAGGCTGCACAATTCAACGCTGACTTTGTTTGTTGTATTAAAAACAGACACAACACCTTAACACAGGAGTGCCAAACTCGATTTCATTGGGGGGCCCTGTGGCCCTCCTGAACTCCATTTTCGCTGGCAGAGGCACTGCAGGCCAGTCATTTGCTATTTCCAGGGCAACCCTGTGGGCCAAATCTGGCCCCCGGGCCTTGAGTTTGACACCTCTGCCTTAACACAAACAAAAGGTATCATAACAGTAAACATAATGGAATGCGGGTGGATGGGGAAGCAATCTTACCCTAACTAAAATAGACTGCATACCGGATGGGCATAGCCTGTCCTATCCCAGAAATAGGGAAACAAAACATATTTTCAGGATCAGGGCAGTCTATTCCTCTGGAGGGGATGACGTACCAAAGGGCAGATGTTAATGACAGAGAAGGTGTTCTTTCTTGGTCCCATCAGACAACGTTGCCTAATGATTGGGACACAAAATGCATCAATTCTGTCAGATTTTATGGTGTGGGCAGGAATTATGAGAGGGAAGCAGCACTTCAGATAATTGGAGCCTATGCCATGAATGGGGTTTATAGGAGATAACTAGCACCTTGAATTGTCTCTGGAAGCATAACTAGTACAGGTAGCCCTAACTTACGACCATAATTGAGCCTAGCCCCATTTTACGATCTTTCTTGCCACATTTGTTAAACGAGTCACTGCAGTTGTCAAGTTGGTAACACAGTTATTAAATGAATCTGATTTTCCCATTGATTTTGCTTGTCAGAAGATTGCAAAAGGTGATCACATGACCCCAGAACACTGCAGCCATCATAAATGTGAGTCAGTTGTCAAGCATTCAAATGTAAATCATGTGACTGTGGGGGGGTGTTCTACAATCGTCATGAGTGTGAAAATTGGTCACAAGTCACTTTTTTATAATGCCACTGTAACATTAAACAGTCACTAAGAGAACTATTATAAGTCGAGGACTACCTGTACTACTTATCTGGAAGAGATGTTGTGTGGGCATATAAAGTTGTGGCCATAACTATTTGTTCTGTTATATTCTGGGATCAGCTCTAGCTTTGAGTAGCTTTCCAGCATTCAGTCTTTAAGCAGATCCATCTAGAATGTATTTCATTAAACCATACCTGAGGTGGTAATTAGGTGGGATTTCTGATCCAACGAAGAGTACAATTGGCCCGCCAGTTGTATCTCTTCGAAACTCTTCCTGGCCATTGTTGTCATTTGCTCTTCAGGAGGACCTCCAAATTGTGTATCAGTTCTAAATGGAGAAGTATCCCCCCATTTGGAACCACAAAATGGAGACTTTCTGACATCAGAAAAAAAACTTTTAATTTTATCTGGACTTATGTGATCCATTTGTAACTTTCTTAAATCAAAAACTTATTTAATATTTTGCTGTTATTTCATTTTTTAAATGTTTTTAAGCTTGCAATTAATTTTTCTTTTGTCCAGAATTGAAGTTAAACTCACTTGGTAACTTAAGTTGTTGCCCTAATAGCTTTAAGATAGTTAATAGGCAATTTCTAAAAGTGATTACAAAGTGAGGTTTGCTAACTTAAAAAGCTCTATTGTGGTTGTGAGCAAAATGGTTAATCCTGTCTATTGGAGCTCAGACTTGCAGAATACTGCTGTCCTGTGGTCTCCTCTCAAGAAACAGTTGTCTGGAGCACATATGGATGATATCCTGTACTCTCTTTATCTGGTGAGTTTCTGAAGAACTGGTCTATTCATTGGTTCTCTGATCTTTTGCCATGGTTGTCTGATTTACTTTTACAGTTCACCACGTCTTCCTTGGAAGCCCACAACCCCTCTTTCATGAATGATTTTGCCATCAATGGATTAAATCAGATGCCACCTTTTGTTGTGGTTAGCCGGCAACAGGTGTGGACGGCTGAGGAGAGCGAGGACTCAGATGAGGGCCAGAACCATTAGGGAGTGGACTGCTGCCTTCAGAGATTGTGTGGGCTGGCAGCAGCGATGAAGAGGTTCCCGAGAAGCCTGTGCCAAGTGCACGTGCACGCAGGATTGCTCGCAGGAAAGAGCAGCTACAATAGTACGGGTGACTCGGGAATAAGGCTGCAATAATATCCCCTCCTTCAAGAAGATAAAAGGCAGCTGTGCAGTGAACATTCTTTGTAGGAAGCAAAGACATTTTGAAACTCAGCCTCGTGGACATTACAGTTGGCATTTGAAGACTCTTGTGTTATAAACTATTTCTTATCCGTTGTTTTTTGGCAGTCTTGCAAAAACTTGGCAAGGCTCTTTCTTATCGGAGCTAATTAGTTAGAAGCAGCCTTTTATCTGTGAAGAAATAAGATTCATAGATTAAACATTAAAAGGTTTGCTGATGCCTTTGTCTTGTGTGTGCTCTCTTGGAACCAGGTTTGCGTCAGAACACCTTTTGGGAGCCTTAACCTACAAGAGTGGACATGGGTTTAATAAATAGGCGGACAGATGATTGTTTTGAGAATCTTACCTACTTCCTCAGAAGTCATAGGATAAAACATTTCCTGGATAACACGCAAGATCATGCCCTTGGAGTATTTGATAGGACCTGCTCATCCAAGAGCAGATTTGAGCAATTTTGTTTATAAGAACGCACCTCTGTAAATAGAGCTGTCAACTGGCTTATCTGCAGATTTGGTAAAAGTAGAAAAATAACTGTATTTTGCCACTCTTATGACCATGATATAATCCCTAATATGAGCTTTTACACATCCTTGGTTGGATTTCCCTTTCGATATCTTTGTTATTTCTCAAAGCCTATCCATTCTTCTTTATACATGCCAGATCAGCTGTGTGAACCCTGTTACATACCAATTCTCCCCTCGGAAATCCAGAGAACTCGAAGGGCTGAATCAACCGGAAGAGGCCACATAGGAAGACTCCTGCCCACAGTTCTCATTGTGCCTCCATTTTAGGGAAGACTAAAGTCTCAATTGAACTCCCTATCAGATCCAGAAGAAAAAAACCCAAGCTCTCCTTGAAACTCATCTAGATCCATTAATTGCCTGGGGTGAAAAAATTTAATAGATTCTGATTCTCTCTGATTGGAAAAGTGATTAGCTTCAGGAGTTGGGGCCTCAATAAACTGCCTCGTGTCCATATGTTTGCTAATCTGAGACAGAGAGCCTCTGAAAGCCACTAGAGCTTTCCAAATGACAACTGCCAGCCGATCTTCCCTGCCTTGGGATTGAAGCTGGTATCAATCCCCAAAGCTAGGTGACACTCCCTCTGAGCACCACCACCCCGCCCCATTTTTGGCTGCTAGGTTGGCTGGGTCCATCTATAATAAGGTCATGGATGAGGGGAGTCTTATTATACCCTAACCTGACATTTAAAAACACCAGCTAGAGTGAACTTCTAGTACCTTCATGAGTACCTCTATGGTAGATGAGCAACGTTTACATGATTAGTAATTGCATCAAACGTTTTTGAGGGAACTGACGGCTGCAGTGAACAAGACAGTAACGCACATGTGTCAATTGGTGGGGGGGGGGGTTGTATGTGGGAGGGAGTTGGTTTGGAAAAAGGATTTTTAAGAATTAGTATGACTTTTCAAAGTAATGTGCAAACAAAATTTTGCGTGGAGGCTGCATACAAAAAGGTAGGTTTGGAATCTGTGGTTCATTTCTGCCTATGGCACAGAACCTGTGGAAGGACTTATGTCACTGACCCACCATTTCCCCCTGCGATTCTGAGGTTACTTTTTCTGTGCTAAGTAAAAAGATAATAGGGTTTATCATTCTGAAGCAGGAATAATTTCTGCGTCATAGCTGCCATCTACAACAGTCTTTTTCACTTTCTTTTAACACTTTGCAGGATCTTCCTTGATGAAGTAGATCAGTAATAAGGGGGGGGGGGGGATCAAAACAGCACAATGTTTTTAAAAAGACCCTCAGAAGATTTCTGAGGCCATAGGATGTCTGTTAGATTGCAAACCAAATGCCTCAGCTCTTTTGAATGAGCCTGCATGCCGGACACTTATTAGAAAGCTGAAAATGAAGTGTCTAGTCTTGAGGGATCCAATATGACAAGGAGAGACATATGACCGTAGGGATCTCCTTGGTATCCATTAAGTCCTCTGAATATTGGTGGATGCAGTCCAGTGCTTTGTCTGTATTTGTGTGTGTGTGTGTGTGTGTGTGTGTGTGAGAGAGAGAGAGAGAGAGAGAGAGAGAGAGAGAGGGAGAGAGAAATTGATTGTGAGCTACTAGTGCTAGTCAATATCACTAACATGAGGAATTAGAGAAAGTAATCTGATTTGCCTTCTTCAATTTGCGTTCTGGTATTGACATTTTGCGTTGGCATTGCCCTCTGGAACAGTCATTTTTGAATGGGAATGGTTTTCCTTTTGTGCTGCTGTTTTTCTTTGAGTGCCTACAATGTTCTCTGAAAATGTCAAACTTGCCCGCTAACCCCCAAAGGTTAGGCAGATATATTAGAAGGTGGTGTTAGGAAGGAAGCAGGTTACCTAGGCAACAAAACAGAAGGTAGTTTGGACTTGTATGTTTTGTAAGTGTGTATATGTGTGTGGATATGTAGCTGCAGAGATGGAAAGGAGGTAATACAAAAAGAAAAGGAAACTGAATAAACACTTCTGAAGAAGACGTAAAAACCATGGAAGAAGCCAAGACCAAGAGGCAAGAGCGAGAAAGAAGGGAAAAATACTCACCTGTCACTCATTTTCTAGAAGAAGTGACATTCTACCCTCCCCCCCCCTTTTTTTTTAAAAAGATACATGCTTGGGGGAAGTGTCACCTGTGGCAGAAACCATAAAGCTTATTTCGGATTTTGGGGAGCACTTTCTAAAATGGGAGTAGGATCACCATTTCCAATTGTAATATAATGTAATGTATAATGATTGCAAGACTAACTTCAAAAGAGGACTTCAATCTTTCCTCTGCTTTTTCAGTGGCCAAAGCAACAAAGAAAGCATTAAATGTTCAAACCATATTTTCATTTATTGATTAATAAAGTTTCATATATGGTTATTCACCAATTATTCCCCACAACAGTTTATCAGAACAGGAACAATGCAACACATTAAACATTATGTAGTCGTTAAATCTGTATTTAATTTTAAATTTTAAATTGTCTTAAACTAATTCTAGAGTAGAAATCAATATTATTTCCAGAAAACTTGAATATTGCTGTGCTATAATATAAACATTCTTAATGAAAATTGATGGCTTCAGTCATGCAGTGGTTTTCAGCCTTGCTAAACTTTAAGATGTGTGGACTTCAACTTTCCAAGCATGCTAACTTGGGAACTCTGGGAGTTGAAATGCTTTAGCTTTTAATATATTGGAATTCTTGAAAATGGCTTTAGTTTTAAATTTATTTAGTTTAAAAATATAGTTGCAATAGGTATATTTATTTGTAAAGATTTGCATATCAATTATTGGCTCAAAATACTTAAAACAGCTTATTGGGGGGAAAAACAAGAACTTCAAAGTAAGCAAAATATGTAATATGGACTTTTGTCAAACCTTCCCTTGCTTTTTTTAATAAACAAAGCAACAAATAAAGAGATAAATGTCCATATCATACCTTAATTTATTTATAATGTACTATTTATATGGCTGCTTACCAATATTGTATGTGTTCCCTAAGCATTTTATTGACATGGGAAAAATACAGTATAGTAGACAACTGTTGTGCTGTATACTGGCAGCCTTCGATGACTACTTAGAAACTCCAATTGGTACAAAAATATGTTTATCTGTGTTATAATTAACTAAATCTGTGTTACACATTCCTCCTTGGCTTCCAGTAGGTTTCTGAATGAAATTCAAAATATTTCAAAATACTGATTGTAGCCTATAAATTCCTATATATGGTTTGACTAGTAGATATCTCTAGAATTGTCTCTTTTTCAAAGAATTAACATATTTTTCCCAGGAAAAATTATTTGTAGCTCCACATTTTCTGAAAGATGTTTTAGGTTCACACCAAGATTTTTTCCTCACAATAGCTTCTTTCCAGTGCTTACCCTGACAACTTTGCAGAAATTGAATAACCATGAATTTTTTAGGCTATGGTATCGTGTGATTATTATTGGTTGTCTGCTGTTATGTTCATATGAGTTTTATATATTTTTATTTCAAGATTTTATGATGTTAAAAACTTGTAGATTATGGCGAAATACATATTGAACTGTATGTTTGAGGTTGGTTGAAATACAGGTAAAACTCGGAAAATTAGACTATCTTGCAAAAGTTCATTTATTTCAGTAATGCAACTTAAAAGATGAAACTAATATATGAGATAGACTCATTATATGCAAAGCAAGATAGTTTAAGCCGTGATTTGTCATAATTGTGATGATTATGGCTTATAGTTCATGAAAACCCCAAATCCACAATCTCAGAAAATTAGAATATTACATGCAATCAATAAAACAAGGATTGTACATAGAACAATATCGGACCTCTGAAAAGTATAAGCATGCATATGTACTCAGTACTTGGTATGGGCCCCTTTTGCAGCAATTACTGCCTCAATGCGGCGTGGCGTGGAAGCTATCAGCCTGTGGCTCTGCTGAGGTGTTATGGAAGACCAGGATGCTTCAATACCGGCCTTCAGCTCTTCTGCATTGTTCGTTCTCATGTCTCTCATCTTTCTCTTGGCAATGCCCCATAATTCTCTATGGGGTTCAGGTCAGGTGAGTTTGCTGGCCACTGAAGCACAGTAATCCCACGGTCATTGAACCAGGTTTTGGTGCTCTTGGCAGTGTGGGCAGGTGCCAAGTCCTGCTGGAAAATAAAGTCAGCATCCCCATAAAGCTCGTCTGCGGAAGGAAGCATGAAGTGCTCCAAAATCTCCTGGTAAACGGCTGTGTTGACCCTGGACTTAATGAAGCACAGTGGACCAACACCAGCAGATGACATGGCTCCCCAAATGAACACAAACTGGAAACTTCACACTGGACTTCAAGCATGTTGCAGTGTGTGCCTCTCCATTCTTCCTCCAGACTCTGGGTCCTTGGTTTCCAAACGAGATGCAAAAGCTGCTCTCATCAGAAAAGAGGACTTTGGATCACTGAGCAACAGACCAGGTCTGTTTTTCTTTAGCCCAGGTAAGACACTTCTGACATTGTTTGTTGTTCAGGAATGACTTGACAAGAGGAATATGACATTTGAAGTCCATGTCCAGGATCCATCTGTGTGTGGTGGCTCTTGATGCACTGACTCCAGCCTCAGTCCACTCCTTGTGAAAGTCCCCAACACTTTTGAATGGCCTTTTCCTGACAATCCTCTCCAGGCTGCGGCCATTCCTGCTGCTTGTGCACCTTTTTCTTCCACACTTTTCCCTTCCACATAACTTTCTATTAATGTGCTTTGATACTGCACTTTGGAAACATCCAACTTCTTATGCAATTACCTTTTGAGGCTTTCCCTCCTTATGGAGGGTGTCAAGGATGGTTTTCTGCACAACTGTCAGGTCAGCAGTCTTTCCCATGATTGTGATTCCTACTGAACCAGACTGAGAGACCATTTAAAGGCTCAGGAACCCTTTGCAGGTGTTATGGCTTAATTAGCTGATTAGAGTGGAACACTTTGTGCCTAGAATATTGAACCTGTTCACAATATTCTAATTTTCTGAGATTGTGGATTTGGGGTTTTCATGAGCTGTAAGCCATAATCATCTCAATTATGACACATCATGGCTTGAACTATGTTGGTTTGCATGTAATAAGTCTATCTCATATATTAGTTTCACCTTTTAAGTTGCATTACTGAAATAAATGAACTTTTGCACGATATTCTAATTTTTTGAGTTTCACCTGTAAATATCACTCGAGGTCAGTGTCAGATTATATTATGAGGTCCTGATGTGTACAAATGCTATAGATGGAAAAATTATTCCTTCTCCTATGAAAAGATATGTCAATACATCTTCTTGCAATTTAGAGTTCTGCTATGTAGCCTGTCTTGCAAATGACTCAGCAAGTGAAACACAACCTTGGATCTAATTTGTAAAGCCACAACAGTGTTGGCTATCCTGGTGGAAGAATCTCCTGCATATGTGTACATGTACCTGGATGATCTGCAGAGAGAATAGCCAGATTGGGATTTTGAGAATCTGTGGCTTTGAACAGTAGACTCTGATAGTTTCATGGAATGATTTATGAGATTGTGTAGTGTGTCTAGTACAGGGGTGTCAAACTTACCGCGTTATGTTGCCATCACATGACAATTAGCCACATTTCCCCATTTGCAGAGCTGGGGTGGGCATGGCCTGTGTGTGATGCATCCAGCCCGTGGGCCGCCAGTTTGACACCCCTGGGTATGTATACATATTGCAAAGACCTGATACTATAAATTATATAACATTGAGAACTTATTATATAATGTATTTTTAAAAATAGAGGAGAAAAGAGTGAAAAATATATCAATAGTTTAAAAATCATTTTACATTTCATGAAAATAAAATATTATGAAATATGTTATTTCCTTTCTATTTTTTCAATAATTTCCCCCTTTTTAGGATTTAATAATACAGTAGGTAGTCTCAAAATGATTAAGTATTTAACTTGGCTGCTCTAATCTAGTAGACTAGTGATCATGATTATATTACTGGTGAGATTATATTACTTTAATTACATTAAATGCAATTTTCCATCTGCAAAGAAAGAACAGAATATTTCTTTTTTCTTTTTTGACTATGAATACAAACAGAGCATTATATCGGTTACAGAAATATATACAGATCAAGTAAAGGATCTTTACAAGGGCTGAGGATGAGATTTATAAAACCTGGAGATTTTCTCTGATAAATCAGTGACCTTATCAAAATTTCCTTAAGGTGCATCTGATGAAGAAATGTGCTTGAGGCTAACATACAATTAGCTTACCTGTCAATTCAACATCTTCATTTTACCCTACTCTGTTAGTATCAAGGAATAACTGAAATTGGTATTGGCTTGGGGTTGGCTCTTCAAATTATAAAAAGATCTTAAGGTTGATTAATATGATTTGTTGGATTGATAAGTGCTTTGAAACCTTCTGATGGCAACTAGTTTAGAAATAATAAATAAATATGTGATGTAGGTTTCTGATACCTGAAAAAGGAAAAATAAGACCCTGGCCATAACCTATTATTTGTGTGCAGCTGAAGACACATGTAGGTCTATGTTTTGTTGTTAATGTAAATGTTCAAAATGTTAAGTCTGTAAATGGTGTGCAAGATATTTGTTCTCAAAGGACGAAGTCAGTGGTTATTACTGGGTGACCACTGGTATAAAAATGATATAGACATTTTTTTTTATAGATGGCTAGTTAACTGGATTATGTGAATCAACTTTTAAAAAGCTAGAGTTTACTCTTAGTTCAAAGACAGTCACTCCTGGTTGTAACTGAAATCAGTAAAAATAGAAATGGACTTTTGCAACGGTGTTATTTGTAGCCTTTGGTAGTTATTGATTATTGTCTAGTATTTCATTTACTTAACCAACTCATTATCAGTTATTGTCTGATGCTCTGATTCTGTAAATTGGAAAATCATATTGGAGTATATTAAAATCCAATTACAGATGGTTACTACAAAAAATCTTTCAGAAGTATATGTGGTTAAGTAAAATAGGAGGTGCAACTTTGCATTACAAAAAGTTTCCTTTACAATACATTCTGAAGTCTTGAAGGATTGGAACAATCCAGATAGGAATATTTCACTTGGCTTCACAAGCAAACTTGAGAATTTGCAGAACATTAAATAAACCCAAGCCATAGACAATCACAAAAGAAAAGGATGTAGTGTAATAACCAGACCATAATTGGACAGCTGGAATGTTACTGTATGTGATAAATATAAACTCAGATTGCAGCAGGAGCAAGTAGAAACGTGTGGAAATATTTCAAGAGATTATTGAAATATTTCAGAGTAATTATTAGCTAATTCAAGCCCTTTTGATTTAGTTTTTAAGGCACCAGTCTAGAAGCAGGGAGATTATGAGTTCTAGTCCTGCCTTAGGTATGAAAGCTTTTGGCTTCTCTCTCATCCAGGTCTATTTCACAGGGTTGTTGTGAGGAAAGTAGGAGGAGGAAGAATTGTTACGTATTTGTTGCTTTTGATTTATTTATAAAAATGATACAGGCAGTATAAAAAAAATCTATCAGTAATTTGCATTCTTCTTAAAGCAAAAAACTTGCTTCAAGTAGAATAATAGTGAAGCATGTGGTATGTTACTGACTGCTTGTAAATTGTGGAACATATGTGCAGCTAATTAAAAAATAATGCATAGTTTTGATCATTCCTGCACCAAATTCTTTCCCTTCCCGTATCTACTGACAAATATATCTTTCAACCTAGGCTAGTTCATTTATCTTTAGATGGAAAATATAGTTTCGATCATAACATGCACTGTAATTAATTGCACAGTAATTCCTGTGGAACTCTGTCACCCATGATAGAAAAGGGGAAGTATGGAAAGTGTTGATATTTTTGTTGATGGTTAAACATTTGTTTTCGTCATCTTTTTGACATTGGAGGTAATTGCCATCCTAAAGTATTTTGTTACTGCTATTATATAAAATCGTTAGGCACAAATTAATTAAGAAGTATCTTGTTATGATAAATTAATAAGGTGGTAGAAGATATTTCTTCCCGTCTTTATGTTTTGGCAGGCATTGTGTTAGTTGTTGATGAACTACAAATAAAATTTCTCCCAGATGTCTGATGTAATGCATATTATCTATATCAATTTATTGCCAAGGGCAAACTTCAAATAGGAATTATAGTATACCCAAATGGGTTAACATTTTTCTAAGTAAATTATTTCCATTCTTTTTTAAAAAGGAATTTGTATACCACCCTCTTTTTACAAAATATGTTTATGCAGAGATATTGTAATTACACAGTAGTGCTTGAAAGTTTGTGAATTCTTGAATTTTCAATATTTTGCATTAATATGACCTAAATATGATTTATATCCACACAACTCCTAAAACTAGATATAGAGAACCCAAATAAACAAATCAGTCAGAGACAAATGGTTCATTTATTTATTGAGGAAAATGATCCCAAGCTACATATTTGAATGAAAGTACCTCTAGGATTATCATTTTAAAAAAAGCCAGGTGTTTCAATCAATGAGACAATAATCAGGTGTAGGTGTGTCTTAACTTATTTAAATAGAAGAATTTTAGGTATTAATACCAAAGTCGCCTCTAGATAAGATAGGCAGCAGACAAATCCAATCAATCAATCAATGTCTAATCTTCACAACATGGAAGCATATCATTATTTGATTCTGAAGGAGCTCCAGAAAATAGTTGTTCATGCTGATATGATCAAAAGAAACAAAATGGCAGTCTTGGTAGCACAGTCAAAGCCCTACTCCTTTCGCATATGTGTCATATAACAAACATATGCAAAGGAACAGAGCTTTGATTGTACTATTGCAAGCCTTTCTTGATTCCCCTACAAAAGCTCATAGTAATAACAATAGCACTTAGACTTATATACTACTCCAAAGTGCTTTTATAGCCCTCTCTAAGCAGTTTACAGAGTCAGCATATTGCCCCCAACAACCTGGGTCCTCATTTTACCCATCTCTGAAGGAGGGAAGGCTGAATCAGCCTTGAGTTGGTCAGATTCAAACTGCCAAATTTCTGGGCAGCCGGTAGTCAGCAGAATTAGCCTGCAATACTGCATTCTAACCACTACACCACCACTGCTCACACTTGTAACATCAAGCTCATAAGCAAACCTGTTCTTCTATATCAAGATTGGATGATATTTTGGTGCAGGAGGATTGCACTTAACATTTCAAGGAACATTAAGAGTTCTGGTGGGCACCAACACTGGCTGGATTTGTATATTACATTGAGGCTGTAATTAGTTTTATTTGGCTCTGGTTCACAGTGTCACATTAATCAATTAGCTATGGCTTTTAAATATGATTTATAATGCAGTTTGTTTTGTGACCTGGCCAATGGTGTTTTATATACAACAAACTGTAGCATAGTTAATTCAACCCTATTGTATTTATGTATTTATTTAGCAAATGTATATAGTTAAATGTGTTCAAACAAAGTTGCTGTAATCAGGTCTGCTTTATTCAAATTGAATTACATTAACCAGATCATATGGAATGCTGGCAATTGCTACTCCCCGTGCTTCTTGCATAGCTGCAAATGTGGTTGTTTATGGGGAGTTAGGGCTACTGGAAAAACTGGACTAAAAACATTGAGACAACCACTGAATGATATCAACAGCAGATTAAAGTCCTCAACACCATGAGCCTGGGAGACTTCACTACCAGAAAGCTGACAAAGTGAAACAACTCTGGTAGTCAAACTGCTGTGTTTGGGGAATGGGTAAGGACGGTGTGGTATACATGCAGCAATTCCATCTGAGTCCTACCCAGGTTCACAAATAGGACTTCAGATGTGGCTATCTATAAAGCAGCGACCCTGGAAGCCTCCCGAGTTTCTGAATGATGATGGCCACATTACCACCTCTGCCCTGGAATCTTGACTGATGCCGCACCAGAAACTCAAGAAAGTACATTTCTGAGTGTGGAAATCCCCCTTCAATACCCAATTACATGATGGATGGAGGAGCAGACTGACCTCACATTCAAGCGCAGCAGCATTAATTTACTTTAGTCTCAGAAATAGAAGATACAATATCAAAACGCCTTGAAACAAAAACTGGTTTGATATGGATAGCATAATTTCTAAACATCTGTTTCTGTAGCAATTGGGTCTATGTGCTGGAGCAGGGCTGTCAAACTCGTATCGTTATGGCAGCGTCACATGACGTATCACAACTTTTTTCCCCTTCGCCAAACCGGGCATGAGCGTGGCTAGCACATGACACATCCAGCCATGGGCCGAGAGTTTGACAACCCTGCGCTAGAACAAACATGAAGAATTAGACTAAATACTAAAGAACCCTTGAAGGGCTTGTATCATTGACAGAATTCTGTTTCTTATTAAAGTGGCTTTGCTAAGTGTCCATTTTTCATTCTTTGGCTTTAAATAGTCTTCTCAGTGTTATATTTTAATATATTTTTTGCTGTTTTAAAATGTATATATTTATTTATTTGATGGTATCTATATGATTGATTTGGGTCAGTATATCACATTTACTACATTTACTACTAGAATCAAACCCTGCAGTCAGAATTCAGCTCTCTAAAATGTTAAGTTTGATTTAGCAGTTGCTTATCATATGCACTTATTCAGCATTCAGTTTTATTCTTTGCTAAATTTGATGATCTACATTAGATACTGCCTTCCTAATATGTAGCCGTGGAATCCCACTTTTTGGAAATCTTTGTTTCATTTGTTCATGGTATTTGTCCATGGTTTGCCCTTAATTGAAAAAAAAAAACGTGCAAATAATCTAGTGTTGTACTCTCTAACCTTTCAGCCCCATTAATTTTAGCTTGAGCTTGAACCGTTTGGCAGTTTTTATAATGACAGACAGATTTCTGTTTGGTGAGCAGCTGAGGTCAAATGGTCCAACCTTTTATGCCTTTTTGGGACAAGGACAGCAATAAAGATAATGGGTTTTGAAGGCAAAATACATATATACCTGTAAAGTTGGCTACGTTTTAGGAGGATTGTTGGAGGTCAGAATATTTGAAAAGCTATGATAAGAGTAGGAAAGAAAGGGAAGAGAAAAAGGAACGTTCTCTGTTGCCATTGTAGGTAAGGCCAAAAAATTGATGTAGTGATGGGGTTACATAAGTTCAAAAACACCAAATGTACCCAAGTATGTGGTAATTCTTTTGGGAAGCCTGCCCTTCACAGCCAGCCTTTCAAACCAGAGACTATTAAGGTCAGCAGTGATGACCAGAAATTTATTTTTGGTGATGATCAGCAGAGTGTCCAGTATATCGTGCCAGGCATGATGATTTTACAAAATATTCACTTGCAATGCAGGTAAATAGAAAGCATCTTGTTCAGGATAATGACAGAATAACAATGCCAATCTGTGACTATGCTGTGTTGAATCATCGGTGTCATGGGTGGGAGAGGAACTTCTATAAATATAAGGCCTTTCTTTACAACTTAAGTAGAAGTGGTATCCACTCAACTATGACTTGGCAGGAGACTATACAGGCAAGGCATTTAGTGACCACATTGCTATTCCTCATCAGTACTACTAGTCATCTGACTTTCCTCCAAGATAAAGGATGACAAATCTCAACAAAGTTTATATACCTTGAATGAGGTTGGGAACTATTACTTTAACATTTCTTCAGTTATGAATTACTTAAGTCTGTCTCATCTCTGGACCAGGGATGAGATGAAGGTTATATTGTTAGGACACAGCAAGCAAATGATGTTGGCAGAGCATGGTTTTTTTGTGGCTAAGTGCAATTAAGGACAAGGGTATAAATATATACCTATCACTTTAGGTGTCATATAGAGAAAGAATTCTCTTCAGCTTTATGGAACAGGACGCTTTAATAAAAGCTTGACTACTATTGGCTATTATGTCTGACCAGATTAGAATGTGCCAAACTGTATGGTTGTTAACAATTGTTAACAAGGAGCTTCAGATGATGTCACTGCTGATTATTTTTTTCCAAATGAAATTAGTAACATTTATCACACCACAATAGTATTCTTCAGAACATCAGTATAAGTGACTTAGACAAGTGCTTTTTGTGAGTTGGCACTTGTTGTTTTAAAAACATATTCCCCATAACAAGTGACCCTAAACATTCAGCTCAAACACTAGATGATTGTTGCTTGAAAGTACAAAGGAATATTATTGCAGCTTGTTCAAGATTTTCTTCCCTTTCCAAAAGAAGCTTATGTTAACTTAGTTTACTCTGTTGGTGTTTAGGTATTTATTCTGAATTGCTGTTGACTTTACTAATGGAGTTAACAGAAAATGCTACTGATGCTGCTATTTTCTGTTACAAATCCTTCCATCATTCTGATGCTTTGTAGCCAGCCACCCACACTTCTGAATCTGAAAAGGCCTACTGGGAGGAGTTCCCAACCTCATAATGTCTTCTCTTGCAATTTAATTAAAGCATAGGAAGTTAGAGGCTGCCAACAAACTAGATGACAGTACAACGAAGACAAACATCCTTACATATTCTTGGTTACTCATGCCTAAAATAATGCAAAATCATTTTGAACAAATATTATCAAATTGCTCTTTTCTTTGGAAGACATTTTAAAACCAAGTTTTTTTTATTAGAATGAAAAAGAATTAATAACAGAATCGCAGGATAATTTGTGCCATTAATGAAAATTGCTTCTTGAAATTTTATACCCTTTTGGTGGAGAGATGAACTGAATCCTCCAAATTTCTCAGGGATGGATGGAGCCATCACCAGGATGCAAATTATTGTCAAAATGAGCAATGAAAGTTCTTCCCCTTTAGTACAGTATATGTATAGAGTATGTGTCACAACAAATGTATAAATGTGGGGATGAAGCATATCATGAGCTGTTTTTATATCGCCCACCATGCTTTTGATTTAATAATATGAAAGAGCAGTATGATTAGGATTTATTATAACCATTATTACAGTTTTGTAAATAAACTATCCCATAGGATTATTCTGGTAATATGGAGCATAGTATTTTTTTCTTTCTATTTCTTTAATATAGATCTCTGATGCAGATATTTTGACCTGTACATACAAAGTGTAAAAGTACTGGTACATCACTGCACATTTTTGTTGCCTATTTGGATTAGCCCACAGTGAAGGGGATTGAGTGATTATATAACAGTGGTGGCTAACCTTTTTGCCCCATTACTCCAGACGGCAATGCGCGCGGGTCCCCCCCATGCCCCTTGCACATGCACATACAACCCCCCCATGCCGTGCATCTGTGCATATGCGTGAGCCACCCCCTGCACACGCTGCACATCTCTGTGCATGCATGCCCATCTCCTGTGCACGCACAAGAAGGAAGAAGAAAAAGTCCTTACTAAGGCAATTCCCCCAAGTTGAAATGTTTTCTAGAAATTTGAAAGCTGACATATTTCGTAAACTTTTAGTTGACCTAATGAAAATGTTGCTTTAATATGGATTATGAATTTAAAGATGAGAAAATGTGTAGTACTTTTTATTTAGTTGCAGGTTATTTCTGTGCAACTGGAATTTAATCAGAAATTTCCTAATTCAAGTCCAGTGTTTTATCAATTGAATGACATTGATAAGCAACAATAGGTGAGATATTCCAAATTCAATTGACTTTTTCTGGATTGGCTCCAGTAGCCCATATGCCAGAGGAAATCATTGTCTACAAAATTACTCACATTGGATATACTAAATTAATGAAATGCTAAAGGGTGCTATGAGGGAGTCCAGTTTTGGAAAATGTCTCAAATTGTTTTTCAAGTACAATTTTTTAAAAAAACTTAAGGTACCAAGTTTTTCTAAAAATAATGTCTATGAAGAATCTATTTTGTTTTCCTGGTATTTAAAGACCAGCTTCTTCCTACACACATTAAATCTTTCCCTTAATAAAAATTGCAGCCCAGATACTTATATTAGTTATTTACCCCAAACCAAGTTAGCTAATGAAAATGTCTTTAATTAGCAAAAGGCAGATTAAAATTGATAGGTCATTAGTAAATAAGAATTGATCAGACCACAAATGACCAAGCTTGGAGCAAAATGAAGATGGCACAAGCTGTGCATATATTAAGCTACAATGGAAGAAGGTATAGATCAAAGTGACCAGAGCTTGCTTGCTTTCTTTCTTTCTTTCTTTCTTTCTTTCTTTCTTTCTTTCTTTCTTTCTTTCTTTCTTTCTTTCTTTCTTTCTTTCTTTCTTTCTTTCTTTCTTTCTGATGCAGGTAGGTAGGTGGCCATTGCATTCCTGAATGTTATTCCCTTTGATCTTCATGATATTTTCAGTTTGGGATCATGTTGGAAATCTGATGTAAAAGTTTGCCCAATCACTTTGGAAAAAGAGAAACGAAGTATTTTCCTCATTGTAAAGGTGATCTATCTGCATCACATTATTATATTATTCATGAATTACAGCATGGAAGTTAATTCTAAGGGCATCTTGTTGTAGCAATCCTTCAAATTCTAATGTAACAGCATGTTTTGTGCCACTGAATCTTTAGTTTGTAATTGCTAGACCAGAAGAAAGTTTGCCACTGCGCAGGCTGACACAAAAAGAAAATGATATTTGCCACATTTACTTTAGACTCTTGGTTATTGGGATTCTGAATATATGAACTTAAATTTTAAACTTAAATTTACTTACTTAAATTTTTGGACTTACTTGGCCTAGATGGCTATGGTATAGGGCTAATAAAAGAGCTTCTGCTAATAGGTGGATGGTTGTTGAAATATTATTTATAGCAGATGGCATGACATTTAGCGACTCCGAATGTTAAAATCAGTTTATCTCAATCTGACCTGCTCAAATAAAGAATAATAAACTAAGAGTCAATGCAGACAAGAGGGAAGTTCATTTTGTCTAGGTCAGGATACACAATTGGCAGCATTCCAGATGTTGCTGAAGCACAACTCCAAAAATCCCTTATCGCTGACCATGTTGGCTAGAAGCAGTAATTCAGCACCATCTGGTAAGCTTCAACTTGCCTACTCCTGATCTAAGTGAATGCTGTTTATCCATTTGCATAAAGAGCTGGGATTTCTTTAAAGTGTAGATACTTCTAGCCTATGACTTGTCGCCATAGCCTATTGCTCAACTTCTGAGATTTCCCTGTCAGCCTGTTCCTCAGTTGTATTGTATTCACCAACGCTGGGGAAATCCAATGGGATTTGTTTTTCCTGCCGAGCATTTTCCGTAGGTAACTATTTCCAGCCTGTGAAGTAGCTTCTTTGTAGGCTAGGGCTACGATGATGGTGAAAGAGAGAAAGGGGAGAATTATTTCTGAAAGCGTTCTTGCTCAGCTGAATTGTATTCCGGCTAGCCTTCCATGTGTGGAGCTGGCACAACTGGATTGGGATAGAGAGGAATGCATTTGTGCAGAGTAATCTGAGCATATCATTCTCTCAGACTCAATCAACCTGCATGGAGGGAGTTGTGTGGGGACAGTAATTCCTCATTCATCTCTCCCCTCCCATTTAGAACTCAGATCAGCAAAACGAGCTTCAGGCAGAAGGAAAACATGATGAGGTTTCAGTGTATAAAGAGAGGAGAGATTCAGAATTATATTCCCTGAGGGGGGAACAGAAGAAATGAATCTGCCTTATTTTTCTTCTATGAGAAGAATAGGTATTTAAGTAGCATTATTACTGCTGTTTTTGCTGCAAAAGACTGATATCTTTTGAAGAAGAAGAGATCTTGTCTCTCCCCCCCCCCCCCATATTTATTTAAGATCACTATCTAAAGCAATCCTGTCTCTTACCCCTTTGTATTCACTGCTCCTCTTTCTAATGATTACAAGTTCTCACAATATTTTAATCCTACATTTGGGCTAATGAAATACTGAATGAAAGCCCACTCCTTGATTGAAAGCCTGGGAGTTGTTACTAGGCCAGTGGTGGATGCTTGGGGTCCTCCACCCAGAGCGAGAGTCAAATGGAGGGGTTAGATGAGTTGGCCTTCCAGCGGGCCAGTGAGAGGAGCCAGCTAAGGAGGGAGGATGCTGTGCATGTCCAGGGTGAGAGGAGTGGAGAGGTGGGAGCCACGTGGATGCTGAGACCTTGAGCTAATGTGCTGTGGGGGCTCCCTTTCTCATCTGTCTCCCAAGGATGTCTGAAGGAGTCAATAAGAGTGGCTGGAGGGGGATGGTAAAGTTCTTTGCTCTGAGGGGTCAGGGTAGGCGGGGGAAGATCACCTTTGGACTGGGGTCGCCAACTTTTGGACCTCAGGGATTACCAAACTCATAATTTTAATTCCGCGGACCACTAATATGAATTTTGACTGACGGTGGCTTGCTGACGTTGGTGGGAAAATTGGACCCAGATTCCAGAGCTGCAGTAGTCACAAGATACATTGGTCATCCCAGAGCTGCACTGAAGCTCCACCACTGCCACTGGTGGGGGGGGGGAAGAAAGAGCGAGATCTGATCTAACCTCAGAAGGCTGGTGGTGATATTCTCATATTCTCCCTCTCTCTCTCTCTCCCTCCCTCTCTCTCTCTCTCCACACACACACACACACACACACACACACACAGAGGTCCCTCATACCCCTCCCTTGTCCAAGGCAGTCACATTCCTTCACTAACCTGATTTTCAGCTCCGTTCTCAGAGAGAGAGAGAGGAGAGAGAGAGAGACTGTATCCTGCAATCTCAAATAAAGAACAATCAATCGGTAGGAAAACGGGGCAGGGGATTTTCCTGCAGACTTTTTGGGGGATTTTCCCAGGGTCTCTGCTGCTTCCGCTTTTGGCTGCATGCAAGGAAAGCAGCAGAAGTGTTTCTTTTTTCCCCCCAAACTCCACCAGAAATGAGTCTTTGGGACCCTGCAAGGCATCCTTCTCCAAGAGGCTGCGCCATTCTGGTGGAGTTTGGGGGAGAGAAAGAAAGATTTTTGCTGCTTCTGCTGCTTTCCTTGCATGAAGCCTAAAGTCTCTCTTCCCCCCGAGAACAGAGCTGGAGACGGTATCCTGCGATCCCAAATAAAGAATGATTGATCGGTAGGAAAACAGGGTGAGAAATTTTCCTGCAGACTTTTTTGGGATTTTCCCAGGGTCTCTGCAGAAAAAGCAGAAGCAGCCAAGGTTCAGGAGAAGAGCCTTTTCTGCTGGGGTTCCTCAACTGAAATAACATGCTTTGCTAAAAAAAAAAAAAACATTACAAAATAAAGCTGGGTTGCCATAAGATATATAATGTTGGGTGGTTTACTTTTTGACTGAGAAAACTGACAGTTAATGGAAATTCTTCCAGCATCTTACCCTCACAAATCTTGTTTCAGTATTTTGAAATAATCAATTTGGTTTATAGCCTCTAGTATCTTACAAGAAGGGCTCAGTCTGAAGAGTGGAATTTGTGGAGGACAACTCTCTTGATTCATTGGATGAATCCCAAGCCTGTTCCTTGGACTCAGAGAACAGCTTCTACTTAGGATGCATGGGACAAGTTGCAAGGTCCAGAATAGAGGATCCTATTGGATAATGACCAGAGACTGCTTTTGTCCCCTCCTCAGAGCTGCTGCAATAAGCTCCTGAATGTTTTTGGGACTGCATAGTTGAGTTCTGTTTTTTAATGATATCTTCTAATTCTTTTCACTTAAATGTTATAATAGGCTTTCTACTGTACTGCAAATATGTCACTGCAAACAGCAAGATGGGCAGTATATTAAACAACCAAACAACCAAATAATCTTTGTTAACCTGATACCTTTTCCTAGAAGCATCATGTGAACGATGTAATAACTATTCAACTTTTATGTAGAGTTCATGATGATTCATCTCTAGCTATGATGCCCGTGTGGCCCTCCGTTTGTTCCATAAGCAATATTATTGCGTGCACTGCATGATAATATGCTTTGCACTTCATTACATACAAGAGTTTACAAATCATCCATTCAAACCAAAATTCTATATTTTGGCCAGTTTCAAGGAAGTTTTGATGATGATGATGATGATGATTGATGATGGTGATGTGTGTAATTGTGCACACATTTTTACAGCCACCACTTGCAAGTGCAGCGACCTTCAGGTATCAAAATCCTTTCTACACACCATCTTTTGAATTAATCTCTAAAGTGTTCTACGGTTTCTCCTCCTGTCACAGCATTTAAGAAATCAATGTGCCTCTTTCAAACACATTGCTGACCATTATTGTTCAACCTAGGATACTTATGGGACTAGTATGCATGCATTCACTTGTCTCTAATGAGACCAGAGTTGTTGGCTAGTAGTACTTTACTGTATCTTTGCAATGTGAGTTATGATTTTCTTGATGCTTCCTAATAAGTGGCTATCAAAAATGTTTATGAGGCATGATTTTTAGAAAACAAATTAGCATGTTTAAATCTATATGGGCAAGTACTGCAGGTTCCCAGCCGCCTCGCCTTCATGTATATTTTGTAGAGTTACAGGAAATATATTTTTGCTTAGTAACATAGGGAATTGGGGCTAAGATGGTCTCTTTTCTTTTCAAATACACCCATCTTGCCTTTCTTTTCCCCTAGAATACAGGTTAACTCTGGAAAGCTATAGATAGACCTCCCCTATTTGGCTGGCTGCTGATTGCACCCCCTCCCTTCTCCTCTGCTGGAGACAGTGTCGAGGACAATTATCCAAGCTGCATAAAAACTGTTTCCCTGTAATGAGTTGAACTCCTTGTACTGTGACAAACTGCCCAGCTGCTCTGACTTCATCCCTTCCTTTTTCTACCTCGATCTGCACCTTTTCCGTTCCATTTTTTGGGGGCGCTGGTTCTTTTTTTCCCCTTCCCCTTTTGCATCTCTGCTATTCAGAGAGAGGAAATGGATAAACAATCCAGTCAAGGGGTTAAAATGTATAAAACCGGCTCTTTTTGTCCTCCATAAGTCATACTACAGGTGTTTGGATTTTTTCATGATGAAAGCACACTGCTTGTTCTGAGAGAGTCCTGGTGGTGACCTTGCCCTTTGGCATGCCATAGCTCAGCCCATACCAAGAAAGCTCACTGAGGCTCGTAAAATGGAGGATCCAAGCAGAAATTGAACAGCTGTTAAGCATCAGGTTTTGAGGGGTGGGGCTTGCGTCCACTTCTTTTTACTGCATATTTTAGAATAACCTTAAAGAATATGTCAAGGGGGGCTGGAAACATTCATGACTAACCAAACATTTAAAAATCTGCACATGCTGTAGGTGTCAGCTCCTACTGATATGTTTTTGGGGATAATGCAGGTGCAGTGCAGACATTGCAAACAAGGATATTGACCTGGGGTTCTTTTAGTGGGGAGAGATGCCTGCTTTTCTCTGAAATGTGCTTTCTATCCTAATGATCCAATTCAGGAAACCTCCTGATTAAACCATTATATCTCAAAGACTTGGAAAAGGATGTATGGAAGGATGCGGTATACAATTTGAAGAAAAGGTTTCAAGCAAAGTTTCCTTTTCTCTCTCTGCAGGTGCACCTGCGTTCCGCAGAACGTCTCCGAGATTTATGCTGTGCCAACCGAGGTACCTTCATCAAAGTAGGACAGCATCTGGGGGCTCTTGATTACCTCTTGCCTGAGGAATACACCCGCACCCTCAAGATTTTGCACAGCCAAGCTCCTCAAAGCAGCAGGCAGGAAATCGAGCAAGTGATCCAGGAGGACCTAGGCAAAGGGGTATGTCAGGCAATCAGCCTTGGTTGGCTGTCATTCAAGCAAGGCAGCAGAATGTAGTTTGATTAGTCTTAGGGGCCTGCTTAGTGGTTTTCTATTAAAAAGACACAGTTATATACATAACAGTTATACATTTTCTGCTTCTTTTCACCCCCTGCAGGTTACAAGCATTTTCCTCAACACAAAATAGCACTTCCGCTGCAGAAATACTCCCTTATTGTTTTTTTTTTCCTGTGTGTTTTGTCTTTTTTTTTTGTCAGTGCTCAAAATGAACTGTTGGGTCTTTTAAAATGCTGGCTCTTTTTTCTAGTTCTCTTGTCTGTTTTGATTGCTTTGTATCGTGTTCAGTGGGTGATTGTCACAGAAAATCTGTTAAAGCTTGTACAATTGTCAGCGACAGGGTAAACTGACTGCATTATTTTGTATATATTAACTTAGTGGGGTTAACATTCATTTCAGGAGGTCAGGGTGGCATGTCTTATTAAGGCTAGGTGTAGGAGTTTTCTGTTCAAGACCAACAGTATTTACTGCAAACAGTGGTATTAAAGTCTTTATTGTAAAAGTCCAGTTAGTTCAAAAGGATCCAGGAGTGAATTGCTGAATCTGGAATGTACAGTAGAATAGATGAGTGGCATAAATAGAACAAAAAAGGAAAGATGGTCAGGAATCCAATTACTTGATAAGACTGATACCAATTTGGGGGTCACATGGTGTACTTAAGACGTGATCTGATTGGCAGCAGTTTTAACAATTGTCCCACAGTGAATTGAATGTGAGCATAGTTCATAGGCTGAAGAATGGGCTTAATGCAGATGTGGGAAAAGTGAGCCAGCTTGGTCTAATGCAGGGGTGTCAAACTCTATTTCATTGAGGGCTGCATTAGGGTTTTGTTTAATTTCAGGGACGAGGGGGCATGGCCAGGATGGGCGTGGCCAGCTTGACATCATTTATGTCGGGGGCGCCTGTGGCCCAGGCACTTTGCCAGAGAAAATGGGCTTCCGAGCTCCACTTTCGGCTGGGACAATCTCCTGCATTCCTCTGCCAGCAAAACTGGAGCTCGGGAGGCACCGTGGACTGGCCCTTCTCTATTTCCAGGGGTCCCCCATGGGCCAGATCTAAGTATTCCACGGGCTGGATCTGGTCCCCGCATCTTGAGTTTGACAACCCTGTGGTTAAAGTGCTGAGGTTAAAGTGCTGATCTAGAAACCAAGGCACTGTGACTTCTAGTCCCACCTTAGATATGAAAGCTGGCTGGATGACTTTGGATCAATCGTTCTCTCTCAGCCCAACTCATCTCACAGGATTGTTGTTGTGGGGAACAATAAGAGGAAGAAGGAGTATTAGATTTGTTTGCCACCTGGAGTTATTTTAAATAATAAAGACAGAATAAGAAAAACCCAGGAGTGCTAAGATATAGAGGCTTAGGAGGATCATTGGGAGATACACAAAAGGTAGGCAAAACAATCTGGCAGGCTGCGATGCAGTAAAAATGATTTGGCTTAACTAGCACAGAATGGCTTGTGGCTCTTTAAGACTGAGCTGTCAAGCTTTATTTTGCTACAGCAGGATCCTGTCTGAGATTAGTTCGAATCCCAGAAACAACTATTTTAGAAAGGGACATAGTTGTAGCAAAGCAGGATTCAGAGACACTGACATTTATTACTCCTATCATACCATCATCATTACCATATTATCTCCCCTTTCCAAGTGTTCCAGAAGTCCTTTATGAAATCGCTCTGCTGTCAAGTCTGCGGTTAAGTTGCACATGGAACCCCTGTCATGTTATTTTTAATATTGCTGTCCAAGTAGTTATATTTTGTTATATTTTTAATTGTGTTTTACTTATGCGTATGGCATTGTGTAAACTGTACAGATTCTTTTTGGAATCAGACAGCCCTTACAAATGTAGTAAATAAATTAATACAGCACAGGCAGAACAGGCCTCCAAAATGTTAGAGACCTCACTGGAGAAAACACTTTGGCTGAAGTGATTTTCATATCTGGCAGTTCATAAAATTCAAGACAGATTTCTCATAGAGGAAGTAGAAAATGCAGGTGAAGCCCTTGCTTCCTTATAAACTCTTTGAAAAGACAGCAACCTTCCTTTTAAACATCTGTTAGTTAAGAGACCCAAAAACATGTGATCAACACTCCCATCAGTGTTTCCTTGCAAACAGTATTATGCTGTCTGTAACCAAGAGGTAACATTGGATCTTCCAGCCCAATAGTCCTGAATAAGCCTGTCCTTCAGAAACTTACCCCTGTAAGTCATGAAAAAAGTGGCTATCACACTACAGCTTGGGGTAACACATTATAATTATATATTGTGTGAAGAATTTCTTTCTGTTGCTTCTTCTAAACCTACTTTCAATCATTTTGGATGATATCTTGGCCTAGAACTTGAGAAAAAACTTTTCCATATCTATGTGTTCTAAGCAGTGGTGAGATTCAAATTTTTTTACTACCAGTTCTGTGGGCGTGGCTTGCTTAGCATAGCTGGGGAAGGATACTGTAAAATGTCTCAAAATTTACGCTACCAGTTCAGTCATGTTCCAATCTCAATTCTAAGTTAAACTCCCCAAACTTCTAGTTTTTTTTTCCAGAGAAACTGTTCTGCAACCTGATTAAATTGGCTGCCATCTTCTTCACAGGCCTCATCTGATCTCAGTTTTGCCAAATGACTCTTACTGAAGATGTGTTTCCTTCAGGACTACATCCCATCAGAAAACAGAGCAAGTGCAAATGAAATTGTAGACTCATAAAACATGGGAATAAGGAGCAGCAGTCAGACAACACATATTATCTGTGACAGAACCATTGAGCTTTTGTTCCCCTTGAAGAGCAGCTTCAGCTAAAAGCAGCAGAAAAGTTGCTGTTGGCAGAAAGCTATTCATGGGCAGTTTGTGCTGCTTCTCACTGCACTTTACCATTTCCAGATAAGCACTGTCAGCCCTTTACATTTGCAAGCTCCTTAATTAACCCCTAAGTGAAAAATAAATAAATCCCTGTAATAACAACATAAATCGTTGCTGTCTTTCACAATGAAGCCATTTGATATAAAAAAAGCTGTGTCACTGTTAACTCTTTGGAACTGGGAATTACATTGACTTTCAGGCACGCTTCCTCTATTTTCCTATTCACCGAGGGTTGTATTCCAAGTCTTTAATACAGTTTAGGAAAGGTTGTACATAAAACCAACAGCAAGATTAACTAAAGAGAATCAGAGTAAGTGGCCCAACTTGGAGGAATTTCCTATATTTGGAGGAATACAGTTTGAGTGATAATTAGAAGACATTTGTGTGCACTGAATTCATGCATTAAAACACGCAGTGCATCTCTGTCAGATAACAGATAATCAGAGTTGGAAGGGACTTTATAGGTCATCTAGTCCAACCCCCTGCCCAAATAGGAGACCCTACACCATTTCTGACAAATGGCAGTCCAATCTCTTCTTGAAAGTCTCAAGTGATGGTACTCCCACAACTTCCGAGGGCAAGCTGTTCCATTGATTGATTGTTCTCACTGTCAGAAAGTTTCTCCTTATTTCCAGGTTAAATCTCTCCTTGTTCAGTTTCCATCCTTTATTCCTTGTCTGACCTACAAGTGCTTTAGAAAATAGCTTGACCCCTTCCTCTCTGTGGCAGCCCCTCAAATATTGGAAGACTGCTATCATATCTCCCCTGGTCCTTCTCCTCATTAGACTAGCCAAGCCCAGTTCCTGCAACCATTCTTCATATGTTTTACTCTCCAGTCCCCTAATCATCCTGGTTGCTCTCATACAAGTAAAACTTCATTCAGTGGCTATATCCCATAATATACAAATATCAAATAAGTCAACCATGTTCTAGTCTTCCTGCTGGGCAATCCTAGCCTATGTAGTTAGTTTCCCATTTAATTGTCATGCAGCTCAAGAAATTGAATTATTTGCATAAACTTTGTAAGCCACCCAGAGTCATTTTATAGGATAAGATCCATATAGCCATGAATAAATGAATAATGGATAAATATGTTGTGTAAACACAACTTGTATTATTCAGTCCACCCTCAAATGGCTTTCATCTTAACCTATGATGTACATAAAAAAGCGGCTTTATGCAATATTTAGTTTTTGTTTAGTTCTGCTCATAGGCCTTTGACTGAACAGGGACCTTCTGGGATGAATACATTTGCAACAGTGAGCCATCCCAGTCTTTTTCAGCATTTCAAGAAACAAAAAGAGCCTCATTAATTCCCAGTGAAGAAGCCTGAATCTCTTTTCAGCCGTAGATTTCCTTCTTAGCATTCCTTCACCCTCATGATCCATGTCAGGTAGATATTTAGTTTAAAGAGATGGAAAGAAAACTATAAAAGATCAGGAAGAAAATAAATGGGAAAGGAAAGAATGAATAAGCAAAAAAGGACAAGGCACAAAGGAGATGGATTATGGTTTTGAATTGTTATAAGCTGAAATGACTTTGGTATTTCTCTGACAGATTTTGTTTGGAAGATGAAATGCAAAGTATTTCCTATCTGTTGATAATTGAATACACCTCAATAATGTTTTTAATAATCTAAATCATAGAATATTTCCATAGCCTCTTTTTTTTGGGGGGGGGGGAATTTTCTGAATCGTAAATTATTTCAAAATATAATTCAGATACCTGCTGTATCCCAGTGAACCTTTTTTTTGGCACATGATATCAAATTTGCTATTGTTAATGGAGCTCAGTTTCCTGAAAATAACTGGCTATATCTCCTAATGTTTTGATATTATTTCCAGTGTTTTAAACACCTATATACAGAATATATTGTTTTCACCTGAAAGCTGAAGTGTTTCCAGGCAGGAATGTCAAAGGCTGAATGCTGATGCTTTATCCACTAGACCAAACTGGCTCATCATCATCATGACAATAAGCACCATAAAGGATAAAAATAAATAAAGCCACATGTATACCAATACCTATCAACACTCAAAGTAAGCCTTCCTGATAGAAAAGCCAGATTAGGGATGTTTTTCAAAATGAACAAATTTTTATACAAATATAGAAGTAGATGTTAAGGAGCAACTTCTTGGCTCAAACTTTTATTCATTTCTGCTTCTGATGTGAATGCAAACCCTAATTCTTATCAAATATTTTCTCCATCCAATTCAGTACAGTATGAATAGGTATAATATTCTAGTTGGAGGATAATGGAAGTTGATGTGGAATACATCTAGAGAATGTCAGCTTGGGACAGACTATGATAAATGTTTCTTGTCTCCTTACCAGGTATGTAAAAAGACTCTGCCATATGGATCTATGTTCGATCAAGACTATGTTCCTCAGTGAAAGTCAATTCAATTACCTTATCACTAAATTAGCATCATTAATACTGTCATGTAGGAAAAAGGGAGTTTTAAAGATATATTTAGAAGATCAAGTGTTTGTAAGGGCACTAGTAATTATTTTTTATCAAGTTGAAACAATCTATGCTATTAGGGACATATGGCAATTTCCAAAACAAAATATATTCTTCTCTTTTTCCCCAAAACATGATTATATTTGGAGATATAATTGATTTTGTCAAAGAAGCCATAAGCAATAGTCAGGCAAGTTCCATTTTGTTGCACGATTTACTACTTAAAATTGTCACTCCTGGGAAATTAATGGTGGACTGAAAATGGTCACGGTGGAAAGAGGAGCTGGTGAATAGATTGGCTTCTCAAAATCCTTCTCTGGAACAAAGAGAAGACTAGGATCAACCACAAGTTTGCTTCATACAGAGGTTCCCTTTGAAGAGATTCTAAAATAGTGAGCTCCAGCAGGTTTTAGGACTTGAGAGCTGGAGTTAAAATTATTTTGCCTAAACTGTAGTTGGATACCTTCAATTGGACACTGGGTTTGCCCATTTTCTTTCTTAACCATCTTAGGAAATGGCTTACTACTGACCTTTTGGATGTTAAGAATCTTCAGTTTTTTTTCTGCTGGGAGAGTTTCCTTCTATCCTTAATGAAAGAAGTGTTGTGCTATTTTTATAATTTAAAAAGAAAATAAAGTTTCTTGGGTAACAGCAAATGCAGAACTAGAATGTTGGTTTTTGACAGTTAAGAGACCAAGGGGACTTGAAACAATATTTCCTGTGGGTTATTTAAAATTTTATTAAAATATATATGAAGATTTTTGAAATTAATTGTAAGAAAGCCTCCTTTGGAAACATTTTGCTGATTGGAAAATAAACACATGATAAGAGGGAATCTGGAAGATTGAATCAGAGAGAACTAAATATTGCAGTTAAAGAAGTAATAAAATGGAGCTGTAAAATAATATATAGAAGAAATTTGGAAACAAATTACCCAGACTTTACTCCTCAGATTGTCTGGCGCTCTAGAAATGGAGTTAACAGAAGCTGCAGAGGAGATTTTACTAGATAAAATACACAATAAAGCTGATCTGAAAATGGATTTTAAAATGACAAACTACAAAGCAATGTGGAAAAATTGCTAAAATTGATTTACAGATGAAACTGAAATATTAACAATTAAAGGGGACATAAAAAAAATAAATTGGAAGAATGACTTGGAAAGGTTTCTTATCTTGGATTTAAACAAGTTCCGGAGACAAAGAGAAAGTGATGAGTAATCTGCTTCTGAAACCTTATTTGAAGGAATGAAAGATCAAGCTGTTTAAAAATAATATAAAGTGACCAGGGTTAAAATATAGATGTTGTGTTTTCCAATAATTATTAATGAAACTTTTTTAAATAAATGGGACTGAATGACAAAACTTTCTAAATAACAGGTAAGATATGGTGAGAAAATTCTTTTGCTTTATTTTTTTTTTAGAGAAAGTAATAAGTTGGAATATAAAATGGAGTTATTTAAGTTTAATATACATATAGTGTATGACATCCACAATAACAATTTACAAAACCTATAATTTGACATGTATTGTCAAAAATATAAAAATACTGTGTACTAAATTTGTTTAAAACAAAAATAATCTTTGAATTTATAAATATGCAGTTAAGTTAAAGAGGTCATTTAGAAAGTTTTGAAAAAGATGGCTTGTGGGTAGATATGGGAACAATTTTACTATGGATGTATGTAATAGAATGTTAATGATCTAGCATCAATTGGATTTCAGCTAAGTAGGCATTGTATATGTTTATATATCACAGTTTTGTAATCCTGCTTTGTGCTGATAATCTCTGGCTTTTCCAGTAATTTAATTGGCAAGAATCTGACAGTAATGGTTAATGATGGGAACAATAACTAATTAAAAGTATCACTTTTACCCATATTATTTTGACTCTTTATTGACACTAGTAGTAATGTCCCACTGTGGAATGTGAAGAGATTTTTACTGTCTATTACATTTATATGATACAAAAAAGATTTTTTAACTAATGAACACAGCTCTATAGTGTGATTATACTTTATTGCTTTGCTTGCAGGCAGATGTCTTTTCTTTGTGTACTTAACCAAATACAGATGATCCTGAATACAAGATTACCAATCTCCAAAGAAAATTCTGTGCAATGCCCAGTTTCCCCATTTTGTCGACCTCAAAAGGTTGCCAACTCCGTATGAAACCATTCTGGAGATCACTCTTCAAATGCCTATATATAACCCACTTGCATGCATATATAAGATATAAATGTCCTAGAAGCTCTACTCCAAGAACATTAAATTAATATTAATTGAATTTATAAGTAGGGGTTAAAATTAATTGCCTGTAAAATAAGACCTTATAATCGTACTAGCTTACGTTGCTTAAACTTAGCTAGGTGCATGTGAGAGTCTACAGATATTTGCATATATGTATGTTTTTTACTATATTGCTCTTTTACTCAGAGCAACAGAAATTATTCAGATTATATACATTTCCTGTTTTATTACTTTTCTGTCATTTTAAATTTAATTTGCATAATATTTATTAATATGCATGCCAGCGTCAATCAATTTATTTTTAGAACTCACTTATTAATAAGCAAGGCCATCAAAAATGCTCTCAGTTGCATTTTGCTTTCCATGTTTTATCTGGAAACGTGTGAAGGAAACAAATCTCCTCTTATAATCTGAATTTAGCTATCCAAAGCAATCTTTAATCAATTTTATTTATTTTATTTATGAACTGAACCTGACAATTTTATGCATATGTTGAAATTTGAAAAGATCAGCATTTTATTTAAATATTGGAACTAATATGCTACATAAGTATTAAAAAGAGTTTTGAAGTGGTAGGAAGATACTATTTTAAAATAATATTTTCACAAGGATATTTGTGACCCTTGCAGAATGACTCATAGCTCAGAGCATAATCATAGGCAATTTATCAGACTCTGCAATGTTCTGTGTAGTAATATATTAGACAATTTACCTGGTTGATCTTTTGGTCAATAGAATATGAATACGTACAGTGTCATTATATACATATTTACTAATGAGTAGGACAATTATGTACGATATAACTTAATACCAAACAAGGGTAATACTGTATCCCCCCAAAATAATTATAGTATTAAAAAAAATCAAATAAGTGCAATGAAGACTTGAGTAGGGGTAGTTCTTAAAACAATCAAATAGCAACAACAAATTCTTCTCAGCAAGTAATAGGATGTGAACTATAGCACTTTGTTCCTTACCTCATAGAATAATATTTAAATACTTATCTTGACAGTTTAAATAATCCTTATGAAAAATGGTGGAAGAAAATATTTTTGACATGGAAAATGATGTAAAATGCATTATTTAACTATTAATTATATATACAAAGCTTTTGAAGCATTACAAAATTAATATAATTTACCAGAAACAGGCAAAAATCTTACATTATATATTATGTTCTTCATTTGGTTGAGATGCCCAGGCTGCCTCCAAAACTCTTCTAACTCTGAATCAACAGAAAAGATATTTTTAAGAGGCTAAATTCAGCATTATCAATATTTAAATTAGTTTTTATTACAAAAATATGCATAATATAAAATAAGAAAAATGTAATGCATTTCATAATCTGGAAACAATATTAATTTAACAAGGTATCATTTTATACATTGATTAGATATTTCCAAAGATAAAAATTTTACTGTTCCTTCTTAAATTGGAGATGAAACTTCAACATTACTTCATGCCTAGTATATGGTTTTGAACCATCAAGGATTGATAATATTGTAGGTTTACCCTTAGTGCAAACAAAATTTCAGTTCAAGAGAAAGGATGAACATAAGTGTTACATTTAGGAGCAATTGGGCTAGTCTGGAAGTAGCCCAATTATATTGAATTCAACTTATTGGCTGGTCTCCAACCTTCCCTTTGATGGAACAGTTGTTGAGTTGCTGCTGGTAGATCAACTTTTAGTACCTTAAAGGAAATAGATCTTTTAGACAAAATTTAGGCTTGCTTGTGATAGAGATAGCATTGGTCTCTTAGGTGACCCATATTGAGACCTAGATGGGAATTTTATTGGATCTCTGGTTTTCCTGGCTCTCTCAGCATCAGAAAATCTCAGTATTTTCTTACCATCAAATGTCATATCTTATTGAACTGAATGCAGAAGCTGGAGATAGGGGGTGTTGTTCTCCAATAGTTCCACATCTTCCACAGTGGTTAGTTCCAATCTGTGATGCTGGCGGAGGAGAGAGCATCTCAATGGTCCCTGATATATGGGGTGTCACAGGGATTGATCATGTCTCCCCTCCTCTGTAATAGTTATAAGAAGCCTTTGGGAGATGCCATATGATTGTTCAGGGTGTAGTATCATCAGTATGGCTCATACAGGGCTGTGAAGAAATGTCATTAATTTTCCAATGTCTGGAAGTTATCAAGATGTGATTGAAATCAGTCTAGCCCTCTCCAAAATAGCAACAAGGCTATATTGTTAACAACAATAACGTTGTTATTTTGGAAGCTTTAAAGATGAAGTTGTTCCTGAGAACCTTTGCTTGGATTTATCCTGCCATGTTTATTTTCTGTTTTTATTGCTTGTAGTTTTCAGTTTGGGTAATTTTTTCTGGTTTTTATATTTGCTGAAGTGTGTGTGTGTGTATGTATGTATGTATGTGTATATGTATACACAATGCAAGCCCCACATGTTCTGTAGATGCATTGTGTCACACACATCTCTGAAAAGAATAGAGCTTGTAGTTTGAAGCTATGATGCTGATGAAAGCACCACAGATAATCATGAATGCCTTGAGTTCTCACTTGAAATCAGCTGAGTTTCAGGGTATAGTGGAAGAGCATGGACAGAGATTATGTAAGTTATAGACTAAAATATTTGGGAAGGCTGACTTACGAATCTTTGAGATCTGTAGCCATCCTGTTATTCCACATGGTGATTTTTTTTAACTGATAATCCTTTCTTTGTGCTGCAAGTTCTAGAAAGGCTGGCCATTTGATTTAATGCTCAAGATGATGAAGATTAGGCCCATTTTAAAACAGCTAGGACAGGGCTGTGTTTCACTTTCTTTGTTACTCTCTCAGTGAGCTTTTCAAGTGCATATCAATAAAAACTACATTTATATTAAAACTAAAACGAATGAAAAGAAAAGCTCCATATTTTTTTTAATAACATAGGATATAAAAAGCAGATTTTTATCAATTATGAAAAAGATTTCAGCCATAAAATGATAATTTAAAAAGTCAGAGATGGATGGCATAGAGCATTAATGTCAGCCATAACAAATGGGCCTACATTAGTCAAATGAAAAGTTGTGCTGTCACTGCCACTGCCACTGCCTAGATTTCAAGTGATGTCCCTATTTTTCCCCCTAAGCTTGATGAGCCTGTTGCACCTTAAAAAGGAGAAGTCATTTGAGGGCATTCCTATCAATGAACATTGAGCTAAAATTGTTTTCAGTAAATGTAGAAATCAGTACATACCTAGTAGCACAGGTATAACCCTTGAAGTTAAAGCTTTATAAGTACTTCCAACATATAGAGAAGCAATTCTGTGGCTTGCTTTCAGATATGGCCACAGCTATGAGGCACAGATATGAAGTTACCTGGGTGAGTAGCTTAGAGAGAAGCTGTCAACATACATCTCCTGAAGACCCCAGTATCTACTGTGGTTAATCTACAGGTGAAACTTGAAAAATTAGAATATCGTGCAAAAGTTCATTTATTTCAGTAGTGCAACTTAAAAGGTGAAGATAATATATGAGATAGACTCATTACATGCAAAGCAAGATAGTTCAAGCCGTGATTTGTCATAATTGAGATGATTATGGCTTACAGCTCATATATTAGTTTACCTTTTAAGTTGCTTTACTGAAATAAATAAACTTTTGCACGATATTCTAATATTTTGAGTTTCACCTGTAATGGCCATATACTTTTTTTACTAAAATAATTATTTTTTATCCATGGAAATGTAAACAAAATTGATCCCATATTCTAATACAGTTTGATGTTGTCTTTAGATGCCAAAATATCCTTGGAAGGCCTCCGAATGAAGAAAGTAATATAGAATATTTGTTCGTAGCTCAGGGTTGAAATGAGGGGTCTTTCGGGCTCCCTGGTGTTTCATTACCAAAATTAGGTAACATCACCAGTGCTAGTGCAAGAAGAAAGTGTCAGTTTTAATAGTAGTATAGTATAGAGAGGCAACATTTTGTTTTCTCTGCAAGTCTACAGTGTTTGCCTCTAAATTTTGTTTTCTCTGCAAGTCTACAGTGTTTGCCTCTAAATTTTGTTTTCTCTGCAAGTCTACAGTGTTTGCCTCTAAATTTTTACAGGATTTCCCCCCAAAATTTTTAGTCTAGTCTACAAGCTCTAATACTCCCTTCCATGCATAAATAAGACTCAACTCTGAATAGATTTGCGGACCAGACAAGGTCGGCCATATCTTGTCCCCTTGCTGAGACATACTAACAATGTTTAACATTTTTATATAACTTCATAACTTTTTAGTACATTATCTTATAATCCTTACAAAAATATCAAAAGATATCATATTATTATTGTTACCAATGAGGACTGAGATTGGGAGATTTGCATAAAGTCATTGGCTGAATTTACAGGAGAGGAAAGGTTGCAACCAAAAACTTCTTTAGTTTTGCCTGATCGGCTTTTGGAGTACATCATTATATTAGTCCATACTTAGCCATCACATACTTAACTGGATTATTCTGCACTAGTTATGCATCCCATTACCACATCCATAGGAACACAGAATTTCTAAAATGATTTTGACCAGGTGTCTATAACCTTATTGTTGCTTTTGCATCTTAAATTTTGGAAGGCATGGTGAAAGGCAGAATGCTGTCCTAGTGGTGACACTTGGATATATCCATTTGGAATCTGTGAATAATTCTAGTTTTGATTTAATGTTTAGTTGTTTAATAGGAGTGGAAATGAGGCTATTGCGTTAATGGTGGCTCTGGTAGCAGCTTTTGTTCTTGGCATATGTTCAATATACAATAAGAAAACTTAAAGGCTGTATGCAGAAGATCCTTGGTTCAATCCCTACCATCACTAGAAGGGCTGGATAAGCCTTGCCTGACCTTGAAGAGTGAATGAAAATCAATGTAGGCAATATTGAGTTAAATAGACAATCTGATTTGATATAAGATAGCTTCTGATGACTTTCTGTAAGGGAGAAAAATGTGCACAAGCTGTTATACCCCTAGCCATCCTACAAACCTATTGTAACATCCATAAATATGAAATTCTTTCCTTTCCCTTGCAGATCACATCCATGAAGAGCAGTAGTAGCAGCTCTGGGCCCATAACAAATTGATTTATGTTAATAGTTGAAATGATAATGTTTAATATGTTAAGTGCTAAATCTATTTTTATGTTGATTATGAATAGGCCAGCTGTGCTTGTTTCTCTATTCATAGAGTTTAGTGAACAAGCCCATTTTACAGGCTGGGCTCTAAGTATGATTAACATACCATACACTGCTTTAAGATTGCAAAATCAGCTGAACTGCATTATTGAAGCAGTCCTCTGGCATCTGAGTTGGGAAAAAGATGAAGGAGCTGCAAAAGGAAGAGGGATTTTTAGGAAGAGGGATAGTGCATGTGTGTGAAACTCACCGCATCACGTTGCCATCATGTGACATTTTGCAATGTTTTCTCCATTTGCGGAGCTGGGATGGGTGTGGCTTTTTATGACGCATCCAGCCTGTGGGCCGCCAGTTTGACATGCCCGGATAGTGTGTTCTTGATTGCTTTCATGGCACATCTTTCATCATCTAGCTTGAAAATGCAAAATCCATGTAGCACAAATGTAATCTTACGTATGTGAAACAGGAAAAATCTGCTCATATTGTGCAATAAACTGATTTCACTGAATGGCAGTGACTTTTAAAAATAATAAAAACAATAGCTGAAGCTGTGATAGCTGAAGGATTCTATATCTTCTCGATGTAGATATTGTATAAAACCAACAACCAGCCTGTAACCTCAAGTTCCTTCTGCCTTGAAAAACAGCTTCTATCCCAGGGCAGTAGCTCTTTTCAATTCTGCTGTATAGTGCAGCATTGGTGTGGTGTCGGGGGTTTCCGGTTCAATGTGTGAAGGATGTGTGTTTGTGTTTATTTTCATGATCATGGTCATGATGTGCACTGAAGATGGTGTTTGATTTCGTTGTACAAGGTGCAATGACAAAAAAGTAAACTAAAGTAAACTTTTGTACCCAAGTAATGAACGCTGATTTTCGTACCATTTTATCCCTTCTCCATGCTTTGTTGAATTCATTAAAAATGTCATCATGTATTTAGGGTTATTATTCACTAATTATAATTATCATTTGTTGAATGATTTGTTATGAGTATACATTTAAAATATAACAACACAGGAAGCTAAATTTATTTCAAATCTATTTATTAATCTCCTGTTTCATTATTGCCTAAAGATGCCTTCTCCAACATAGTGCCTTCCAGATGTGTTGGGCTGTATCTAGAATGGGCAGCCTGTGGATAGTAGTCTAGTTTCCTTTTTGCATCTACCAGGATTTCTAAACATTGTTCCACAAAAATGTAATGGTAAACTGCAAAATCATGCCTTTTTTGCCTGAAATAAGTCAGCTAAGCCTTCAGAGATTCTCAGTCATCCAGGTCATGGTTGTCCCAAAGGTGCTCTTTCAAGAAACAACTGGACTTTCTTGTTTTTCTTTGAAGGCATTTCTCTTCTCATCCAGTTTCCTCTTGAAAAAGCACCTTTGGGATAAGCTAAGCCTCCAATAGATGTTGTATTCTATACTTATATAAAAAAAACCCCTCTTAATAATATAAAAAATAGCTAAAGCTTCCAGTTCTGCCCCATCCATTACCTCATCATAGCCACTAGGGCTCTTGATTATGTAAAATTGTGTAGTTGTTAGTTACAAAAGAGTTGCCACCTTTGGAACTCAGTGCATTTGGAAAATATCTGGTTGGAGTAAGCTGGTCGTTCCAGCGGTACGCACACAGAGGATCTCTATTAGTTGATGGATTGTGACTTTGACAATAGTTGCAAAAAGTTATATTTAGAGTCATCATAATTAAGCTTAATGTTAGATGTAGTTTCATTTGAGCCCTTTTTCTTCCTTTATCCATCCCTGTTATTTTTGAGAATTGGTGTTAGAATTTCAATCAAAACCCAGGTATGACCATCACTCCCAATGTGAAAGTCCACAGAAGGAGTCTACACTTTCTACAGTTTTCTAGATCATTTAGTGGAGCAAGGTATCAAGAATCAGTATAAACTGGCAGCACGTAATCTTCTGATTAGAATGTTCACAGAAGATGTACAAAATACGTGAATATATTTAAAAGTCTTCCCTTCTCTAAATGAATTTAAAACACATTCTTCAATTTGACAAGCCCTCCAAAGTCTTCTTTTAGATTGTAAAGGAATCAGAAAAATGCTCGGGGTTACTTGCCTGAAGTTCTCCATCTGCTGTTGGTGTTGCTTTGAATATCCTCAACCACACAATAGAAGTGAATTCCTGGTTTGATTGAATGCAGATGATTTGTTGCTCTTAAAAGAGGTTTAATGAAATGAAGCATTAATAATATTAACCTTTAGGGTTATATTATTTCCTCCTCTTCCTCCAGAAACCTGAGAATGTACTCCATAGTGCATCCTCTGTAATGCAGATTAGATTGAGACCAAATGGGAAATTAACCCAGATTGTCTTTTAATTGGAACACTACATAAACTCGTAGTTGCAGGGAAAGTGTTACAGTGAATAAATTTCAAGCCAATTAAAAGAACTTTTGAATTAAAAAAAGTTTTTGCAATGGATTTATTCTTCATGACCTAGTGGTTTTCTGACAGCTGAGGAAATAACTGCCTTGATCGATTAATAGGAAAAGTCATTACTGACAAAACAGCTCCTCTCTCTTTGAGAAGTAAAACCAATTTCATGTCTCTTTAAAATGGTAGAACTGGAGGAGGAAAAGTTGCACTAAGTTTGCATTATTATAAAGAATTGAGGGCTGATTCAGGGTATGTTTGGTTAACTCGAAAAAAATGTGCTGTTTATAGAAAGGCTGAGATTCCCCTCCCCCACCCCCCCCAAGGACAAGGCATTTTTATCTTAGCTGTGGACCAGTTCCTGCCTCACATACCCCAACTCTCAAGCTTCCAACTACAGTCCTGAATGCAACTTTAAAGGAATAGATTTAATTAACACACAGTTTATGTACTCTAATGTCACATAGTTAAGCAGGATTAATTACTATAGCCAAATGTGACAGATGTATCACTTACTTGACTTGAATTATTTATATACATTTTAAAACAAAACTTTATTAAAAATAAATATCTTAAAAGGTAACATTATTATTTCATTGTAATTGAATTTGAATGAGTTTGCCATATTTACAGTATTATTTAAACAATTTGTTTGTTTAAATAATATAGTGTGTAGCTACTGAATAGAAGGCCTCTGCAATTTTAATATCCAGAATTTGGAAGTATAAAATATAGAATGCTTTTGGTCCAATTTTTGTCAGTCACAGATAAGCAGTTACATATGATTTAATTCCAATAATTTTCCCTGGCATATTACTTCCTTAAAGTTATAAAAATCTTAGTCCTTCTTAAAACCATGACATTGTTGGTAATTCTATTGTTTTAGGCTGACTTGATATTTTTTTTGTAGAAAAACAGAGAAGAAAGAACAAATCAATATTACAGTTTTATAAAATGCATGTAAATTGCTTATTATTTTTCTGTTCACCATAAGTTTTAGAAAGCATGTTTGGTCCCATTTCTCCCCCCCACAACCCCCATTATTTATCAACCAGATGTCTCTAGAGTACTTGCAAGCAAGAATTTTCTGCTTTTTCTTTGCAGTGGATATTTGGAGATATAATGTTCCTAACCCCAAAATAAAACTGACTCTCAAAAAAAGATTTACCTTTCATGAGTTTATCCAATTCCCTTTCAAGTCATACAAGTTAGTAGCCATCACCAATCTAATTAATTTCACAGATTAATTATATGCTGTATGAAGAAATAACATACTGAAACATAATTAACTGGTTTTAGTTTAAGAAGAACATTCACTTAAGAGTGAACAACCTGACAAAAGGTAATTTATGTTAGTAGCATGGGAAGAGCAAGAAAAAAAATATATAAATTAGTGGAGAACAGAGAAAACAAATCAGAATATTGAAACTGTATCCTGAACTCATGTTAGGAAGGAAACTACTTATCTAGGATTAGGCTGAATTTTCACATGCAGTTCATAAGCAACCATGGGAAAGCATGTGACAATCTCCATTTTTCCATTTCCAGTGGCTTTTGACAATTACGGTGGTGAAATTTCCTAAAATGTTGAGGCAAAGACGTACACATGAACTGCTGCATAAATCCTCAACTAGGCTTAAATACATTAAAAAATGAAAACTCTAAAACTATTTCCCCAAATCCAGAAGAAATAGAAAATCTAAATAATACATGTATGTGAGGTGATCAAAATGTTTGGCATTGTTATTTTTCCCACTGTAATCTAATTAGTCTTCTTCACTGTTCTTCTCCTGCTGCAGTCTCTGGCCACCTACTTTTGTTACTCCTTTTTTATTCTGGTGAAATTCATATATTAGAATACTTGATCAATTCAGGTTTATTGATGCCATTGCTAGTTCTACTTTCATTAAACTTCTGACTTTAATTAAATATGTTCTGTGTATTTCTGTCTGAATGTGGATGATAAGCAAGAATAAATTAGAACATAATAAAGCATTTCCTTTAAGTATCTCTGTACAGATTTCTTTCTTTTTCTTTTTTTAAGTAGAATTAGGCTAATGACCATTATTGTACTGTTCACCACACTCATACTAATAGCTGGGTTGCATGGAGGATAACTCTTTAAAACAAAGACATGGTTTTCTAAGTAACATTATTTTTATACATTACCCAAATATAAAAGATTTGTCTAATTTATTGAATAATTTATTCTGTTGCCACTCACCATGAAAATAAGGGAAGCCTGTATCAGACTCCTGACTGTTAAAATCAGGTTGTATCCACTGTTGTTTATACCGGCAATTCTCAAGCTTTCTTTTTCACAAATCACTTACAAAATGCCAGAAATCTCAGACAATTCTATTTCCCCACCTTAAAATTGTTCTACAAATCAAGGAAAGTTAACTGTTATCTACTTCTAAAATTCCCATCAAAAGCTTTGCAACATCAATTGGCGGGGGGGGGGGAGTTACTTAAAATCTTGGGTTGTTCTTACTTTCTAAATTTTGAGAAGTCCACATTTGTTTCTTTTTGGGGAAATAGTATGGCTTTTGGATCAATCAGAAAAGAGAAAACAATGATAATACAAAAGCAAAATGTAATAAATCAGAAAATAATTAAAATGTAGGGGAAAAAAGAAAACATAGCTGCTGTATATTAGAATAATTAAAAGTATGATAGTACTCAAATCTTAAATATCAAAATAAACCTTGATTGTATAAAATTATATTGATCAGTTTTCCTCCAGTGTGGATAGAAAGTCAATTCATGCTAGATTAGTATAAGCATCCAGAATTTTAATTTAGATATGCTAGCATGTTTCCATAATCATCTTAGTTACTCCCTGTGGGTGATAAATACAAAGTTCTTGGCTAGGTTTCAAATTTCCAGAATGAAATTCCAAATCTTTCACCCTTAAATCCCAAATATTTTTGATGTTCATTTCTTTCTTTCCAAAGTTCGAATACTATAAACAGCCAGCTTTTGGCTAAGGTTGAGTAGGAACTGATCTAGGGTGCCAAAGTTTAGGGGAATTCCAATTCATTCTAAAAATGCAAATCTTAACATTGGTGAAATGTGGTACCATCAGTCAGCGTGCTTAGGATCATTATTGCAAATACTTCAGCTGGCATTGCACATGAATGTTAAACCAAATAGTACCAACATAAAACAGGCCCCAAACAGGAGGCAGAATTCCTTCTGACATGCTGCATTTCTGTGATGGAAAGTGCACTTGCAGCAATAAAGGGGAGGATTTAGCCAATTAAGAGTTTTCCCAGAAAGAGACCTGGATCAAGAGACTATGCAATTTTGAGCTGAATGGGGTGGGGGGGGAGTTTCAGTATAACCATACCCTAGAATCTCTCAAGATATATCTAATATTTCTAGTAGCTTCGAAAGTTATAGCTTTAGTTTGGCAAGATTCTGTCTATTAGATGTAAGCAAAATAAGAATTGGGTTCGATTGGATCTCACTGTCTCTGGGCCTAACAGTCATTGGCATACAAAGATTGAACCTTGCTAATCATTTTCTGGGGTATTCACTGTATTTAAAAATAAAATTTGGCTGAAATAATCCATCTCAAGATGTTACGATACTAATTCAGTATATTCATTTGTTAGAAAATTATTCTGATTTGTCATTCCAAATACTGAAAAATGACCATTATAATACAAATTTCAATTGTAAATGAAATTGCAATTAATTTGTAAAATTAAATGAAGTTTCAAAAGCTTTTTTCTAATAATGTTGATTGCTTGAAAACTTCACATTTGTCAAAACAATCCCAGTGGTATAACTGAAAATTGGGAGAACTGAAATATCTCAACAGCTCAATTAAACACCTATAGTATTAGTATTCTTAGTTCTTAAATATTCTTAGACTTAAATATTCTTAGTTCCTTCAATTTCTCCTCATAGGAAACAATTTCTAGCCTTCTGATAGCAATAGCAATAGTAGTAGCACTTAGACTTATATACTGCCCCATAGTGCTTTGCAGCATTGTTTGAGCAGTTTACAAATATCAGCATATTAGTCTCAACAATCTGGGTCCTCGGTTTACCAATTTCAGAAAAACAGAAGGCTGAGTCAATCTTGAGCAAGTCAGGATCAAGCTGTGGGCAAAGTTAGCCTGCATTCAATACTGCATTCAGCCACTGTGCCACAAGGGCCCTTTCCAAAAGCTGTATCAATTTGCCAAAATTATTCTTAAATGGTGCAAACAAATTCCATAGCTTGTGGATAGGGCTGGCAGTGGTTCTTCCTTCAACTGGTGCTCAGACAAATGCAAAGATTGCTGAAGTGACCTAATCATATTTTCATACATAATTTAACTAGACATGTATAAAAGTCCTATAAATATGAAGAGACCAATGCATTAGTTAATAGGGAATAGTTGTCTTCCCTTTCCATCCCATTGTTTTTGCTCTCTGTCTTAGGCTCTGCAATAACTAGAGCAAAGTATCCACTAGGCCGAATATATCATTGGCAAATCATTAAAAGGGCACACTCCATCTCCATTAACAGTTGGGGGAAAGAAATTTTATATTGGCTCTTAGATTGAAGTAAAAGGCACTATATTGCACAGAAGTTATTATGAGGAATGCTTAATAAATATGGACTTTGACAACCAAGCTAAAGTCTCATCAATTAAGTTTGGCATTCATTAGTCAAGAAGAAGTCCAATCAGATTTCATAGACCGTGTTTCTATAAATTGTGAACGGTTTGTTCTGACATTTGATGAATTATTCTTCATAATCCACTATCTGCTATGATAAATCTAATCTTTCATCTTCTGCTGTCTTAATAACTCCTAGAGCAATTCAGCTCTTGATTTCTGAACACAGAATGCATAAATTGAAGTAGGAAAGAAAAAAAATGTATTTGCTTTCTAAATGTAAAGTAGCTCTTTTTTTGAGTTAAATATTTCATTGACCTTAGACTTTTAGGTCTTGTAAAAGCTAATGAAGTATGGGACTTTCATTTCAATGATTCAGCATCTTATTTAATTTTAAAAATAGTTGGGGCAGGATTCAATAAGGTGGTGGATAATGGATTTGTTACAACAGGATTTTTAAGAAGCTTTCTGAATATTGGTTTAACAACATACAGCTTCCTTTCTCCAAGTCAGACAAGGCAAAGAATTTTCTGGCCCCAGAAAAACCAACAAATTGACTAATAATATCATGTTTTGTGGACCAGACATCACAAAATGAAAACCTATGCTGTATACTGGAGATTTCAAACTTTGTCAGGATATGGACCTTAAGTTTCTAAAAAACAACTCTGGATCAAGAGGCAGAGAGAGCTACCAGGCAGAAATATTTTATTAGGTAAAAATTGTGTCCTTTATTTCTACTTTGCTGCCACTGTCACCTGTCAAAAACTGTGTTGGTTATCAGGAGCACTAAAATCTGGGAAGGGGGCGTCTGAAGGCCAGCTGACAAGTCATGCCTTTCTCACTGTAAATATAATTCCTGTATTTGAGTGAACCTCCCCCCTGTAAGGTTTTATTTAAAATGTTCTGCTATATTATGACTTTAATATGCCACAAGACTGTAGTTTTTGCTATGAGATAGATGCAGCTTCCCTTCTGGAGCAATTGCCTCATGACCGATCTATTGCCACTGGCAGTGGCTTTGCTTGGTTTCCAGCCAAGTTTCCTTCCCGTCACTTGCTACCTGATCTTTTTAACTAGAGGTGACAGGTATTGTAGCTGCATCTTTTTTAGGCAAAGTATATCAGTGCCATTGACTTACTGTCTGTTCTCATCCTCATAAAATGTCTAAATTTATGCATGTCTAAAGCAAAGAGTTTTACTGATTCAAATTTCAATCCAACATGTATTACCACTCTCATCGTGATTATTATAAAAATTATTTCTATCTTTACATATATTATTTGCATGATTAAAAATCAGCCCCAGCAGTGAAAAATGTTATAATGTAAATTATCTGGCTGTGCAGAATGAATTTCAATATTAAATGAGGTAAATGTTTCCACACATCTCAACAGCTTAAAACCAACCTGGCACAGTACAATAAGGGCTCATATTTGGGCTCATGCATGGCCATAAATAGCAGCAAAGACTTAAAATTAACTGTATTTCTTTCCCGTCTTCTAGTGGTCATGCACATTTTTGCAACCCAGATATAATAGCCTAGGGCTGATAAATAGTTGCTTGGCTAAAGGCCAGTTATAATTAGGTGATGCTATGGAGTTTTAGACCCAACACTCATAAGGCTTAGCAGTGACATGTAGGCAGATATAGTATGGATGTTGGAATGTGACGTAGCTCAAAGATGCAGCTTAATGGATGCGAAATCAGTCCTTTTAGCAATAAATCTCATTTAGCATGTATTTAGCCCAAATAGTTATGAGCTTTGGATTGTGAAGACTACATTTCCCAATGGCCTTTCTTATCATTGAGTGACATACTATAAAGAAAAGTATTGGTTTCCTAAAGGATTTTTCAGAGACTGATCGGGATCACTAAGCCATAGTTAGTTTTGTATTAGTTGATCTAAATACTGTTATTGCCATAGGGTCTATATTTCTACCAGGCTTGGAAGAACTGCCATACTGTGTACACTAACTATGTGGGTAGAATATGATACTGTTAGATTAAAATGTGTAGATTACTTTGTGGCTTAGTATATCTATCATGCCAAGCTGCATTATATATATAAAAAAACCTCTATTCAAATATAGTTGTTTTAGTGATAGTAATTTCTCCAAGCCATCTGACCTGTGACTAAACATTAACTTAATAGAGTGGGGAACAAAAAATGTAATCTTAATATCTTGTGAAATATATGAAAGGAAGACAATTTTTCTTGCAGCAAGGATGTCAAAAGGATGAATCATGCATCCATTGTAATTATGAAAAAAAATGTAACCAGTTCTTTTCAAATGCAGTTGCTCTATTTAATTGATTTTGCTGGCAGAAAAATAAAATAAATAAATAAAAATTAAAAGATGCCCTCCCTGTGACTGACTGGAGGCAGCTGAAACTCCATGGGAATCTAATTGCTGCAAATGTGCCAGTTAGCTGCTGGTAATATTTATTGTGGAGGCAATGGAGAAGGGGGTGGCCGAGCTAAGAAGTGGTGTGTCTGTGTGCTTGCCGGGAGGGAGGGAGGGAGGGAGGGAAAGCTGCTGTCAGCAGCTGTATGTAGGCTTGGGTTGCTTCTTTTTCTCCCTTTCATCAACACAAAAGGTTTCTGTTGGATGCTTTGCATGTAGGCTGCTTAAAAGTGTTTTATTCATATTTAATTGCTGGCTTGCTACAGTTCTCTTCTTTAATTACTGTGTTAAAAAGTAGGCTATAAAATGCACTCACACTCAATTTGTTTTCTTTTAATTTCTGCATATATAATGTAGTCCTTGACTGTTGGCTCTGTTATATGAGTTTAAATGTGCCTATGTCTATGTATATATGGATGCGTGCATATGAGATAAATAGGGGAAAAGAAAAGAACCTTCTTTCTTTCAAATCTGCTACCAGAGTTTTAAACAAGCTTGGCCAAACCTCAGCGGATTCAAGATAGCTTTGAAGCCAATCCAATTGTAAGGTTGAACCTTCAATGGAAAATTCCTGTATTTTCTCTCCATGCTCTCTGGTTAGTCCAATTCTCACATGCACTTGTTTCGTTAATCCTCTTCTTAGGAGTCCCCTAACTGAACAGTAACAAATCTAGACAATTTCTGGATGGCAGAAACGAGTTTAGATTTGCTTCAATTTCATGGTCATCCAAATATTTGCAGCCCAGATCTGGCCAGTCTGGGCTGCAAATATTTGGCTTTCTGTCTTTCTGGCTTTTCACTGTTACATCTTTCATTGAAAGGAATTTCAATTAACACAGAACTATGACTATATGCAGTAGTTGAATGTTATACTTGATTAGGGTCAGATGAATCATCAAACTAACCATAATTATTAAATAAAACAAAAATTGGTTAGGTTCACACAGTACATTGGTCAAAGTCAGCCACACAATGACTTAGCACAATGTGTGAGTTCAGCCATTATCCAGATAAAGGCATATTTTGCTCTCATAAAGTGCACTAAGCCATCATATGACCTTCTTAGTTCTTGCTCAGTGTGAGCCCCATCAGTTAAACTGCTATGTCCCTTAACACTTATTTAGCAAATTATGATTTTAAAATATTGGTTTAATGTTATATACGAACACAGTCAATTAGTAAAAAGCCAAATACCTGCTAAAGCAAGAATAGCATTGTTGGATCATACCTGTATTTGGTTTTTATAACAACCAAATAAATACATATGGAAAAGTCACAAGCAGGGCATATCTGTTTTGTTTATTTCTTTTTAGAATTGTTTATTGGTGTCTACCAGGACAGTGTGCAAGAAACTTACATATTAAAACAATACCATCTATCCTAGCCACATTAGAAAGCACTACATGTTTCTAAATTTAAATTAACAATGTGTCTTTTATATTTCTTTGGAAAGCAGAGAACTCAGTCAATTTTCAGATGTATAGAGGCATATCAGTGGCTAGTTGCATTCTCTGTGAATCTATCTTCTTTTAAAACTTTCTCTTAGAGCTTTGCACATTATTTTAACTAGCAAAACACACACAATATTAGTGTTAACAGTCATTCTAGCAGCACAAAGTGTGATTAAAAAGAAAACTGAATGATATAACTATGAATTTCAGACTGCTGATTAAGGACCATTTTATGATAAACCTGGTTGGTTGTTGCCTAATGGAAGAGATTATCCTTACTAGTCAAGGTTCATCTGGTATCTGAAATGATACTGTTCTAAAACAGTTAGAAAATACTTCCATTCTCCATGGCTAAAGTGTCTGATCTCAGAGTGGACCTTGCTGGGTAAAAGAGCAACAGAGAAATGTTATGGTAGAAAGTAAAATTAATTTAACGGGTTAAATCTTGTTTTCATGGTGTAAATAAGAATGAAGTGCTTGTAATATTATTTATGTTGTGCAGCTCACCAGTGCTAGAATGTGTATGTCATACTAAAAACTCTTCAGTGTATAGCTACTTTCAGTTATTGTTGAGCAAGTTGAATGTAAAAATTATTTAATTAAACAGCCAAGCTTCTTCTTAATTATGGTTCAGTGTATGAAGAAACTACATGGTTTGGAGGGTTTTTTGTATGAATTCTCCAGTTTTCTCAGTTACACTGTTTTTTTAAATAAATATTACAATAGTATGTTATATTGCTGTGTTTTTATTCTTGTTTATTGCAGAAGTTCAAGGGCTAAAATACTGGGCAAGCTAAGCATCAGCCAATCTGAGATACCGTATCTCTTCTCCTTACAGATCAATGAATTGTTTGCTAGTTTTGAAGATGTTCCATTAGGGGCAGCATCGTTGGCTCAAGTCCATAAGGCTGTGCTACAAGATGGGAGGACAGTTGCTGTGAAAGTTCAACATCCTAAGGTCCAAGCACAGAGTTCTAAGGATATTCTACTGATGGAGGTAAATTAGTAGCTTTCTGTGACCACCTTAACTATGCTTTTCTGTTATTATGATTATTTTATTTCAGTGAAGATGTCTTTAGCTTCTTAAAACGTTTCAAAAAATAAACTGCATATTTTTCAACTGGTATCTGAAAGAGAAGTAGTGTATACTATATCTAAGGTTTATATCTAAACCATCTGGTGGTTTATATCTAAACCATCTCTAATCTGTATTTTGATTATACACATAATGTGTGTATAATCAAAATACAGATTAGAGATGGTTTACATTTTCAAGCTCTATGACTGCATAACTTTTATCTGAGCATTTTATTTAAACCATAAGCAGACAACCAATAGCCAGCAGATTAAGAGACTTTCTGTAAATTTTTAACCTCTGTACAATGGCCTCTGATTTATCACTGCTACCATTGGCTTTTTAATACCGTATCCCAGTTTGCTTTGATCTTCTAACTTGCTGGTCTTCTCACGATTCCCCATGTTCTTCAATTTCTATTGCCTTCTATTTCTACGTATGGCAATGGTTCTGAAAAAATTGTACAGATCATGTTTAACACAATCAGAACACATATATCTACCACAAAGGCAGTTTCACACAGCATGCTAAATTGTTTTGTGTTTTCTTTCTTTGGGCTCAGTATGTGAACCTGTTCAGTTTGGTTTACAAATCATAAGTTTTGGCTTGGTTGTTGTTCTTGGTGGCACACTGGTTAGAATGCAGTATTGCAGACTAAGTCTGCCCCTAGCCAGGAGTTTGATCCTCACTGGCTCAAGGTTGACTCAGCTTTCTATCCTTCCGTGGTCAGTAAAATGAGGATCCAGATTGTTGGGAGCAATATGCTGACTCTGTAAACTGCTTAGAGAGGGCCATAAAGCCCTCCAAAGCGGTTTACAAGTTTAAGTGCTGTTGCTATTGTGTCAACTCACCAAAGGTGATTTATTTGATTATGTTGAGACATATTTAGCACCATTATTATATATCACATGTTATGCAATGACTGAAGAAGTCTTCTGGAAACTGTTAAGCAAGAATATGGACCTTTCTTTTCTTCAATTTGATATTCGGCCAAACTGGGATCCTGGTAAGGGAGACCAAGATTGTAGATAGTACACATATTTACCTTGACAACTGTGTTCTTTTTAGCCCTGCATTGTCAATACATCAGAATTTTTGTGAACAGAAACAGGAAAGCTAAGTTTCTTCCAGTTTCTCTATAAAGATTTCAGTAATGCAAATTATAGTGATTTCTTCACCATATGACCATGTTTGAGGAAACATGCTTTAAATGTGCATTGTTCTCATCTATTTCCCATCCCATTTCTCTTTTTCCAAGATGGGTGTTTCCATAGTAAAGCATCCATTCTGATGAGGTACTGCTTTTTCAGTTTCCAGGATCAGGGTTTAAAGTAGCAATTTTATGCAACTGTTTCATGCTATAGTTAATATGATCTTGGATATATTTACTCTGATTGTTTTGCAAAGCCCCCCTGCAAAACTAATTAGTAGCTTCTTTCTCTTACCTTCTGTTACTGGTTTTTATTCAGCAAGATACTATTATTACTAATGTATGTTTCTTTCTTGCCCACTAATTAGCCAGTTTCCTAGATTATTTTCCTCTTTTTCTTTGCTCCTTTTCTTTCAATAAACAGATTTCATTGTTGGCTTTAAAAGAGGAATTCGATAACCTGGAACACAGGTATATGAAGGACTATTATTTTTTCACACTCAATATTACCTATAGTTAGGGAGCAGTATATTGTCAAATACAATTTGTAGGGAGAATAGTGGTGGTAAAAGGTTATATTTCCATCTCCTGCTTAGAAGCATCTTAGAGCCATCTAGTTGCTCATTATAAGAAAGAAAAATATTGACTACTATGGACTTTAGCCAGATAAAAACAGAGCTGCTGTTCTTATAAAAAACATGGAAGGAATTAATAAGGAAAAAAAAATCCTGTGCAGGAAACAGAAAGGGGTAGATTAATTAATTAGCAATAAAAGACTGTTTTTAGCAGCTTCTGCTGTCATAGTGAACAATTATAGGGTAAAAGCAAGAGGAAGCTCCCAATTAAAGGCACATTGCCCCAGTGAAACTCTGATAACAATTAACTAATCCATATTGAAAAAGCTAGCCCTGGAGATTTTTAACCTCTCAATGTTGTAATTCAGTAGCGAAAAGAAAAATAGAAAAATGGCAGAACCTATATTGGCCTATTCTCTTTCATTCTTTCTCAATCCTATTAAGTTAAACCAACAGATTGATTAATTGTAAAACAAAATTGATGTGGAATAATGATGTGCTTTTTTATCCTGCTTACAATTTACATCATAATCATCTTAGGTAATTTGAGACATTTCCAGTCAAAATTCATTTCATGGCTGTATATACAGGGCATATATACCTTCTCGGTGGTGGCTCCCTCTCTCTGGAACATTATTCCCCCAGAGATTAGAATGGCTTCCACTCTAGCACTCTTTTGGAAGGCACTGAAGACCTGGTTTTGCTAGCAAGCCTGGGGAACCAGAGCGGGATGGAGCCCATCAAATGGCTAGTGTGATCTGCTGTTGTCGGAGCAGAGGGTGGGAATTGGGGGATGATTTTTAAAAATTATTTTTACATTTTCCAGATTTTGTTCTTTATGTACTTTATTAATTCATTTGATTCTTTTTATTAGTTTTTATTGTTTTTTATTTTTATTTTATATTTTAAATATGGTTTTACATTGTGTAAGCCACCTCAAGTCACCATGGGTGAATAGGCGGCAATATAAAATAAATAAATAAATATACAAGGGAGGGCATTTCTGTGGATGCCACTTCAGTTATGTAAAGCAGTACGTTATCCAGTACATTAAATGTTGCATCTTTATTACAGTTTGTACCTCAAATATATGAAGTACAGTACATCTGTGTGTCTGGGCTGCAAAAATATGGAAAAGTATAAGATGGCAGAGTTAGAATTGTTTTTTAGTTGGTTTGGTTTGGTTCATAAATTATCTTGCTCCATCTTCAAATTCATTCAATGTAGAAACTCTAGTTAAGATAGTTATTTAAGAACTATTTAAGATAGTTTTTGAGATTAGAGTAAGCCAATCTGTGGAAAATGTAATACATGAATGTTGTTCCTTTAAGTTGCTTTCCTGACTTCAAAACACAAGCATTTTTCCCCCTGTTTGGTGGTAGTTTGAAAAAAGAATTCCCAGTATTGTAGGATTTTTCTCTCTCTATGTTTGTATTTATTATATAATGCAATCACCTCCAAAAAGTGATTTGACCAAAAGTAAGTCTGCCCATCTCTTCAATTCTGCCACTTTAAGTTGTGAACTCTTTTGAGATTGATTAATGCCTGTTTCCTAGAAAGTAAACAGGAGACTGTAAGAAGAATATAAGGCAACCATATTCCAAGGAGCAAGCTCACAAAACATTTGAATAGGAGTTTGTTAGGCAAATTTTGTGGCAATTTAAAAGGGAATCCAAAACAAATTTCTCCACTAGCAACTGTAAAGGATTTATGCTAACCTGAACTCTAAGAATTTAAGCAGAAACAATAGTTTTTTTCTACTGATGACACTCTAAGAAGCAAAAGTGAAAATGAATGGACAGGGTTCTATAATTCTGATCTGAAGCGTTGGTCCAAGTTTTCCTCTCTGCCTGAAAAGAACCAGGTATATATTTACAGCAAACACAAACTCACAGTAGTTGTGAAAAAGTCAAAGGATTGCAGTAGCAAATTGCCCCATTTCAGCTGATGAAAGGTGGCTCCCCAATAGAAAGCTAAAATAGAACAACAGAGTGAAAAAGACCTTGGAAATAGCTGATTGCAAACCAAATATGAGGCAGCAGGGTGGCATGACTGCAAAGAAAAGAATTTCAGTTTCAGGCTGCATCAACAAAAATACATTTTGCAATTTTGCTAGAGCCCACTGTAACTACATAGCCAAAAAGGCATTAAGAGTTGTTAACCTAGTCTTACGTAGCTTTTTCTTTGGTAATATTACACTACTAACTAGAGCATGCAAAACATTTGCTAGACCAATATTCGAATGCAGCTCATCAGTCTGGAACCCACATTATGTATCTGATATTAACACAGTTGAGAAAGTCCAGAAATATTTCACAAGAAGAGTTTTCCACTCCTCTACTCGTTGCAGAATACCTTATGCCACCAGATTTGAAATTTTAAACCTAGAAAATCTAGAACTACGCCACCTTCGGTCCGATCTAAGTATAGTATATAAAATCATACATTGCAATGTCCTACCTGTTAATGAATACTTCAGCTTCAACCATAACAATATAAGAGCAAACAATAGATACAAACTCAAGGTTAATCGCACCAAACTTAATTGCAGGAAATACGACTTCAGCAACAGAGTGGTCAATGTCTGGAATACTCTACCCGACTCTGTGGTTTCTTGCGCAAACTCCAAAAACTTTAACCTTAGACTGTCTACCATTGACCTCACCCCTTTCCTAAGAGGTCTGTAGGGGGCATGCATAAGCGCACCAACGTGCCTACCGTCCCTGTCCTATTGTTTCTTTTCTTTTCTTTTCCTTATATGTATTCATGTATTCATAACTATGTTTTTACTTATACCTATTATCTTGTAAGCAATTGACAAACAAAATAAATAAATTAATTAATAGAAAGGAATCCTTCTACTATATTCAGTTTTATCCCATCTCAAGTACTGTGTCCACATTTTAAGAATGATTCAGAGAAACTGAAGCAGATTCAGGAAAAGGTAACAAGGATGATTGGGGAATAGAAATTAAGTCCTGTGAATGAATTAGGTATGTTTAATCTTGAGAAAAGACAACCCAGTGGAGCTATGATAGCGCTCTTCAAATACTTGAAAGGCTGTCATGTACAAGAAGAACAAAATACGTTATTTCTTGCCCCAGGGTACAGGGCATAGAATAATTTAAATTACAGGAAGACAGATACATTAGAAAACATTTCTTAACAGCAAGAACAGTTCAAAAATGGAACCAATTATACAAAAATGTTGTGCGATGTGTTTAATCAAAGGCTAGACAATCATATATCTAAAATTTGGATCCCTACACTGGACAGAATGATCTACATTACCCCTTCCAATTTATGTTAAGAGTTCAGCTATAATAATAAGGATTCATTTTCTATTTGCCAATGGTAGGAATGATGAGATCATATGACCTTATATATGTGTAGGAATTGATCATGTGAAATGATAGTCTAACCATGAAAGACTTTTGAAGTTAAACTAGTTTTAGCAAACATTATTTGAGTGTAGTTTCAAGGAGCTTCTGGTCACAGAGATTTACCATATTTAGTTCTCAATGTGGTTGTTATTCCCCAGGTAGAACTGATATATAATTTGAGGAATGCGCTTAAGCTTTCAGTTCCTGCTTAATGAATTATCTTTGGATAATTCCATCTTCAGTGCCAATTTCATCTTTTCCTATATCGTGAACCATTTGTGCTCTACAACAGGGCTGTCAAACTCCCGGCCCGCAAGCCAGATGCATCATGCTCTGGCCACACCCATGCCTGGTTTAGCGAAGGGGAAAAAAGTCCAGATAAGTCACATGATGCTGCCATGACGACATGAGTTTGACACCCCTGCTCTACAAGTAGTCCTTACGATTATTCATTCAGGACTGTTTGAAGTTATATTGCTGAATGAAGGGACTTATGATTGGCTTCTGAAGTTATGGCCATTGCAGCATTCAGGTGGTCACATGGTGAAAATTCAGGTGTTTGACAGCCTACCTGCATTTATGACCGCTTCAACTCTCCCTCGCACCCATTTCCACTCATCTATGCTCTTTTGACCCTCCATACTCCACAGCCATTGTCACTCTAGCTGGCCTTCACCTGTGTTCTTGTTTCTGCTGCTGACAAAACATGTTTGGCCTTGTCCTTGTGAGGCAGCTTCTGGTCACTGGAGATTGTCTGCCCAAAGTTGTGCATGGTAGTTTCCTCACAAGACCTAGGGAAGATGGCCTTATATGGCTAGCAGCTGCTTCACAAAAGAACAGGATGGGCATGCCTTGTCAACAGTGGGAGCAAAAAGATGGCTAAGGTCAACTGGATCAGTGGAGTGCAGAGTAGCAGGAACCTTGGAGTGTAGGATGCCAAGCGTGCCTGTGCCTGGAATTGAGCTGGGGTGGCTGGAGCTTCCTGAGACACTGTGAATTTGCATCATACTATTAGGGCTTTATGGGATGTGGCAGCTTTGCCTGTGTTATTGGGGCTTCCCAGGAGACTATGAATTTTCACTCTGTTGTTGGGGGTTCCCAACAACAGTGGGAACCCCCACTGTTCAGGGTGCAGGGTGGATGTTGAGGTAATTCCCCGTTAGGAGAATGAGAGCATATAGGGAGACGTATTGAGAGAAGTGTTTGAATAACACACACACAGCACACAGATATACTGTACAGTAAATGTAGGTTTTTTTACTTCCAGAAACGTTAAGCAAAGTTCAAATACAGTCCAAAGTCATTCACAGGTAAATCAGTCAGTTTCAGTCCAGGGATAATCCAATAGCAAAGTCCAGTATCAAAAACAGTTCAGTATCAGACTTACATCAAATCCAAGAATATCAGTCAATTAGGAGGAAGGGCAATACTCTCCAATAGAAGGAAACAGACTCACTCACACTCTCTTCTGAGACTAAGACTAAGACTAAGACTAAGACAACCCAGATTTCTGGCTTCATCTTATGGCTGTTTGAGAAACCACATCCAATTACACTTTTAGGATTCTCTTAAAGAGACAGTATTAAAATGTCTGTCCTGGTTTATATATTTCCAACCCAAATACCTGTTAGGTGACTTATATTCCTAACAGTGCAGGTTGGCCAAAAGAGCAGAGATGGGGAAGTAGGTGGTTGGGGTTACACCCTTCTTTACCTTACTTCAGCTTCAGGCTGAAAGAGACCAAGCTTAGAATGGCTTGGATTGGGATGGATCCTTGGCTAACCATTGTCACAATTCACTTAACGACAGTTACAGGGAATGCCAGGGTTGCTGTCATGTGGACACATGATGTTGCACTTTATAAAAAACTTATCAGAGCTGAAAGGAACCTTGAAGATCTTCTAGTCCAACTTCCTGTGCAAACAGGAAACCCTGTACCATTCCAGACAAATGGCTGTCCAGTCTCTTCTTAAAAGCTTCCAGTGATGGAGCACCCACAGCTTCTGGAGGCAAGTTGTTCCATTGAATAATTGTTCTGTCAAGAAATTTCTCCCTAGTTTTAGATTGGTTCCAGATTAGTTCTAGATCTCTGAGGGAGGGAGGGAGAGGGGGAGAGGGAGGGAGGGAGGGAGGGAGAGAGAGAGATCAAATTATTTTCCAATCTATCCGTTTTCTATCCACTATCCTACAAGTATATCTCAAATTTACAGATCACCCATCTCACTCACAGTTTTGCTTTTACAGCTTTGCTAATTGGTAAAGCTACTCATTAATTTGTTTACAATTTATACTATGGACCTCTGTGCCCACAGTGGAAAGATAGTAGGCAAAGGGGGAGGATTATGTACTTTTATTTCCACAAAAAATGGAATCCTTCTCCATCCTTTGCATCTGGGAAATTTCTGTATTTAAACATATAGATGCACTCCTATTGCATGTAGATTGTTTTCCAGTGCTAGTTTCCTGTGGCATGGTACCCAATAAGGTTATCGATTGTGATTTCAGATCCTCATCTTGGTTGTGAAGCAAATATTCCCAGACTTTGAGTTTATGTGGTTGGTGGATGAAGCTAAGAAGAACTTGCCTCTTGAACTTGATTTCCTTAATGAGGGAAAGAATGCCGAGAAGGTATCCCACATGCTCAGATGCTTTGACTTCTTAAAGGTATGGTATATGGATAAAGGTATGGATGCTCATATATATAGAAAAACCTTGATTCAATGGATCCCCATATAGTAGGCTTGGAATGCTATGGACAAACTTTCAGGTCAGATGAAATATTTCTAGTACAGTAGAAAAATTCAGATGGGACTGTTAGGTTTATGTTGACTTTACCACCACAAAAATGTGATGAAACTATGTTGATCATGACTTGCTTAATGGTCAGCATGACGTATGACAGTAATTCTGGGCTCAATTACAGTTGCAAGTTGAGGATGACTTGTATACTAATTGAATCGCACCCCTGCTTACAACAGTTCATTTAGTGACTGTTCAAGTTACAATGGCACTAAAAAAAGTGACTTATGACCATTTTTCACACTTATGACCTTTGAAGCATCCCCATGATCATGTAATCAATATCCAGTTGCTTGGCAACTGGTTCATACTTACGACTGTTGCTGTGTCCTAAGGTCATGTGATCACATTTTGCAACCTTCTGACAAACAAAGTCAATGGGGAAACTAGATTCACTTAACCAGGTTACTAACATATCAACTGCAGTGATTCACTTAACAACTGTGGAAAGAAAAGTCGTAAATGGGGCAAAACTCATTTAACAAATGTCTCATTTAACAACAGAAATTTTGGACTCAACTGTGGTTGTACGTTGAAGACTACCCGTAAACAACAATGTTTTATTTTTAATAGACTCTGGCCTATTTTCAAATCTCTGAAAATCTTCTGCAAGGAAGCAGGTTTTCCTATCATTCAGCTCAGTCAATCTACCTGTAATTAAAACAAACTGGAGATAAACCTGTTGTCTTGGATAGCAATGGACATTTTCTGATCACAATGGTCCTTTTCCGAAAAGATGCATGTACTGAATATTTACAGTGCTCATTCTGTTGACCATGAGCATTACTTCCGTGGATTGCAAATGCACATCTTTAGGCAAGATATGTGTTTGTGACTTGCCGTTGTCCATTTATTTGAACAGCACTGAGCTCAAAGTCAAATTGCTCACTAATCTTATATGGTTGAACAGGAGCTATTAGTATGGAACAGGTTGGAGTTCCTCTGGTAGGGCCACATATATGACTTGCATATATCTGGACAGCCACTATCTGGCAGCAAGGGATATATTGTAGAGAAGAATATTTGTAGTTCAGGGTTGAAATGAGGGGTCCTTGATGCTCTCTGAGTTTGGTTGTTTTCTTGCAGAAATTTCTCTATCCAAACTAGGCAACATCAGCAGTGGTAATGAAACATCTTCAAGAAAACAGCCAAGCTCAGAGAGCACCAAGGACCACTCAGGTAAAAAAATTAGTAAGTATCTGGATTTCAACAGGCTGGATAGAGTTGCCCCACCTTTCTCAACCTGGCCCAGCCATTTTCAGTCTTGAACAGAGCCTGGGAATGCTCCACTCGGTCTTTTCCAGGTTGAATGCAGAAGCAAAGAGGCCTTTAAAGGGTAGAAAGGGCTGAAAGCTGATGGCTCATTTAAAGTGAATGTTTATCGCACATGTTGCGCCTATGTCCATGGCTACTGTAACAACTTGGAGAGTGTGAAACAAATCCCCATGGAGACCGCCAATCACATCCTTGTTGGGTGAAAGAGCCGCTGCAGTATTGATTCAGGGAACAATTTAACAAATTATTGCAAAAATGGCTTAATAATAGATTTCTCCTGTCCAACTTGTCGATTCTAAGACATTTTCATCAACACTAAAGACAGCAAGGGAGTTGTGTTATTGTGTAATTTTTTTTTCTTGAGGGTTGGGGAACCCTACGGCACAGCAGGGAAGTAGATTTCTCACTGTGAACCCTGTTAAGCTTGTAAAGCCAAAGATAAATTGTTTCCATGCACAGGCATTAGGGCCCAATGTCTGTGCATAATTTAAGACTGCCAAAGACTATGATTTTGTGCTTACAAAGTGACTTACAAAGCTTAGTAAGAGCCATTGGCTGTTGTTGTCAATTTTGAAATGAGGATAAGTGTCGATTTAGGATTAAAATAAGCAATGCCTTTTGGATCAGTGGATTTAAGGGCCAGTGTATAGTAACATCAGATTTTTTTTTAAAAAAAAGAACTGTTAGCATTAGGAATCAGCATGTACTTTTTTAAAAAAGTGAAACAAAAAGGAACTTAGAGATTCCCTGAGCAAGGTTAGAAGAAAAAGGTCCTTACCTTTCTTTATATCCTCTGAATTATAGCAACAGAAATAGCTCTTAGACTTATATACCACTATACAATGTTTTACAGCACTTCTGAGTAATGCGATTCCCCCAATAATTTGGGGTCTCATTTTATCAACCTCGAAAAGAGGCTTGAGTCAGGCTTGAGTCAGAATTGAACTTCTGGAAATGGGAAAAGTTAGCCTGCAATACTGCATTCTAACCACTGGGCCACATAGCTCTACATAATGTATGTGGTGTATGTGGTGTTATTGGATATGCTTAGAGGTTCTGGAAATTCTCTGTGAAATAGTTTGGAGATTAAAATGGAAGAATTCTAGCTTATAGATTTATCATTTCTGCTATTTTGGAGCCACCTTTTTTCATCAATCATTAACAATACAAAACCCAACATCTAAACTGAAATATATCTAGTTCTTTCTTCTTTCTCAGTCCTTAAACTTCAAATTTCTATAAGGTTGCCTAAAACCCACTGAAGTCAATAGAATTTATTTCAGAGAGGCATGTGTAAGCAATGTGCTTTAAAGAGCATATGTTCTGTATTAATGTACATATAAATATTATATTTTGTATGCATGTGAAATGCCTCACTGTTATTCAGATAACTCCATATATATCAGTTATCAACCAAAAGGTGTTCATTATGAGTCTGGGATCCATAAAGTATTTATACTGATGTCATAGTTTCAACCTAATCCTTTAAAAATATTTTATATTCTGAAACATTTGAAATTTCTACCAACAAACTGTAAAAATATTGCTTGACTGTCTAATTTAAACATATACTAGCAATTCTAATGTTGCTAATATTACTACAATTTATTCTGATAGCTCACATGATGAGCTAATGATAGCAATAATATATTAAAATTGAAAATGTAGTTTTGACAGTATTTCATTCTTCCATTCTAAAAGAGATACTTCATCAGAAAGTTTTTCAGCTTTCTGACAATAGATTTTTTGTTTGTCAGTAGGATAAAGGAGATATTTTTGCCTGCTTTAATGGTTGGAGGAATTTTTGTTTTGTTGACTGATGTTCCAGTAACACTTAAAAAAGACATTGTATTTTCAGAGAGGGGCTTAATGATCTCCCAAGAAATCTCCTATTTGCAAAATGTTGTTTGCTTCTCTCTGCCAATGGAGATGTAATAACTTGGAGGCCAGGAGCATGTCTGCCTAGCATCTGCACACAAAAGGAGCAGTAAGGCAAAGTATGATGGTTACTTTCTTAGATTACAACGATGCAAAGGAGATATAGTTCTTCTGTCTTTGATACAAACAGAAGAGCTAAAGTCCCAAAATGCCTGATGTGACTGCGGATTAACAGTGGCCGTAAATAAATCAACCCATGTCAGAGATTGCTAGTAATGATTGTGATTATGATAGCCGTGTTCATAGAACATGTTCCCCTGTGTCTAAGTGAACTGTATTAACCCAATTGCATCGGATTTTAATACACCACCAAATAATAAAGTAACTATACTATAGTGGGGCCAATGACTAGACAACTACATGTTAGCCTAATGTGTCACATGAATCCAATCTTTAAGTGAGATTGTCGTTCCATCTTGGCCAGTAATATTTTCTTTGAATAAGAAACTTGCCAGTTTTTGAGGCCAAGTCCTGGATTCTTCGGACCAAGGATGCTACACACAGAAATGAGGTGTTGCACATGCAGAACAAATGCTTTCCCACTGAATTTAGGTTGTCCAAGGCAGATCTGAATTGCATTCCAAGTTTCTGAAATCTAACACCAGCTTTTGTTTTTCCTTTACCAAACTGCAATATATTTACAGAATGGTCTGTGGCTGGGAATATGTAGTATTTTATAACTGTTTTTTTTTTTACAATTACTGTTAGTGAAATATTTCCAGTCTTGAACTCTCCTAACTATTTCCTGTAGCTACTCCTCAGGGGATGAAGAAAGGTTAATTTGATCTGGAATAATCTACTTACATATTCATATTTCCAACACAAGAAGGTCCAGTCTGCTCAAGTGTTTGCATCTCATGCTAATAAAAGATGGTTTATCTAGTTTTAGCTTCCTCTGTTTCCCTTAATATCCTTCAGAGTCTTAAGAGTTTTCTGTTATAGGTTCCAAAAATTTATTGGGAACTTTCAACAAGACGTGTTCTTTTCATGGAGTTCATGGAAGGTGGACAAGTGAATGACAAGGACTACATGGACAGAAACAGCATCAATGTCAGTGAGGTAATATTCCTTTTTACTATGTCAGGAACCAGTGAAGGTGAGCCAAAATGTGCTGTTTATGATATACAATGGTGACATCTGAAAGGTTTAATTAAATTGAGCTCTTTAATGTTGAAAATTCCTAGAATATAGGACCTTAAAAGTTAATGAAATTTGGGGAATAATACCTAAGGATTGCATTATTGAAAAGAATTAAAACATACATTCAGAAGATTAACCTGCAACAGAGTTAATCTTTTAAGTACAATGCTGTAATTGTATTCATTCACAGAAACTACTAATTCTAATCATTATCACACATATATTGAAAGCAATAGTGTGGTTTAACTGTCCTTATGCAAATTGTCCATGGAGTAGAGACAAACAGTCACGGAAGAAGTCTAAATTATGTTGTGGCATTGCCAAAACCAGTTGACTATATTAAGATAGATTGTCATGTTATATTTCCTGATTGCTATACTGTTGATGTAATTATTCTCAGGAAGAAGCCAGAAAAAAAATTGGCAGGTAAAAAAATAAGAAACTAAAGGAAATTGTATAATTGGTTGTAGAAACTATTTCAGTACTATATCAGTACTCAATTTTTGGTTTATAACACAAAGTACATAACTCCTCATAATTTTACATACAAATTTGGTGTTCAGATATAATTTCTACTATATGCCCCGCACCTTTACCCTAATTAGAAATTAAGAGATGTCACACTTTGTTCCAGATGCAGTCATATTTCATAGCTTGATGCATTTCTTGATTATAAGGGGCACGTGGCTGGCTATTTGTGATTAAAGTATATGTGATTTTTTAAGGGAAGAGGCTTAGTTTTATATGCAAAAAATAGGGCAGATTGAGCCTGTCAGACTTGCCCTCCAAGTCAGTGAATTCTGATTGAATTAGTGCTGCCAGCTTTTTCCCCTGTGCACTATTGATGAGCGTCAAAATGCCATTTGGCTGACTAGCGATCAGAGTTCTCCAGTATAAAATCAATTGTACTTAATCTGTCTGTCTTTGAAGCCGCTATGCTCCCTTCCCATCATCTTTTTATGCTGTATCAGAGGTCACTCAACTTCATTTATATACATTCCAGCCTAAATTCAGAAGGGAAGTCAAGTTACACATTTGTTATCTATTAAAAACCTACATCTATATATATTCCTACTTTCCACTAGAAGGAATTATTTGCAAAGGTAAGTAAGCACTCCCAAATTACATGAATGTACTAATTGGCAGTAATATAAAAGGGGAGAATAACTGCTTCCCTGCTTCCCTATGCCTTTATTGCTTGCACTGCTTGTGTTTGTGCTTTGAGGCTCAATATTTGGGATCACAGAAGCCACCTGAGAGCAGGTTTAGTAGCAACCTTTGTGTTGTCCTTGCCTAATTATTTTCTTTTATCCCTTATAAGTGGTGATTGTTCATTGCTATGCAGCTCTTTGGTTACTGTGGTAGAGCTGATTTAAAAAGAATTCTTCAGATTGGATTCTTTGTACCATTTTTTCTGAGATGGCAGTTTTCATATCAGAGGACAGCGTTTTATATGAACACATATGTTGTTAATATTTAAGTCAGTAAACTGGCTTGAAACTTTCTTATTCTGTCCTAAGGAGTTGTTGGAATTGTAGTCAAACCATTTGGATCACAACTGATTTCTGCCTCTATTCTGAACTTTTAATAAAATGTTTCATACCTTCCTTGTATAAGTTCTAGATTTGCAGCATTTACCTTGTGTCCTTTTATCTTGGAATCTGAACACTGCACATCTTTATTAATAACCTCTTATTATTTTCATTATTAAAAATGAGGGTTAATGCATATTTACATCATAACTGTTTTTCTTAGAACTAGCAATTGATTTTAGACTGGAATATGCAGTATTTATTTTAAGTTTACTTTGTAATAGGTCTTTCAGTGTGGCTTGTACAATTATATTCTAGAGTTGATTAACAAATGCTGTAAATCAATATAGGTTAACTGTATTCATGCTAAGAGATTTTTTACAGTCTTGCTATGAGAAAATAGGAAGCTTTTGGCAATTCCCAAACTCCCAGTGAGGGTCAAATAATATGATTTTAAAACTATATTTTTTAAAATAATAACATCAATCAAGATTGGAACTTTGTTTTTAGGTGAGAAGTAGTGAACTTACCTCTGTGTCCCACTTTTCAATTCCACTTCAAACTGGGAATGTGGAGAGAAAGCCAATTATTTCTAGCTATTTCTCTGGTACCAATAACAGATCCCAGTTATAAAAAAAAACAAGAGGCAAAGGTTAAGGATCCTAACCCCTTATCCATAAACCTTGACCTCTTCCTGCTGATCATTTACAGAAAAAGCCTCCAGCCTGTTTTCCATTGTTTAACTTAAACCTGTTTATTTGGGTGCATATTGAGTCAAATTTAACAATAACTATGTAGGCAAATGTTCATTATTTTGACTTGTTTCTGGTAATAATACTTTCAGGAATTTTCCTGTGATGTATTTGAATGTTGCCCTACCTTGCTTGATTGGTATTCTTGCCTACATGATACTGCTGATAATTATCCCCACATCCGTAAGTTGTAGGCCTCTCATATTATTTTCTTTACTCTTTCTCAGACCATTGTTTTAACTATTTTGATCTGGTCGACAAACCATCTCCACCTTTGTGATTTTATCAACCTTAGCTTTTGCCTTCTTTTATCACTCTGTAATCTGGAGCTCAGGAAAACAGACGTATTTACCATTTTCACTTTTTGCCATCAATTGTAAATTGACTAACAGTAAGCCCATAGTTTGACATCACCAATATTTGTCAAAATTATGTTCTTAATATAATTCTAGTTCATTGTAAAGATTCCTTAGAAAATAATTAAGGAGCTTGGTTTGCCCTTTATCCAGAATATATTTCATATTTTGACATGATTTACGCAGTCAAAAGCTTTGCCATTGCCAGTGAAGCAAAGAATTCAGCCTTCAATATATTGTGAATTTTGTTTTGTGTCAGACATCATATATGTGGCCAACAAATTATTGTTGTTAGATATGTGCAGCAAGAAGTCCACTCGGGATCTTGCTTATCTGATCTGATTACCAAAATTTCTAGTTTGTTCTGTATTTAATTTCATTATCTCTTTCTCCATTTATAGTAGCTCTGTTCATTTAGATTTTGTTGTGCATGTTTTGTACTTTTAGGAAAATATTAAATATTACTGATTACTAATGCCCATGAGTACCATTTGGTTGCCAGAACTGTCCTACAATATTCTGCTGCCATCAGTTTCTACAATCCTACAAATATTTTTTATGTTTTGTGCTGGATTCAGGGTTATTCATGCTAAGCAACAATCATTATACCAATAGTAAAAAAAAAGTAAACTGAATTTGCGCAGCCATATGTGATCTGCATTTATAACTATACTCTTTTTCCTTGCCTGCCTGTGTAATGATTATGAACTGGGCATGTCAATTCTTCAGAGCACTGTTTTCAAGCATGTTTGTTTTCTCTATAAATAAATGGTCACCTACCCCTTGTTTTGTCTTTCTGAAAATCCCAAAGCAGCCCTCCAAATATGAATGGAGTTTTTATTTTATTTATTATTATTAGCTTTTTATTTTTAAAATGTATTGCCCTCCCCATTTTACCACAGGATAGCTCTGGGTAATATTTTTTTTAAATAAGTGGGTAAGATTATTCTTGTTAGATTTGGAGGAATTTTTTATCCATTGGGCTTTAGAAAGCCACATCTGGAATTGAGGAAAAATGATCTGACACTTCTATAATAGAGCATATTCTTCATTATCAGATATCCTTTGAAGTATGCTTACTCCACTAAACTAGTAATGATAAATTTATTTTTCAGCATTCCATGAGACAAAATTTGGTCACCTACCCCTTGTTTTGTCTTTCTGAAAATCCCAAAGCAGCCCTCCAAATATGAATGGAGTTTTTATTTTATTTATTATTATTAGCTTTTTATTTTTAAAATGTATTGCCCTCCCCATTTTACCACAGGATAGCTCTGGGTAATATTTTTTTTAAATAAGTGGGTAAGATTATTCTTGTTAGATTTGGAGGAATTTTTTATCCATTGGGCTTTAGAAAGCCACATCTGGAATTGAGGAAAAATGATCTGACACTTCTATAATAGAGCATATTCTTCATTATCAGATATCCTTTGAAGTATGCTTACTCCACTAAACTAGTAATGATAAATTTCTTTTTCAGCATTCCATGAGACAAAATTTGGCAGGTGACATAGGGCATGGTCATGAGACATGGAGTTAGGCAATTTTAATGACATCATTATATAGAAAGATAACATTTCTCAGATTCAGTGACCACAGGCTTTCAATAGTCTTGCTAGAGGATAGTAGGAAACCCTACAGTGTTTTATTTCTGTCTTCAGGCACACCAGGTACCATGTAGCAATAGTGCAGTGGTGGCTAATGTTTTTGGGCTCCTGTGCCGAAAATTGCCAACACCCAGAAGGCAATGTGCACGCCCCACCATGCCCCCTGCTCAAGCGCATGCGATCTCCCTGCTGCTCCCTTACCTGCACTGTGCATGCACGCACCTCCCAGCTGATTTTTCACCCTGTTTGAGGCCTTTTTTGGCCTCCCAGAGGCTCGAGGGAAGCCTCTGCAGCCTCTGCAGGCCGAAAAATGGGCCCGTTTTGTCACTTCTGGTATTTCCGGAAATTATAGGAAGTGACAAAGTGGGCTTGTTTTTCGGCCTCTAAAGCCTCTGGGAGATCAAAAAAGATCTCAAATGGGCCAAAAAATCAGCTGGGAGGTGAATGCATGCGCAGTGAGGTAAGTTTGACTGGGGCTCGCATACCCACACAAATGGCTCTGCGTGCCACCTGTGGCATGTGTGCCATAGGTTCCCCATGACAGCAATAGTGGGAGAAAACTATTACCTTCATGCATTCTTCGTCAGCTTTCATGATTAATCTAGTTGGTCATTCTGTGTAACAGAATACTGGATTTCCTAGTTCCTGGGTTTAATCTACAAAATTCTTTTTACGTACTTATGGGAGAATGTAAAAGAGCACTTTGATTCAGATTAAAGTATCTTATGTTTATCAATAAGATATTAGATGGAAGAAGCATTAGCTATACATTGTGTCTCATCAGAAGAATAAGATGCTATTTTTCCACAAAGTCGTTCTCTTGATATTGTAATTTTCTTTTTATATTTGGGGTAGCATACATAAATGCTATTATCCCCTGCAATCTGAAATATTACATTTCACTCAGCTATTTCAGAATATTTCCACTTTATTTGACTGCAAGTGTTGACTACACCAAACATTCTGCTGTTATGAATTTAGAAACGGATTTTTTTTCCTCAGTCAGTGCCCATCAAATTTGTGAGCAATTATTAGCTGTAAAGTATCCTAAGGTCTCAGGCAAACATTTTTGCAAATGCACAACAAATCTATGTAATGTTGTACCAAACCCCTCCCCCCGAAACCCTATTGGATGGTAACTTTCCTAAAGAGTAAGCCCTCAGTTTTTTCTAACTAACTTTTCTATAAAAATTGTATAAAATTAATACCGGGTGTAGCCCAGTTGTGATGGGGAGCAAGCTGTCATGTTCAGTCACCTACATCCTTCCCTGCCTTTGCTAATTTCACACCAGTGTGACTGGGAGTGCCTGCACTGGTGGATTGTTTTTTTTAAAAAAAGCAACATGTTTACTAATCCAATTAACCTTCGATTAAGGTTTTAAAATCCACACTATTCTTTTGGCCCGAGGAGGTAATATCAAGCCCTAAGAAATGAGCTACATCATGACCTTTACTTTTAATGAGATCAATAGAAGTTAGTGTCGCCATCCCTTAAAATAATTGGCAAATATTATGGCTGAATTAGAGCCAATGGTTAGCATGTTTTCTAAATTGGAATAGACAGGAATAAACAGACATGTTGGATCCCATCCTGTACCACTTGCTCCATGGTCAGCAGGGAGATTAAATCATTACAACATCAATTTGATTTCAGAGAAGATTCATAATCATATAGCAGGTGTGGTAAACAACTATATATGTGCTCAAAACAATTGCAATGTTTGAAGAAAGGTTGAAGTCAAGTATGTAGATGTCCGCATATATCCCATTTTGGCCATATTGATCATTGTTCTAGAATGGATGTGTTGTAAATTTAACAAAAGTCATTAATTAATTGTGTGGATGGTGCATGACAGTTTTATAAGCCATAACTGTGGTAACTGTGGAAGAAAATGAGTGATTTCCAATTTCGTGTGCACAATGGAAGGAGATGGTAAATTTTGAAATTATACAGAATAAAACAAATAATACTCTGTCAATGTGTTAGCATTGGTACAAACTCATATGTTACATTCTTTTTCCTTACAAAACCTGGGTTGAGGAAGTAGGTGGGATGGATTGTTCAGAGGTAATTCTCATTACAACCTGATTCTACTGTAGATTCCTTGGTAGAAGCTCTGCTAATGAAACTGCATATATAAACAAATTATCTTCTACTTTGGAGTAGAAGTAGAAAAGATTTTAAAAATCAGGTACTCAATTTATTTTTCCATTGCTTTATTCTTATTCTTTATTCTTTTTCTTTCATTTCAGCATATGTGAAATTCAGTTTTCTTTACTTCATGCTGATTGGCCAATTGGTCCAGAAAATTAAATGTTAGATCTGCCATTTCCTAATTAAACGAGCATTCATCCTTTCATTAGTGCACTATTTTTACATGCATCCTTTTTTTTAACCAATTGGATTCTGTTCATGCTTGAAGGCGAACTCAGAAGAAATAAATGCAGTCAAGTACATTTGAGTCATATTTTATTGGAAAATGTTATTTTCCAGTCTCTGGCAGGCACAGTTTTACAGTTTATTTCAGATAACACTTTACCCATAGGCTCTCACTCAGATTCACAACTATATGTGGATGGTCATGCAACAATATCTGAGCAAGAACAACATACAATTTTCCTCAATGAAGTATTTTTTACAATTATATTTTTCATCTTCTCTGGCAATTCACTCATTTGTAGCTATTCAAGTGCAACCCTTACTAAATAAGGAGATTTATAGGAATATTTGGGCAACCTACTTTTATGTACACGGAGAGCATATGCACCAAGACAAATTCCTTGTGTGTCCAATCACACTTAGCCAATAAAGAATTCTGTTCCATTCCATTCCATTCACCCCCACCCATATTGCTTATCTACTCTCTGCTTATCTACACTCAAAGTGTTATTTGTGATTAATTTTGACGAACATGTTTACACTTCTGCTGGCACAATTCTAGTTCTATCCAGATGAGGGAAAGACACCGTAATGCTTTTTCGAAGTACACACACATGTTGTTTGAATGATGCCATTTTCTCTTGTATAAAAAAGGAATTAGCCAGCTACCCCTCTGCCATTCCAATAGGTGGTACTGCTCTGAACTGGGTGATAGTCCGATGCTTCCTGGTATTGTTGCTTCTTGGGGCCTTGCATCTCCTTCTTCTCTCTACAGATCTCTCGCAACCTAGGAAAGATATACAGTGAAATGATCTTTGTGAATGGCTTTGTGCACTGTGACCCACATCCTGGCAATGTCTTGGTGAGGAAGTGTCCAACTACAGGCAAGTCGCACATTATACTTTTGGATCATGGACTCTATCAGGTATGTAGCTGGCTTGTCAAACAGATGGAAAGATAATGAAGATTGGTTTTGTCATTAAGCAGCAACATCTGACCACCTGTGGGGAGAAATATTTTTAGTATGGCAGAAAAGAGCAAGCTATTTCCATGAGGTGCCCTTTCTGCCAGCAGGAGATAGATATTGTAGTAATGCCAAGAGCAGCTCAGCCAAAAAGTAACTGACCAGCCTATTGGAAAGATGGGCTGGACTAAGGTTGGGCAAACACAGTTCTAGACTGCACAGGAAAGAAAGCAGTGTTAACATTTCACCTGGAGTTTGAAGGCAAATTTAGGATATAAGAGATGTTCTTGACTGAGAGATTTGTTGATTGGAGGCTACCCATATATATATGGATAGCCTCTCTCTATATATAAATGTTTTAAATAAATACATTTTTAAATAAATAAGAGATGCCACACATGCTCACCCAATGCTCCAGAATTTAAGTCAACTGTCCATGTTGGTATGAAACAAGTGACCCAGGCCATTTAATTCTTCAAGAGCAATCTGTACATGAGTCCACAGACTGTTTAACAATACTTTGTGCCATTGTTTTTCTTAAGGTCCTGACAGACAGCTTCCGCTTGGATTACTGCCGACTTTGGCAAGCCCTGATCAAGGCAGACATAAAGCATATTAAAAAATACAGCCAGCGCCTGGGAGCAGGTGATCTGTACCCCTTGTTTGCTTGCATGCTTACTGCACGTTCCTGGGAATCAGTCAACAAAGGCATTGATCGTTTGCCCGTCACAAGTAATGAGGTACATTTTCTTGGGATTAAAAAATGGGTGACACACAAAAATGTCATGCTGACGATTCACTGCTATCTCAGATAGAATAAGCCTGGCAGCTTACATATTACACTGAATCTGCTCTCTTCTAATTGCCCAATAACAGTTTCAGACTGAGGACCAGCATTTCCAAAATTGGACTTGGGGTTTTCTGCATAAAATGCATACTGCCTTTCAACTGAGTTACCAGTGTAAACTAGCTCTTGTGCTATATTTTTTAATAAAGTATAATATATAGTGTAATAATTTAATATTTAATATAGCCTTGTGCTGTATATTTAATGTAATATTTTAATATAGTATATACATATTTTTAAAATATTAAAAATATTTTAATATAATATTTTAATGAATGAAAGTGAGTATACATGTCCCAGGATAATGTTACAGGATCTAGTCTGAGTCGGTCACTGGGACCAGAAGTTTAGTCTTCTGACCTTTCAGATTCATGCTGGAGCCCATCTTCAGGGAACTTCTCTCTATCAGTGTGTGCTTCAAACTATTCTGTGTGTGGTATTTATATGGTGTCTGGTTGTGGGTGGCTTTTTAGTTGTTGATTAGGTATTGATGGCTGACTAAAATAATATTTTAATGTAGTTATTTAAGGTGTCAGGCTTGGACCAAGGAAATTGGGGTCTAAATCTCAACTCAGCCCCGAAACTCATTGCATGGCATTAGACCAGTTGCTCCCTTTGAGCAAAGCTTCTCTTCCTGTCTTGTACAGATACAATTAAGGGAGGCCTCCTATACAAGCTGCTCATTAAATGCACTTAAATAAATAAAGGCCATCAGGATTATCATATAGGAAACTCAAAAGTTCTTTTTAAAAAGGGGACTTAAATCAGAGATAAAACAGATGCTTTGTGTAATCAAAAAGTTTTCAGATTTTGCATTTCCCCTTGAACCTTGGGTTCTCTAGGAAATATCCCTGTCTACTACCTTGGAAATCTTCTGTTGACAGGGCTTAGAATGTGAATCTCTTCCTTCCTGGTCTCCCCTACATTTCTGATCTGATTATTCCAGGATGTAGAAATCCGGACCAATGCTGCTACTTACTTACCTCAGATCACTAGGCTTCTCAGCAATGTTCCTCGTCAGATGCTGCTGCTGCTGAAGACCAACGATTTGCTCAGGGGGATTGAATCTGCCCTGCAGACACGGGCTAATGCCAGCTCCTTCCTCAACATGTCTCGCTGCTGCATACGAGCTGTTGCTATGTAAGTCCCCATTCCCATAAGTAGGATTCTTTTTTTCCCTTTTTACACAAAAAATCCATAAAAAATAAAATAATAAAAATTAAAATAAAATAAAATAAAAAATCCATAAAAATCAGAAAATAAAATAGAGGCTGAATAATCAAGACCTTGTTGGTGATCCAAACTCTGTCAAGGACCTTGGAGTACTCATCTCTAAGTGCTAGGGCCCACTGTAACTACATAGCCAAAAAGGCAAGAGTTATTAACCTAATCTTACGTAGCTTTTTCTCTGGTAATATCACACTACTAACGAGAGCATACAAAACATTTGCGAGACCAATACTTGAATACAGCTCATCAGTCTGGAACCCACATTACGTATCTGATATTAACACAGTTGAGAAAGTCCAGAAATATTTCACAAGAAGAGTTCTCCATTCATCTACTCGTTGCAGAATACCTTATGCCACCAGACTTGAAATTCTAGACCTAGAAAACCTAGAACTACGCCGCCTTCAGTCCTATCTAAGTATAGTATATAAAATCATACATTGCAATGTCCTACCTGTCAATGAATACTTCAGCTTCAACCATAACAATACAAGAGCAAACAATAGATACAAACTCAAGGTTAATCACACCAAACTAGATTGCAGGAAATACAACTTCAGCAACAGAGTGATCAATGTCTGGAATACTCTACCTGACTCTGTGATTTCTTCCCCAAACCCCAAAAACTTTAACCTTAGACTGTCTACTATTGACCTCACCCCTTTCCTAAGAGGTCTGTAGAGGGCATGCATAAGCGCACCAACGTGCCTACTGTCCCTATCATATTGTTTCTTTTATTTTTCTTATATGTATCCATGTATTCATAATTATGTTTTTACTTATACCTATTATCTTGTAAGCAATTGACAAACCAAATAAAATAAAAAATAAATAAGGGATTTCCTGTCATTGATACATGTAGATGTTGTCTTTTTCTCTAATCCAACAAGTTAAGTTAGCCATTTTAGCAAGTTCCATTAGCTTCACCAACCTTTCCTCCATTACCAAATCTCTCCATCTTTGTGCATGTAATAATCTCAGTTATTATATACAAGACAATCTGGTTTTGTTTTCCTGTTACCCATCAGTCTCCCATAAGTAGAAATCTGAACTATTTACTGATGTTGTGATTCCTGTTTGCAATGACTTTAAAATGCAGAAGTTACAAAAGTCAGCTTGGTGCATTTTTTCCATGCAGTAAACAATCGTTGTCATAAAAAATATTTATTCATTTTATGCAAATATGTTCAAAGAGATATTTTGCTACATGAGTGGGCATTTATGAAGTACTTCTCCAAATCATTAAAGTAGCTATTCCCAGCTATCTAAACAAACATGTAGCTATTTCACTTCCATTTTTTCCAATTGAAACAAAATGGACATGCCATGCATATGGAAACAGCTGGGACCAGCTTACAAAATAGTGGTGTGAGTTTGGAAAAAAGCACAGCTGCTTCACTGATTCCAACTGTTAATTTGTATATCTTTCATATTGTTGTGAAATGCCTCTTTCAAAGCATTTGTCCATTCGTGATATTTATTATCTGCTGTTGTCTTGAAACAGCATAAGGAAATTCAATTAAAGTGGAGAAAATTGCTTACGGAGTTGTAGACATAGCATACCATTCATCACTTGCAGAGAATACAAAATGGGGCTTGAGGGTGTTTGGTTTCTTTCTGTGGAGGTATTTCTGTTTTACCTGTTATCTTCATCAGTCTTGTCTCCTCTCCTGTTCAGTCTTACCTGTTCTCTCCATCCCCACCTTCAAAGTAGTTCTGAAGAGTCTGTGCTTCCTCTCACTGGTTTTTTTCTACACAAGATTAAATAATTTATTTTCTTCTTCTTCTTTGTATTTATCTTTGTTGCACTCATTCTTCTTATAAAGCATGGAGTAATTGGAGAACTTAATGCAACGGTAGATGAAGAGACACACTTCGAGTCTTATATGAGAGGATTCTCCAACCTTAGCAACTTTACGAGTTGTGGACTCCAACTCCCAGCTATGCTGTCTGAGGAATTCTGGGAGTTGAAGTCCACAAGCTGTAAAGTTGTTAAGGTTGGAGATCCTTACCATATGAGAAGAGCCACTGTGTAAGTTAGTACACACTACATATGTTGTACTCAGCTGAAATTACAAAATAGTTTGTATTTTAGAAATGGTTCCTTTCTGGGGGTATTTTATTGTTACTTTATAAGGCAGTTAATGCATTTCTTTTTGTGTTTTGCTCAGGTATCAAAGGAGCAAGAGTAACTCGCTGTTCAGAAAGGCTCAAATATCCCTTTCTGAGGCCTTGAGCTTGTGGCAGATAAATTTATATGAACTGTTTCTATGGCTGAAAGTGTCCAGGCTGGGAAGCTGGGTCATTGCTTTCTTGAAGTGGATGCACAGTTCTAAGTAACTGAACAAGGTGAATTTCGACTTGCTTTCCCAATGGTAGCATTCACTTCTTATTTATTTTTCCTGTAGCGTTTTTGGTATTTCTTCATGTATACTGTATATGGTGCTATAAATTCATTGTATTTTGCAGGGTCATTTTTGTAAAAATAGGAGATACAAAATGGCAGCTAGAACTAAAAGAAGCTAGAAACTTGCATTTCCAAATATAGTTCAGGGGAAGTGATAGGCCTTTGAAAGTCCTCCAGGTAAAATCTCAATGACCCAAATTAATTTTTATAAGGCCATTTTTTTTTTAGAAAAAGGGGGAAATTAAAGTATGGAACACAATTTTAAAATCTGCAATGAACAGTGAGCTTTTAGTAGTACCTTATGGTCATCTTCTCCAAGTTTTACTTTACTGTATAGTCTATGTTTTAGACTATAACTACAGTTAGCCAGTAGGCAAATATTACCTGAAGTTCAAACCATGTTGAAAATATCAAGTTGAGTAGGATTGTCCTTTGGGTTTCTTGAGCTGTTGTACTACTTCAGGGGTCTCCAAACTTGGCAACTTTAAGACTTGTGGACTTCAACTCCCAGAATTCTCCAGCCAGCTATGCTGAAGTTGAAGTCCACAAGTCTTAAAGTTGCCAAGTTTGGAGACCTCTGTACTACATGATAGTCATATTAATATATTCTCATCTCTCCTGAAAGATGTGAAAACAATGGACAAGGAACTAGAGCCAGGATTATTGAATAGAGGGATTTTTGGAGGGAAGGAAAGCTTAGGGTTGAAGATCTGTTTCATAACAGACTTTTAAATTGTGAGTTTGGGTCATTTTTTTGTATATTCTTTTTTGTCATAATCACAGAAATATGAGCCTTGTTTGAAACGTAGAGAATGAAGGCAATGTTAAATATCAACTTATTTGTTTCAAGAATTCATTTCCAAGTCAAATATTCATTATGTATATATTTGTAGGGGAAATATCCACTCATTTCTTACACAGAATGCAAGTAATACCCCTCCTCCCCAAATAATTCTATTTATTTCACTTTCCCTATGGAGAATTTTTTTTTATTAAAACATAGTAAACATGATATAAAATGTAACATGGTCATTGAGGTTATTATCTCAAAAACCTCTGCATAACAGAGGTAACAATAACATGTATTATGTCAGGGTTGGGATATAATAAATTATTAGCAAAGTCTCAACTTTTATAAAAGTGGTATGGGAACGTAAGAATTATTTTATTGTAGGAAATAGTAGCCTTTTTCTATATTAATAAGGATACATCTATTTAAATAATTATTTTCAACCAACTAATATAAATAAAACTTTATACATAGAAATCTATGTTTAATTATTTTGCTGTGTGTGGCAGAGTATTTCTTGTTACATTTTAAAAAATGTACAGTAGGTTCTTGGTGAGATCTTCCATGGGATCAGAAGTAGTGATGTATCAAATACTAAAATTATACAAGTCACGACAAAATTTTAATCACTATTTCTTTAAATATAAATATTAGGCATAGTTGTATCTGATTGTAATGTCAGCATTTTATTTGCCAAACCACGAGCCTATTAATTAACAAATGAACTGCCAGTTACCATTCTAGTTTTCAAAAATGTGAAACAAAATGTGTTAAAGCTTAATTGGAGCATTCATTGGATCCTGCCTCACTCAGTTCCAGAATAAAATATCTGATTCATAACTGCTGGAATGTGGAACTTATTTACTCAATAATGTCAATTTCAATAAAATCCTTCAAAACGTTCATTCTTTGTTCCATCGTGTACATTGCCAAGCATCTCTCTTGTTTATTTGTTCATTGTACAAACAAAAGGTATACGGGGATAGCCCCAGGCTCAGCTTGATCTTACTGTTTTGCCAAACAGAACAGTGTGCAGTCACAGTTATTGTTTATTTTTCTTCTGTCCTCATGAGTATAATACAACAGTGTATCACTTATACAAGGCTTAGGAGGCTGCTTTGCACAAGGTCAGACTATTTGTTTCTATGTGTGCTCTCACCAGTTCTCCAGGATCTCTAGCTGAGACCTTTCCTATCTCTTGAGACCTGATCCCTTTATGCGCCCTGTGATTATGAAGCATCCACCATTTTTGAAGTAGGTGCTGCCAAAAACTGATAGACACCATCATCAGGTCAAGAATAATACCCTCCATTACTGCAACAATGGACTTCCAGTTCGGAATGGGACAACTTGCCTCAGTCAACTCACTGTGGCCAGTTCACCAGGGCCAACATGTCAGGGGACAACTCGCCACAGTCAACTTGCCATGGGACAACTCACTATAGGACAATTTAACAATTCAATTTAATTATTTAAAATAAACAAAAGTTTTCGTCATTCACATTTCATTTTTGTCCCTCTTTTTGCATCCTTTCGTTAATTATCTATTCCACCATTTCTTTGATATTAGTTTAACTCCTGCCCTGCAGCAAATTGTCCCGTGGCGAGTTGTCCTGCTGTGAGTTGGCTGCGGCAAGTTGACTGTGGCAAGCTGGCTGTGGTGAGTTGGCTGCAGTGAATTGTCATAGACCTTTCCAGTTCCCCTATTGTGTTAGAATCAGTGCTTCCAGACTAGGACAGCAGATATCTGTGTCCACAGAGGAACTGCATAACAGTTCTTCAAACCTAAAGGATTATCATGTATACCAGGGCTTGATCCAGGGAAATTTTGAATGCGAGACCATACTTCACCCTAGAATATGACCCCATTTTTCTAACTATTACCTAGCCTTTAATGAACATTATCTGTATGTAAAATGTTGAAATGCCATTTAAGGAAATTGGAGATTGGAATATTGTTGGGAAAACTAGGAGATCTAAATGGGCAGAAGGGAGCATATCCTTAAAATGGCCTGATAATTCCTAACAAGCAGCAAAATGGTCAACCATTGCTCATTTCTCCTAAGGGAGATATTTCCTAGACATTTATTTCATGTCAAGAAGATTTTTTTGAACTAGAATTGCTCTATCAATTGTTTTGCATTTGTATGAAATTAACTCACTGTATGGAAATAAGTGTAATTTTGATCATTAATCTCTAATTTTCTATTTTTAGTTACATATTTAAAAAGTGATTGGTTCTATACGTTTGGTCCACTTCACATTTTGGGTCAGACTAGTCAAAATCAACTTTTTTCTATTCCAGGTCTTTGAATAATTTATTTGTGTTTGCAAGGGATTTCTTTCCAGGTATCTGTTATTTGCACAAGTCTTTGAATTCCAAGGTTAAAATTCAAGGGAATATTTTATTTAGAGTGTGTCTCTATTAACTCCCTCTCCTGGTCAAAGAACATTATGTCAACTGATGTCAAAAATAAACATGACTTGCAAGTCTTGTTTGAAGCGTATTTCTGATGACAGTGCAGTTTTTTTAAAAAAAGTAAGCCATTCAAATTTTCATCAAAAGTCATTTTTAAGAGAGCTTTTGGGACATTTCATAATAGTATTTTCCAACTGTAACTAAGCTGTAAAATAATCACACAGTCAACATTTGCTTATTTATGCCTCCTTTCCCTTTTTATTTTCTAAATCTGCCTCACGTTATAAATCTCAGAGACAGTTTTATCAGAACTTTTCTCACCTTCTGTACAGAAAGAGTCTCAGTGAAACTCTTCCTTAATTATGCCAGGTATAAGCTGAGTGGGAGAATTGCTTTGACAGGTTTTCAAGACTAAAATCAAGCCCTGTGAGGCTCATAAAAAACAAGAACCACTTACATTTTTGAAAAGATTTTTATTGCTAGTAGGGCAGTATAACAGAATGTTGAAAGCATTTCTTCCACCCAATTTATACCTAGCATAATTAAGACAATATTGCTCTTTTTCTCACCTTTCCCTCTTTTGGGCTGTCTGTCTCTTTGGCAACAGTCTCATTTCCTCCTCTGTCTTCTTGGGGTCTATTAGGCTTCTTACTATAGGTAGCACTGCAAGCACCACCACTTTTCTATCTACATCTGACCCAAAGTGCCAGAGTTCTGCTGTTTCATAACTCTGAAAAAGGCAGCAAGGCCATGCATGGTGACTCTAGCCTTTCAGATATTTTCAGAACTTGCAAGGCTTGGATTTTCAGGAGGGATGAAGTGTATTCCAGAGGATTAAGAGACAGCTCAGTTCAGATGGTTTGTGCAAGAGAAAGAGGGTCAAGACAGCCCCAGTAGTATAGGTGATGTAGATAGCAGTGTGGTTTAGCTTGCCAAGATTCTTCCTAGAGGTGTGGAACTGTAAAGAAATCAACGTGGAAATTACTGTGTGTTTTTCTCTGTTTTGGGAACCTGACAAAGGGGAATGGAAGTACAAGAGTTGGCTATGGTAACTATGGCATTCTAGACATAAGATTTAGCCATAATAACTAATATCCATTATTAGTTTTACAAAAACAATTCTACTTAAAACTGTTTAATTTGGGGACATCATCAAATTGTAGATAGATAATCCCACAGATTAACTATATACTGTGCAAAGAACAACCTGTCCTGAACCTCCCTCTGTTCAGCCTTGTTGAATGACCCTGAGTTCTATTAATATAATGGCCGGAGAAAATATACTCTCTGCAACCCATGATTTCATGTATTCCTGACTTGATATACTTTATTAAATATTACTATATTTCCAGTTTTGCACATTGCATTTCTAGATGTGTATAGAGAAATTAGCACATAGAAGAAGGTCACAACCCATTTACTATCATTCCACAGTACAGCACAGGGAATAAGGGATTTAAATTACAGAAAAGCAGATTCTATCTGAACATTAGAAAAACCTTTCCAACTGTAACTGTTCCTAGCTTTCTAACTATTTGATAGTGGAACCAATTACCTAGAGAAGCAGCGAAATCTCCTTAGCTGTGTTCAAGCAAAAGTAAAAAAGTATCTGTCAGAGCGTCTTTAATTTCCATTCTCGCACTGAGCACAAGATTGGATTTGATGCTTTGTCCAGCTCTTATGTGACCCTTGCTTGCCTCCAGTTCCTCATAGTAGAATTTCTTTATCAATCTTGATTAGACATTCTATCAATAGTTGATAGATGAATAGTTAACAGCTGGATGATTCTGGATCCTGCAACAGCTTTCATTTACTCTCTGGACTAAGAACTAACTATCTGGATATATAAAAAGTTAATATTTCTGGAGCCCATTTATATCAATAATGGTGATGGGAATGCTTAATAGGGCCGTGTCATGTACCGTGTTTCTCCAACAATACGGCCTCCACCAATAGGAAGGCCCAGCATGTTTTATCGGCATAAAATCAAATTAAGCCCCTCTCCCAAATTAAGGCCTATATTAAACATGCGAAATGGGGGGGAATGGCGGGGGTGTGTGTGCTTGCTGTTAGGAAGTACTTTTGTTGCATACCTGGATACGGTGCTGCCTGCGTTGACTTTGGCGTTGGTGGGGCACTTTGTATCAGGAGACCTTCCTCCACCGTTGCTTTCCCTTCTCCCTTGCTGCCGCGGCATTTAGAGCAATGCCGTGGCATTTGGCGCAGCCACGCACAGGCAGCCAGGGCGCCTCCCTGCAACCGGAGCCCGGCGGAGAGACACTCGGCTTCAGGCGCTCCTTTCGCCACCTTCCCTTCCCCTTCAAAGGCAAAGCCAATTCTTTTAAAAAATGACACCCTACTACCGGTATGACAAAGCCTCCCCTGCCCGAGAGGGCAGCCCAACCCCACATGGGGAGGTGAATCTCTCGGGGCCGCAGCGCAGGATCGGCCCACCCCAGGAGAAGCACCCAGCCGCCATCTCTGCCTGGCGTCGGGCAGAGCGTGAAGAACTTTGCCTGGGGTGCCCAGCGCAGCTGACAGGCGGGCCCTCCTTCCCGGCAGCAGAGCTCTCACCAAGGTAGTGAGAGCCTCCCCGCCGTACCCTCCGCTCATCCCGTCAGGGCCGCGCCAGAGCCATGTGGGCTGGGTAGATCTGGGAAAGCAAGCCGCGGGTGCACGCCTACCTGCCAAGCAAAAGAGCCGGGCCGACCCAAGCTTGGCTTCCTTCCCAAGTCCTTCCAGCCCGAACCTGAAGGGGCCACCGGGAGTGGCTGCCTGAGGCAGTGATAGCGCCCACCCATCCGTGGACAGGGAGGCAAGGCGACGGCCTGCATCGCATCCTCCGAGCTGAGCCCCGCTGAGTCAGCGCCTCTGCCTGATGCCCGTTCCACTGCAGCGTTTGGAGCTGCTCGCACATTTGGAGATGTGTGGGGACAGGGACGGGCTGGGCGAGGGGTGGAAAGGATGGGCAGCTTCGGGCTCTCTCTGCCAGCCAGGGAAGCAGCGCTGCCATTACCTCGCCTCCCTGTCCGCAAATTAAATTTGTGAGTTTGCTTGCTAGCAAATTTTATGTGACAGACTCAGATAGCCAATGACAGAAAGATAGATCTCTGAACCTGTGATTCTGTTAGCAACTCAATCTGCCTGCTCGTTTTGCCTGATTTTGGGTAAAAGTTGTTCTTTTTTTATAAAAAAATCAATATTTACATAAATATAATATTTACATACAAGCCATCCCCAGCCAGTCACATGACCACCAGGCCACGGCCACAAATTAGGCCACACCCAAGAACCGATTGTTAAGAAATTTGAATCTCACCCCTGTCTCTGTGTGTTTGTGTGTGTCTGTCTATGTGTGTGAGAGATAGATAGATAGATAGATAGATAGATAGATAGATAGATAGATAGATAGATAGATAGATAGATAGATAGATAGATATAGATATAGATATGTATATTCTATACACACACACACACACACACATATATATATCTTTGGTTATTCGGGTTTTCTCCTGTGTAAGATTGGAAGTATCTAGGTAATGTTTCGATGAAGTCTCATTCCTCATCTTCAGGCTTGTGTCTTTGGCTCTGTGCAGACACAAGCCTGAAGATGATGAATGAGACTTCATCGAAACGTTGCCTAGATACTTCCAATCTTACGTGGGAGAAAACCTGAATAACCATGTATATGTATATGTATTCTACCACCAACATCAGCAAGCCACCATCGGTCAAAATTCATATTAGCGGTCCCTGGGATCTAAAATTATGAGTTTGGTGGTCCCTGAGGTCCAAAAGGTTGGTGACCCCTGCTATAAATCAATTTAGACAAGAATGTTAAATAAACTGGCACCAAAGTTTACAATTTTTGTTGTAGTAGCAATTTCCACTTCAGTTCCTTGAAATGTGTAAAGCATTTGTGGGTCAAATAATAAACAGTTCAAAAGAACACAACTTTTGTTCTTCTATCGGCACAATGTTCAAACTAATCTAATACCTGACCTTAACTACTACATGTACCAATGTATTCCATAAATTATATGAAGTACTCCTTTTTGTTTGTCCTGAATTCTCAGTAAGTTTCATTGAATGACTCAAAGTATTAAGCCCTGAACAATATAATAAATCCTCCTCCTCCTCTTATAATTAATAATTTTAATTAACATTTATTATATCTTCTGGCCCAAAGTGGATGAATCATAGGAGATGTATAATTTCCCAAATCACCCCAAAAGTTAGTTGTTTGGTAAAATGTAGCTGTGGGTGATTGCAAATTTGATTAGCACTACTTAAAGGTTTATGAACCCTTTTAAATTTGTAATATTTCTGCATCAATATTACCTAAAATATGTTCTGTTGACAACATGTCCTAAAACTAGATAAAGGCAACTCAATTAAATAAATGAGTCAAAATATTATACTTGTTCATTTATTGATCACAAATGGTCCAAAGCTAAGGTAAAAACTCTTATCTAGCTTCAGAACTTGTGTAGCGAACAGATAACATTTTAGTTTAGTTCTTATGACTTCATAAATCTGCCTGTTTATTTAGTCTGTGACTGTGGGCTAATTGACTTCAGAATTGGAGATGCTTAACATTAAGTGCAGAAACTGTTTTTCTGTAATGGAGTACTAGAATTTCTTCAACATTTTTTTTTTAGAAAAACTGGTGTCTTCTCTTTAAACTCTGGGTCAGTTTTAAGGATAAAATTTTATAGAATTTAAATTGGAATTTTATTTTACTGTTAGATTTGTTGTTTTATTTGGAAATGTTATTTTCAGATTGTTTAAAAGCAGGCATTTGAACTACCAGTAGATGATTTGGCAGAAATGTAATTTAAAAAAAAATCAGTCTGTACTAAGAACTGTTTAAAGGAAAGTCTGTGCATAGCATTCTACATGAGGACATGTGGTGTGTGTGCGTTTTTATGTGTGTGTGTGTAGGCATCAATATGCTCATTAATTTATAAAAACAAAGGCTAAAATATATTTTAGACAATTCATTCCATTCCATTCCATCCCATCCCATCTTAATATATTACATTTTGTACAGAAAAAATGGATTCTATGGTACAGTATTAATACTGTATTGCTGCCATCTTCTACTTGACCCCTAGATATGTTGAACTATGGGTGTTTTAGTCTGTCACACCTGGCAGGAGGTTGAAAAAGACTGATATATTGGCTTTTTTGTGGTCTCTCTGAACCCTTTCATTCTCTCATCTCCAAACTATTTTCAGACACATTTGTTCCTTGCTTCTTCTTATTCTTATGCCCCAAGAGAATAATCTATCAGCAGTCTACTGGCATCAACAAGCAGGGTATTAAAACAGCAAGGACTGAGCAAGAACAAAGCAGTACAAAAGTAAGGGAAACCCAGAAGTATATTCATTTCCTGTGCAATCAATGGAAAATATAGGATCATAATAGAACGTGTATTTAGAGAAATCTGAAAAAATAGAACATGTTTCAATAAAAAAAGCAGACAATTGTTTTAAGACTTAACATTAGAAGTACATTATTACTTAGTCAGGTGCCATCAAATTGGATTTAACTCCTGGTGAATATATGAACACCATTTTCTCCTGATTCTGGTGACAATCTTGGAATTCTTCTCCTGCCATTCAACCTCTCTGTTGCCTTTTCCTTCTTTTTCTGCCATCCTTAACTTTGCCAAGCATTATACACTGTATATTTCAAATTCATTATTTATTTGTATCAGATGCCCAAAGTATATGGATTTCTGCCTGCCATCAGCCTTTAAATGGTCCAAGGATTGGTTCTTATTGCATTTTAAGGATACACTTAGTAACCATCTACCAAATCCATAACTTCAAGGTATCAGTCTAAATTTTCTCACCCTTTCTGAATATCTATAGGATATTAATGGAACAACCATTGCTTTAAGTATTTTGATCATTATTGACACTGAACTGTCCTTATTTTCATGATCTTCTTTAAGTTTGTCATTGCTTTCCTCTCGAAGATAGATTTCTTTTTATACTTCCCAATGAGTTTTCAATTTATCTACTATTTTAATTTCCTCAAAATCAAAATGTAAATTCTGTAAGATACAAGCTGATGTTACATTTTCTTAATATTTAACATTGACTCTGTTTTTAATTTTTTTATTGATTATATATCAATGTTTTTTTGTCAAATTCTTACAAGAGTATTTATTTTCAGCTGATAAAGTGGTTATGTCAAATCTACCTCTTATTTTGATTCCAGCTGTCATTCCTTCCATTCCTTCTATTCTTCTATCTGCTGGATATATTAAATGTCATGGAAACCATATGAATCCTTATCTACTTCCTTCCTTTATTCTGAAACACTTTATTTCCCCCAATTCAGTCCTTATGGTAGTTTCTTGCTCACCATAAAATTTCATCAGAAAAATAATTTAGATATCTATTGGCCTTAATCATTGGTGGGATTCAAATAATTTAACAACTGATTCACCCAGAGTCAGGTTGGCTGTTGTGGGAGGCATGGGCCAATGTGACCCTGGGCAAACTGGTTGTTAAATTACTCCCCTCCCTCCCATTATCAAAGTGGATCCTGGGTGCTGAGAGCTGTGCTACAATGGAGAAACAGGCAACAGAGTGGCTGCCACAAGGGAAGGAGGAGGAGCAGGGAGAAGAAAGAGGAAAAGTGGCTTTTTCCTTCTCTCGCAAACCAGCTGAATCTCACCACGGTCTTAATGTATTCCACAATCTAATTCGACCTACATGGTCAAAAGATTTCTGGCAATCTTTTTCTCTCTACATCTTACATTTAGCTATCCAATCTTATATCCCCCTGACTTTCCTAAATCCTGCCTCTTCGCCTGGTTTATGGTTTTATTTATGCTTTTGTGTGTTTTAAGCAAAATGTCATTTGTGTCAGGAATTATTACAATAATTCAATAAATTGTTTGTTCCTTTTCATCTCCTTTCTTTGATACTGATATAGTCACCAATGTTTCCCCAATCTTTATGCCACAGAGCGTTGCTGTAATTTGTGAATTCTCCTATATCTATCTTTTCCAGTACATATTCTGATCTTTTCAAATACAGTACATGCCGTTTTCTTCCATATTTGTTAACATGGTACAGTTAGCACTTTAATTGGCTCATTTCCTGAAGGTTTGAGAACTTAAGTGGGTATTTTATTTGTCTCTGCTGCTTTGCAGATTGATTGGGTTACGTATTGTGTGTCATTCCCCACTTTATAATGAAGTCAGAAACATTCTCTAAAAATGTTTCTGCCTTTCTATAAACTTGTTTACAAAGTGTTTCAGTTAACTATTGTTTTCATTTGATCTCAATTGCTTCTCCCAGCTTTCTTTTATGTTTATTTTTCAGTATTCCTACCTTACCTACAAATGTCTATGATTTCTCTGATTTCCCTCCCTTCTTAAATGCATTTTAGACAGATTGCATGTTTGCTTAATGTTTACATTCAGTCATCCTATGTCCTTCTCACTGTTCATGTTTTTTGTCCTCTGCCTTTCCCTGGATATTATGAAACTTTGATTTCAAAACTATTTGAATCTTTTCCTCTTTGAAATTTTAAGACACCCCCGCCCCCGCTTTATTTTTTTTAGGACATATCTTTTCCCATAGTTTCCCAAATTGGGCATAAAAGAAGCAAAACAAATGAGTTGCTTAATCTGACTATATATTTCAACTATGTTTCCTAGGTTGCATCCTGCAAACATCTTTAAAATTCCAAGTTTAGCACATAGATTTTAACCAGTAATTCATGTTCTATAAACTGCACTATGTTAGTTGATTGGATTGCATATCTCTATCTGCAAATTACATAGACTTTTTGGTTCCAATGTTGTCTATCAAAATTAATTCTCTTATCCTGCAATGTTGTATTTCCATAATAGAATAGAATAGAATTCTTTATTGGCCAGGTGTGGTTGGACACACAAGGAATTTGTCTTGATGCATACGCTCTCAGTGTACACAAAAGAAAAGATACATTCATCAAGAATCATAAGGTACAACACTTAATGATAGTCATAGGGTACAATAAGCAATCAAATCATACTAGGAAACAGTCAATATAAATTGTAAGGATATAAGCGACAAAGTTACAGTCATATAGTCACAAGTGGGAGGGGATGGAAGATAAGGAGTGATGAGAAGATCAATAGTAATAGTAGCGCATACTTTGTAATAGTTGGACAGTGTTGAGGGAATTATTTGTTTAGCAGAGTGATGGCTTTTGGGGAAAAACTGTTCTTGTATCTAGTCGTTCTGGTGTGCAGTGCTCTAAAGTGTCGTTTTGAGGGAAGGAGTTGAAACAGTTTATGTCCAGGATGTGAGAGATCTGTAAATATTTTCACAGCCCTCTTTTTGACTTGTGCAGTATACAGGTCCTCAATGGAAGGCAGGTTGTTTTTTCTGCAGTCCTAATTATCCTCTGAAGTCTGTTTCTGTCCTGTTGGGTTGCAGAACCAAACCAGACAGTTATAGAGGTGCAGATGATAGACTCAATAATTCCTCTGTAGAACTGTATCAGCAGCTCATTGGACAGTTTGAGCTTTCTGAATTGGCGCAGAAAGAACATTCTTTTTTGATGACATCTTGATGACATTTTGATGTTAGGTGTCCATTTTAGGTCATGTGATATCGTAGAACCTAGAAATTTGAAGGTCTCTACTGTTGATACTGTGTTGTCTGGTATTGTAAGAGGTGGTAGTATGGGAGGGTTTCTTCTAAAGTCTACCTCCATTTCTACGGTTTTGAGTGTGTTCAGTTCTAGATTGTTCCGGTTACACCACAAGGCAAGTTTGTATAACCTCCTGTCCATATGCAGATTCATCATTGTTTCGAATGAGACCAATCACTGTTGTGTCATCAGCAAACTTCCGTATTTTAACAGATGGATAGTTTGAGATGCAGTCATTGGTATATAGGGAGAAGAGAAGTGGAGAAAGCACACAGCCTTGGGGAGGCCTTGTGCTAATTGTACAGGTATCAGATGTGATTCTGCCTAGCTTCACCTGCTGCTTCCTGTCTGTTAGGAAGCTTATGATCCACTGGTTGGTTCAGGTACCACTGGTTGGTTTAATTTACTTAGAAGAATGTCTGGAATGATGTTATTGAACGCTGAACTGAAGTCTACAAAGAGGACCCTTGCATAGGTATTTGGAGATTCAAGGTGTTGTAGGATGTAATGCTGAGCCATGTTAACAGCATCATCTGTCGATCTATTTGCTCAGTATGCAAACTGTATGGGATCTAACAGCAGATCCGTGATGGTTTTCAGGTAGGACAGCACAAGCCTTTCAAAAATTTTCATAACTACAGATGTTAGAGCAACTGGTCTGTAGTCATTCAGTTCCTTGATGGAGGGCTTCTTTGGCACTGGGATGATAGTAGAGCATTTGAAGCAGGAAGGAACATAGTACATCTCTCGTGATCTATTGAAGATTTGGGTGAAGATGGGGGCCAATTGGTCAGCACAGACTTTTAAGTAAGAAGGAGTTATCTTGTCTGGCCCTGGTGCTTTTCTTGGCTTTTGTGAAATAGATCTTGCACTTCTTTTCCTGTGATCACCAGAGGTTGTGAACCCAATGGGTCGGGGCCAGTTGTAGGAGGCTTGGCTGTTGTTGGTATGTTTGAGATGGGGGTTGTGGAGATAAGTGGCTGTAGTTTCCTTTCAAACCTGCAATAAAACACATTCAGGTCATCTGCTAGTTGTTGATTTCCTTCTCCCTGGGAAGGAGGTTTGCTGTAGTCAGTGATGTTTTCCACGTGTTTGCTGGTTCATTTGTTGAGAACTGATTCTTTAACTTTTCAGAGTAGCTTCTTTTTGCTGCTCTGATCTCTCTTGTTAATATTTCTGGCCTAATTGTATAGAATTCTGTCACGTTTTCTGTAGGCTTCCTCTTTGGAACGATGTAGCTGCTTAAGTTTAGCTGTGAACCAAGGTTTATTGTTGCTATATATTTGCAGGTTCCTTGTTGGTACACATAAGTCTTTGCAGAAGCAGATGTTCCTACGATTCTAGTTTCTTCAATTTGTCCAATTTTTGCATTCTAATCACAGCTGCTACATTTAGTGTCTCTTACAATCTGCGATAGAATCTTTAATGTCTTTAATAATCTATCATTTATTTTCAGATATCTTCCAATTTTAATAGATATAATCTGGTTGTTTACTAGGTTCTAGTCAAGCTCATACTTAGCAAAGTCAATAATACCTAAATTGAATAATACCTAAATTGGAGAACAACTGATTCTGACAAACATTAATCATATTAGCCCTATAAAATGAGAAATGGAAAAATAGGTAATAATCTGGACACACCAATTTTAAAAACTTAAAAAAAAAATCTATATTATTTCAAGGTTTATTAAGATAAAAGCAAGGCAAATCACAACATTAATAGACAAGGATTCTTAATGTGATGCCAGGAGCCCCTAAAATTTAAAATACAATTGACTTTTCTTGTAATCTTTGTATCACAAATTCAGGAATCTGTGCTAAGTAATTGAATTTAACTAGAGTTAAATTGAAATCTGCAAGAAATGCAATGGAATATAAGGCTGACCCCACTCCAGTCTGACCCCAGCCTACTCACTGACTAGATAAGCAAACAATTTTGTGACATTTTTAAAAACACTTTACTGACCTTTGCTGAGTATGACCTAACAGTATGCCAAGTCTTTCCCCATTTAACTTATTCCAGTCTTCTTTTTCATATATCCACCCTTTTCATATTAACTATCGTAAAAATTGGATTCCATCCCACAGTAACCTTTAGTGCAAGGCCCATTAAAATGACTGGGAACCCTGAAAAGTGTAGCAAATCATTTCACAGCAAGGCATGTGCAGTTCTGTTAAGATGGCATGTTAAGCTACAATGATATACCCGCATTACATCAAATTTCAAGCTTATTTAAAGAGGTCCAACTAATACAGCTTATATAATTCTATTTTATTTTATTGCACTGTGCATTTTCTGTTCTGTTCCAACCCATACTAATATACACAGCTTTAAAAAGTAAAGGGAACACTTAAACAACACAATGTAACTCCAAGTCAATCACACTTCTGTGAAATCAAACTGTCCACTTAGGTAGCAGCACTGATTGACAATCAATTTCACATGCTATTGTGCAAATGGAATAGACAACAGGTAGAAAGCATAGGCAGTTAGCAAGACATCCCCAATAAAGTAGTGGTTCTGCAGGTGGTGACCACAGACCACTTCTCAGTTCCTATGCTTTCTGGCTGATGGTTTGGTCACTTTTGAATGCTGGCGGTGCTTTCACTCTAGTGGTAGCATGAGACGGAGTCTACAACCCACACAAGTGGCTCAGGTAGTGCAGCTCATCCAGGATGGCACATCAATGCGAGCTGTGGCAAGAAGGTTTGCTATGTCTGTCAGCGTAGTGTCCAGAGCATGGAGGCACTACCAGGAGACAGGCCAGTACATCAGGAGACATGAAGGAGGCCGTAGGAGGGCAACCCAGCATCAGGACGTTACCTCCGCCTTTGTGCAAGGAGGGACAGGAGGAGCACCAAGATTGGCAAATTCACCACTGGCGCCCTGTGCTCTTCACAGATGAAAGCAGGTTCACACTGAGCACATGTGACAGATGTGACAGGGTCTGGAGATGCCATGGAGAACATTCTGCTGCCTGCAACATCCTCCAGCATGACTGGTTTGGCAGTGGGTCAGTAATGGTGTGGGGTGGCATTTCTTTAGGGGGCCACATAGCCCAATGTGGTCACCAGAGGTAGCCTGACTGCCATTAGGTACCGAGATGAGATCCTCAGACCCCTTGTGAGACCATATGCTGGTGTGGTTGGCCCTGGGTTCCTCCTAAAGCCCACAATGCTAAACCTCATGTGCCTGGAGTGTGTCAGCAGTTCCTGCAAGATGAAGGCATTGCTGGCTGATGAACTGGCCCACCCATTCCCCAGACCTGAATCCAATTGAGCACATCTGGGACATCATGTCTTGCTCCATCCAGCAATGCCACGTTGCACCACAGACTGTCCAGGAGTTGGGGGATCCTTTAGTCCAGGTGTGTGAGGAGATCCCTCAGGACCCTCCGCCACCTCATCAGGAGCATGCCCAGGCGTTGTAGGGAGGTCATACAGGCATGTGGAAGCCACACACACTACTGAGCCTCATTTTGACTTGTTTTAAGGACATTACATCAAAGTTGGATCAGCCTGTAGTGTTTTTTTCCACTTTAATTTTGAGTATAACTCCAAATCCAGACCTCTATGGGTTGCTACATTTGATTTCCATTGATAATTTTTGTGTAATTTTGTTGTTAGCACATTCAACTATGTAATGAACAAAGTATTTAATAAGAATATTTCATTCATTCAGATCTAGGATGTCTTTATTTTTGTGTTCCATTTATTTTTTTGAGCAGTGTAATAATACTATACATGAACAGCAAAATAAATCTGAAGGAGCTAAATATGCATTTACCTCTTTTAATCTCTGATTCAGAACTTGTGGTTCTGTTCAGAATTGAAAGGCATTTCTGCTTGGGTTCATGGTGAACTTTAACTGATTTTCTGCAATCCAGCCTTGTCTAATAGTAATAATAACTTTTTTTGGCATGAAATGAAATCTATCTAAGCAGCAAAAAAGCATTCAGAAGGGTCACTGTTATAACTGATAATAGTACTCTCATTGGAGAAGTGAAAAGATCACCTGGGAAGGAGACCAGACGAGTAGAACTGTGCTTTGGAATAAAATATCAAACAGAGGTAGATTTACAATACATGGATTAATGCATACTGTCTCTGCCCTCCATGTTTCCATGTGTGTCTTACCTCCACCTTAACCCTTATGAATTCAGCATAAATCTCTAAAATGAGATTCTAAATTCACTCCACTTACAACATTTAGAAGCATCTTGGTGTGGGGAGTGTCTATGGAGATTCTCCATCATCCAGGTCATGGTTGTCCCAAAGGTGCTTTTTCAAAAGGCAACTGAACTTTGTCTTCAAGGTGGAACAAACAAAGTCCGATTGCCTTTGAAAAAGCACCTTTGGGACAATGGCTGATGTCCTATGATGCTTCTAACTTATAAAAAGTAGGACTAAAATAGTAGCTTTTGTAAGATAAAGCGAAATGCCAGGAACTGTCAGATGTGTAAGATCAGGCTCACAGATGAAGAGTCAATGAAACTGATTTATTCTAAACATGACTATGCACAAGACTCTTCTCAACTAATGGTTAACATCTGCTTGGGGTTAGATAAGAGTCAATGGAATTCATGGGAGGTGGAATTTAGTTTGCTTGTAGCTACGTAGAGATTCTAGGTTTATCCCTCTTCTAACTCCACCCGCAGGTTTTGCCACTCCTTCTCCTACAGGAGCACAAGACTATATTGCTGCTGTTAAAGAACGTATAGTAAATAATATTTGTACTAATAAGCTGTTCAGTTTGGCTTAAAACATCTATCACATTGAAAGTAAATCCTGATACATAGTAAACATGGGCTGTTTTCCTAAGACTTTTGGTTTCAAAGCATAACAAGCAATTGCATTTCTCATATCCATTCTGTGGTAAAATCACCATTTTGATCCAGATCTTTCTTGATCCCTAACCCTCACCCACCATCTCCCATAAGACAAAATTAGAAGGGTCCCACAACTACACCTCCATGGAGAAAAGCATTCATCCTTTGCACAAAATACATTGGGGGGCAGGAGATACCAAGTTTTGTAGCTGGTTTTATTTTGGTGCACCGTTGCATCTTAATGAGCCAGATGGGCCTGTAGGAGGTGGTAGCCAGTTTTAACTTAGCCTTGGATAGTAAAAGTCGGTGGAAAAAGCTTTGAATACTTGCTAGCTGTGAGCAAGATGCAAATGTTCAATAAAACAGCTATGTACTCTCACTATGAAGGAATTAGCTGTTTCTTTAACAGACATTTTCAGTAAATGAGAACTAAAACAAGAGAATCACTAAATAGGCCTATTACTAAATGCCTATCAGCCTCTATCCATTGACACAGAAGAGAAGATCATCTATCTTATTTGGAGGAGCAGTAGATGAAAAATAAGATAACACTGCTTAATAATTTAGAGGGCAGATGAACTTTGCCTCTGTTCTAGCCCCAACTAAGGTTGTGGCGCTCAGCAATAAAGGAGCTGTTAAGTTAATGACTAAGAGACTGGATGCAAGCTGAGAAGTCACACAAATACAGTAAGATTCTGGGTACTTCCTAAGCCAGGGGTGTCAAGCTCGCGTTGTCGTGGCATCATCACATCCCCCTCGTTAAACTGTGTGTGAGTGTGGCCAGTGTGTGACGCATCCAGCCTGCAGGCCAGCAGTTTGACAGCCTTGTCCTAAGCAATGACAGGATTCTCGCCTAAGAATATATTTATAGAGAAGCAAGGTCAGGAGGAATAAATGAGCTGTTGGCTGATACGCATGTGAGAAAGGAAAAGTCATGCTGTGAACAAGAATTTTCAATTCAGAATAGAATTGGAAGAGATCTTGGTGGAGTTCTAGTCCAACTCTCTGAGGAGACCCTGTGCCATTTCAGACAAGTGGCTGTCCAGTCTTTTCTTAAAAACCTCCAGTGATGAAGCACCTACAACTTCTGAAGGCAAGCTGTTCCACTGGTTAATTGTTCTCAGTATTGGGAAGTTTCTGCTTAATTCCAGATTGATTAATTTCCATCCATTGTTCCTTGTCCTGCCCTTTGGGCTCTGGAAAATAAGTTGACCCCCTCTTCTTTGTGGTAGCCCCTCAAATATTGGAATACCCCTAGTTCTTCTTTTCTCTAGACTGGCCATATCTAAATCCTGCAGCAATTCTTCATATGTTTTAGTATCCTGGGCGTGAATCATCTTGCTTTGCTTCTTTGCACTTTTTCCAAAGTTTTATCGTCTTTTTTGTAATGTGGTGACCAAAACCGGATGCAGTATTAAGGTTTTATAAAGTGTATTAATACTTTACGTGATTTTGATTCTATGCCTCTGTTATACAACCAAGGATAGTATTAGCTTAAGGATTGTATTGCTATTACTTAAGAGTAGTAGCATCTCTTCTCTGCTCCATAGTGCTGACTCACACATACAATGGACAGTTATATAGATCCCCAAGCCCCTTTATTATGTCTTGAGTCAGGGAAATCCTTGCTGAGTATATGACATGCATCAAACTTGTTGAAATGTTTTGAAATGATACTTTAATGCAGGAGTGGTAAAGCCAACTTTATGTGCCTTTCTCACAAGTAACGAATCTGTTGTTGTTGGCTGGATTCCTCCCCATCCCCATCTTCTGACTCCACTTTTTTTTCTGGATGCATCATAATTCTGAGATGATACAGTTAAATAAGAAATATAATCAACACTGAATTCTTCAGATCTTGGTTCAGATAATTTCATTAATTCTCAATTTTAAAACAACCATGGTAGCCTTTTGAGGATCTTACTCATTAATCCTATAGGCTAAGGCTTGACTTGATACATAGGTTGTTTCTGCTGCCACTTCTGCTTTTGTGCAAACTGTCTCATTTCACATGAGAGAAGAGGCTTAAACAGGGCTTAAGATGTCCACCACATCACCTCATGGAAGTTCCAGCATTGTTAGTCTGATAGGCAATGAAGTTATCATGCTCTGATTCATTTCTTAAAAGATAATTTTCTTAATCCAGTCTCATTTAGAGATGCTAATATATTTGAGGGAACCAATTAGGCTTATGCTGAAGCTACTGGAAACCACATTTCTGCTATCCCCTTAGTCTTCTGAATGGATCCATTTATTGCATATTTCAACTGAAAGTGCAAGAAATGACCTGCAACATATATTACATAAAGGTAAAGTGATATAGATTGAGAAAGGTTTACTGAGAATTCCATGTAAATGTGCCTGATAAATATAAATAAAATATTCATCTCCTTTATAAGAATCTTCTGATTTGGTATGTAACCAGTGACAAGACTAAATTTCATACTGGAAATTATCAGGCAATTCACTGAAAATAAAATAGCCAACACTGAAATATTTGTATATTCATCTGTGATGTCTAGCCAATATATCATAATCTAGATTATCTGATCCAGCAATCTCATTAAAGACAAAACTCCTTGTCTCCTTCTCATAAAAAAGTGCTAAAGCAGCAGCAAGGAGGGACGTAATGGCTATAGTTTGTGAGCAAATAAATGCAAAAGGGAGAAAAACACACACATAAAAGTCAAGTTTGTTTTTTGTCCCCTCAATGATCAGTTCAGCTTTCCTGAAAACAGCTTTCATCTTGAGAATCTTTAGAGCCCCTTCGAAACTTGTGTTTTAGCATGATTTCAAACACCCAGTGTTTGAAAACATCTTCGGGAGTTGATAGTAACTACTATTCTTCTTGTTGACCAGAACTATGAATTCTGGTCTAGGTTTAATAAAGGTAATACTATAATTGGTATCCCAGCAACTGAGCGTCCGTTCATCTAAGATACTCAGCTCAGTTGACTCCTCATTCTCTACATGGATCATAGGACCAACCTTGCCTGGTTCTCAAACAACAATGGGACGTGATGAAGAGAAAAATTACCTTATCACCAAGTTAAATTGGTTCTTCACTCTCACCAGAGCACTTACCTGAAATTAGCTGTGGTTGGCGTTTTTCAAAGGTGAACTCAGTTTAGATTATAAATGCACTCCTTGTTTGTCTTTTCACCGCTGAAAATCTGTCAGTGAGGAGAAGGGATAATAGCAGGCTATTAAGTTCTTTCTGCATAATGTAATTCAGGAGTCAGGAGGCTGTTTGGTCATTTATGTCTTTGAAAAGCTCAGAATAATTTTCAGTTATTATCTTCCATTTTTTAGAGCTTGTTTCAAATATCAATATACAGACTCCCCATCCCCAGCTTTTCCATCACTTCACACTCTGCTTTGTGATTTTCTGGCATCTATTATTTTTGTGTGGTCTGAATTTCTGGGATTTATTTTTTTGGGGGAAAAAAATTCTGCACCACATTTTTCTTAGTCACTTGGTTGTAGCAAGGTCCTGATATTTAACTGGTGTTTGTAAACTGAAACTAACATCTTGTACATCCCGAAAAGCATGTAAACACAGTTTTCTGGGTTAACAATGAATGCTGATTCAGGCATCTTTAATGTTAACTAGCTTCCTGCCAATCCCCATCAAACAGAGCAGGCAGGCCTGGGAGGTATATTGTTCCCTAGTACCATGTGACAACTATTCAAATACTTGCTTGAGTAAGTATTTAATGCCATTCCTGTTATATTATATATCAGAAGAAGAAAGGCTATGGAGCAGAGGTGGTATTCAGCAGGTTCTGATCAGTTCTGGAGAACTGGTAGCAGAAATATTTAGTAGTTCGGAGAACCAGCAAATACCACCTCCGATTGGAGATTTTACAGTATCCTTTCCCTGCCATGCTCACCAAGCCATGCCCACAGAACCAGTAGTAAAAAAAAATGAATCCCACCACTGCTATGGAGATCAGGTAAATTAAGATTTCATTAGGTTACTGGAATATCCCTGGAAAACATGAATTATAAACACTTAGATTACAGATAGAATGAGTTTATCTAGCATTGCTAGCTCCTAGGAACATATCTATCTTGTACTCCTGAATGATTTATCATTTCCCTATGTCCTGAACTGGCACAGCCAAAACTATAGTAGGGAAGCTAATGAACAATTAGTGCTCTGCATGAAAATTCTTCTACATTTTCTACAGCTCTTGTTTTACCTATCATAAAAGATAGAGAAAACATAGTAAATTCTGTTTTATTTGAAGTGGAAACTTATTTATTTATAATTTGCCCAAGAGATTCACTGATAAAGATTTGAATTCAAATCTCCCAATAGTATGTTTTGCTGAACAAAAGCAGAATGCTAAAAGAATGTTGAATAATTACATTGCAGAACATCTCATTAAAAATAATAAAATGCTCATAATGTAGCTGTTTCAGATGCAGAACACAGGTTTAGATAAGCTATCAGTGAATGTGTTTGAAGTAAAAGCTAGTTTCATTAAAAAATACATGAAGTTAGAAAATCCTCACTTTGGTCTAAACTACAACTTGATTACAGGGAAGCAGAAGAGACAGAGGGAGAGGAAGGGAAGTTCTTTGTACATTTAAATACAGAGAGTTTGAGAAACAGACACAATCCAACGTTGAATGTCCTTCTTGTCTGTCTCTTGATATATCATAATGGTCAAAATATGTTCATGGGTGCAAAGTGAGAATGCAATAAAGATGAATGTCCTGTCTTTCATATCTCTATCAGTCTTCATTTCTTCTGCTTCAATTAAATCTCAAGTGACAATATAATGAATGAACTCCACTGACTATTTCAGATTGGGAAATGTGTACAGCCAGAGAGGTTTCAACGAGATGAAAAGATGTGTAGGAGAAAGAAAGTCCATCAATAGTATCTTTCACCATTTCCAATAATAAAGAGCTTAAAACATCACCAAGAGAACTTATGACATTCTCAAGCTTTAAAATGAAAGACAGGGAAGAAATATTTTGAGAAGTTGCAAGGAAGATGTGGGCATAGTGTTAAAACTTAAGGGCAAATGAGTAATCTGGCTGAAAGAAACCAAGGCCCATCTTAGTACAGCATTTGTTTCAGAGGTGGTATTCAGCAGGTTCTGACCAATTCTGGAGAACCAGTAGCGGAAGTTTTGAGTAGTTCAGTGAACTGGCAAATACCACCTCTGACTGGCCCCGACCCCATCTATTCTCTGCCTCCTGAGCCCTAGCTGATTTGCTGGGTCTTCTTTTGTTGCCCTGCACAGGAGAAGGGAGCTGGAAAGCAGGTTAGTGGGGTGGGGAGGGAATGGGATTTTGCAGTAACCTTCCCCCAGGAGGGGGACAAAATGGGGATTTTGTAGTATCCTTCCCCTGCCACGCCCACCAAGCCACGCCCACAGAACCAGTAGAGGCAATGTTTCCACAACGTGGACACTGGTAATGATTTGACTTTTCCTTTTCTTGCCAGTCCAAGTAAATCTCTTCAAACTAAGTGAAATTTGAGCAGAGACCATGCATCTTCAAGGTATCTTCAGACACACTCTTCTTAGCTTTGGGCTAGGACAGTGGTGGGATTCAATTTTTTTTACTACCAGTTCTGTGGGCGTGGCTTGGTAAGCATGGCAGGAGAAGGATACTGCAAAATCTCCATTCCCTCCCCATTCCTGGGAGGAGGTTATTGCAAAATCCTATTCCCTTCCCATCCCACTAACCTGCTTTCCAACTCCGTTCTCCTGTGCAGGGCAACAAAAGAAGACCCAGCCAATCAGCTGGGAGGTGGTATTTCCCGGTTCTGCGAACTACTCAAAATTTCCGCTATTGTTTCTCCAGAACTGGTCAGAACCTGCTGAATACCACCTCTGGGCTAGGAGAAACATGCTTAACAGAGATAGAAAATGCATCTCTGTTGATAAAAACCACAACAAGAAAAGAGAAAGTAGTCCAGCCCTGAAAAATGTCAACTGTCTTGTTCCAATGTGAACTATCATATAATTTATTCTTAGAATAAGCCTCACTTTCCTTTTCTAGATACTGACAGAAAATATTATTCTGTAAGGTTTAGTCCTCATGCAATGACAGAGATGGTACATCTATTTTTGGATTCCATTATTTTGTTTGGTAAGGTTGGGATCAAGCAACTGAATGCTCCTTTACCCAAAACCTGTCTTGCACACAGAGAACCAAATACCAGATGTTAGAAAGAAGGGTTCTAAATTAAACTTCTTACCAGTATACCAATTTTCTATATGGATAAAATAAATTTGTATGGGGGGGATATTTAATTATGTACACTTTTTTTACCACAGTGTCAGCATTCCAGCAAACCTCCATTCCAATCAGTAACTCCAAGGCAACCATATCTCAAAAGTACCTTTATTAGAATAGCAACTGGCACATCTGTGGAATCTCGAATCTAAATTTTTTGGGCTTCCCACAATTCCCCAAACTACAAATCCATCTCCCCCTTGGCTGTCATCACATCACATGGCCCAATCACAATCCATCCAAAAGTAAGATCCTTATTTCATCCTGCGCCATACTCAATGACTTTGAACTAACAAAAGAATTTTATTTTGTCTACTTAGAGCTACTCAACTGAAATCATCTCCCACTTTGTCAGGCTACATGGCAGTGTGGAATATGACTTCAAAAGTTGACACACAGCTTGAAATAGTTGAACCTAAAATCAACCTAATGTGGTGTTGCCTAGAATTGTCACCTAAGAGCAAAAAGGCACATCAATGCTTTTTACCAACAACCAGGTAATCCACTCACTAGAGGCTACTTAGATTTTTATGAAAGCACTTTTAACTATTTCTCTGCCTGTTGAAATGACCAATATTTCTGAAATGCAACAGCCATGTTCAGCAATTATGGATGGTAGAATTAAGTCATGAGATTTAGGCTGGTAAGTGACAGAAGTTGATAGAATACTGGCGTTGGAACGGTATGATTAAGTCTAGCATGCTATATATTTGCCCATATTCATGGGTTAAATTGTTGTAAATTTCACATTAGAAGAATGCTAAGTGATTTAATACACAAAGGAAGGGAACATTAATCAGACTGAAATGAGATAAAGCAAATTGTCGGAGAACTGACTTCAGAGTTATTGCTGGATGTTATTATTACAAGTAGTTTGTTCTGAATCCCAGGTACAGAATGCTTATTATGGAAGGCAATGAGAACAATGACAGGAAAGTCCAGAACAAATGTGCTTGTGACTGATTGTCCTCATGTTAGAGAAATTATGTAAAACACTAATCCCTTAAAAGGACTACCTCAGAATCTACATATTGTTATATATTGTTATATGTTAATCTTTAGAGCTCAGCTATAGACAGGACATGGTGGCACAGCTGAGTCCACAGGATGAAAGGTTGAGATCTCAAACCTCTTCTTCTTCCTCCTCTTTGGTGCCTATATATCCAAGCTCCATCTCCTGAACTGATTTAGTGGCTTCATTGTTGTAACACTTATATTTCACGAAGTATTTGTAATGGTATTTTGAAATGAGCTTGGGAGATAAGTGGAAGAGATGCAGTGGTGGGATTCAAATTTTTTACTACCAGTTCTGTAGGCGTGGATTGGTGGCCGTGGCAGGGGAAGGATACTGTAAAATCCCCATTCCTTTCCCACTCCTGGGGGAAAGATACTGCAAAATCCCATTCCCTCCCCATCCCACTAACCTGCTTTCCAGCTCGGTTCTCCTGTGCAGGGCAACCAATGAAGGCCCAGCAAATCAGCTAGGACTCAGGAGGAAGGGTCGGGGCCAGTCAGAGGTGATATTTGCCGGTTCTCTGAACTACTCAAAATTTCTGTGACCGGTTCTCCAGAACTGGCCAGAACCTGCCAAATACCACCTCTGAAGAACTGCAGATTGGACAACAGTCAAACAGTGTAAGGATGGCAAATATCTTAGTTGGGACCCTCCCTAGATTCTTGGACTGTAATGATGAGAGGCTAAAGATATACTTTCAGACTTGAGATTCTGAAATAATCATATAATAAAGTTACAACTGGCATTTCTGAGGGTGCTCCTTATCTGAACTAACTCATAATACTGAGTACTTCACTGATAAGTAAGAAAGATAGGACTCCTGTACCTTTTTGGTAAATGGGATGGGAAGGGAAGGTATGGGCAAGAGCAAATTGTATATGTCACCTCCTGGCCATCTAGTTCAGTATTCTTTGCATCAGGAAGTTGGAAATCACAATTACATGAGGTCCTTGTTTAATAACTCTCAGTGACTCACTTAATGATGGCAACTGGCGACTATTGGAACTGCCTTTGCTAAGCAGTATAATCACATGAGATTGTACAATATGGTTGTGTCACCAATGAAAATTTTGGTTCCAATTGCCATTGTTAAGTGAGGACTACCTGAACATTATTAGGCATATTAAAGTTTTGGGAGGACAGATCTGGCAGTCTGGACACACAATTGCTTATACTGCACTTTATTACATTTTACATTGTTGAAATCTGTTTTGGTTTGCCAAAATACAGCAGAAATTATTACTGATATCTCTAATTAGTTTGTATTGCAAAATGCTTACACTGGAAGCTGGAATCGGTGGAGAAATTGGAATTGGAATTAAGCAAACTAAAAAAGGTCACATTTACATTCCATGATGCTTACTTGATTTTTTATTAATAATTTTATGAAGAATGGATTAATTTTATTAAGCTGATAAAACTGATCAAAAACCTGGTACAAAAATACATTTTAAAAAAGAAAGAAAAGAAGTACTAAAAGGTGTAGAAAAAAAGTGATTTTCTATGCTCACTTGAATTTTCAAGCACATGAAATAAACAGGACCCAGGCAAGTGGGGTGGGAAACCCACTTTAATGCTGCCACTGGCATTATAGTGGCACAATGAATACATCTTCCTCATCTCAGATTTAATACCTCTTGGTCCTTGGCTATATAAGATATACACAGGCATATTTTATTTTATATTTTATATTATTTTATTTATATCCTGCCTTTATTATCGTTAAAAATAGTTAATAAATGAGAAGATTTGAATGCTACTTCCGGTCAAGGGCCTTTATCATAGTATTTTAAGGACCATAATTAAGCTCTTTCCTTATTTAAAACAGATGCCCCATCTTCCTGTTCTAGGCACAGATTTGCAATCTGGAATGGTATTTTAGTTTCAAAAACTTAAAATGAACCAGAATTCAAGAAAAAACATTATGAAACTGTTCCATTCCTCTTGTTCTGAAAAGAGATGATTTATGAAGCCACCAGAAAAAGAAAAAGCTCTTGATCCAATCTTTAGGACCCAATGACAGAGCAATGAATGCAAAACTGCTAATAACCCAACTTGCTTTTTCATACTGGTAATATTTTCAGTATACTTATACACTTGCACACAGAATGTTTCCAAACAGAGAAATAGCTAAGAAGTATGCACGCAGAAATACTACAGCTGGTTGTTTTATCCACTGCAAATATCACCTGGAGACTAAAATGCATCAGTTTTCACTGTCCATAGCTGGCAGTTTTGACCAGTATCTTATCTAAACTCAAGGGAAGGCCATTCCTACGTTAGTCCCCATTATCTATTTTGAGAGACAAAAATAATATTTGCTGGGGGCTGAGGGAGAAGAAGGGAAGAGCAAATACAATTAAATATTTACTTATTTATAGTGTTGTACCATGAAGAAACATGCCCCTATTTCTCCTCCTGGATATGCATGCTGTGAATTGGGTTGCAGTAAACTCACTTATATTTCTACAGTTCAGATGAGTTAGACCTATACAGGAAGCTGGCAGTTGGAAGAAATTATCCATTATGGTTGTCTCAGAGAGAGATTGTATCTAAAAGTCAAATTCCGCCCATCTATAATAGTATAGATGTTGCTTTCCTCAGGTGAGTATTTGAGAACCCAAGCTTTTGGAGCCTGGTTGTTATCTCCAGAATGGAAACAGAAATCCTTCTTTCTTGTCCTCTTTCATAAGTAGCAATTGGTTTTATGAGCCTTTTGACAAACATTCTAAGTTGTTCATCTCTATAATAAATTCAGATCCAGTGGTATGAAAAACTATACAACTTCATAGTTCAGTTCAGATTTGCTACCATGGTAGTTATAGTGGTAGTGACAATAGGTCTCTATGCTGCAATATTAGGAACATGTGTAGGTTTTTTTTCTCCTCAAATAGCAACTTGCACCCTGTTACAGTAGCAGATGATTATTTGGAGTAATGGCACTTCTAAAAGTGAGGCTGGAGACAGACAATATTTTTTAAGACTGCTGAAAATGATCAAGAGGCTAGTCTTTGCGGGTTTTTTAAATCACAGAAAACTGTACCAGACTGAATATGAATCTGCTCTACAATTAATAAAATCATCGGTACAGGTAGCTTAGTATTCTTTGCAATAAGGGTTTCTAATATTACAGGCGGAAAGTTTTCATTCAGCTGTACCTAGCATTGCTGGACATATTGGGTGCAATGTGTCATAGCCCAGGCCCAAGGATTCAAATTCCAAGTTTGAAACTGACCCTGAAGAAGCTGCTCTAGCTGAGCCTGTGGAATTTTAAGCTGAGGAAAGACAAATCCAAAAATCAGATCAGGCTGATCAAACATAGGCACCATCTGATCAGCTGGAAAAGTCAGGTGAGGAATGTAAGACTTCCAGGTCCCTACAGCTGATGAGCAGAGAAGAGAGAGCAGTTCTATAAGGCTCCTCGCTAAGCAAAGTTGTATGCCCTATGATTAATGACAGCTGGTTGTAGGCTTATTTAAGAAACAGCTCTGAATTGGGCTTTCTTTGCTGGAAACTCCATCTGACCTCTCATGACACTCAACATTTTTTAAAAGATCGTTTCTACTTGGCCTAATACACTGTTAATTTATGTCAGTCATGGGTGGACGTGACTACAGGCAAGACAAAAGTAGGTGGAGGTATCCATTTTTTCCCTGAGTGTCAGTCATTCAGAAACACATGGTATATTATGTCCAGGCAACACTGGATTTCAACATTTATAATTGTCTTTCATAGACTTTGGTTCTCAGGGTCAATGTTTCATAATACAATGCTCTATGGTAAATTCAAGAATCTGAACAACTTTTTGAAATTGGCATGCTAAATCAACAGAGTAAAGGAAAGTCATAATTATGAAATTAGCATTGTAGATCGACACTGGCATTTTTATCCTATTTGAAACCTCCCTTGAAATTTGGAGATAATATAATATTTCATGGACAGCAGAAGACAATGATTCACACCTTCACTTGAGGTACCTTGGTTGGTATTTAATCTGTATGCTTTTTATGTATCAATCTCTATTGAAGTCTATCCATTAAACTTCAACATTATCATAATTTTATCCATCTATTTCTTTAGCCAGTTGAACAGTAATAACCAGAAACAGATCTTAAAGTTTGCACAGTTGTGAGGCAACTTAGAATTCTCTAAACGTATTAAACTGTATTTATCACAATCCTTTGGTGCTGGTGATTATAGTAAATGAAACCCAAACATTTGAAAAAACACCAGGTTGCTTATGTGAGAGAATCAGTTTTTATTTCATCCAGTTGCTTCAACTCATTGATAGAATTACTTGTAAATTGTGTGAAATTACCATTTTCATAGAAACAGAGAAAGGGTGTCCATTGGGCTAATTGCTTTTAACCATAATCAGTGGTGTTAAAGGATTTGGAGAAAAGATGAGGAGGAGAAACTAAACGAATAATGCCATCTGGAAAACGTTAAGTTTTGATGGCTGTCTATGAAAGAGATCTTTCCCACATTGCAAATTGCTTATGCTTTTCCAAACCTCTATTTGAAAAAAATGATCAAAGATATTCCTCTTTAAGGCTACAATATTTTGCCTCCTATTAAAATTACTACATTTTGTTCATGATATGAAATAGCATTCAGCACATGGTCCTTTGCCAGGAAAGTAAATCAGAGAGTACCCGTGAACTGCAAAATATTGCTGAAAGCTTTCGTTTCTAGGGGCAATGAGATCTACAGAAAGATATCTTGATTTATATAGGATACTAAATAAGCACATCCTTTGCTTTCCATTAAAGCAAAAGTCTTTTTTTAAAAAAGCCCTATTCCAATGCCACAACATTGCTTCTTTCAAACCTTGCTTTGACTCCTCTGTGCCCGTTTTGTACTTGTTCATAGCTCTGATTCAGCCAGCAAAAAAGGGCATTTTTTAAAGCAATTGTGATGGTGCATTTTATTATAGGGTTTTCTATCCACCTGACAAAAAAGCCCATTAGCTCATTTTACAAATAAATTGTGATGGTGGGATTTATTTTTTAAACAATTCATATTGTAATTTCAACTGGACAGTGACTCATGCTCTCTTTAGTTCCCTTTTTATTCCCCTGGTTTCAAAAGTTGAGAATGGCATTTTTCTTTACTGTGTGATGTTTTCAAGCGCAAGTAGGATGAATTGAAACCATAATTATTTTGCCCTTTTCTTTGAGATGTAACTGGTGCAAAGTCCAACAAAGAACAGCCTCAGACATTAAATACCTGGTTTATGGAGTGCAACATGAACATTCAGTATTAATTCAAAAGAGCAGCCATGGAAGAGAAATCATTTATAGCTGTCTCACAAATCCCAATGACTTTTTGCAATAAAAAGAAAATAAAGTGGGGAGGGAGGAGATATTCTATTTGCAAGTCCTCAGTTGCATTTTAAAACGATTCCTGAACAAGAGGAATATATCAGAGACATGAAAGATGGGAAAGGGAAATTATTCAAAATGTGACTTCAGTGGCACTGATTCTCAGTGCCTCGTAATTGACTCACCAAAAGGAGCAATAAATTTTAAATGGGCTTTTGTTTGTCCCTTCTTGTCAAGATTACTAATTTCAGGGTCACTTCCAGTGGTGGGATTCAAATAATTTAACAACTGGTTCTTCTCTAGTGATTTCTTCCAACAACCAGTTCACCAAACTGCTCAGAAAGTTAACAACCGGTTCTCCTGAAGTGGTGTGAACTGGCTGAATCCCATCACTGGTCACTTCCTATTGCCTTTGTTTCCAAACATACACACCAAAAGTTTTTGCTCTTTGACTCCACCCTCCCACCCCATAGATATATTCTGCTAGGTATTAGGCTTTCCCTGCCTATACCAGATTTTCTTGAAACAAAAATATATGTTGCAAATATAAAACTACATGAGTAATAAATTATTCATCATCATTCTTATTTATTTTTTTGCGCTCTCTCTCTCCCTCCCTCCCTCCCTCTTACAGATCTACCTGTTTAACCCAGGAGTGTAAAGATGTGCAAACAGTGAAACAGACCAATGGCAAAAATAAAAACTTCTAAGTATTGTGAAAAACAATAAGGAAGAGATACAGAAATCATTACATCATGACAGAGAGGTAAAAACAGGAGGCAGGCAGTGGCTGGCTTCTTTCTACAGTAATCAGCAACTCATTACAAATTTCAATTGGGCAGCTTATTTCAAACCCAAATCAAATCACAGTTCTGTGTCTTTTGGCTTTTTCTTCTGATAAAAAGATAATGTATAGCCTTGAAAGCTTTTACTAGATTATTTGTTGTATCGACCAAAATGCAGAGAAAAGTAAGGTTTTTACACTTGGGCAAGAAAAATCAAATGTACAGTACAAATCATTAGATGAAACCTGGCTCAATAGCAGTAACTGTGAGAGGGATCTTGGAGACTTAGTGGACATTAAATATGAGCCAGGAATGTGCAGCAGCAGCCAAAAAAGCTAATACAATCCTAGGTTGCATTAACAGAGGGATAGACTCAAGATCATGTGAAGTATTAGTACTGCTTTATAAAGCCTTAATAAAACCATACATAGAATACTGTATCCAGTTTTGGATGCCATGTTATAAAAAAGATGTTGAGATTCTGCAAAGAGTGAAGAAAAAAGCAACAAAGATGATTAGGGAACTGGTGACTAAACCATTTGAAGAATGGTTGCAGGAATTGGGTTTGTCTAGTCTAGTGAAAAGAAGGATTAGGAATAACATGATAGCAGTGTTCCAATATTTAAGGGACTGCCACAAAGAAGAGAGGGTGTTGAGGGTGTTGAGGTAATTCCCCGTTAGGAGAATGAGCGCATACAGGGAGACGTATTGAGAGGAGTGTTTGAATAATACACACACAGCACACAGATACACTTTACAGTAAATGTAGGTTTTTCACTTTCAATAAAGTTGAAGCAAAGTTCAAGATAAGCTTCAGATAAAGTTCAAAGTCATTCACAGGTAAGATCAGTCAGTTTTCAGTCCAGGGATAGTCCAATAACAAAGTCCAGTGTCAAAAACAGTTCAGTATCAGAGTTACATCAAATCCATGAATAACAACTCAATTAGAAAGAACGGCAATACTCTCCAACAGAAGGAAACAGAGAGACTCACTGAAACACAGTCTCTTCTGAGACTAAGACTAAGACTAAACTACAACCCAGGTTTCTGCCTCCATCTTATGGACATTTGAGAAACCACACCCAATTACAGGTGGGGTTTTTTGCATTTTCTTAAAGATACAGTTTTAAAATGTCTATCCTGGTTTATATATTTCCAACCCAAATAGCTGTTAGGTGACTTACATTCCTAACACAGCTCCTTTAAATTTCTCCAAGGCTTGAGTGGATTCCCCCACCCACTCTGTCAGACCGCATCCTTCTTACTCCAGCACTGTAACTCACACAGGGAAAGCGATACTTGCAGCATCTATGGGGAATCCTTGGAGAAGTTTTTAAAGGACCTGCTTCCAAAATGCATTTCTTTTACATTGCAAAAGTGCTCCAAGGCTCGATTCACCCCCACCCCCTCTGTCAGACCACACTCCCTCTCATTCCAGGCACTTTAACTCACACGGGGAAAGTGATATTTGCAGCGTCCATGCCTGTCTTCCTTTTCCCCAGGGAGAAAGAGGACATGGGGAACGGAAAGCTAGGAGAGCGATCGCAAGTGAGCACCAGGCGACCGTGTTGGGGGTGTGGCCAGCCAGGGATTGCCACCAGTTTGGTGACCCATGCCAAATAACTGCTACTGGTTCACCCGAGTAGGTGCGAACAGGTGGAATACCACCTCTGGAGTAGGGGCTGGACTAGAAGACCTCCATGGTCCTTCCAACTCTGTAATTCTTTTGAACCCAGATAGCAACAACTTTCACCATGGATTGTTTAATGTATAAACATTGTTTACAGAAATCATACTGCACTGGTCTTCACGAGAGTTCAATTGCAATATAGCTAGCAATGACTATGCTTATTTGTCTACTCATGGCTCTCCTGGCATTTGAAGATATACATAGTACAAATGTATGAAGTAGAGTGATGATTGTTTTCCAATGGCCATTATTCAATTTAACATCCATGCTAGGAAGACACGTTAATCTTCTAAGAATGCAGTGAAGAAATTAAATCCACTTCCATTTTATATAAACAATCCTTTTGCTGAATGCATACAAATTAAGCCAAAGAACTGGATTTGTTCAAATCAACCCAATTACCAGTGTCTACAAATATTGCTTTAGTCCATACTGCTTTGGCACAGTAGAAATTAACTGCTAAAGTTTTGACAAGAAACCTAGCAAATATTTGAACCTATTTGGCCTCATTCCCTCTGAGCCTCTCTTGACTTCCCCTTTCTTCTTCTTTCCTTGTCTTTCTAGAGTCTCTTCATCATTCAGTTCCACCAGTCCTTCCTTTTAGATTGCTGCTTTCTTTTCTCTTTATTAAATCTTTCAATATTTTTCTTTCTCTTCCCCTTTTGTTGAACCCAACTCTATGAGTTTTAGCCAGCTAGCAGAAGTGGGGGAATGATGGAGATGAGGAGTTGCAGTCTAACTAATTACCTATAGCTCTCTCCCATAGAGTATGGATAGAGTCTTCTAAGTACTCTTAACAAAAACATTTTCCAGTCCCCTCCAACACGGCTTTCTTATTTTAATAACATGTAATAATAAGTACTGTACTTTGACAAGCCATGATACCCACTCCGTTCTTCCTTTACCTTTTCTTTCACTCTGCTTCTTATTTTGTAGCTATACATTCTATGTGTCAGCTGCTTTCTTGTCTTCAGAATGCCCAGGCGGAGGATTTAATTCAAGCCAGACTGACAACTGCTTTATGTCACAGATTCTGGGTTGAAAACAAAGATCTCGACTCCACACCAGCTTTGCTGGTTATATCACAGGCTTCATTGTCACAGGTCCAGTACAAGATAGATGCAGATAAAGCACTGACAAAGTATATAAAGTAGTATTTACAAATATGTCTAAGGTATTACATAATTAAATCAGAATTTACCTTTTGTACAGTATGTAAACACATTACTTCTGATTTTGTTGCAGGATCAGAATAAATCAGCATAATGGAAAACTACTAAATTAGCATAAGATAATAGAAGAAGGAGGACAAAAGAAGCTAATTTCCTAATATTAATATGGCCTCATTGACTGTACGTAGCTCTAGGCTTTATGATCAAAACGGCCACTTGAATTGCTTATTAGTCTTCTTGATAACTGAAAACAAATTCCACTGCCATCTATTGGCCAAAAATTAGAAGTATCTGTGCACTCCACTGTATGCCACAGTTGAAGGTTGATTTTCCAGTTTGTCTTTCTATATTAAAAGTCAGATTAGTTTTAGGCCAAACCAAGTTTTATTTATTTATTTTATTTTGTCAAGAGATTATTAGATAAGGTAAAAGGTATAAGGTATTATTAGATAGGTATAAGTATAAACATGGTTATGAATACATGAAATGGATACAAATAAGAAAAAAAAACCAATAGTACAGGGACGGTAGGCACAAGAGATCCCACCATTTTATTCTTCTGCATTCCTTTTGTTACATTTTAGACGATCAAGATGGTCATTTTATATAATAGATTGAATATGTGCAAATGTATCTGCTATTTCATATCTCCTTTACTGAGCATTTGAACCCAGATTTATTTTTTATTTGCTGCAGGGTTGTATCCACCACTTTACTAAACAGTTTCATTCATTAACGTTGTTGCTTAAAGAACTGAATGGGCCGTGAGTCGTTTGGAACCTGGAAGTGGCAGGCATGTGCGCATGGGCATGGGCAGTGGGTGAATGCATGTCTGCAGGCTCCATTTTCATCAGTATTGGGCATGCGTGTCCACCGCTCGCACAAATGTAGTTGTGATTGTTTGGAGGAAACCATGTACTTCCCCACAGGGATGGGATCCGACCAGTATACCGGTTATAACTACCGCTTCTGTCACTCTGCTTCACGCGCGTATGCACGATTCGCACGATTTGTGTGAGTCGCATGAATGCTATTTATGACCTGCTAAGCTGCCTGGACAGCTGAGCAGCGCTGAACGTGGGTGTGCAGTGGTTGGAAAAGCCCCCTTTTCCTGATTTTTCAACCGCAGCTGTGTCACGCAAAGCAGCTCGGTTGAAAAAGCAGGAAATAAAGGTTAGGCAAGAGCCTGGGTGGGTAGGTGGGCCAAAACAGCAGCAGACATAAAACCGGTTCTATGTATGCTGTTTGCTGCTTTTCAGAGCAACCGGTTCTATAGAAGTGGACAGAACCGGTAGAATCCCACCCCTGCTTCCCCACTGAATCATGTATCTCTTCTAGAGAGGAAAATATGCCTTACATATGTGGTGAAATTACAACTCCTAGAATTTTCTGTTAATGGTGACACTTACAATTGCAACCAGAGGTGGTATTCAGCAAGTTCTGGCCAGTTCTGGAGAACCGGTAGTGGCAATTTTGAGTGGTTCGGAGAACCAGCAAATACCACTTCTGACTGGCCCTGCCACCATCTATTCTCTGCCTCCCAAGTCCCAACTGATTGGCTAGGTCTTCTGTGTTTGCCCTACACAGGAGAATGGAGCTGGAAAGCAGGTTAGTGGGGTGGGGAGGGAATACGATTTTGCAGTATCCTTCCCCTGCTATGCCCACCAAGTCACAGAACCGGCCACAGAACCACAGAGCCACAGAACCGGTAGTAAAAATAATTGAATCCCACCACTGGTCAGTTTGTATTGAAGTGAAAACAAACATATTTCTTTCCATCTCTATCAAATTCACCATTTTGGGATCTTCATGGCTTCATGGGCAAACAGTAAACTTTGTGCTTGTGAACAATAGTGTTAAGTTTGAGCAATGAGAGGCTGAACCAGAGCATGAGTGCAACAGTACTTTATTTTACAAATAAAGGGCTGACCATGCTTGCCAAGCCTGGAACTGGCTCGCAGCAATCAGCAGCCAGTTGGACCCCGCAGCCTGCTTTTATAGCTGGCTGCTGGGGAGAACCGACCAATGGGAATGGGGGAATAACGCCCACACAAAGTGAGTGGACCTGAGTGAGAACTCCTTGAGTCCTCAGGACATAACACCCCTTCCCCCCAGATGCGAACACGCATAGTCCTTGAGGTAGATGCGGGGTTTGTGTTGGCGCCCGGAGCGGCGCAACTCGGGAACATTGTCTGACTGTTCGGTATCAGTCTGTGACGGTTGAGCTGGCATAGTGTCGCCAACACTCTCTCTGGACTGGGCATCCTCGGAAACCACCGGGTTGGTTTCTGGAGTCAAACTCTCGTGGGTTGGATCCGGTTGGTCAACTCTCTGGGCGCTGTTGTCCGAGTTTGGGCTGACCGGAATGACCGCTGGCGCAGACTGGTCACTGGGTGCGGTGTGGCTGGGTGGCGGATGGGACGGTTCCCTTCGACTGGAGACTCTGGATTCTTGTTTGCGAGGTTGCTGAGGCGCCTTCTGAGTTGGTCTATGTGTCTCCTCCAGACGCGACCATCCTCCAGCCTGACTCTATACGATCTCGGCCCGGTGACGGCGATGACCTCGCCCGGAATCCAAAGTGGGTCCCCAGCGAAATTCCTTGCGAATATCGGCTCCTGTAACATAAAATGTCTAACCCCGAAGTGGAAGCGAGGGGAGAGTCAGGGCAGTATTGTGGGTGCAGTCTATCTAATACAGTCCTCAGGCGCCGGCCCATCAGAAGTTCTGCTGGGGACTTATTGGTGACTGCACAGGGGGTTGAGTGCTGGCTCATCAGGAACCGTGAGAGTTTGTGGTGCCAGTCATCTCTGCCAAACCTAGCGAGGGCCTCTTTGGTGGTCCTGACGGCCCTTTCAGCCAACCCATTACTCGCAGGGTGAAATGGGGCTGTGAAAATGTGGCGAATGCCTAGGTTGGCTGCAAAACGGCTGAATTCTACTGATGCGAACTGTGGGCCATTATCGGAGACCAAGGAGTCGGGTAGTCCATGTGTAACGAACAGGCGCGTTAACACGTTGGTGATTGCTAGTGTGGTGGTCGTGGATAGCTGCGCCACGTCTATCCACTTGGAATAAGCGTCCACGACCACTAGGAACATCTTTCCATGCACGGGCCGGCCAGATCGATATGGATTCTAGACCAAGGGCGCTGGCGCTCTCCCATCTGGTAGGGGTGGTGATGGGGGAGCAGGACGGGATTCCTGGCAAATGCTGCAGGAACTTACCCAATTGACAATGTCCTCGTCTAGACCCGGCCACCACACGTAGCTGCGTGCCAACGCCTTCATTCTCACAATGCCGGGTGTCCCTCGTGCAACGCTTCCAGGACTCGGGTCACGCAGCGAGGTCGGGATGACCACTCGAGTGCCCCACAGTAGACAACCCTGCAAACTGGACAGCTCCTGCATGCGAGTCTTAAAGGGTGCGAATTTGTTATCAACATTGCCTCCCGGCCACCCCCTCCTCACCCAGTCGAGCACCTGGGCGAGCGTTTGGTCTGCCTTGGTTTTGGCGGCGATGTCAAGGGCGGTGATGGGCAGGTCCAACTGGGTGATTTCAAAAATGGCATTGACAGGAGCTGGGTCTTCAGCCGGAGCGGGTAAGGGGCAGCGACTGAGCGCGTCAGCGTGGGATAGAGTTTTGCCCGGGCGGTGGATAAGTTTGTATGAGTAGGCCGCTAGGAAAAGTGTCCACCTTGTCATCCGAGGGGAGAGGACTTGAGGTGTCTGTTTGTCTCCGGCCAATAGGCCCAGGAGGGGCTTATGGTCGGTGACCAGTTCGAAGAAGTGGCCAAAAAGGAATTCGTGAAACTTTTTCACGGCTGCAACAGCTGCTAGGGCTTCCTTGTCTATTTGGCTGTAATTTCGCTCCATGGCCGAGAGCGTCCTGGAGAAAAAGGCGATGGGGGCCTCGGCGCCATTGGCGAGTCGGTGACTAAGGACCGCCCCAATTCCAAAAGGGGATGCGTCTGCTGCCAGTACTAAAGGAAGGTTGGGGTCGAATTGGATGAGCACTGCCTCTGACGTAAGTAGTGATTTGACGGCGTTAAACGCCTGGTCTTCTTTGTGCCCCCAGTGCCACGGTGACTTTTTGTCTAGTAATCTGTGTAGGGGTTCGGCTACTGAGGCTTTATGGGGCAAAAGGATGCATAAAAGTTTAGGAGTCCCAAGAAAGCTTGTAGCTCCGTTTTGGAGGTCGGTGTGGGAGCTTCGTGGATCGCCCTGACCTTGGACTCCAGGGGGTGAATGCCAGAGGCGTCAATTTTATAACCCAGAAAGTCCACCTGTCTAGTGGCAATGGCGCATTTTCTTTTTTTAACTTGAGGCCATGCTGTCTGAACCTCTCTAACACTGCTCGCACTCTCTGGAAGAGTTGGGGTCTGTCCCTGGCCGAGACCAAGATGTCGTCAAGTAGGGTACTACACCAGGGAGGCCCTGTAAAATCCGCTCCATGAGGGATTGAAAAATACCCGGGCAACACTTACGCCAAATTGGAGACGCTTGCATCGGAAGGCACCCCTGTGAGTGACGATGGTCTGAAGTTCCGCTGTTTGGTTATCAACAGGGAACTGTTGATATGCTTGAGACATGTCCAATTTAGCAAAAATACTGCCCGGTTCGAATGTGTGCAATAAGTGCTGAATGACGGAGCACGGGGTAGGCGCTAACTTGTAAATATTTATTGATTGTTGTCTTGTAGTCCGAGCAAATTCTCAGGCTACTATCTTTTTGAGGGTGTGACAATGGGCGTCTCCCACTTGGCGAAATCTGTTGGCTCAATGACCCCTTGTTTTAGTAGTTTATCCAATTCAGCGTCTAGTTTTGGTCGAATAGCAAATGGAACTCTACGTGGTTTTAATCTGATTGGGACTGCCTGGGGGTCAACGGTGAACGAGATGGGGTTCCATTATAACACCCCAGCTCCTCGCTGAACACATCTGCGTAGTCAGCGAATAAGGAGTCAGTGTCTGAGGTTGAGACAGCATGGACTCCTGTTAACCCTAGGCCGAGGTGGGGAAACCAATCGAGCCCCAATAAGGTGGGTAGATTGCCGTTAACTACCACTAGAGGTAGGTGGCCTTTAAAAGCTCTAAAACTGACAAAGAACTTGCCTCTGCCGATCACGGGAATGGCCTTCCCTGGTAGTCCTTCAGACCGAACTGGCATCTCTGAAGCCGGGTAGTAGATAGGCTGGGGTGGAGTCTCTTGAGGGTGTTCCACGAGATTATTGAGAGCGCTGACCCTGTGTCAACCTCCATGTGGCACGGTTTACCTTCTAGGGAAACGGAGAGAGAAATTTTACTAACAGAGTGGCAAGTACGCCTGGCAAGGCGGTGCGTGCGACAGTTTAATACTTGCCTCTGTGGTCCCGAGTGCGAGGACGGGGTCTTTGTGCAGCGCTTTGGGGGCTTGGCAGACTCTCGCAATGTGCCCCCTCTTATGGCAGTTGTTGCAAACGGCTCCTTTAAACTTGCAGGTGGCCCTTTGATGTGATCCCCCACAGGCTAGGCACAGGGTGATGTGCTTGGGTGGACCGGTGTATTCTTGTTTGGCCCCTACCTGCGACCGTCTGTCATTGGTGAGGCGATGGACATCGTTCTCATCGTTGTGGCCTTCCTCCGCTTCCACCTCTTCGGAATGGACTGGGAACGCTGCTAGCTTGGCGCTTGGGCCCTGAATTTCGGTGGCTGAGTTCGTTGCTAGCTCGGCTGCTAGGGCCTCCTCTACCGCTTGCGCGAGGTTGAGGTGTTTCTTAGCCAGCAGACGCCTCTGTAGGTTGAGATCCTTGACCCCACAAACCAATTGATCGAGGAGCATGTCCTCCAGGTATGTTCCAAACCCGCAGTGCAGGGCTGCTGTTCTGAGGGCGGCCATATATTGGTTGATGGTCTCCTTACTTGATTGCTTCCTCATTCGGAACGTGAACCTCCTGGCGATTTGTGAAGGCCTGGGAGCGTAGTGGTTTGTGAGGATCTCAAGCAACTCGGACCACAGAACGTTTTTTAATTCTCTCGGCACCACGAGTGCTGCAGCGGTATCGTAAACGGTGGCTCCGCAGTAGATTAGGAAATAGGATTTTTTCCGATGCTCTCCCGCATCCAACAGGCCAACCGCATCGATGTAATGATTGAAACGGTTCTTATACGATTCCCACTTCTCTTCGTCTGGTTTAAACGCCGGGAATACTGGATTGGAACTCATGGTGCTGGAACGGCTGGGCTACCTGCGGAAAAATCTCTCTGGGACTACGAACGCTCGTGAGTTACTAGTGATATCAGCTCTGGAGAGGTTTCTTGCTACCCTCTCTTTCTCTCTCTCTGGGTTACCACGTTGGCTGCTAGCCGTTGGAGGTGTCTTGATTCGCGCCAAAAAAGTGGGCGTTAGTGACTCTCTACAGCGCTGTGCTGTGATTCCTACTGGCTCGAAATTCAAATGACACCCGTTTGAATTTCGCGCCAAATGCAGAGCGGCTGCGGCTCGCAGCGCTTCACTTTCCCCGTAGCGAGGCTAACAAGCGGCTACAGACGCTTCTAACTATTTGACTCAGACCGCTTTCTCTGGCTGCGGATCTGCGTTTGCTCTTTTTGATCGCTCGTTTCGCTAGCTGACCGCTCTCTCTGGGCTGTAGATCGGTGGCTAGTGACTCAGCGGTTGCAAGGTGCTTCTGGTAGCCATCCCATCCTCGTCGCCAGTGTTAAGTTTGAGCAATGAGAGGCTGAACCAGAGCATGAGTGCAACAGTACTTTATTTTACAAATAAAGGGCTGACCGTGCTTGCCAAGCCTGGAACTGGCTCGCAGCAATCAGCAGCCAGTTGGACCCCGCAGCCTGCTTTTATAGCTGGCTGCTGGGGAGAACCGACCAATGGGAATGGGGGAATAACGCCCACACAAAGTGAGTGGACCTGAGTGAGAACTCCTTGAGTCCTCAGGACATAACAAATAGCAATAGCACTTAGACTTATATACTACTTCACGGTGCTTTACAGCCGTCTCTAAGTGGTTTACACAGTCAGCATATTGCCCCCAACAATCTGGGTCCTCATGAATTGGAAAAGCCAGTGCTGTCCTTTCTATTACTTCTTTAGGAAATTATAATGTACTTTTTTTAAATAAAGATTTTATTTTGAAACACAAACATACACATACAAAAACATAAAAACATAAAATCCTCTTCCATTTTATATACATACAGTGAGTCAGTTGGTTACGTATCTTTTGTGCTATACTTTTGTAGTCATTTACTCACAATTTATATCAGTCTTCACATTGTCAGACTAATATATGTTTATATATTTATCAGTTATTAATCATCCATGACTAAACTATTTATTCCATCATTTTATATGAGATGTTCCAAGTTTTATCTTAAAATTTATGTTATAGTTTCAACCAGTGGTTATATATATCTATATTATGTTTTATATCAAACTATTAGGAGGAAATTATAATGTATTTTTTAGGTGTGTACTGGCATCCCATAAGTGAAAGATCAGGGCAATACTTTTCAAAAGGATTAAACCCTTGATTCATGTCTTGCCATAGTCTACTCTTTAGTTCCATCTTACCCCACTCTGCTTTGTCAGCAGTCAGACACGATGTATTCATTCAGAAGCTGAAACCTACAACCTCAGGTTACCTCCCACGTCAAGGAAACATCACTATTGTCATTCTGGAGTATAAAATCTTTGCTATCCTAGTGGCAAAATGATCAAAAATCCCAATTCAGTTTAGGAACGAGAGGATTAAGAGAAATAAATTATCCCATAAAGCCACTAGGGGGTGTCTGTATTCTACATGTGACAGAAGTGGTTGGCAAGTGTATGGAGCCACAAAATGGGTGACTTTAAGAACCAGAGAAATGGAAACTACTACATTTATTTTCTGTTTCACAAAGCAATTATTTTTCCAGTTAAAATACTCAACTAGGTTATGTTATTATCAGCAAAGACCAGTTGAATTTAAAAAAAGTGTTTCTGATTATTATAACTATTTTACTTAAAATAAATAAACACATAATAAATAAATAAATAAACCAACAAAAACAAACAAACAACAAATAAATAACTTGCTGCCTCAGTGTAGACTCTGGAGGGTTTATTACTAGTACCTCTGAGTACAAACAATGCTTGCCCTTCCTTACAACCATAGTGTAGATCTAAATCTAGACTTGTACTACAATTTGCCTTTGGTTTCTACCAATATTCCTCCATGTAACTCTTCTGTAAGAGCTGTAGTGATACAGTGGTTATAGTGCAATACTGCAGACTACTTCTACTGATCATCAGCTGCCAGCAGTTTGGCAGATTGAATCTCACCAGGCTCAAGGTTGACTCAGCCTTTCATCCTTCTGAGGTCGGTAAAACGAGGACCCAGATTGTTGGGGACAATATGCTGACTCTGTAAAACCTCTTAGAGAGGGCTGGAAAGTATTGTGGTATATAAGTGGTATATAAGTCTAAGTGCTATTTCTATTGCCATTTTCTTGTTTCATTTGTCCAATATATCTGGCTTGATGAACAGGAGACAATCAAGTCTTGCTCTTTTGCAGTGCTTGTTTTCCACAGGTCAGCTAGATGAATGGTAACACTGCTGACAAAATCTCCTGGAATTTCCCCAGTTATCCTTTCAAAACACAACAGATCCCTGTAGTTCTTGGACTGGATCATTGTAATCTCTCTCTTCTGCAAAGGTGGTGATGCCAACTAAGCTGTCTAAGCATTAGAAATTGATTAGACTGTGACTACAATGAAAAACAAATGTTTGTTTTTTATATAATTTCTTTAGTGTATTATAAAGAAAATGTATATGTCTGGTACTAATATTATATTCACATTTCAGATACAAAAAGTTGAGTACAGAATGGGTTTCTTCTGATAATTGTCTAAAAGTGGTTTTCTTAGCTCTAATGCTACTTGTTTCTAAATAGTCAGACTGAATTAGTCAAGAAACATGAACTAGCCTTGGTTTTGTAGGAGCAAAATGTATCTTATGGAGTCTCATTATTCGCTCAGATTCTAAGGTAGATAATTTATCAGCATCCTGATATCATTTCTATCTTGTGTGATGCTTCCTGGCTGACTGTTAACACTGAGTTAAAAGCATATTTGTCTATGAAAATATTTTTTTATGGTCACACAGAGCATGATTTGCTTAAAACTGGAAATGACTAAGGAAGAAAAAAGATTATTTAAGCATCTTTTCCCTTAAATTGAAGCACTATTGCTCTTTAAAAACAAAACCAAGTACATTTTAATGTTACAATTTATTTCTACTTTTGATCAATTTACTTTTCCAGCTGTAATGATCTAGAAATCCGACAGTAGGCCTTCAGAAGAAAATTGACATCTCTCAAAAGTTTTGTTGAATGGATACCATCATTAGAGACACGAGACTGAACGGAAAACACTGCATCTGAATGGAGTCATATTTCCAATGTTAATTATTAATATAACCAGAAGTGGTATTCAGCAGGTTCTGACCAGTTCTGGAGAATGAGTAGTGGAAATTTTGAGTACTTTGGAGAACCAGCAAATACCACTTCTGACTGGAGCTTTACAGTATCCTTCCCCTGCCATGCCCACCAAGCCACGCCCACAGAACAGGTAGTAAAAAAAATTGAATCCCACCACTGAGTATAACATTTTGATTTGGTTTCTGAACTGTGTTTCTTCTAAGCCAGAATTTGGGTGCATATAATATCTAATTTCTCTCAGTGCCCTATCAAAAATCTAAATGCATTTTGATAGCATTTTTGCTTTGCTTTATTTATTTCTGGAACTACAGTAAAATTCACCCTGAATATTAAAAACTGTAGCACTTTTTATGAGCTCCCTCCATGGGATGATAGAGGGGAAAACTGGCCCATAGTATCCCCTCACTAGTTGTTCTTCATGTAGTTTAGAGTCCAGGGTAATATAATAGACTGGTTAGCCAGAGATATTCCCTATGTGGATCACAGATTAAAAGATCATGGGCCAGGCCATTAAGACTGATGCTGCGCTATAAACCTATGACATCAATTAATATGGGAATTAGGAGGCCCTGCAATTTTTTCTTGAATTTTATGACAAATGTTCTGAGAGCTAGAGAGATCTATATTTGTGTAATATAGTAGTTTCGGTTTTGGTAACACAGTTTTGATCCTCTTGCACAATTGCAGAATTTACAATGACGCTGAGAAAACTATCAACTATGATAGGAACAAGTGTAACAAGTGTTCACCTAACAATACAGTAAATGGTGTTGCTTATAACAGAGAATAACAGCATCCAATTTTATTCACAATGCTTACAATGTTGATTGGTATGCACACAGGGTTGAGGAAGCAAATTTAAAAAATAAATTATTATATGAATATTTCTCCAAGTATGCTTTTATTTCTCTAGTTCCCTTCAGCCTGAAGATGAAGAATTAAATTCTAAAATTTCCCAAGGAGATCTACATTTTTCTAGATTCTTTTTTCTGACGTAGGACTGTCTCCTCTTACACAATTATATTCCATTTAGTATTGATGTATTTTTCTTGTGGTACTTTGATCCACTTATTTATACTTCGAATTTAAAAAATTAGCAGCATAGAGTTGGCCTCTTCCCTCCAGAGTGAAATCATCTGCATACATTTGGATAAACCAAATCTATAAATATGTATTTTTCTACACAAATTAGGGAATTACTAGATAAGAATGAAAGAATAGATGTGTTCAGAGTTTTAAAAATATATATTACACAAACTCCTGTGTTACTTTAAGATATAAATTGAAAACAAATGGCTTTTAAAAGTGTGTTTACAGTCAAAGGTAGTGAATTTGTTTATCTTTTTTGAGGTATTTGGATGGATGAAAGAGGAATGTGAGAGGAATTACACAATTAGTAATAGCAATTGGTTTTATATGCCTGTTTCTTTGCTGTCACCATATATGATAGTAATACCAAAAATATACACTATATTTGTTATTTCTCACATAAAATGTAGCATTATTTCTTTAATATACCCCAGAAGAGTGTGAAGAAAACAGTCCTTTATTTCAGCAAATGTCAATTTTGTTGCTCTCAAATTTGGTTGACACTGAATACAGTGGAATGCCTGACTCAGCTTTAAGATAAACATAGTTTGAAATGAGAATTAAAATCAAATTAAATATTTGGTACACATACTGAAGCACAAATGAGCCGCTAAAAAAACAAACACCAAATAAACCCTGAAACAAAATTTAAAAAACCATCAGCAGCACATTTGCTTTCCTGAGCAACTTTTTTTTTTAATCTTCCATTTAAATCTTTAAGGCAGCAAAGATGGAAACATGTGAGCAATGTATAGCGAAAAGTCATAAGTCAAAATAGAGGCTGAATAAACATGTCAGTAATCAGAGTGAGGCATTGGGAATACAGGTAGACACACTTATACTATTATTTCCTGGACCTGACAGTAGCTCTCCCAGGTTCCTGATGGAAAACCTGTCTGAATTTTTCTCTCTCATATCAATCCTTTTAAACGTTGTAGTGATGACACCAACCTTAGAGAATCTTCTTTGCAGAGAAACCTGCTTAGCAGTATCCAAACTGGATAAGTTTGGACTCGCATGGAAACTTGGCTTCTTTGAAGCTTGGTTTTGTGGATGTAATATCATTGAAATCTAGAGGGGGAATAGAACACATGGGGGCACTCATGTAGTGCCTGTTGGAAACTCCTAGAATCAAATGTGCACTTTTCTGTGTTTGCACTGCATAGGAAAGGACAGCACTGCGATCCAGGGAAATAGTTGCAGCTGCTTTATGGAAGCCCCCATACTCCTTTCCCTTTGAATCTAGAGTGTTCCACAGCCCTGTCATTCATGAATGGTTTAGGTGTTTTGTTTTTTTTTAAAGGGGCATTTATTGAATAATATGAACAAAACTAGAATAAAAACAACACATATGCAACCATGTCCTTTTGCATAAAGGACACAAACTTGGTCTTTCCTTAATTCAGGACCTGAATAATCTGAGCCTAACATTTTAATTTATATATATATATATTTAAAAAACAATAAGCATGCAGGCAGACCTGGTTTTTATGGGTGTGACAGGCACTTTCCCATAAGGGTCTGGATCACTTAAACTGCTGAAGTAACACAGCAGGCTGGGATGGAAACGGATCCAGTGCCAAAATATACAATTCAAAAGATCACCAAGAAGAATGGCTCTGAAGCAAAAGAATAAACGATTTCTTCTTCCTCCATCTTCTGTTTGTGTTGTGTCCAGTTCCGTTTTCTGGGAGGACAGAGCATAAAAGCCTTCCCTTTGTTTGTTAGCTCATGCAGTGGGGGGAAGGGGACTATTTTAAGTCCCCGTTAATGCCTAAATGGCAGGAGAATGAGAAGGGTGCCAAAGTGAAGGCACCTGTGCCTGCTTAAAAGGTTCCTGATTATGGGGGTTTTGTTGCTTTGAAAATGGACCATTTTGATCCTCTTTTCTTTTATTATTTTTCCCCTCATTCCCACTCTGTGCTCTTCTCTCTTTTTAAAACAAATGTCACTAAGCTAATAGATTTGCAAATAAGCAGGCAGGAAAACAGCAACAAAAGGGAACTGGAGCTGAGGAGCAAGCAGGTATAATTACTGTAATTAACTGGAGCAGCAGGAGCACCACAGGAGTCGGCAGAGAAAGAGGCAGTCACTGTTGAAAGAAAGCTAGGGGAGCTAATTCTGGCAGGGGTGCATAGGCCTGTCCACAACCCTGCAACCCTCCTTCAAATGACTAGTCTTCCACGAAGAATCAGATTGGATGGCTTAGCTCCTATGGGCAGAGGACTGATGTGGACACACGAACTTCCCTGCCTGTTTTGTGCACAACATTTATTAAAGTAATTGATCAGAACATGCTCCACTACTTTAGGTGTTTAGGTAGCTAGAGAGTGCCAATATGAATCTCCCACGTTCAGGGGTTGTGTCTTTTTGTTGGAGTGGGGTGGGTAAGAGAGGGATGGCAAATAAGGGAAATGTTGCTGTTTGGTTCTCTTTTCAGTTTTGTTTAAGACCTCAGAAGAAGGTGCACTTAAATAGCTTCATCTAGCCTTCAACTGTGGATAGCAGCAAAATATACATTCACATATTGAAAGTGCCAAAGTGTTAGCTTTATGTTGAATCATTCAGCTTAGAATCTTGTGCTGGTCCTGGTGGGAGATAGGTAGATGTCCACGATCCCTTGTGGTACAATGCTTACAATACAGTATTGCAAGGCAAACTCTGCCCACAGCCTAGAGTTCGACCCTGATCAGGCTGGAGATTGACTCAGCCTTCTATCCTTCCATGGTCAATAAAATGAGGAGTCAGATTGTTGGTGGCCATATGCTGGCATTGTAAACCACCCACAGAATGCTCTAAAGCAGTATTGGGTGGTATGCAATTTTAAGTGCTACTGCTATCTGTGGAAGTGTGTAGGTTTAATTGGAAACAAAACTGGGCAACCTTACTTCTCCTCTTCACGATTTAACAGTAGCAGTATTAATTTTTATTCCTAAGTAAACAATCACAAGATTGAGAGTCTAATCTATATACAAATGAATTCCAGGTAAGTATGCACAGGATCCCACCTTTATGGGTTTTTTCTTTTAACAAACACTTAAACAAAATAGGTAAAATAGTAGAATTCAAAGGTTTGCTTTTAATATGACATAGATGCATTGTTGAAATTGGCGTTGCTGTTATTTTATTCATTTATTTTTTTATTCTGCTTTTCTTCACAAAGGAACCTAAGATAGTGTAACAAACAAACTTCTATAAAAACAATTTGATAAAATCAAACAATAAAACAAACTTCATGAACAAAATAATAAACCCACAGGAATTCAATAATTGTAGCTAAGAGATTGGCAGAGCCAGGTGGAGGAGTCAAATGGGGCATCAGTTTAGAATCTCTGCAAGAGGACACACACCCTCCCCATGAAGGCCATTGACCCTTATCTAGTTTTACCCAGGTGCAAACCATTAGTCTGAGAAATTTCCTACACATATTGCTTGAGCAATAAATCAGTAATTTTGAAAGTTCACATGTGTATTTGGTTGTTTGTGCCTGACTATAATTTACCTTCAGAATTGAGCAACAAGTATATAGCAGGACACTCATGCATCTTGATGTGCACAGTTCATTTTAACATCATTTCCCCTGTGTTTTGTTTTTAAGAACCAGACCAAGAAGTTGTGGCATTTGAAGACGTGTAACAGAACTTGAATCTTACATAGTTGTAAAATGTAGTCTCCCAGGTTTATTCTACAGGCTACACTACAACACCTTGGAAAGGAGAAGTGAAGACAATTTCAGATGTATGTGTAAAATTGTCTTTTTAGAGAATTATTGCATGGATCTTAGTTCAGTGATCATTTTTTACTGGTGTCTTTGTATTACTGTATATACTTTCCCCTTCTATTTGTATTTGTAACTAATTGTGAAAAAACTTCAGCATCATGGTCTTTTCAGCTGAAAATCATGCCCCCACAATATATTTAACTGGGCAAAAGTATTAAGTATGGGACCAAGTTAACAGACCCTATACTATCTCAGCAAGGGTAAATTTAACCCCCCCCAAGACCCCCCAGAATCATGCATAGATTTAACTTACTCACCCAATCAGTCTAAAGCTAGTCAGTTGGCTTCTTTTGTCTATCCAGACAAAAGAAAAGTATACAGACAACCTACCTCTTCCTACTTCTCAATAAACTTCCTTAAAAAGAGAAGGTTGGAGACTAAATGAAAATTGTCCAGTTCCATTTGGGCCTTTGAGGGCAAATAACCAATCCTTTAAAATAAGTGGTAACCTCTTCCCTGAACCACGAGTCAGTGCTTTTATTGTCTATTTATTATGGTTGGTCACACAACCAGCCAGATGTTTAGACTGGATTTGGCATTTTTATCAACTTATCAAAACTTTCCCAAAGTTCTAGGATAGACAGACGTTGTTTGATGGTGTTAAAAGTATTGCCATAGGATGTAAACTATTCCAAGCAAAGCTGCCTTCGGCAGTTGACTGTTGGGTACTAAGAATTATAGGTGTGGTTATCAAACACATTTAGGTGACACTAGGCTAGAAAAGACTGGCTTAGAACTTTTTGCAAAAATAGTTTGGGGTTTAAATAAATAATTGATCCGAAAAACAGTTCAAAGTTGTATTATATTACATTGATTTTGATTGTCCTAAATTACTTATTTATTGAAAATTTGAGAATCATATTTGGGAACAAATGTAGTCCCATTGTGTTTAATTCTTCTTCATTTTCCATGAAAACCCTTTTATTTTTCCCTTCTCATTTTCTTAAAATGCTACTGTTTTGCCAGTATAACTAAAGGCTCAACAGTTTTTTGGGACAAGCACAAGCAGAAAATGATATACATTTTGTTACTTGTTGCCTTAACTATTAAATGTATATCATCACCATACCAAGTGGCTGCAGAAGTGGGCTGATCCAGGTGAGTGGGCAAGCCAGTGATCAGAGGGCAGCACCATACGGACCAGAAAAAAGTGACGGTTAGTTGATCCACCAGAGAACAGCAGAAGCAAACTGAGGTGGGCGAGTGGAGGTACCAGGGCAAGTGACCAGAGCAGGCTAACAGCCAGGGAGATACCCTGAGAAGTCAAGGCAAGTGACTGAGAGAGGAAAGGCACCTAATTGCCTGGGAAAAAGAGACAGAGGGATCTGGACTCTTGTGGCCCTTTTGGAGGTAGCACTATCAAATTTCTCTCTCTCTCTCTCTCTCTCTCTCTCTCTCTCTCTCTCTCTCTCTCTCTCTCTCTCTCTCTCTTTCTTTCTTTCTTTCTTATTCTATAGCCACCCAACTCAATAAAGTGACTCTTTCAGCTTACAGTTCTAAAACTCTTTCTAAAACTCTGATGTTGATGTTATCCATTCAATCGTGTCCAACTCTTAACAACTCTTAACAGCTTCTCATGATCAACACAATAGAAGGCTTTCCTGTAGATGATGAATGTAAATTCACAAGTTTTTTCCATGATCCTGCACAGATTTTCAATACGGTTACATGATCCCTTCAGAAACTGGCTTGGGCATCTGATCAATGATTGGTGCTAGACGTTGTATAATTTTAAGCAGAATCTTGCTGAGGTGAGGGATAAGAACAATCGTACAATAACTGGAGCAATCTTTAGAGTCACCCTTCTTGGTGGTGGAATGAACACTGAGTGTTTCCAGTCCTGGTGGCCATGTGTTGTTTTCTCTGGCATAGGTCACTTAAATTCTAAAACAATTAAAACAATTTAAAAGACATTAAAACAATTTAAAAAATGAAACCATGGATGCATCAGTGCATATCCCACAGGATTGGGTTGGGAGACAGTTCCTTGTATTTCCCCAGAAGCAGTTGAAAATAGACAGTAAACTAAATCAGATATTCAAATATTTTGATTAATTTGCTAATCAGTGAATGTGATCTTCCTGAGGCTCATCGATGTTTTCCTGCTTGGCTCCCTTCTTAATTATGAGGAAGGGCACTTTGCTTTGCACTGTTTTAACCCATCTGAATGCTTGAATCTTTTAAAATATTTTTAAAAAACCAATTCAACAAATGCAGAAACTTAACAGCTTAACACTTTTCAGGGAACTGTCAAGGAATCTTACATTACAATTTTCTGCTTTTCTCATCACCAGGACAATCAGATGATAAAAAGTCCCAAATACTGATTTTTCTGTCTTACATTAAAATAATTAGTGCTTCTATGTATTTTTAGAAGGTAAGTGCGACAAAATTAAGAAACTATTAATTAAAGCAACCCCAATCTTTAAACACCCCTTCAATCCTATTAGAAAAAGGTCTCTTAGAAACTGAACAAGGAGAGATTTAACCTGGAAATAAAGAGAAACTTTCTGATGGGGAGAGCAATCAACCAATGGAACAGCTTGCCCTCTGAAGTTGTAGGAGTGCCATCACTTGAGACTTTCAAGAAGAGATTGGACTGCCATCTGTCAGAAATGATGTAGGGTCTTCTGCTTGGGAGGTGGGGGGGGGGTTGGACTAGATGATTTACAAGGTCCCTTCCAACTCTGATTGCCTGTTATCTGTCTCTCATGTTTCTGTGGAGAAAATGGAGCAATCTTATAGTCACATATTTGATAAAGTGAGCGGGCGGTATTTTTTTGTGATTAATTCAGAATCATATTGCAATATCATATTGAGTCTTTCACTCCAAATCTAATTGTACCTTAACTGAATAAAATTGAAGTTTTCCATTTTAAAACAGGAAGTTATTTTATTCAAGATTCTATCAGATATGGGGCCATCTCTGTCTCTCTTCATACTGCATGTATTCAATTTCTTTAAACCCTCAAATACATATATTTAATAGAAGAAGATATTAATATTGTTTGCTACTGCAGGAACAGTCTTCCCCAAGCAATTCCTCACAAATGCGTCCAAATTAGAAGTGAAGCTGGGTTCACACAATATATTAGGCAAAAATGGGTTTGGCTAGGGTGCACATCAATGTAATCATGTGAATACAGGGATGCAAAGTTGCTATTGAAAATATGGCCACTATCTTTACATTTTCACATAAAGTGAGAAATTTGATATTTACAAACTGGAAAGAGGAACTAATGTCCTTATTAGTTTCTCTCTCCAATTGTGATAAATTTGCTGTAGATGCTTTGCTGCTTGTTATAATTGGGTTACAGTTTAGTCATGTATATCTTCAGTTCAGAAATACATTTCACTGGGTTCAATATGACTTATTTGCTCCTTTAAAAATGAGGAGAATTGGCATGTCTGTGATCAAGCTATAGTCAAAGGCAGAAGAACAGAGCACCTGTATTTCCTTTGTCATTAGTTTGTACTTTTTGTGCTAAGTTTTGCATCTGGAGAAAAAGAATTCTTTTTTGCATACCCACTAATGTTAGAATGCCTAAGTGTCTCCCAGTTGCCTTTGAACTGATGGGGCATTTTATAGCAGCAAAAACTGCATCCAGACCGGTGATGGCAACACTTTTCTGCGAGTCTAGCACTCACATCAGCACAGAGGTTGGCTAGTGAGAGATGATAAACAGACCTATAAAAAAGCATATCTGGTAAGAGGCAAATATAATTCTCTCAGGGACATAAGGATCTTGACAGAAGGAAAGAGGAGGGAGGGAGGGAGGGAGGGAGGGAGGAAGGAAGGAAGGAAGGAAGGAAGATGAGCATGGAAGGAGGATATGAAATACAGTAGGACATTTTCTAGCTTCCAACAAGCCCAAATGTTAAAACCCATGAAGGATTTAAGGAAATTTCCTAATAGCTGTAGCAATTCAATAGCAGAACTCCAGTTCCCAGAGAAATGTGGGCTTCATGTCAGGAGTGGGATTCAAATTTTTTAACAACCGGTTCTGTGGGCGTGCCTTAGTTGGTGGGTGTGGCTTGGTGGTCATGTGACTGAGTAGACATGGCTTGGTGGTCATGTTATTGTCTGAGTGTGGCCAACTCAATATCACTCACATTGAGGCATGCATGTCCTTGCCTGGCCTCTCATGACTGTGGGGATGCTGCACCAGTCGTGTGAAAAATGGTCATAAGTCACTTTTGTCAGTGCCATTGTAACTTTGAATGGCCACTCCACACAAGCAAAGTACCAGCAAAGGAGGGGAAAAAAAACTCCAGAGATTTGCCTGAGACAGGAAGTCTAGTCCTGCCAAGAATGTTATAAGGGTTAATGGAGAGGCAGTTTCTGTAAGCAACACCAGAATGTTTCCTTCCTGCCTTCCTTACAGGATTAGGCCAGTAATTTCTTCTAACAACCGGTTCTCTGAACTGCATAGAATGTTAACAACTGGTTCTAGCAAATAAGTGTGAACTGGTAGAATCCCACCCCTGCTTCACGTGTATTTCATTATAGGATAGATAGTTATCTCTTAGGAATGCTTCATTTTTAGATGTCCAGCACTGAGCAAGGTTTGAACTCAATGGTCTTTTCCAACTATGCTTCTAAATGAAGCTGAAGGGGACTTCCATACAATAAAAGCAGAAATCTGTAAGGGGAAAATAGCAGAATTCTTCAACCACAGGGCTGGCTTTGCTTATGGCAGCTTCCTGTAGCCCTGCAAAGTAAAAAAAAAAAATAACCCAAGCATCCAGTTGTTAAGTTGTGTATATAAATGTTAAGTTGTGTATATATATGTTAAGTTGTGTATATAAATATACCAAAATCAATTTATGCCTGTGCATAATTCTTCACTGGCATCGACGAATTATCTCCTGGATTTGCCATAGCTAACTTTCTTTGAAGAAAAAGAAAACCTCAACCCCATATGTGGGATACTATGTGGGACAAATATAAGTCTGATAATTAGGAATTCTGAAATCTGTGAAAGAGAAGTTTCTTCTTTCAGCTGACTCTAATACTTTTCACCATTGGAGAGAGCTGTCACAATTGTTTAAGTCAGTCATGACTTAAACTATGGTTTGGTCACTCTTCTAACCTCTCCATTGCATGTAACATAGGGAGCAGAAAGGCGCAGAGGCTCTTCTAAGTTACATGGTGCTCTTCATTCTCTCCCAGGCAGAAGTGGTAATAGGTAGAAACCTATGCATACTGTGGTTACCAGTACAGCGATCAAAACCTATGGGTGCTGATGTTTGGTGGGGCACAGCATTCACCTGCAACTGCTTATGGCTAGTGAGAGGTTGAAGTAATCCCGGGAAGAATCTTAGAAGCGGACACTTGCTTGTTGCCAGACAGTCCTGTACTTTGGGGCTGCTTGCCGTTCATAGCAGAAGCAAAACTGGATTTTGACACTTTTCATCACAGTCTGTAGGTGTGATCTCTACTAACTCTGTTAAGGAAATTGTGCTTAAATTGGGGGTGGGGTGGGGAGGATGGCATGGGGTGGTGAGGCTCTACATGAAACCTACAAGCCTTTACTGTCTGATTTATAGCCATATCCAGGGCTGCTCCAAACCCTTTGTGACACGGTAGCTGTTAGGCTGACACAAATGGTGGAAAAAGGATTCCTCTGCTTTGTCTCCTCGTTTCACACTCTGAAAGTAATGAAAAACAAATTAAGAAAAGTAAAAATGAATTTCACTTCCCAGTTTGGTTTAATTTTGAGGAATGCATTGATTACCTGTAGCAGGTGATGAGAGTCTTCCTCAGTTTGTTTGTGAACAAGGCTCCAATGGGGCTCTAGATTTGATTCTGTCTCATTTCACTCCTGGAGACGCATAGGTGGAAACGTTTGTGGTGTTCACTCCTTTGCAAATTGCCTTATTTTAAATTGCTCTTCAAATAAGGCAATTTTGAAGCTCTGAATTGCCTCAGACCACTGTGCTTAAGAAATGGCTTCACATACGCTGAAACCCAAGATGGGCTTAGGAGGAACTGTTCTTTGGTTGATAGAAATCAGGAACAGGACTTTCTGAGTAGAGATGGCACAATGTGCAGTTTCTTCTTTGCTGGGATCCAGCAAAATGTCTCCTTGTCATTAGAGGAATTTTTAAAACTGTTTTTAAAACAGATTTTTTGGGGGTATTATTTTTGCCTGCTGTTTGTAATGCTTTGCTATTTTTATTTTTAGCTTTTTATGTGCTACTAGCTGGGTATGAATATTTTGCTACTATTTCTTTCAATAGTTCTTTATTGAAATTACATGATTTATAAACAAGCAAGATACATATGACTCAGCGAGAAAAAGTTAGGCAGTTTGATATCTTTCTGTAGCTTCACAAAATTGCTAGTCTATCAGACCATTAGCTGTTCAATTTACTGTTCAATTTCTGATGCACTTATTTTTAAAGTAAATATCGAATACTTAAACAATTAAATATACATATGAACATAGCTGAACTGAAGTATGAGGAAAGGGATATTCAGGAGAGAACATATTATTCCCAATGAGTGAAACCACTTGCTGCAATTGCTTTGGTTTGTTTTTTTTTTGTTTAGAAATCAGTATGTTTTCCTTCACCAAGAAATGACTGCTAACAATCAATGGTGGTGATGTCAGCTGTCTTACAAATGGATGTAAAAGACTTTAGTTTGCTGCATTGTGGTTTAATTGACTCCTGAACATTTCCAAGACTATACTCAGTTGTGATCTGAACATATTTAACAAAGCTTTTTGTTGAAAACACCAAAATAATCCAAAATTTTCCATTTAGAGTACTAATCCCCTCTCCATTTGATTAATCTTAAATTGTTTCTTCTCAGGATAACATGGTGGTGCAATGGTTAGAATGCAATACTGCAGGCTAATTCTGCCGACTGCCGGCAGTTCATTCCTGACCAGGTCAAGACTGACTCAGCCTTCCATCCTTTCGAGGTTGGTAAAATGAGAACCCAGATTGTTGGGGGCAATATGCTGATTCTGTAAACCATTTAGAAAGGGATGTAAAACACTAGGAAGTGCTATACAGATAGTCCTTGACTTACGACAGTTCATTTAATGATCATTCAAAGTTACAACATCACTGAAAAAAGTGACATGACCATTTTCCACACTTACGCCCCATGGTCACACAATGAAAATTCAAACTGTTGGCAATTGTCACATTTGTGATGGTTGCAGTGTCCTGGGATTGTGTGGTCACCTTTTGTGACCTTCTGGCAAGTAAAGCCAATGGATAAACTAGATTCGCTTAACCAGATTCACTTAACAACCATGTTAGTAACTTAACAACTACAATGATTCACTTAACAATGGTGGCAAGAAAGGTCGTAAAATGGGCCAAAGGTCATTTAACAAATGTCTCACTCAGGAATATAAATGGTGGGCTCAACTGTGGTCATATGTCAAGGATTCCCTGTATAAGTCTAAATCTTTCCCAGGCTATGCCCTTCCCAGTTTTGTGGGAAAGTGCTTGTTACATTTAGCTTGGTGGACTTTCTTTTCCTAAGACATTTTTTTAAACAAAAGTAAATAGGAAGGGACGTGGTGGCTCAGTGGCTAAGACACCAAGCTTGTTGATCAGAAAGGTCAGCAGTTCAGCGGTTCGAATCCCTAGCACCATGTAACAGAATGAGCTCCCGTTACTTGTCCCAGCTTCTGCCAACCTAGCAGTTTGAAAGCATGTAAAAATGCAAGTAGAAAAACAGGGGCCACTTTGGTAGGAAGGTAACAGTGTTACATGCGCCTTCGGTGCTTAGTCATGCCAGTCACATGACCCAGAGATGTCTTTGGACAGCGCTGGCTCTTCGGCTTTGTAACAGAGATGAGCACCGCCCCCTAGAGCTGGAAATAACTAGCATGTATGTGCGAGGGGAACCTTTACCTTTAAATAGCTATAATTAGAGATGCTGTAATATAATGTTTTTCCATCGACAGACAAGTGGACTAGATGACCTTTGATTTTATGAATGCATGTGTACATTCTTGGTCTTAAAAAGTTATATTTTAAGCACAAGGCCAGTAGCTGAAGAACACCTGTTCGTGCCTGCTGTTTCTGCTGCTGCTGCTTCTTCCTTCCCTCCAGAATACAATTTCTATGACCCCTGTTTGTTAAGTGTTTCACTAAATGATGATGGAGTGTGTTACTTGAGTTCACTTCAAGTGCCTGGGGACCTAGAATAAATACCACTATGTAATAGATTTTTATCCACTGCCTCGCTGTAATCCCTGCCTGAATCGCTTCCAAATAGCAGCCAGGCAGCTTTTCATACAAGTCAAACATTGATTCAGCTGCCTTTCAGAAGGTATTCAGGAAGGGAATCAGAATAATGGGATTTCTTGGCTGCATGCAGAAGAGTAAAGTTATTTTCATGGAGCTCCAAAGTAGTGCTTCCCTGCACATTACATGCACAAGGAAGAGGAAGAAAGGAAGGGGTATTGTATTTATAAAAGGTACAATTGCCTTAAGTGAAAACAGCACTTTAAAGGACTCTCTTTGTTTGTTTTGGATACAAAGATTAAAAAGCTTTGGACTGAGAAATGCAAGAAATACATCCTGTGCATAAAATGAAGATCTGTGGCGGAGCCAGGCTCATAGCTGAATGAGTCTTAAAGAACAACCCCGGTTAGTCCTCAGGTTAGAATGGCAATCGGGACTAGGATTGGCATTAAGCAATGCAATTGTATAGTGCAATCTCACATGACTGTATTGCTTAATGATGGCAATCCTGGCAGCCCCAGTGGATATGGTAATACAAAGACATGCATCTCATTAAGCAGGAAAAGGCAGGAGTTTTGGTAAGGAACATAGGAGTGCTGTGGGGAGGAGACCACAGGTGGAATGGAGGCAGGCTGGGACAGGCCCTAGGAGGGCCAGCATAGGTCAGATGTAAGCCAGGGGAGATCAAAGGCAGGCTGGCATAGCCCATGCCTGAGTTGGCTAAGTGAGGGGTACTGTGAGTGATAGTTAAAGTAGAAACGACCTATTGGAGCAACTTCTGATCTTCCTTGCTGGCTTTCCCATTGACTTTGCTTGTGGGAAGCCAACAGGGAAGATCATAAATGATGATTACACGACCATAATCATAATCACATGTCCATGGGGATGCTGTGGTGGCCAGAATTTTGAGGACAGGTCACGCACCCATTTCTTTCAGCAGTGCCATAATTTTGAATGGTCACTAAACAAATGAACATAAGCCGAGGACTACTTGTATCCCATTGTAGTATGTAGTTTTTGATATAAGCAGACACAAGCCCAGATGCTGTCCTTTTCTCTCTATTCCATGAAGTATCCAAATGTCTGATATGGTGACGATGTGTACATATCATCCAAAATAGCTTGACCTTAAACTTGTGGGTGGAAAAAACGATTTTATGAGAATCCTATTAGCAGCAGTTGACCTGAGAAGACTGGAGACTAGTATTGGAAAGAAACTGATTTGTAGGAGAGAAAAATTCAAGATTGGCAATTTGCTTTAACAAAGCCAAGGTACTACCATATATGCTAGATAGGTCCTTAGCATTTAGGATAAGGAACAGTTCTTTAAAGGATCCAGAGTTGGCTAAGAATAGTACCATCTTACATAGCTTAGACATTTTTGCTGTGATCTCTGAAATAGTGGCTTCGGTGAGATTATTACAGAGGTGGGCCTCCAGAGGTTGCTTAACTACGATCCATGTGATCCCTTTGCATTGGTCAGGCTAGCTGGGCCTGAAGAGAGGAGTTCTTCATCCAGCCACAGAGAACAAATCAGCAAATTCCTCAGAAAACCTATTTAGTCCACTTATTAAATGATATAGAAATACCTGTAACATATACATGTAGACCAGGGGTGTCCAACCTTTCACCTTCCCTGGGCCACATTAGAAGATGAAAATTTGGTTTGGGCCGCACATAAATAAAATAACAGTAACGATACCTAATCATCCAAAAAAACCATAGAAAACATAGTTAACATATTAAATTTATTTGGAAATGAAGTTAGTGAGATGTTTTTATTATTTATTATTAATTATTTATTAAAAATTATTTATTTTTATCACGTTTTTTTTATCACAGTTTATCACAGTTTATTTTCCAGCCAAATTTTGGGGGCGGGGGGAAGAAAGCTCACCCGCCTCGCGCCTACCTCTCCTCCTGCAAATGGCCTGGCTGGATGAGGCAGGACTGGAAGGCAGAAGCAGCAGCAGCAGCGGGGGCAGCGGTGGGGATAGAAGTGGTGGGGGGTAGAAGTGGCAGCGGGGCAGAAGCAGCAGCAGCGGCGGGGGCAGAAGCAGCAGTGGCGGCGGGGGCAGAAGCGGCGGGGGCGGTGGGGGCAGCGGTGGCGGGGCAGAAGCGGCGGGGCAGAAGCGGTGACAGGGGCAGAAGCGGCAGCAGCGGCGGGGAAGAAGCGGCGGGGCAGAAGCGGCGGGGCAGAAGCGGTGACAGGGGCAGAAGCGGCAGCAGCGGCGGGGGAAGAAGCGGAGGCGGCAGCAGGGGCAGAAGCGGCAGTGGCGGCGGGGGCAGAAGCAGCAGTGGCGGTGGGGCAGAAGCGGTGGGGGCAGAAGCGGCGGCGGGGCAGAAGCGGCGGTGGGGGCAGAAGTGGCAGCGGCGGCGGGGGCAGAAGCGGCAGCGGCAGCAGGGGCAGAAGCGGCGGCGGCGGCAGCAGGGGCAGAAGCAGCAGCGGCGGCGGGGCAGAAACGGTGGTGGCGGCGAAGGGAGAAGCAGCAGCGGCAGCGGGGGCAGAAGCGGCGGCAGCGGCGGCGGCAACAGCAGGAGGTGGCGCTCTGACGGCGCCCGCCTTTTCTGTTGCTGCTTGGTGTGGCGCTCGCCTCGCCCCCCCTCGCGCCTGCCTCTCCTCCTCCTCCTTGCTGGCTCTGACACGAAGGTTGGGGTGGGCACTGGGCCGCATTACGAGGTGACCTGGGCCGCATGTGGCCCACGGGCCATGGGTTGGACAAGCCTGATGTAGACTTTCCTGCTTATTTTTGAGCTTAACAGATAAGAATGTGAATATAGGAAAAGTTTTAATGTTTTGCAAACTTTACTGAATTTATTCATTTATGAAGCTGCCACCTACCAAGAACATTCAGAAGTTTAGTTGTACGTCTAGCAGTTCATCTTACAAACATTAAATACCTCCCAGATGTTGGTCTTTCCTTGCTTCTAGAGCTCCATGCATCCTATCAATCATGCAACAAAGAGGACTGGAAGACAGCTCTCACACAACACACATTTCCAAATGATAGGACTCTTTGCCACCCGCAAAAATCCTACTCTAGTTCTCACTTCAGAGGCAGACAAACTCGTGTTCCATTGATTGCATTCGTTGCTCATTTCCATTTGTTTTCACGCTAGAGAGAGTAATTGCCATGTCCTTCTCTTTCAGCTCTTAGCTTCTGTTTCACTCAGCCCAGTTAAGGGGAAAAGGGCTCATTCCAGAGGTGGGATTCAAACATTTTTACTACCAGTTCTGTGGGCATGGCGTGGTAGGCGTGGTAGAGGAAGGATACTGTAAAATCTGTGATTACAGAGGTGGTATTTGCAGATTCTCCAAGGTACTCAAAATTTCCGTTACTGGTTCTCCAAAACTGGTCAGAACCTGCTGAATACCACTTCTGGCTCAATCCCTGTCAACATAATTTCTGCATGTAGAGTTTATTTGGAAAAGTTGGGCTTGGAGTAAATGGCAAGAAATCTATTGAGAATAGGGTCGCGTGCTTCCCTGCTCTCATCTTTCTTTTAGCACTCTTTTTATAAGCTGAATATAAGACCTGTTTAGGACTTCCTTTGAAATCTGCCCCAGCATGCTGTAGATCTATCTAAATTTTGAATTTTTTTCCATTTAATGTTCCACTTTACCAATATCTTTGCATATAATTGAGCATTGACTTATCTGTGGAAAAACAACCTTTGGTAAATACCAGCGGGTTTCCATGTGGCTCTTTTTCCGCTCTACTAATAATTGTGGAGTTGCCAATGAATTGTTTGAGAGAAGGACATACATCTGAAGTTGTTTTTATTTTTCCTGTATATGAGTGAATGATATTTTGAAGTGGTAAGTTGATATAACATTTTTTTTTTACAGATCAGAAAATAAGCCAGGTATTTCCGTATGAGCATAAGCAAAACTGATTTTCTACACCCCGGTGGTAAAATAGAAAGTAAAGATCTTATTTTTGCAGGTTTTATCAGGCTAATAAAATAGAGAGCAGAGATCTGATTTTGCAGTGTAGAGATCTGATTCTACAAGTTTCATTGGTCTTTCTTGGTGCATACATTCTAAATAAGCAAGAAGGCTGAAGACAGCTTTCACTCCAGAGGTGGTATTCAGCAGGTTCTGACCCGTTCTGGAAACCAGTAGTGGAAATTTTGAGTAGTTCAGAGAACTGGCAAATACCACCTCTGACTGGTCCCACCCCCATCTATTCTCTGCCTCCCCAGTCCCAGCTGATCGGCTGGGTCTTCTTTTGTTGCCCTGCATAGGAGAAGGGAGCTGGAAAGCAGGCTAGTGGGGTCGGGAGGGAATGACATTTTGCAGTAACCTTCCCCTGCCAGCCCACCAAGCCACATCCACTAAACCATGCCCACAGAACCAGTAGTATATTTTTTTGAATTCTACCACTGTTTCACTCATTCTTAATAGGGGTGGAAAAGAGCCAAATCTCATATTTACATCTGGAGAACCGGGTGACTGATGGCTTGACATTCATCTACTTGGAGTGTGAGGTCAGCAGAGCAGGAAAGGTAGTTTTTCCTAGATTTAGTTTGTCTATGATCAGAATGTCAGTGATTGACATAATCCCCTTTTCCAGCTGGTAACACTAATATTGTAGAATGCTGTAAATATCTGGCAATTGAAGGAGAGGGCAAATTTCAACTATAGTCCAGATGGGTCTACTACTCATGCTGATTCCAGGGCAACTCCTTGCCAGTTTACAATAGCAATATTTTTTTTGTAAATAATGGATATATGTTCTATTCCTGAATTAAAAGATGCAAATAATTTAATTTTATGAAAACAGGCAAATATCCCAAGGCTTCAAAATGAACGTTTATTTCTACAGATTAATTATCTGTGCTGCCATCCATCTCCTAGGCTAAAAGATGGCAAATTCTTTCCCTTATTTGTTTTTTTTGTTTTTTTAAAGATTACAGGGGTAGATTAAGCAGACCAACTGGCAATAGATTCGTAAGATTTAGGTATGTTACCAGATTACAATACCCCAAGAAACAGCTGGCACCAAAAATGTCTGTTTAAAAGTAGTATTTATTTTTAAAACTTAGAAAGTACACCGTTGCAAAGAGAACTATGGATAGATGTTAAGCTTAGAAAAACATTGTTATAGCTTCAAAGGATAAATGTAATCAAAAGAACAATAGGTAATATCCAAAGTGGGAAATAGTTGTGAAATAAATGTGGCAGGATTATGGGCACATCCACAGTAAAATCAAAACTGTCATGCAGTGTAACTGATTATTTACTATTAGTAGAAATTTGCAAGGATTGATTTTCCCCCCATCCTTCTGCTAAATCTTAGAAACTTTTCATTCTATACACTCTGAAGCAGGGACTGGCTTCTCTGCCTCCCAGCTATCCTATTCCCAGGAAAGCTCAAAAGATTCTGAGATTATTCTCTGCAAGAGTAGGAAGGGCATAGCAATTCAGCCAAATATCCCTCCTGGATTTACTTACAAGAAGTAAAGCTCTGAGATTACAGTCATTTGAGTGTACCTTCTGATTGATTGGGGATCTTGAGAGGCTTATTGGCTAGAGGTGCCCATTGCACAAAGCAGACTGGCTTAGGCATCCTTCAGATTACGTTTCCACTGTCTAATACGTTAGTACAGGTAAAACTCGAAAAATTAGAATATCGTGCAAAAGTTCATTTATTTCAGTAATGCAACTTAAAAGGTGAAACTAATATATGAGATAGACTCATTACATGCAAAGCAAGATAGTTCAAGTCGTGATGTATCATAATTGTGATGATGATGGCTTACAGCTCATGAAAACCCCAAATCCACAATCTCAGAAAATTAGAATATTACATGCAATCAATACAACAAGGATTGTACTGTGGAATGGGAATTTCACGAAGGCAGTAGTGTCACAAAAAAGAGGAAAAGCCCAAGAGGAACATCAGGTCAGCCAGAAAACACAGGACATACCTTACAAACACAGGACATACCAAATAAGCAAAACGAACACACAAAAGACAAAAATATAAATTACAAAAGGGACAGACAGGAGATTGCCACAGAACAAATATGAAAAACTATCTTAAAGCTAAAAGAGATTACAGAAAACTAATAATACAATTTGGCCACCCCGTGGAGTTTGCCTTCCGCACCCCGCGGAGTTTGCCCTCGGATGGAAATAAAGACAAACTCAAACAGGATTTGAAACATTAGGCACAAATACAAACACTCATACAAAATCAACTTACAAAGGGAGAAAAGGGTATAAAAAACCAGGGGCTTACCATAAGAAGCTAGCTAGCCCAAGAACGCAGACTTCTCGCTGTTCTCCGCCTTCCTGAAAAATAAAAAGATCCAGCTTTCAAGCAGTTGTCCGTATCCTTGTGCCGGAGCTCTCCCAGTGGGAAAATCGAATCCTCGAAAGAAAGGCATTTTGACACCTTTCAACAGTACATAGAACAATATTGGACCTCTGAAAAATATAAGCATGCATATGTACTCAGTATTTGGTTTGGGCCCCTTTTGCAGCAATTACTGCCTCAATGCGGCGTGGCATGGAAGCTATCAGCCTGTGGCACTGCTGAGGTGTTATGGAAGACCAGGATGCTTCAATAGCAGCCTTCAGCTCTTCTGCATTGTTCAGTCTCATGTCTCTCATCTTTCTCTTGGCAATGCCCCTTGGATTCTTTATGGGGTTCAGGTCAGGCGAGTTTGCTGGCCAATCAAGCACAGTAATCCCATGGTCATTGAACCAGGTTTTGGTGCTTTTGGCAGTGTGGGCAGGTGCCAAGTCCTGCTGGAAAATGAAATCAGCATCCCCATAAAGCTCGTCTGTGGAAGGAAGCATGAAATGCTCCAAAATCTCCTGGTAAACGGCTGTGTTGACCCTGGACTTAATGAAGCACAGTGGACCAACACCAGCAGATGACATGGCTCCCCAAATCAACACAGACTGTGGAAACTTCCCACTGGACTTCAAGCATGTTGCAGTGTGTGCCTCTCCATTCTTCCTCCAGACTCTGGGTCCTTGGTTTCCAAATGAGATGCAAAAGTTGCTCTCATCAGAAAAGAGGACTTTGGACCACTGAGCAACAGACCAGGTCTGTTTTCTTTAGTCCAGGTAAGAGGCTTCTGACGTTGTTTGTTGTTCAGGAACGGCTTGACAAGAGGAATATGACATTTGAAGCCCATGTCCAGGATCCATCTGTGCTCTTGATGCACTGACTCCAGCCTCAGTCCACTCCTTGTGAAAGTCCCCAAAACTTTTGAATGGCCGTTTCCTGACAATCCTCTCCAGGCTGCGGTCATCCCTGGTGCTTGTGCACCTTTTTCTTCCACACTTTTCCCTTCCACATAACTTTCTATTAATGTGCTTTGATACAGCACTTTGGGAATATCCAATACTTTTGCAATTACCTTTTAAGGCTTTCCCTCTTTATGGAGGGTGTCAAGGATGGTTTTCTGCACAACTGTCAGGTCAGCAGTCTTTCCCATGATTATGATTCCTACTGAACCAGACTGAGAGACCATTTAAAGGCTCAGGAACCCTTTGCAGGTGTTATGGCTTAATTAGCTGATTAGAGTGGAACACTTTGTGCCTAGAATATTGAACCTGTTCACAATATTCTAATTTTCTGAGATTGTGGATTTGGGGTTTTCATGAGCTGTAAGCCATAATTATCTCAATTATGACACATCATGGCTTGAACTATCTTGCTTTGCATGTAATGAGTCTATTTCATATATTAGTTTCACCTTTTAAGTTGCATTACTGAAATAAAAGAACTTTTGCACGATATTCTAATTTTTCGAGTTTCACCTGTATGCTCTACACAATTTGTACCCCTCAACAATATTCCTAAATGGTTTCCAGCTTGCAAAAGAACTGGCAAATGTATGTGATGATGCTGTTTATTCCAGATCCATGTTATGTATTTCTAACCTATCTCCCAGGGCTATTTTAAAGGAAGGATAGTCGTAAGGCAGGATGGGCAACCTGTGGCTTGCCAGCTGTTGCTTGAATGCAATTTATACCACTTCCTACTATTAACCATATGCAAGCTCAAATGTAGCATCATTGAGAGGCTCACACATTGCCCATTTCTGTTATGATACTTCTCTGAACACTCAAAAATCCATGTGACTGTTTGTTGCTGATTTACTGTTTTTATTATTATCTAATTGGCTTCTCTTGGTTGATTGTAAAAATTAAGTAGGATCAGATCTGCTTACCATTTTGATGAGATCCCCAGAAGTGTGTGTGTGGGGGGTATTCTAAAATGCAGTAGCAAATTTCTTCTATACTGTTGTCAAGAAAACTATTTGGAAATATTTATTAAGTCATTACGAGATGAACATTTACTTTGCAAGGTGCTCACCTGTTTTTTCCTAACTCTTGGTGGTTTTAAAACTAGGGAAAAATGGGAAAAATTATAGGATAGCAATAGCAGTTAAAGTTATATACTGCTTCATAATGCTTTACAGCGCACTCAGCAGTTTATAATGTCAGTATATTGCCCCCAACAATCTGGGTCCTCATTTTACTGACCTCAGAAGGATGCAAGACTGAGTCAACTTTGAGCAAGTCAGGATTGAACTCCTGGCTGTGAGCAGAGTCAGTTTGCAATAGTGCATTCTCACCATTGCACCACCCCAGCTCCTACGTCCACTGTAGTATGGGGTTAGTGGTGTAAATGGACCAAACCTGACACCCAAACCTCTTTTCTTTACTTCTATCCAAAGGCTGTTGCATCTAAGTTCATAGTTTTCATTTAATATCAGAAATGGTTACAATTTCAATCTTTAATGACAGAATGCTTCCACCTCTCAAATTTAGCCCATCCACCCAAGATCATTTAGAATGGTTTCACTGGAATGATGCAGTTGGATTTTAATTTGCATTGCCTGCAATTGCTGATTGCTTTTAAACTTTTATTTTAAAAACAAAATCCTTTTTCTGATGTTTACAGATTTAACTGTAGAGGCTGTGGTTCTTGATACATCAGCTCTGTTTGGCAGAGTTGAAAGTGTTGACTGTCTTGAGAGAGCTGGAAATTTATTTCTGCAAACAGTGACTTAAGCGTGAATATTGCTGTCTTGTAGCAGGAAAATGGCAGTAAAAGGCTGTGATTTTTGGGGGTCATTGAAGAATATAATCTTCAGTTGCAGTTTTTTTTTTTAAATTAAGGTAATTAAGGTATCAGACTATACTGTTTCCTTTCTCTAAATACATTTCTCAAATGAATTATAAATTAAATGAAATAAGGTCCAATACATATAATTTATGCATTTTAGAAATTATATCCACCCACCACAATCTATCCCAGTTAGAGATGCATGAGACCGGCTTAATTACTTAGATGAGAAAAGCACTTTGTTTTATGTTCAGAGACTCAAGTATTTGAGACTGGATCCCAGAACTGGAAAAAAAAATCCCAAACCCCTGGATAACATTAAACCTTGCAATTTTCAAATGCAAGTTCAGACATACATTTCCTGCATTGACTTTTTCACCCAGACTTAGACTTAGAATAACTTTGTCACTTTGAATATACACTGATCACCTTACATTAAAATGAAATTTTGTTGCATACAGCTCTCAAAGGGTCTCCACCTCCAATATACACTACATAACCACTACAAAATAAATAAATACAAAATTATGCATATACCCATATATTATAATGACATGGAGAAACGCCAGTCTAGTCCCTGTTTGTATCATCACTGAAAAGGGAGCACTCGCCTGCATGTCTTGAAATAAAGTCTCAGGGTCCATTTTCTACAGCCCTTGTTTCTCTTCCTCCTAATTGTAGTGCTCAAATTACTTAAAAATGGGACATGTGTGTGTGTGTGTGTGTATGTGTGTGTGTGTGTGTGTGTGTGTGTGTGATCTTCTTACTCACCCCACCTTTATGTCTCCTCGCCAATTTTGATCCTGTTCTCTTCGTTTTTTGCTGAAAAAGGGAGCCCACATACTCGTCACATAATTTTTTTTTCAACACTTGGTTGGATGGCAAAAAAGGTAGAATTGTAATCACCTGCCTTGAAATGTGGATATTTACTATAACTTTTCTAGGGACAAAATAGTAATGAAAAATATGATTACAATTTGTGAGCATTGACAAAGAGCCACAACACACCTGCCCATTCTTTCTCATTTGTGCTTCATTGGTCAGTGTCATATTCTATGACAAAACTCCTTACACCGAACTTAAGGTGGCAGGGAATATGTATAAGAAGTGGCATCTTTTTCATTCACTTGACAATTTCCCTTGATTTATCAGAAAAAGCCCCCTTCTTTTCTAAAATAAGTGTATGAAATACTAGCTAGCTAGCCTAGCATTACACTATCCTGACTGACCTGATTGATTAACCTTTTAGTACTTCATGTGGGATTCTTTCCCTGCCTGACCTGGAAAGACCAGGTACTGTATTAAAGTTAGAACTTTCTGCTTGTAAAGCAGAGACCGTGATTAAGCTGCAGTCCTTTCCTTCATCATGAACCTTCTGCAGAATAGTGGTGACATCCGTGGGGGTGTCTTTTATAGCAGAGATGGAGAACATGGATTTATGTGGACAATATTTGTCACTTCTTATCTGTTGACCAACCACATTTTTCAGCTTTTTTTTTTTTTTGCATTGCTTGAGGTTTATACTCTTGGATCTGTGTTTTATTCCTAGAGATGAAACTATTGTGTTGACTGGCCATTTTAGAAAAAGAGAAAAAGCCCACTAAAGAGAATATCACTTTTAATAACTTTGGGGACTGGGCAGGCTAAATGGCACGCCTGCCTTCTTTTTTATTGGGTAAAGCAGTGAATCTAACAGGGTCTTTCCACCTTTGTCTCAAAAAGTTCAAAAAGTTGAAATCCCAGGAAAGGGTTTATCCTAAAACAGGGTCTCATCTGAATATGACTGGAGACAGGGAATAAATAAATGGATAATCCAGTAGAGAAATTATCATTCTGGAATAAAGAGGAGTATGTAAATCACATACATCATTAGTCTTCTTAACATTCTTCAATACTTACAGTGGGTTTATGTAGTAGCAACAGCACTTAGACTTATCTACCCCTTCACAGTGCTTTACAGCCCAGGGTGGGATGCAAATATTTTTACTACCAGTTCTGTGGGCATGGCCAGGTGGGTGTGGCCATGTGACTGGGTGGGCTTGGATTCTTTTTTTTTTTTTGCAGCACCCCCACAGTCCGTTTTTTTTTTTTTTGCCTCCTGGGCCTCAGGGAAGCTTCCTGGGTGAAGCAGTAAGACAGCAAGGGGGATCCTGGCACAGCTGATCATCGGACCTGCTGATTGTCAGGAGGGAAAAAAAAAAAGAAATACTGGTTTGTCGAATGGTAACATTTTTTACTACCAGTTCACCCAGGACCAGACTGAACCAGTAGAATACCACCACAGTTTATAGCTGTCTCTAAGTGGTTTACAGAGTCAGCATATTGCCCTCAACAACCTGAGTCCTCATTTTACCAACCTCGGAAAGGATGGAAGGTTGAGTGAACCTTGAGCGGTGAGAATCAAACTGCTGAGCTGCTGGCAGTCGGCAGTCAGAAGAATTAGCATACAGTACTGCATTCTAATCTCTGTGCCACAACTGCTCTCACAATCCACCATCCCTTAAGGTCAGAGTAGGGAGACAATGAATGTTGCATTATAACCCGTGTTCATGTGCAAGATTTTACATGATTTCCATCTCCCTCAAGGTGGAAGGGATTTCTCTATTTTTACGTAATGTAATATCCTATGTCGTATTTAACTAACTGTATTTAACTTACCAGCACATACTGTCTCCTGGTAGCTTTCTTCAACCATGCAGTGCAAACGTAATCTACTATAAATACATAGTTAACATTCTGCTTCATAAGTAAAAAACAAAGACTGTCTTCAAACAGGTGGTTAACAATGTGTGAGGAAACACTGAGTTTTGAGCAGCTGCATGACAATTTGCCTCAAATGTTGTAATTGAAAAAGAGTGAATCTGCCCAGGAAAATTTCTACTTTTGTACATTGTGTAATACATTGTGTAATACAAACCTCTCAAATCCTCACTAAATTGCATTGCTGCTAATTCTTCCCTTAAAAACATCTAAAGTAACTCAATAGTCCAGTATTGGACTATTCTGCAAACTTGTCAGACTTCAACTCTGCCTACTCCTATCAATTTTGCAGTATATATGTTTGGGTTACTTTGCACAATAATTCAGAGTTTGTCAACCATTGTTTCTTTTTTGGCAACATGCTTATAATGATGTTGGATTTCATCACTATCTAGTGTCAGGATAATGTTTCAAAATGTTTTGTGAATAGTTAGAAACTCAGTGAAATCAATAATTTTAAAAAGTAAGCTCTGTTAGAAATTGTCTTTATCTTTAGATATTGGATAACTACACATCGTGGTATCTTCTTTTTCACTTAATTCAAGTGAAGAAAATCAGGGAGGTCACTGAAGAGATATTATATAATGAAAGACCAATGTGCTATCATACTTTTGGCCATCTCATAACTAAGGTAAGTATGAGAACATGAAGCTTTTCTCATGAATATTTTACCAAAATGTTATGTTCCTTCAAATTATTTCCTGTCAACTGAAGGAAAAGTTAAAAAATGCTAGGAGTTTTATTTGCCACAGTACTAAAACTAATTGATCATGCTTATATTTTTTGCTGTCTTTTCATTATGCTCAGTACAAAGTCAATGAAAACCATTAGATCATCCTGAAAACAAGGAGAGGAAGAAGCTGTTTATACAATGATGTTTACTAAGCCTTAGGATGGCCACACTTGAAATACTGCCTCTAGTTTTGGTCATCACAATATAAAAAAGATGTTGAGACTCTGGAAAGAGTACAAAAAATAGCAACAAAGATGATTAGGGGGCTGGAGACCAAGAAATATAAAGAATGGTTACAGGGATTGGGTATGTCTAGTGAAAAGATGGACTAGGGAAGATATGGTAGCAATGTTCTAGTATTTGAGAGGCTTTCACAAAGATGAGTGGGGGACAAATTATTTACCAAAGCACCAGAAGGCAAGACTAGAAGCAATGGATGGACACTAATCAAGGAGAGAAACAATCTAAAACTAAGGAGACACTTCTTAATAGTGAGAACAATCAACCAGTGGAATGCCTTGCCTTCAGAAGTTGTGGGTACCTCATCACTGGAAATTTTCAAGAAGAGACTGGACAACCACTTGTCTGAAATGGTATAGACTCACTTGCTCATGCAGCGGGTTGGCCTCATGCAGGGGGCTGGTTTCCAAGATTCCTTCTAACTCTGTTGTTCTATGTTCTGTGTTCTATGAACTTTTCATTTATGGAGAAAGTGGAAGGCATTCAGCACTACTGTAGAGAAAACTGACTTTTCTGGAACTTGGAGCCCTACTTGAAAAGTTTGGGAGAAATATAAAGGTTTCCGCTGTTTGAATACCAAAAGAAAAATTGCCTGAATACCACACTGCCCAAGCTAACAGGACCTGATATTATATCTGGAATAGTGACTTATAGAATGAGGTTTCTTGCATTCCTATTTCAGAGTGCCCCCCCCACCGCTCCAATCTGATCCCAAGGATTCAAGCACCAAGGGATGGAAAAGGACATTATCAGGCAGGCAAACCCTTTTAATGGGAATCCTTTTAATACAAATTTTCAAACATAATTTTCTTCATTGAATGACACACACAAAATCATCTATGTAATTAGATTGGGGGGAGGGGAGAGAGCTATACTACACCTTCCCTTCTTTGCATTTGCAACAGTACCTAGTTACCAGCTTGCATATACTGTCAGCAGATGGAGGATTAAAAGGGACAATTACGGCTGCAAATAATTGTGCCTGTGATCCAGCATTTAAGAGTAATCACAAAAGTGCACCTGCAGCAGCAGAAGCTGAATTGTAACCTTGTGGAGGCAGAGTTAAACGTTATGTTTTTATGCATCTTCTTTCCTTAACCCACCCTGCCAGACTTTTTCCATTTACGAATTTTGGCTACTGTCCAAAATATAGTTAAATGTAGTTAATACTCTTTAATGATTATCAGAGGGATTTGGGTTTGCGAATTTCTAGAAATTCTGACTAAATTTTTAAAAGGTGTCTACGTGAAGTAGGGGATAGAGTCTAGCTAATTATGTCCTCTTTGTACATTCAGGCTATCTCAAAAAACATCCATTTATTATTATTTATTTGATTTGTCAATCGCTTACATGCCAAAAACTATACAAATTTTCAGAGAATTCTTTCCCAGAACATAGCACTAGTATATAATATGCTACATCATACGAAAGTCCCAAAGGTGCTTTTTCAAAAGGAAACTGGATTTTTTTTGTTTTTCCTGAAGACATTTTGCTTCTCGTCCAAGAAGCTTCTTCAGTTCTGACTGAATGGTGGAGAATGGAAGGATTTATATTCCTTCTTAGATGAGAAGTGAAATGTCTTCAGGAAAAACAAAGAACATCCATTTGCCTTTTGAAAAAGCATCCTTGAGACTACTGTTTGACTTGGATGACTGAGAATCTCCATAGACATTCACACCAAAGTCAGTGATAGCATGCCCGGTTTTAGATTGTAGATAAGGCATAAAGTCTTGGCTACAGTCTGGAGTTCTGTTTGTACTAAGAAAACATCTTAGCTCTGCTTCTTGTTTGAACTTAAATAAATAATTAAACAAGGCTTAGTTTCTCCTTCTAGTTCTAGCAAAAAAGAACTACTTCTGCTGCTTGATTTCTGCTAGTCATCTTCATTTGGCTGAATCCATGATAGGTGCATGGATGGTTCCTTAAAGTGTAATGGAGTTGTGAGAAGGATTTGTTTTTCCCTGATTTTATGCGAGGTGACACCAGTCCCTGTTGTCATTATGTACTTTTGTTTGTTTGTTGGGTTTGATAAAGTTATCTTAGACCACAGAGAGACATGCCACGTCAACATGCATAGAGAAAGAATCATTAATGTTTGAATACAACTGTAACACAGCATCAGGATGAGCATCATGGTATTTGTGAACATCACAGTACATAGCATCACAGAACTAGAAGAGATTATTTAGGATGAGTCCACCCCTTTACTCAGTACATGAAAGCAAATTTAAGCAACCCAAATAAATGGCTGTCTAGCCTCCACTTGAATATGTTCAGTTTAGAGGATTTTACACAATGATCTGAGTAACTGATTCCATAATCAAATTGCTATTATGCTAGAATGTTTTATGTAACTTTCTATTGCAATCTGTTTTCCTGAAAATAAAGCTGTAAACATGTCCTGTATTGTGCAATGATAAAAACAGATCTTGACTTCTAATACAACATATCCTTTAGGTACTTTAAAATTACTATTACACATCCAAATGTTTTAGATTTTGATAACATTGTAAGATATAAAGATCCATTACATCAAACTGGAGAGTTAAAGGGTAGGAATCAAATACAAATTCAAGGAAAAGAGATAGCATGGTGGCCCTATGCGCAGATACAAACAAATTACAAAAAAGATAAAGAACAATTTGGTTTTAACATGACCAAGAATTAGATAAAGTTTGGCAGGGAGAGGAAAGGAAATTGATTAGTAAAATATATAAATATCTATTGGATTACAAATTAAAAGAAGAAACAGTCAAGGAGTGTATGATAATTTGGGCAAAAAATGCGGACCACAGTATTGAATTAGACAAGTGGGAACATATTTGGGAAATAAATTACAAACTAACTATGTCAGCCTCGTACAAAGAGAATCTTTATAAAATGGTGTATTGTTGGCACTTGCCACCCGCGAGACTGGCTAAGATGTTCCCGAACCTTCCCCCAAACTGTTGGAAGTGTAACTGCATCCAGGGAACATACTTCCATATGTGGTAGACATGTCCATATGCTCAGAAGTTTTGGAAAAATATCAAAAATTGGATTCTAAATATAAATGAAACAAGAAGTAAAACTTGAACCTTTGCTGGGTATGATAGACTCAAAAATAGGAAAAAAATATCAATACTTAATCTTGCACATTATAATGGCAGCCAGAATAAGTTATGTTCAAAATTGCAAACTGTCTATTGTCCCTTCAGAGGAGATGGTCATTAAAAAAATTCACGAGTGTGCAGAGATGGACAACCAAATTACTAAAAAACAACTAAGATAGTGAATACTACAAAGTTTGGAACTGTTAGTACGAATGGTTAAAGAAAAAGCAACATTTGACAACTGAATAAGTTATGAAACTATGAAGGACGTGTGTTTAATCATAAAGTATTCTGTGAAATTAAAACATTAAAAGAACGAGGAAGGTATTATAACAAGGTAGATCACGTCAATGTTATGGGGTAAAAGAAAAATAGAAAAGAAAAATGTAACCAATGCTCAATACCTGCTGCAAAATGTGTGTGTGTGTGTGTGTGTGTGTGTGTGTGTGTGTATATATATATATATATATATATATATATATATATATATATATATATATATATATTTCTTTTTAAATGTTTTAAATATATGAAACTTAAATAAACTTTATTTTTTTAAAAAAAAAAAATTACTATCGCTCAGATGTCTTTTATCATAGTTAAACATATTCAGATTTCTCAGTTGTCTTTTGATAAGATTTAGCTTCTATTCTCCTGTATCTGTTTCAAATTTCCTGACTCATTCTTAGAGTGGGTTACCCAGACAGGGAACAATTATTGAGGTAGAGTCAGAATAATTCAGAGTATACTAGAGCTATTATTTTCCATGATTTGGAAGTCATATTTCTATTGATTCAGCCCAAGTTTGCATTTGCATTTTTAAAAGCGATACTAATAATTAGGTTACACTACGTGGATCCCAGCTATATGCTGATACATTACAACATCCTAAGTTCTTTGGAAGAACTTGATGCATATGAAGGCCAACATCAGCTAATGAATCTGGCTTTACAATGAACCATAATAATAAGCATCATTTTTAACATAATTAAAGTAATTAATACTTAGGCCAGGGCTGTCAAACTCCACGCCCGCGGGCCGTATGCGTCATGCGCTGGCTACACCCACACCCGGCTTAGCAAAGGGGAAAAAAAGTCCCAATATATCACATGACAATACTGTGACGATGTGAGTTTGACATCCCTGACCTAGGCAGTCCCTGTTATTTGATATACAGGAGGAATAGTTGATCAGACCCAGGTGGAACTTGATAATTATGATCTCCTCCCACTTATGACTGTATGACTGTAACTTTGTTGCTTGTATCCTTACAATTTATGTTGACTGTTTCCTAGTATGATTTGATTGCTTATTTGTACCCCATGACTATCATTAAGTGTTGTACTTTATGATTCTTGATCAATGTATTTTTTCTTTTATGTACACTGAGAGCACATGCACCAAGACAAATTCCTTGTGTGTCTAATTACACTTGGCCAATAAATAATTCATTCATTCATGAATTGCAATGTGCCATACATACCACCCAAAAGATGATACTAATTGGCAGTGGTTGTCAAGAGCTGAAGGGGGTAGAGGGCTCCTACAGGTAAAACAACCTGGAGGAAGAAAAGCATGGCCTGGGTGACTAAATTTAAACATGCCAAGAACTCTTGCTGAAGAAAGTCAATCAGGAAAGCCCTTGAAAATGACAAAGGTGAAGACTAAATATTGGAAAGAAACAACTGAAAATCATTTTCTTAATTTTGTAATTTTGTTAACAAGTCAATGCATGGGCAATTCTGGAAGGTACAGAAGGAAAAGTTGATACAAAAACCATGTAGAGTTGATTAAGATCAGGAGTGTTAAAGAAACTGAAGGCTTATTTTACTGACTCAAAGACAAGTGTTGCCAACTAATTGCATGAAAGTGAAAATTCAACATACAACAAACAACAGCACACTTTCCTTTGTAATAAAAAGAATGAAACAATCGACCATTTGATCAACAGTTATAACAAAATTTAATAAACTGACATGCAATCTCATTACCAAGTTGCCATAATTATTATTGGAAACTTTGCCAGAAGTTTGGCTTTCAATATAGAAAAAAACTACTGGGACTATCAAGTTTTGGAAAATGAGCAGATTAAGAACTTAAGGGGTTTTAAGATCCAAACCAACAGGCCTCTTGTACATGATATGGCTGCTATAAAGGAAGAAAGTCAGGTTCATTGATATTGCTATTCCAAGAAATGCTAGATTGAGGAAAAACAATTATTAAGTTAGTAACTATTAATGGCATCTCTCCAGTTCTTTTTGACTATATATTATCATGCTTTGCTAAGCCCTGCTCATTCTGAACCTTAACATCTTCATAACATCTCTACTCATCTGTGTTTGGTGATCTGTCCATTTCCCCACTTTTTAAAGTGCACTTTTTCATTTTCAGATTTTGACTCAACTTTTTCAGTAGCCTAATTGTTTTCTTTGGTTGCATACTTTGCAGAGTCCCATGGTCATATGATGATTATTTGCCTTCTTTCTAGCCCGCTTCCAAAAAGCAAAATCTTGCTTGTTGAGAGGCTGGCAGTAAAATTGGAAATAACGGTCACATAAGCAACCACTTAATGATGGTGACAGGAATGAGGTAGTAACTCTATCAAGCTCATGTGATGTCTTACTTAATGATTCTGTTGCTTAGTTGCCAGTTCCAATCGTGGTTGTTAAACGAGAATTACTATATTAATTTTATTCCTCTATTTATTTTGATGTAAAAACTATATTCAATAATCCATACTGTATCATTTACTTGGCTGTCTGAGCAGGTGTAGTTACTTTTAATACACAATGCAATATTTCTTCCCTTTCTAGGGCTTCTGTTCTGTTGTTTGTCAGTTTTACTGATATCTACCAGGTGTCCTACTTTACCTGATTTTAACTTCTGTGTGCATTCTTTTAATTAAAAAAAAATAGGAAGCATCAAAACACCAGTTTTTATCATCACTTCTATTTACAGCAATGTTTCTGTACCCCACCTAGTACACACAAATTTTCAAAAGCTGTTTCTAAATTTTAAGATATAGACTAACAGAGAAATGTTGAAGATATTTCTGGAGAAGAAGAATATCAATACTGGGCAGTGACTGTGATAAGGGTAATTGAATTAAGTAACATTATTAAGCATATTTAATTTTAATTAAATGTACAAGTAGATGACAGAAGGATGAATTTTGATTTTTGTTCTGCCTCTAGCCACTACTTTCAAAGAATAGCCCTCAACAAGCACTTAAGTGCAAAGAAGCAGCTTTGTCCTCAACAGTGATGCCTTTCCTTCCTATTTCTAAAGCCACTGCCAAATGCCAAGAATGCCAACAGCCACACCCACTCATTGCCAAAAATTAACAAATCAGCCGAACCTGGATCAGTTCCATCAACACTCCAAGACACAGACATCTGAGAATATTCAATTCTGATTCAATGCTGCTAACACAATGAATGTAAACATTAAAAGGCTGAACAATCCCACACTGGTGAAGAGTCCAATCTTTTAATTTGCTATGTTATTATGGGATGCATTATTTATATGCATACAAATTGCGTTTGGGAGCAATTTTATTTAACAATGTATACCATGAGGCTGATCTGATCGTTTTATAGACAAAGAGCCACAAATAAGCTAATGGAATCTACCCCAGTCCCATTGATTGATGTGGAGTAATGCCCATTTACACCCTGGAAACTCTCTGCCTGTCTTTAATAGAAGTTTGTTTGTATTTCTAATAAGCCAAGATTTTTTTTTTTTTGATTGTGTAATCAGCTCTGTATTCTTCCATTTTTCCGCTTATGAGTATAATTGTAGCTCTTGGATTATAATTGTTTTTGAATTATTAAATAATGAGGCCTTGGAAGGTTATTTTGAGGTGATGCATGCCTTGTATGGCATTTTGATCTGAACAGAAGGAGAGAGTACAGTCATATGGAAGCGGAGTGTGTTGATCTGCTATGATGAGACAGAGCCCAAACTGCACACTCCAACAATTATAAGTGCACCCTAATTAAGTGTATGAGCATTATTTATACAGAAGCTGCCTTTAGAAAATATACCCATGTGATGATAAAAACTCATTCATTCTTGCTCTAATAATCTATAGACTGAGTCAAGCTTTTGGAGGAACATCTGCCTAGTAGCTCCTCTATTCCAGGAACATTTAAAAGTACCATATTGTAACCCTTTAACAATTTTTTTTGGTGGGGCATAAGAGCCACTATATTATTTAATCTGCTTTTCTGGTCCTACAAGCAACAAAAACAATATCATAGGCTACCTAACACCAAAACATTAAACATTAAACACCAAACACATTGCATACTCAGCATTATTACTGAGTATGCAATGTGGAGACATAAGTATTTTAGATGCTGCTGTAGGAAGCCCTCCCCCCTCCCCAGATTAAAATATTATTTATTTTTAAATATTAAAAGAGGCAGGATAGAATATTTCCTCTAAAGGACACATGGAGAAAAATCTTAACAAGGGAAGAGAGCATCCCCTGTCTTCTTGCCATAGGAAAACAGCCTCAGGCAGAAGCTTGAAGAGGCTGGTCTTTGGGAATGGAAATTTTGTATCCATTCAGAAAGACTGGGCCAATCTACTCATAAGCAAGGAGACTCCAAATAAGTGACACAATAGACCAGTCAAAGCTGACAAGATTAGCTCAGACAAACACCTAGGATTTCCATTTCCCCCTTTTGCCTGTAGAGCCAACCATGACCTCTACATGACCCCATAGGAATCTGGCAACAGCCATTAAAATATCGAAGGCCATATTCTTGCACAAGAACAGGCATCTCAATCACAAAGCTCCAAAGAATGTATAAAAACCCATTTACTCTGAACCCCATTTTGTCAGCCACCCCAGAAACATGCTGCTATCACTGAAGTTTCTGGCAACCAAATAAACAGAGATCTTCTTTCCTGCAGCCTGCCTCCATTTTATTTCAGCTTCTTTCTCCTGTCTTGGAACCATACTAGATTTTTCTTCCAACGCTGCCAAGAGATAAAGTATATTCCCACAGCTGGAATATTTCAGAGTAAAGGCTACTGAGTTAAATAGAGTATATAGCAGGTTGATGAAGAAGATACAATGTTGATCTGTGTTTAAGCAAAGGTGCAGAATACAGAAAAAGCCATGAACCTGGAAATCATTCACAAAAGCTACTATTTAAAGAGAACAGAATATGTAAATTGAGCCTAATGAGATATTGGAGAGAATACCAAAATGTTTTATGTAAATATATTTTTCTGAGTTAAGTTGGGAAAGTTGTGGTTTCTGAAAGTGTTTAAAACAAACAAAAATTTGAACCATCTTGTCCCATTACTTGTCAAAATTTGCACGTAAGTCCTTACACAGTTTATTCTCTCATGGGAATTGAGCCGCTGACCTCAGTGGTATGCAGGCCCAGCATCTTATCTTATGAACCACTGCAGCCCCAACTGATCATGTCCACTTTCAACACCATAACTTAACAATAACTATAGCACTTAGACTTCATGGTGCTTTTACAGCCCTCTCTAAGCTGTTTCCACAGTCAGCACGTTGCCCCCAACAATCTGGGTCCTCATTTTACTGACCTTGGGAGAATGGAAGGCTGAATCAACTTTGAATTGGTCAGAATTGAACTGCTGGCAGTTGATATAATTAGCCTGCAATACTGCATTCCAACCACGGCTCCTACCAACTTAATGGGCAATTTTGGAGTAATCACTTACTCACTCAAACCAGCCTACTTCACATGAATATTATAAAGAGGATATTATAAAGAGTTTCTCATGTATTCCACCATGAGCTCTTGAAGCAGAAAGCAAAATATCAAACAAATCTGATAAATCAAAACGTCACTTTTCAGAAAAGATAAAACTGAGGGAGAAATGGCCCCAGTGGTCAGATAGATTAATGTTTTGCTAACTGTAAATTGAAGTGATCCAATTTCTACAACTGAACAGCCCTCTAAAGTTTGCCTTGTCCTCAAATTGTTATTGTTATTGGTAGATATTCTTAATAATAATAATAATATACAGAAAAACCAGCAATTGGACACATACAATATTGGCCAAGGTGAATGTAGAAAAATTAAGATGATTAGCATACATTTCTGAAAAAATGGTTTCCATTCCATTCTGTTAAGTTGTTTTAGGACCTTTGTAGGACATATTTTAGTTTTTGTGCTCTCTGCTCACTTTTGAAAGCCTACAATTTACCTAACTGAGTGAAATATAAACAGTGGAAGACATAAAAACAATATACCAATGCAGAGTGCCTGACTGTAATAGAGATATTTATCTAACTAACAACTTCTATGCAAGAAGGGTTGTATCATCTGTTAGTTTCCATCTACTTTTTTAATACGGGGTGTCCAATAATGGCTAAGAATATATGCAGAGACTATTATAAATGCATCCATCATGCTATTTGCTTTTGGAATAGAAAAAACACTGCAAAAACAGTGCAGCAGAAAGCCAATGAAATGAGGATATGAGATAGAAAAAAGGACATATCGCTACATCTAGCTTATAGAAAACCATTCACAATACCTCTGCATACCTTTTATCTTTGAAACTCATCTTTGCTTTCAAAATACACACATACTGGTTTATGCATTGAATTTTATTCTTTAAACTTCTCACCATTTTTTCAGGTTATCATTAACTTTAGCCTGCCATAACTTTCTTTTTCTTTCTCTTCCTGTGAACCTGTTTGCTTTTCCTTCAGGTTTTAGTGATTTGAATCTCATTCATTCTCACTATATGTTTACACATCTCAATGTAGTTTTTCATAATGGTTTCTTACTTTTGTATTCAATCGACATTTATTCAGTACAGATTTATTCTTGACCCTACTTCAGCTTGTTTGGTGAAATGCACTACTTAAGCAACTCTTTTGCACTGTTTTCAACATACTTTTAAATATTGCCTGATATTCTCTACCTCATTCCCATAGAACAAAGTAGGTAGAAACATGTTTCCATACACCGTGATTTTTTCTTCTTTCAGTAAACATTAATTCATTGTAACAGAACATATCCTTTCCATTATTGTCAACATTCCCATGTATTAATTTTTCACCATCCATTTTCCCATTTTCAATAAACGTTCTAACAATGTGTGCAGGTTCAGCAAATTGTTCTAATTTTTGCTATTTATTTATAACTTGCCATTGTTCATATTGTTTTCACTGTCAAATACAACTATTTTGATCTGATAGATTAATTTTCAGATTTACAGCCATCACTGCATGATGTAGGCTATCTAATACACATTGCAATATAGATAACAACACAGCCTCCTCTGCATAAAAAGTGTACTCATATTCACACCACTAATCAACAAATCTCTAATACCATCACTACAGTTGCTTATACATTTGTCCAAAAATCAAGAAAATAAGTGGGCATCACATGTACTTGATCTATTGCTTGCTCAATGCTGAATCATTTGCTAAAGATAATATTTATATTTTTCTTTAGGCAGAGGTTTGTTCTCTGAGCTTGCTGCTTTGCTCCTGGATATTCCATTACCACACTAGGTAACATCTTTGGAGTAAAGTGTCTTGTTCATTTATATAGAACCCTAGTGGTTGGTTGGTCTTGTGACTGGTTGAGTCACCAGCCTGATTAAGTCACAAGGCTGATTGAATCACAAGGCTGATTGAATCACAAGGCTGATTTCTGGTCTTGTGACTTTTGATTGTTTTGCTGTGAGGTGTGAAATTCAACTGGTATGGGCTGGTGGTCACTTCTGTCATCAGTTGGTGGTTTGAAAGGTCTACTACTTCCTTATCATTGCTTGTACATTTATCCAAAAATACATTAAGCAACTAAGTATCCAACCATCAATCAATGACAGAGGAAGAGGGAGCCACCACAGAGAAGGCGCTTCTTCTGGGTACCACCAGGAATATTTCCCTGGGGAATGGGACCTACAACATTCCTTGCCTCCCCACTCTAGTGGGTCAGGAAGATGTGACCAGCAAGAGATGGTACCTTAGATAACCTGGTCTCAGGCCATGAAGGTCTTTAAAGGTGACAATGAGCACCTTGAATTGTACCCGGAAGCAAATCAGCAACCAATGCAGCTTCTGCAGGATAGATGATACATGTACATACTGAGGTCTGCACAAAACTATGCGGGTTGCTGTATTTTGCACTAACTGGCACTTCTGGATGCTCTTCAAGGGCAGCCCCATGTAGAGCATGTTGCAATAGTCAAGAGGGGAAGTGACTAAGGAATAAGTGACCATGAGTGGGGATTCTTAGTCCAGGAAAGGGCATAACTGGTGCACAACCTGCAGTTGCGCAAAGGCCCTCCTGGTCACGACTTTTTGAGCAGGAGTCGCAAGTTCAGGAGAACCCCCAGATTATGTACAGGGTTTGTTTAGGGTAGTGCCACCCCATCCAAGACCAATGGTGACAATTTCCATGAGCCAAAGAACCCCAAACCCAGAGCCACTTAGTTTTGCCATAGTTCAATTTCAACCCATTGCTCCCCATCCAGCCCCTAACAGCCTCTAGGCACTGTGAGAGGGAGGACATGGCATCACTTAATTCACCACAGGCTGAGACATACAGCTGAGTTGTATTTCCCCCCTGACATTTATAGCATTCTGTTCAATTTCACTCTTTGACATATCACTATCATTCCCACATGATTCTATAAGTTTCTCCTTCCTACAGACCTTTTCATTTAATCACTTTTCTTTTTAATTCCTTTCACTCTGCTGGAGACTTCTTGCTTAGCCCTCTTTACACATATCTAAAACTGTATTTTATTTCCATCATGCTCTGAAGCTCCACTCTTGACATTACCAAATAACAATTATCCCACACTCAGAATTTCTCATTACCTTTCTGTAATTTTCAGTCTTTCATTATACAATACGCTCAAATCACTTATGTTTTTAGAAATATAAATAGATTTATGGTTGAACTACATACTTGAAATAAACAGGTCTTTTTCTAAATGGATACTGACCAGTCACTACATTCATTCTTATTGATTTTGAGACATCTGACTGGTCTGGTAACTTTTCTATATTCACTTATCAAGTTCATAACCATTCATTCATATCACCTATTTGTATTTTTATTTCCTTGGATCATATCATTCAAATTATTATACAACTTTGATGAGAAATCAACTGGTTCTTTCCTTGTCATAATTTACTGAAGTTTAACATGGAACTATCATCAACTCATGTATTCTTACTTTGCTCTGTACCCATAACAGTCTACACATATAACAATATCCTAGGAATATTGACTTCAGAAGAAGCATTACTCTACAAACAGGCAAATAGCTAATTGCTGGAGAGCAGAGCAGTAAGAATCATGATTTACTGCATTCCAACTTTTTAAATGGCTATTCTGCCAGAAATGAAGAAAGGGGTAATCTGAAGAATTGTTTAATCTGCTTTAGCTGCAGGTTGTCCAGCTATAAAAATCAAACTCACTGAGGAAGTTTATCTTGTGATGTTGCAAATGAATGGATGAACAGCTTTCTGTTTTACAAGATGGCCCTTGGGTACTGTGGTTTGTCTGTTTAATCTTGAGAACCCCTGCTAAATCTCCTACAACAAAGACAACTTTATTACTATTATTATTTTGAAAATACTAAAATACAACTACTTATGATTTTAATTACCCTGGTATTCATTCAAAATTAATGGGCTTGATGGGTAAACTGTAACAAAAGTGCATGCTTTTCAGAATATACGAGCCAATGTAAACCACAATGCCACTTGAAATTTGATTGAATTAGAGGACTTTGAAAAGTGTTATAATTATTTGAAAAGTATTGTTCAAATCCGTTTTATGAGCACAAATATTCAATAGGTTGCTTTCTACATGTAGCCTCCAGAACTGATCATGAAGAAGAATAAAAATGGCAGTTAGTTGAGAATATTCAAGTTGTTGACAAAGACTGGTTAGTAGGAACTTATGTTGTGACAGTATTCAGCAAATGTCACTGGTTTCTGGACAATTTTTGGTTAAACTCAGAAAAATGTCAGATTCAAGGATATATGTAGGTGTGGAATTCCTGCCCATAGACCAAAGGTCTTCAGAATCTGAAGTAATCGCAATAGTACTTAGATTTATACACTACTTCACAGTGCTTTACAGCCCTCTCTAAGAGTCATAATGCCATAATTTCTCTTCTCAGCTTTTTTTTTAATGTGCAGAAGAAACTTCTTGCATTTAAGGGAAAAGGTATATCTTTCCCAATGAACCTGCTGAGTTAGGAATTACAAGAAATAAAATATAATATATCTGAAAAACATAAGATTGGCAAGACTACTTTAAAAGATCAGACCTGGCCTCTTATTCTACTTCTGCCATTCAAAAAATGAGATAGATAAAGAAATAGTTGTATTCATTTGTAATGATTTGATTGTCTTATTTGATTACTAGAAGTGGAAAATCCATGACATCCATAGTTCATAACGATGAACTAAAGAATAGCAAGAATATTTTTTCTATATATACATTTGCACAAGTAGCTGAATTACCATCAGCCACTTCCTTGACATAGATGACATTAAGCTGTATGCTAAGCATGAATAAACACTAGGCAGGACACAAGGTGCAGATTTTGCAAACAGACAATCCAACACATAGTGGCAGAGTGAAAGATGTAGCCAGGAGCTGCATATACTGAATGGCACAACCAAGGAGCTGGCATTGTATACAGGAACATTTGCTAAATATATGGGGTCTCCCATCTAGATGGAAGATTCCACAGAGTATTGTGGAGAATAACCTGGCTAAGATCATGTGTGAATTCCAGATTCAGACAGGCAGGCAGGTATTAGTCAATTAACCAGACATTGAGATAGTAGATATGGACCAGAAGTCAGCAGGGGTGATAGAAGTAGCAGTGCCAAATGACAACAACATCCACAAGGAGTATGAGAAGCTGGAGAAGTACCATGACCCAAATAGATGATATGGAAAATAAAGGCCAAAATGGTCCCAGTGGTGGCAGGACCACTTGGGAATGTGACTCCTAGGCCAGGATAGTAACTCCAACAGATCCCAGGAACAGCATCAGGGCTCTCTGCTCAGAGAGAATGCAGGCTAGGAACAGTAAAGCTATTGCACAGAACTCAAATTCCGAAGCCTCTGATGGAGGACCCACGATTGAGGAAGGCACATACAACCCATAGGATTGAGAAAGTGAGTGTGTGTACGTGTATGAATAATACAAGCTGTTCTGAAGTTGAACATATGGTTACTTGCCCATTGCAGTGACTTGTGCGTGGTGCAATATAAACCCATGGAATTTATATATGCAGAGGCAGATGAACAATTATTATAATGTGGGTTCTAATAATCCTAGCCTCCCCACAAACATATGTTAAGAAGTATAGTAATTTTCTGATAATTGTACAGGGGAAACAGTATAATAACTAACATTGTACTGGTCAAATTGCTTTTAAATAAACATCCATTAGCTCTGTTAAAATCACTATCATCCTTTGGCCTATTCATCTCAAATGCCTTCAGTAACAGGGCTTAGAAAAAATGGTCTAGATAGATTCCTTTTGGGACCTTCCTGTAAACAAATACTATGGTGATGATGATGAATTACCATGATGATGTGTTTAGTATACAATTTACCATTCTTTTTGAGCAAACATATAAGATGGCTTGAAAGAAATCTCTTTTTTTAATAAACTTCTCAGCTCACGTATAACCACAAGGAATGGAAAAAGAAGTGAAAAAGGCAGCCAGTCATGATACATATAAAACAAGACAAAAAAGAGCTTTGAGAGCACCATTACACCACCACAGCTGCCATCTTGATTTTTTTTTTTACCATAACTTGGGATTCTGTGCCCCAGTTGGGGGTTCCCAACTAAATCAAAACTGAATTTGGTGATTAAAGAAATTAGAAAAAGATTGATAAAGGAGAAAAATTGATTTTGTATTTGTAAAAAAAGTAAATGAGGATTAAGAAAAAAGGGTTTTTTTTGTTTGAACAGAATAAGTTTCTGATTTGCTCATGCCCATTTCTCATTACCCTATCCACATGTAGCTCACTAGAGTGCCAAAAAGATGCCTCCTTGACCTCAAAAAGAATATGGATCTTCTTAGATGCTCAGTATATTGAGAATTTGGCCCAAACTAATTTTAAACATATAATTCACCTAAAAATCTTGGTTTACATTTGCATATTATTGAAGTATGTTTACATAGGATCAGCTACTCAGTTCTTCTGATTCTTTTAGGCTGTTCAAGGTCTCTGAGAGAGATCTGATTTGATTATTTTGACTGGTGATTATGCTAGGGACTTTTTGTTTTACATTGGTAAGGGTAATGACCCCTCACTTTTTATTAATTAAGATACAACCTTTTTTGTAGAATCCTTCCCCCTTCCCATCCCTCTGCAAGATTAGTGAGATTTCTTCAAGGGACACTACAAACCCAATTCTAATCTGGAATCTCAAAACTGACCTGCAGCAGTAACTTGATCCATATGGTTATAAAGGGAATCAGGTTAAACCACCAGCTCCACTGGTCCTAAGCTCTTTGGAAGAGCATGGAGGCTGGGTTACTAAATGTGATCTATTTTCACTTCAAAAGGACTGTTTTCAGAGACCTCTGCTAGGCCCCATCAGCACCTCCTTCCTCCTGCTGATGGAAAGAGCGAGCAGACGCTAGAGGCTTTTGTTGATTGATAGGAGGAGAGAGCAAATGCTTCAGCTAGGCTGTACCAGTGCAGAAGAGCTTTTGCCTGTCACCAGATATTTCAACAATAAATCACTTGGATTTACTTTTTCACGACATTGTAAAGCTGGGTCTGTCAACAGCATGGCTGTGGCACTGATGAAACATCGCCCACAAACAAAGACACAACAGGAGAGACATGTCAGGTGCTAATTCTCTGAGACTCATCCAAGTTGCACACAGTTTTCACAAGAGGTAACATTTAGCAGGATCTGCTAGACACCTGACCTTAACTGAATACATACAGCAGTCCTGCTACTTCAGTTGAGAGGAGACACATATATTGTTGGGGTTATGGTTCATTTGTCCCTCAGTATGTGGTATTTGGATCTAATTTTGTGTGGTGCGCCTCTCAGTCTCAGAGTTGATCTATATTATAAAAATTCAAATAAATGCAATGTTCAGATACCCCAACAGTTTCCTTTCCCTCGAGTCTCTGCTGTTGAACCAAATGAAACAAGCCCCGTATTAATAAATCTAGCTTGGCACATTTAATCTTCAAAGAACTTTACAAATATTAATATTATTAATTTCTTTTCAACAAGTCCTAGAAGGTAAGTGTGAAATTAAAACAGAGAGCCATACTGAGACTTCTGGAACGAGTCTGAATTATATTATTATTATTAGTTCTAATAATATGAATTTATTTATATGTATGGCTGTAGGTACATATATATGTATGTATGTAGCATGTCTATATGTGTTGTATGTATCTGTACACTTCTGAGACCAAGCAACAGAATTTCATTTTTAATATGTGCCAGTGTGTCCACAGTGCATAATGACAATAAAGGTTATCTATCTAATTGATGAAATACTAGTTCTGTCATTAACATAAATAAGAGAATAGCAGAGTTGGAAGGGACCTTATAGGTCTTCTAATCTTTTAGTCCAATTCCCTGCTCAAGCAGGAAACCTTAGACCGTTTCAGACAAATGGTTGTCCAATCTCTTCTTAAAAACCCTCAATGCTGGATTACTCACAACTTCTCGAGGCAAGTTGTTCCCCTGATTAAGCTGGCAGGAAATTTCTTCTTAGTTCTAATTTGCTTCTCTCCTTGATTCAGGGTTGGGATGCTACTGGTTCTGCCCGGTTCTAAAGAACCGGTAGCTCTGTGTTTGCTGTTGTTTGGCCCGCCCACCCACCCAGACTCTTACCTGTCCTTTATTTCCTGCTTTTTCAACCTTAGCTGCTCTGCGCAGCACAGGCACAAAATGTGCGTCAGGCACAAAACGTAGTCACCGAACATAGGTTGAACCCCTCTTTTTTTTGCAACTCCTTAGATATTGGAACTCTGCTATCACGTCTTTCTTTTTCATTAAACTAGACTTATTCAATTCCTGCAACAGTTCTTCATATGTTTTATCCTCTGGTCCTCTAATCCTTTTTGTTGCTCTTCTCTGTACTCTTTCTAGAGCAGGGGTGTCAAACACATGGCCTGCAGACTGGATCCAGCCCATGATAGGCCGCAGAATTGGCCTGCAAGCTGTCCTGGAGATGGGGAGAAACCAGCCTCTTCTGGCCCAGGCCCTGCCACACCCACCCAGTCAGCTGCAATGACCAGGTTATACCCACCCCAGCCACCCAATGGCAAACAAAATCCCAATATGGTCCATGATGGGATCAAGTTTGATATCCCTGTTCTAGAGTTTTAACATTTCTTTTTATAGTGTGGTGACCAAAACTGGATGCAATATTTAAGTGTGGCTTCATCAAGGCATTATAAGGTAGTATTAGCACTTTACATGATCTTGATTCCTTGATGACCAAGCTCAGTCCAAAGGAAGACTCAAGTGTGTCATCAGTTTGGAGTCTCTTCACACTCACAAGTGGTGTAAAACCAGCACATCTTGAATTCTGTTGACTCTTACCTACTACTAATTTGCCTTATTAGTTCAGATTCTTGTATGGAATAAACATATACTCATTGAACAGCCTTGGTCCCTCATTTCTTATGCCTGATAAACAGAAGACGTAATGGATGGAAGCTTATCAAAGAAAGATACAGCCAAGAATTAGGGAGAAGTTTCCTATCAGTGAGAACAATTAATCAGTGAAATGGCTTGCTTCCAGAAGTGTGGGTACTCCATCACTGGAGGTATTCAAGAAGATATTGGATAGTCATTTGTTTGGAATGTTAGAGGATCTTCTGTTTGAGCAGGTTCTTGGATTAGAAGACCTCCAGGGTCCATTCTAACTCTGTTATTCTGTACTTGTATAAATGTATAGTATCTGTACAACAGGAGAACCAGTTCCCAAAGTTTCCACTCTGTGCATACTACAGCATACTAATTAACCTTGTCTTCAGAAACTGATTCATAGTGAGCCTCCAACCTCCAACATTTTGATCCACAAGATGCTACACAGTTTGGGAAAGTATCACTGGCATGTTCTGTGCAAATGCAATGGAGACAATAAGCAGGCAATCTTTATTGCATCCATTGTCATAGAGTAGGATTCCAGATGGACCTTTAAAAAGGCCCATTCTGTTTTTCCTCGAATTCCTTATCAAATGCAAGTTTCCTTCCAGTACCTTCATTTCACACCACTGTCTTTAAAAACCTTTATTTGGAAATATGCCCAAATAAATTATCTTTACTCAAACTTACTATTAGGGTTCCAGAATAACATGCCTTCCAAAACTGACACTTATTTCAGCTAAATATGTTTCTATATGGTCCAAATACCTTAGAGCTGCCCTCCCCCCCCCCATTTTGTCAAATAAAAACATTTCAGGATATTTGGCTCTCCATAATTGTAATCTCTTCCTCCACAATGTGCCAACATGCTCCTGTGTAGCTCACTTGGTACAGAATTTGGTACAACATATTTTTACTAGAAGTCAAAAGAGTCATCAAACTATATGTACCAATAACAACTCCCAAAACCAGGAAAAACAGATTACCCATAACAATAAAGAAGCTTCAATCCAAAAAGAGATCACTTTGACAAAAAAACAAATCTGGTCATGTTGCCAACTTCAAAAGCCAATACAAAAATTTATGCCACCAGATAAAAACTGAATGCACTAATTATCACATTAAACAAGAGGAAAACCTTCTATGCACAAATTCCACCCATGCTTTCTACAATTTTTTAAACAACAAACTAAAAGACTCAAGCTCCATCCCACCCCTGAAAGGACCTAATGGCAAAGACTGCAATGAAAACACCATCAAAGCCAACCTCTTTAACACATTCTTTGGCTCAGTATTTATAAACAGCAATGGATCAAGCCCAGTACTTCCTAGTTGAACCACAGACAACTACAATGATCTAATACATATCGATTTTACAGAAGACAATGTTGAAAAAGCACTATGCAATCTAAAACCATCCCTATCTATTGGACTGGACGGAATATGTGCCTACTTCTTTAAAAAGCTGTCCACTGCCATAGCAGAACCTCTAAGCATAATATTTGAAAAATCTTTCAAGACCAGCTCCTTGCCAAAACTATGGTCACAAGCCACGGTCATCCCCATCTTCAAAAAAGGAGACCGCAGCCTAGTTGAAAATTACAGACCAATCTCCTTATGCTGTGTCACCCGTAAAGTCATGGAATCAATGATTAACTAATCCATTATCCTCCACTTAGAGATAAACAACCTACTCTCTAATAAACAATTTGGTTTGGAAAAAAAACCCTATCCTGTAATCTGCAACTCTTGCACTGCAAAAACATATAGACTACACAACTCGATCAGGGCAAAGCAATAGACGCAATCTACATAGACTTCTGTAAAGTCTTTGATTCAGTGGTACATGACAAACTACTCCTGAAACTAAAATCTTTTGGTATCTCTGGACACCTACATAACTGGATAAAAGCATTCCTATCAAACAGACAACAAATGGTCAAAATTGGGAGCGTCCTATCAAATTCTGTACCTGTCAACAGTGGTGTCCCCCAAGGCAGTGTTTTAGGACCAACTGTTAGGAATGATAGTCACCTAACAGTTGGTTTGGCAATATATAAACCAGGATAGTCATTTAATACTGTTGTATTGTTAAGAGAATGCTGTAATTGTGATTGGCTGAGGTTCCTCCAACGGCCATAAGATGGAGCCAGAAACCTGGTTTGTTTTTCTTGCATTTTCCCTTTTCTCTTTTGCCTGACTGTCATTCTGCTTGGATAGTTGTGAGTCTTGCAACTGTTAGCAAACTCCATTTACTGAATTTTGTTTATGATACTGGACTTTGTTTTTGGATTATCCCTGGATTGATACTAACTGCTTTAACCATGTATGATTTGGACTGTTTGTTGGACTTCGTTTACCTGTTTACTGGAAGTAAAACCTACATTTTATTCAGTGTATCTGTGTGCTGGTTGTGTGTTATTCAACACCACTCTCACTACGATTCCCTGAGTGCACCCATTCTCCCAAGGGGGAATACCTCAACACCAACTCTCTTCATACTCTACAAAAATGACCTCTGTGATCATATTCAGAGCAACTGTGTTCTCTTTGCTGATGATGTAAAGCTATTCAACACCACAGACAATACTACTACCTCCAAAAAGACCTTGACTATGTATCAGAATGGTCAATCAAATGGAAACTTCAAATTTCAACAAATAAATGCTCTGTCTTACGTATTGGCAAAAAAATCAGAAAATAAAACACAAGCTGAATTGTCAAGACCTTATTGAGGATCCAAACTCTGTCAAGGACCTTGAAGTACTCATCTCTAATGATCTAAGTGCTAGAGCCCACTGTAACTACATAGCCAAAAAGGCATAAAGAGTTGTTAATCTAATCCTACGTAGCTTCTTCTCTGGTAATATCACACTACTAACTAGAGCATACAAAACATTTGCTAGACCTATACTTGAATACAGCTCATCAGTCTGGAACCCACATTACGTATCAGATATTAGCACAGTTGAGAAAGTCCAGAAATATTTCACAAGAAGAGTTCTCTGCTCCTCTACTCGTTGCAGAATACCTTATGCCACCAGACTTGAAACTCTAGAACTAGAAAACCTAGAACTACACCGCCTTCGATCCGATCTAAATATACTATATAAAATCATACATTGCAATGTCCTACCTGCAAATGAATACTTCAGCTTCAATCATAACAATAGAAGAGCACAAAATAGATACAAACTCAAGGTTAACTGCACCAAACTTGATTGCAGAAAATATGACTTCAGCAACAGAGTGGTCAATGTTTGGAATACTCTACCTGACTCTGTGGTTTCTTCCCCAAACCCACCAAACTTTAACCTTAGACTGTCTACCATTGACTTCCCCCTTTCCTAAGAGGTCTGTAGGGGGCGTGCATAAGCGCACCAATATGCCTACCATCCCTGTCCTATTGTTTCTTTTTATTTTTCTTATACGTATCCATCTCATGTATTCAAAACTATGTTTATACTTATACCTGTTATCTTGTAAGCAATTGACAAATCAAATAAATAAATAAATAAAATAAATTTGTACTGAAGCCAGAGAAACAATTTGTTTCCTGGATGGCTTTGGGTAAAATAATACCATGTCAGGAGGTAAACCTGCAGAAAGAAGGGCTATAACGATTTTCCCACTCACAAAGATAAAGCAAGACTTTGATTAGATTTAGGCTGGGTTCTTGCAGCTTTAGATTTTCCTAGAGATAAAATGGATTTGAAAGAATCAACATTTCCAAATACTAAACAACCTGGTTATGTGTTCTTAAACTCAGCTACTCAAAACTAGGCAAATAAACAATCTATCAATCAAAGAGACTTGTTGGCTGAAATAGATCCATATATACGAGATCCTAAGAGTTGATTCCAAGGAGTGTTTTTGTGAATTGAATTAAATTATTTAGTCTCATTCTTTTTTTAATGACTTCCTAACGATTAATATAGAGGAATTTCCCCCTTCAACAGCAGCAGCTATAGGCTGCAATATTTGATACATAATAAGTGCAGTATTTTGTAGATTGTGCACATAGTTCACAATAGTTTTTTAGGGAGCAGTTAAGGCACAGTTTCCTATTTATATGTATGGAAATTCTCAGTCATCCAAGTAATTGTTGTCTCAAAGGTCGTTTCTGAAAAGGCAGCTGGACTTTTTTGGTTTTCCTAAACAAAGGAAAAACAAAGTCTAGTGTCCTTTTGAGAAAGCACCTTTGGGACGTTTAGCAAAGTCTTTTCTACAGCCAGGCTTGTAAGAATGTGTGAGAAGAAGAAACTGGTGGGAATGATTACTTTATTACTACTCTAAGGTACTATTTTTTTTCAGAGTAAATCTAATAATTATATTTAACTTGGTACAAGATAAAGAACTTTCTTGATCTTTCTTAACCATATGCCCAAACTGGAACTGTTGTCAAAATTCATGCACTTAAGCTAGAAAAACAAACAAACACATTTTCTGCTAAAGTAAAGGAAGCTACAAAAAAAATTCATCAAAACCTATAATGTTGAGTTTATGAAAATACAATCCAGGATTTAGGGTCCCTTCCAGTTATTTCTCCCACAGCAATGAGATAAAGGAAGGGCCCAGGTTAACACAGCTCTGCAGATTTTGTGGGAATAAATATACAAAGAGCCAAAGGAGTGCTTTTTCTGGCAGAAAATCATACCCTATGATGGGGTTTGAGACATAGCCAGCTCTGAACAAACAAAAATGAGCTGTTCTTTCAAAGGATAGCCATGGACATAAAGAATAAATAAGCTCTGCCCTCATTTTCTGAAATACAGCTGTCCTTTTCAACTAAGTTAATTGTCCTGATCTCTTTCTCTCTGTAGAAGGAAGGATACAGCCATGTATCAGGAAACATCTTCCCAAAGCACTGCACATTTTTAGCCATGTTGTCTTATAAAATGGTCTAAGATGTCCAGTTAAACAGTGTTAACTTTGTTTATTTATAATGTGCAAAGCATATACTCCTCATAGCCCTTTTCATCAAAAAACCTTATTCCTAGCTACTTTTTCCTCCTCTTCGTTTGAATGTTTGCATGCCATGTAAAGTCTTGGTTTCTCCTTCCCTTTTCATTGGTTTAAAATCACATTTCACCATCTTCCTTCTCCTCTGTGAAATCATAGACTTTTTGTAAACAAACAACCATAAGCAATGAGGCTAGCAGAGTTGAGGGAAAAGCTGACTTACATCAGTTTCTATCTGAAACTAGTATTTTCCTTTTTCTTGCAAATTGGACCTATAAGCAGATGATCACAGAGTGAATAAAAGAGGGAGATGGTGCTGGACAAGACAGAAGACTAAGGACTTCCTGAGGTTTTAAAGGATGGATGGAGAACTTTTAGGAGCTGTATTGGTCTTTCAACTTTTGCTTTTTATTTTCAAAAACAAACCTGTGACATATCTAAAGGAAATCCCATCAGGTGTATTTTAGCGTAAATTTACTCAATTTGTATGTCTATGGAGATTCTCAATCATCTGGGTCATGGTTGTCTCAAAGGTGCTTTTTCTGAAAGGCAACTGGACTTTCTTAGTTTTTTTTCCCTTGAAAACGTTTCACTTCTCATCCAAGAAGCTTCTTCAGTTCTAGAACCAAGAAAGTTCAGTTGCCTTTTGGAAAAAGTACTTGTAGAATATCCAATTTGTACTTTCCAAACGTCCCTAAATGTTAACTTACTGAAATACATCCTTTTCCAAACCATATGGTCCCAATAAAACCAATCTGCAACTCAAAACAATTCATACATAAATATAAAGGTCAAAGAAATATATGCATAAAATTATATAAAGGAAAAATATTCAAAAAAGTAAGCCATGCTTGCAAAAATGAATGCAGAATGGTGTACATTTTAGAGAAAGGTGGAGGAAACACATACAGTTTGATGCAGATCTTTTTTTTTAATCACAAAGGATAAGGAAGAATGGAAGGCTGAGGAAAACTAAAATTGACATTTTTGTTCCTTATATCAAAGGTTTTGAAAGCCCCCTTTCATTGCAGGACTGCTTCAATTGTTTCAAAATTGATTTGAAATAATGAGTACAATATCGGAATACTGAAAGTCTTTGGTAATGCTACATTGTATACAATTGTTATCCAAAATGTATCTGTCAAATATTTTATTTTATGAAGGTTACATAATGCTTTGAATCAGCTTGTCCAACCTGTGTTAATTATACACAATTGATCACATCAACAGTTTCAAGCCAATACATGTTAGAAATTAAACTATATTCCACTTGTATACTTTCTGTGCATCTGTTTGAACATTCAGAGAATTCAGGGAAATTAGATTCCATCTTTGATGAGATCTTTATTCTGTTTTCTTTTTTTGTGTTTAGTATCATACCATTTTCAATATAGTATGATAAATACAATCTGCAAAACTTTAATACCAATATGGCAGAGAGAAAGCAGAGCTCATCATACTAAACTTTCAGATCACTCAGTGAAATTAATGAGTACAAGATTCTGAACATATCAGTGGAAAGACTACTTCACATACTGCATTACTGAACTGTTGAATCTGCTTCCACAAAACCTAGTGTTGGCATTTACCGTAGAAGATTTTAAAGAAGATCGGAGAGGGATATGGAGGGCCGATAATTAAAAGCTATTAATCAGGTTGAGTGGGTGTTATCTCTAAACAGTAGCTATAGGGAAAGGAGTGTCAACCTTATGTTCTATCTGTGGGGTTTCTATGAATATCAAGCTGCAAATGTGGCAAGGAAGATGCTAAGCTAGATGGACGTTTGGTTTGATCCACCAGAGTAACTCTCATGTTAATGTACCTCCATATTTCACAGTGAAAATAAGGACACCCTATGCCTGAGTGAATAGATATACAATGCAGCCAGGGAGCAGAATGCAATATATGTGGGCATTGGTAGAACAACAGCATAATTTTGGGTTAAATTTGCTACAAGCAGAGTGGAATATATATTAAATAAAATGCCAGAAGATGGATTCAGATGATACAAAGTACTAGTGGATTATAAGTCAAATACACAAATGCATATTTACAAATATTGGTCCCATTTTATACCCTAGAGGCATCTGAGGCAATGAAAATTATGTTGCTGTCCTTGATGAATTGGGAATTTGGCAGCTATAATTCATTAATCTGATGGCTCTGGGGTTCTTAGTATATCTGCATGACATTCAAGGACTACACTTCAGAAGGTTTGCCAACTAGTTACATAACCTGCAGCCAGTTATAGAGTCAGTTCTTAGTATGAGACAGATTGGGCTCAGTATTCATATACAATAAAGGATTCTTCCAACAGAAGAGTGATGAACGTTTCTTGGATATTGGGTGGAGAATTCCCATTCATACAAGTTCTTAAAGTTGTAGCTGCTTCTATTTGTTCTGTCCAATGAACATTTAGATTAAGGAAGTATGACAACAAGGTAGAGTTTTTTTAAAAAAAATTCTAATTTTGCTCGTTTCTGAATGCCTTTTCATTATGGTATATGGGAAAGCGAAGAGGCCCACATGTTTCACACATTGGAAATAGAAATTCCACATTTATAGGCTGCTTGTTGCTTTCTCACAGCTCATGGCATGCTTCAATCTGCCAGCCTCAGTGAACATCATGTCCTGTGACTGATGCTTACTGTGAACAGATGGCCCCATGAGACTAGAGGCTTCTAGGGATTTTAGAAAATGGAGAAATCAGACCCTATTTCTCACTCCAGGTTTCCATGCTGGAGAGAAATCTTGTATTCCCTTCAGCCTCATTACCTCCAGAAACATCTCTTTATTTGTGCTAAGAGGTACAAGCTACTTAACGCTACTGCACTCATTTCAGATAGTAAAACAGCATTCGTACTTCTGCTGAGTGCATCTTCACAATATCAGAAATGTAAAAAAGGAAATGGCAGTTTAAACAAGTGAAGTATTACTATTAGAAAAACTCTTTTGTAAAAGTTCAAGGCATGGCTTTGGTTTATTCTGTTAGCAATGCCAGCCTCATGGTACCTGACCTGTCCTTAAGGTTGTCATCAAATGTACGATGATAATTACTTGTCAAACGACTTCTAAAGTGACATTCCTCACTGGAACGTCTTAAAAGCAGGACAAGCTATGGAATTTTCTTTTTTTATGGCTGCCCAGGGAAGAAAAAAATGCATATATTGGGATTTTAATTCATTCATTTAATTCATTCATTCATTTCATTTCTACTCTACTTCCCACTGAGTGCTCAGGGCAGCTTATATGCTAATCTTTTACCCGAAATAGCAACTCTGTGAGATAAGATTCAACTTAGATAGAGTGAATGGTCTAAAGTGACTTTATGAGTTCCCTAGTTGAGTGTACGTCTCTCTTATCCAAATTTAGTGCTTTAAGTCCTATCTCTTGCCTTTTTTTGGTTAATATCCTTGTATCCATTAAGGATAGGAAAAGAAGAAAGTGGAACTAAGATGGAGGAGTGGCTTGACTTTGCATGGCATCGACGTGTGGTTCTTTTTAATACAGTGCTTCTCAACTTAGGCAACTTTAAAATGTCTGGACTTCAACCCCCAGAATTCCCCAGCAAGGATCCAGATATCTTAAGGTTGGCAAAATTGAGAAATGTTGTTTTAATACATTTCAGAGCTTTATTTCTTTTTCTACTCTCATCTTAGTCCCACTTTCTTTCTGACTCCGGTTGCAGAATGCTGAATTAAAGCATTGTGTAATTTATTTATTTATCTATTACATTTATTTGCCACCTATCTCATCACAGGGCTACTCTAGATGACAATAAAAATGGAAAAATGAAAAGAAGTATAAATGTAATAGTAGTAAAGTCATGGAACAATAGAACAAACAATGGGAAATAATGATACAGCAATATGAAAATAAAAGGTGGGCGTGTGGGGAAAGCAGGGAGTTGAGGGGAACTCCATTGGGTACCCAGGCTAACCAGGAGAACCAGGTCTTCAGGCTCTTAAGGAAGGATAATCAGGCTGACCCTGTTCTCTGGTTGTGAAATGGAAGAGAAGGGCTTTTTAATAACAACAACTACAATAAAATGACTCAATGAAGGAAACAAACAGCCCAGAGTACATCCTCCTCCCCCAAATAATACCCACATAACTAGGGAAGCCGCACTGATAGACAAGTAAGGAAAAAGCAATCATCTAATCAAAGAACTAAAAAGTGGAAACCACACTCCAACCATAACTATCGGGGCAAGGTCCTATATGTGCAAACAATTAGTAAACTTTATCTCTTTGCCCCTATCCTGATGATGTTACCTAGCCTAGTAACAAAACATCTGCAAGAAAACAACAAGTTCAGAGAACATCTACAATAGAATAATAAAAACAATACAATACAATATCTATGGAATGTTATAATATGAAATAGATACACATGATTTTATGGTCACTGTCAAAAAATAACTAGTGCTGCCACATTATAAATTTCTCTCCCATTTGCAAAAACAGTTGTTTACAATTCAATACTGAAACTGAAATGAGGTTACATACCATAGCTGATACTGGACCACCTTAGAGCTAGATAACTGCTTATCACTCATTCCTTCTACATTTTTTTCCCTGTTATTATTCCAAGTAGTGTTCCTGGTAAAAGAAAAGTTAAAATAAGAAAGTAAGGACATGCTAAATATTAGCTACAGCTATGCTCACTCCTGGTGCATGGTTCTTATTATGCTTAAGATAATCTGGTTCTAAGCTTAAAACAGTTCTCATCTCTCTGCTACTAGATGTATGACCTCATTTAACTGAAACAAAGACTAATTATTCACAAAATAATTTTCTTTTCAAATATGAAAGTAATCCTAAATTTGCTGAGAATATGGCAATGGTAGCGGACAGTTTTTTAATGTCTGAATTTCTTTTGTCTGAAGCTGGTTTCAGGTAGTTCTGGACTTACGACCATAATTGAGCCAAAAATTTATGTTGCTAAGTGAGAAATTTGTTAAATGAGTTTTGCTCCATTTTACAACTTTTCTTGCCATGTTTGTTTGTTAAGTGAATTGCTGCAGTTGTTAAATTAGTAACACAGTTGTTAAGTAAATCTGGCTTCCCAGTTGTCAGAAGATCAAAAAAGCTGATCACGTGATCCCAGGATACTGCAATTGACATCAGTATGAATTAGTTGCCAAGCACCTGAATTTTGATTGTGACCATGGGGATGCTGTAATGGTCTTAAGTGTGAGAAATGGTCATGTCATTTTTTTCAGTGCTGTTGTAACTTTGAACAGTCACTAAATGAAATCTAGGACTACCTGTATTATCTAGGGAAATTCAGGGTCGACTTCCTTCCAGGACATTACATCACAAGATGCTATGGCCTCTGTTAGATGAACTCTGGTTAAAAATGAAGTTTATCTTGTATCCTGGTCTTTCTCTTAGCCTTACATATTAAATCTATTGTGTAGTGTTGGAAGAAATATCCTTCTGGGTTCAGTTCCAAGCAGGGAAGAAAGACACTGAAAACATGAAGGCTGTTTGGAAAGATGGTTTAACAGTGGACAAGACCACATGGTTTGGAGCTCCTGGATGAAAAAGGGCGATCACATGCTTCAAGATGTGGGGTGAAGGAAAAGAAGGAAAATGGAAAGGGCTGAGATCAGTGGTGGAATTCAATTTTTTTTACTACCAGTTCTGTGGGCGTGGCTTATTTGGTGGACGTGGCTTGTGGTCATGTGACTGGGTGGGCATGGCTTGGTGATCATGTGACTGGGTGGGCGTGGCCATCTCAATGTCACTCATCAAGGGGTGCCTCACCTGGCCCCTCCCCTCCCAGCCATTCCTTGTCACCCAGCCTCAGCTTATCTCTAGTTCTGTAAAAATGTTGTTCACCTTTTTTGACTTTATTATCTGCATACTATAGATGTACTTTCATGGACCACCGAAAGGAGGAAATGGCTCACATGCTTTACTCAAGAGTGTGATAGGCAACAGGCTTTTAAGGGGCTGCCACAAAGAAAGGGGGACAATGTATTTTCCAAAGAAGCAGAATGCAAACAAGACGCAATGGATGGAAACTAAACAGAGAGAAGCAACCTAAAACTAAGGAGAAACTTCCTGACAGTGAGAACAATTAACCAGTGGAACTGCCTGTCTCCAGAAGTTCTGGGTGCTCAATCACTGGAAGTTTTAAAGAAAAGACTGGACAGCCATTTCTCTGAAATGGTATAGGGTTCACCCCAAGGTCCCTTCTAAGTATTATTCTGACACCTTTCCCAGGGTTTCTACTCAGAGTTTGGCATCCTCAGTGTTCTTGCCTGAGCTGGGGGTTGGACTAGAAGACCTCCAAGGTCCCTTTCAATTTTTGTTAAACACATGTGTATTTTATGCTCTGGACTATTGACATTGAATGCATGTAAACCCTGAAAAATATGTGGTAGCCCTGGGCAAAAGAAAGGCAGAAAAATAACTCTAGGTGTAGGGACAGTGTAAAATATTAACACATGATAAATAAATAATAGCACAGAGTTTTATCTCTCTCTCTCTTCCTATCTTTCTTTCTTTCTTTCTTTCTTTCTTTCTTTCTTTCTTTCTTTCTTTCTTTCTTTCTTTCTTTCTTTCTTCTTTCTCTCTCTCTCTCTCTCTCTCTCTCTTACACACACACACACACAAACACAGAGCACTTAACAGACATGCATTTTGGAAGCAGCTCCTTTAAATTTCTCCAAGGCTTAAGTGGATTCCCCCACCCCCTCTGTCAGACCACACTCCTTCTCACTCCAGACACTTTAACTCACATGGGGAAAGTGATACTTGCAGCGTCCATGGGGAATCCTTGGAGAAGTTTTTTAAAGACCTGCTTCCAAAATGCATTTCCTTTACATTGCAAAAGTGCTCCAAGGCTCGATTCACCCTCTGTCAGACTGCACTCTTTCTCACTCCAGGCACTTTACTTACATGGGGAAAGCAATACTTGCAGCATTCATGCCTTTCTTCCTTTTCCCCGGGGAGAAAGAGGACATGGGGAATGGAAAGCTAGGAGTGCGATTGCAAGTGAGCTACTGGGCGACTGGTTTGGGGGCATGGCCAGCCAGGGATTGCCACTGGTTTGGTGACCCATGCCAAATAACTCCTACCGGTTCACCCGAATAGGTGCGAACCGGTTGAATAGCACCTCTGGCTGAGATGCTGAGAGACCCTTAGTTTTATACCCTCTGCTGCAATTTGAATTTGAGCTTGTATTCTGCATTGGTTGTCAGACTCCCATGGGGGCCATGCAGGGGCAACTCTATAGGCTGTCCTGAATCCCAGGCTTGGTTGAGCCTTGTTGGATGATGATGTAATGAAAGGGCTTTGGGCAATTCCTCTTATACCTCTACCTGGAGTAGATCTTTGTTATATAAAATAAACTGGCCTAGGCCAGAGTAATGGCCCATTAGCAAAGGGGGGATGAGTTTATGCCTCTCTGAGTTTCTACTTTTCTTTTTAGGGGAAATGTTCTGCCTTTTTAATATTTCTTAGGATATTTCATTTTTCTAGAAGAGGGGTGGGTGCTAACTTCCTACAATAGAATATGATATTTAATTTTAAGTAACTTCGGTTGAATGTCAGCAACTATCCATTCTAACTCAATCTCCTGTGAGTTTATACTATAGCTAGGTCAGAATATTATATTTAACATTGCAAATATTCAGTTCAAATTATTTATGTCCCCCAAAGCCCTAATACACTACAAGTATGCAAAACAGGTTTGAAGCTTCATGGATGATAAAAGAAAAGAGAAGATATGGGATGGGAGGAAGGAAATAGAAGGTCTTTTAGAGAGAACAATGACAACAAAAATTGAAAGGTCAGTGAGTATTATTACATGAATTAAAAGGTCAATATAAACGAAACATTTTATTAAATGGATACAAATAATGATAGAAAGTCAATGTATGCATATCACGTACCAGTGCACAAAACAGCACATGTAAACTTAATAGTCAATAAGTACACAATAATTATGGATTAATATGTTATTATAGATTTCACAGAATCACACATTTATATGATGAAAAATTGTTACCTGGAAACGTCAATTTTGAGTAAATCTTCAGCAAAAATAAATCCCTGCATAATGAAAATGATGACAATCTAAGTTCCATATGAAGATTTTTTTAAATAATATGACTTTTTTAAATACATGGATTAAAATTGAATTTAACACTTTAAAAACTCCAAATCACTTCTCTGAAATCTGGCCACTTAGTGGAATCTCAGAAGTGTACTTTTTCTGTGGCTACCTTCCTCCCTTATGAACACCCTCCAGCTGGCAATTTGGAAGACTTACATTGGTTTAGCCTTTCAAAAGGACAATCAAAACTTGGGTTTTGACTGAGGCACTGGGAATGGAGAGGAGAGGAGAGATAGAATGACGGTCATAGATGGGGCCTCCTAAGGAGGTGATTAGGAGGTGCATGGTTTTTGTGTTTGTTTAATCATTTTACTGTTTTATTGTAATTGTTGAGGTAATTCTCCGTTAGGAGAATGAGCGCATACAGGGAGACATATCTGAGAGAAGTGTTTGAATAATACACACACAGTACACAGATACACTGTACACTAAATGTAGGTTTTTACTTCCAGAAAGGTTTAAGCAAAGTCCAAAATAAGCAATCCAAAAGTCATTCACAGGTAAATCAGTCAGTTTTTCAATCCAGGAATAATCCAAATATCAAAGTCCAGTGTCAAAAAACAGTTCAGTATCAGACTTACATTAAATCCAGTAATATCAGTCAATTAGAAGAAATGGAGCAACGGCAATACTTTCCAACAGAAGGAAGCAGAGATACTCACTCAGACACACTCTCTTCTGAGACTAAGACTAAACAACCCAGGTTTCTGGCTCCATCTTATGGCTGTTTGAGAAACCACACCCAATTGCATGCTCTTGCATTCCCTTAAAGATATAGTACTAAAATGTTTATCCTGGTTTATATATTTCTAATCCAAATACCTGTCAGGTGACTTATATTCCTAACAGTAATGTTACTGGTTTTACTGCTATTGTGAGCCAGTCAGAGTCATTGTTTTAAGATGGGTGATCATACAATTCTTTTAAATAAAAAAATAAAATACATATATGAGTGGGAGTGATTTACAAACTCTGTACCAATCATCGCATATGTCATTCATTCCTTTCCTCAGATATCTACATATACAATGTAAATACCTTCCTCTAAAGATCACTCCACTTCTCTTCTCCCTATGTACCACTCACTGGATCTCAAACGATCCATCTGTTAAAATACTGAAGTTTGCAGATGAAACAACAGTGATTGGTCTCATTCGAAACAACGATGAATCCGCATACAGACGGGAGGTTGTACACCTTGCCTCATGGTGTAACCAGAACAATCTGGAACTGAACACACTGAAAACCATAGAAATGGTGGTAGACTTTAGAAGAAACCATCCCATATTACCACCTCTTACAATACTAGACAACACAGTATCAGCAGTAGAGACCTTCAAATTTTTACATTCTATTATAGCACATGACCTAAAATGGACACCTAACATCAAAAACATCATCAAAAAAGCACACAAAGAATGTTCTTCCTGTGCCAACTCAGAAAGCTCAAACTGCCCAAGGAGCTGCTGATACAGTTCTACAGAGGAATGATTGAGTCTGTCATCTACCCCTCTATAGCTGTCTGGTTTGGTTCTAAAACCCAACAGTACAGACACAGACTTCAGAGGAAAATTAGGACTGCAGAAAAAACAATTACTACCAACCAGGGATGGGATCCGACTGGTATAACTACCGGTTCTGTCTATTAGTGTTGCGTGCGCATGTGCGAGTTGCACGAGTCACACGAGTGCAATTTACAACCTGCTGAGCTGCCCGGACAGCTGAGCAGCGCTGCGTGCAAGTGCGCAGAAGTTGGAAAAGCCCTTTTTTCCTGCTTTTTCAACTGCAGCTGTGTCGCGCAAAGCAGCTGCAGTTGAAAAAGTAGGAAACAAAGGACAGGTAAGAGCCCGGGCGGGCAGGGGGCCCAAAACAGCAGCAGACACAGAACCAGTTCTATGTCTGCTGCTCTTCAGAGCAACCAGTTCTACAGAGGTGGACAGAACTGGTAGAAACCTACCCCTGTTACCAACCTGCCTTAAATCAAGGACCTATATATTGCACGAGTCAAAAAGAGGGCTGTGAAAATATTTACAGACCCCTCACATCCCAGACATAAACTGTTTCAACTCCTTCCTTCAAAACTGCACACCAGAACAACTAGACACAAGGACAGTTTTTTTCTGAATGCCATCACTCTGCTAAACAAATAATTCTCTCAACACTGTCCAACTATTTACAAAGTATGCACTACTATTACTATTAATCTTCTCATCACTCCTTATCCCCCATCCCCTCCCACTTGTGACTGTATGACTGTAACTTTGTCGCTTGTATCCTTACAATGTATACTGACTGTTTCCTAGTATGATTTGATTGCTTATTGTACCCTATGACTATTATTAAGTGTTGTACCTGATGATTCTTGACGAATGTATCTTTTCTTTTATGTATACTGAGAGCATTTGTACCAAGACAAATTCTTTGTGTGTCCAATCACACTTGGCCAATAAAAAAAAGAATTCTAAATAAAGTTCATATTGCATTCATAGCCACCCAGTAAAGGGGATGAGTCATTTCTTGAGCTTCCCTGCACAGTGCCTCTCAAGCCTTTCTACTACAGAGCACAGTGAAGGAAATAAAGATTCACCCAGGCATTCTTTAATGACTGTTAATGCCAAGAACCATTGATTAGAGCACAGAATCTTGATAATTATGTTAGGAACTTCTTTATTCGTTGTTAAAGCTGTGTTTCTTTGACGCTTTTGAATTTCTTTTTCCCAGAATGATTTTATGATGGACTAAGACAATGCTTCCCAAACTTTTTCTTTATTACCCAATAAATAAATTTGCTCATTGGAAAGTCATTTTTACCCAATGTAGGTAAAGCCCTTTAAGTCAATTTAAATATCCATGTTGTGATTGAGTAGTGGGGTTTTTCATCGTTATCCAAAGTATAACATTTTCACCCAAGTTTGGATAATTTATACAAGTTTGGCAAGCACTGTACTAAGAGACTGTTTGTGGGGTGTTGGTCTCTAAGCTTGATTGTTTTCTTGCAGATGTTTCATTACCCAACTAGGTAACATCATCAATGTTAGAAAGGAGTGGGGTTTGCTCTCTGTTTACATACTAGTGGTTTGTAATGTCAGTAAGAGTAAGAGACTATTTGAAAAAAAAATGCATCTGCTGAATCCTTTTAGACTGTCTTGGAATCAACTCTTACAGCTCCATTCTAGGGTTAAATTCTAATTTTAATCTAATCTATCATTTGAATAGAAATTTATGAATCCATTTTCAATATAGTAAGAGAGAACTGACAAGTCTTTTATGACATTGCTAGTCATTCCATCATTAAAAAGAAATCATTTAACATTTTAGATAGCAGTAGCTGTGGCTTAGCATTGCAGTCTATCAGTATTTGGCACATGTGTTTTGGGCTGCCAAAAATACTTTTTCAGCTGCTTGTTCTCTTCAATTTTTCTTGGAAAACTAGGCCTGCAATATGACAACATTGACAGATCACTATCTGAGGGGGGGATAGAAGGATGAAAGCAGTGTGCAGAATAGCAATACAAGCTCCTCCCCTTTTGTGATGAAAGTCCCAAGTTCTGCAGATGTCCATGATTCATTTTGTTTAGGTGTTCTTACAACTTGACTGACTGAATGGTATTTGCTTGACCCTGTGAATGAGTTGTGTTAAAGTTAATCCCCCAAGGTAACTTAATTGATTCAACTAATTCACTTTCAGTATTCCCCAAGTTCTGTTTGCCGTTGAGCAGCTAGGTATGTTGTGGGAGCAGAGTTATGCAGTGGAACATGTTTTAAATATCCGACAGTGCCCAGGAAGATAAACACAACATTGTAAATCTCCTGAGGGAGAAAAAAAGTGGATAAATCTGTGTGCTGGTGCCATATGTTGCTGTTGGATCTTGTAGCAATAATGAAGTTGGATTTTGCAGCTGAACCATTACCTCTGGTTAAAGTAGAGCACATGTGGATCAGTGAAATCAAAGGCAGATAATGCACCACACTGTCAGCAGGATCCCTTGCTTCTAGCTGCCACAAGCTTTTACCAAAGAGCTTTTCCAAGACAAATTAAATAAACATTAGGGAGATGACAACACAAATAGAAACTGTGCAGCACATATTCACTAAATCCCTCATAAATGAGCTTCTCAAACATGGGATATCTGTGCAAAGTCAACTCTTCAAATCTATCAAGTTCTATTTCAAAATACCTTTTTCTACAGCCTTTTAATTTTCTTCTCCTCTGCCCCCAGTTTGCAGTGTATACATTTTTTATTGCAGTTATGTATGAAACATTTGCTTCTGTCCATTTATACCTCTTATCTTTTTATATTACCTAATATTGTGTTCTAATCTCAATACAGTAGATTTTACGTTCTGGCTTTATTTATGGAAACCTCTGTATTCAGTGACAACTTTCTGACAGAATATGTCACGGCAATTCTCTGTGTAGATAATGTCAGTCTGTTTTCAAGCATGAACTAAGAATGGAATATAGAGTGAGAGTCTATTACATAAGTGCTACAAAATTAGGCATAGAGTTCTGTGCTGCAAGTGTCATGCATTTTACTCTATCCCAAAGTGTTCCTGAATGTATTTCTTTATGTCCTCTCATAGAAAGAAATAATTTTCACCCATTTGTAAAAGGAATGTTAGGCATTTTATTTCTATCTTTCAGCATAGAAATATGCAGATGATGTCTGGATCATGTGCTAGGTGGTCAATTATATAAATCAACTAAAACAAAAGGAAGGAAGGAAGGAAATTCTCCAATAATTGTGTAGTTCATGTTTTCATGATGCTGTCCTCATCTCATCTCAAGCACATTAAAGGTATACTAACTGGATCTAGTTTTATATACATGATCTATAAGACTTTGTTGGTGACCCTGGCAATAAAGTAATCAGAAACTGGGATCTACTGAGCTTCTATTGGCTATTTCAGCAGCTTAGGGAGGCTTTCTGCTCTTGAATAGCTGATCACTGTTTCCCAAGGCAGTTCTGCTCTTGATGTGGGAAAATTTGGGTCTTTCGAACTGTTTTTTCCCCCAAAAAAATTTATTCCTAGCAGTTCTGACCCATAGAAGATGAATCATGGGATCAGGAAAGTGGCAGAAAAAAACTGTTTCTTTTCACTTCTCTTGCCAACTACTTTCAGCCCTGAGTCCTGACACTTGTTCACCAGACTGTCAGGAAGGGAAGGAACAGGAAGAGTTGAGTGTATGTGTCGTGTGTGGGAGACCCAACTCCTTAGCCATTAGTTCTCTAAACTCTGAGAACAGGTTTGGAAAACTGGCAACTACCATAGATGAGAGAGTGAGAAGAGATGAATCATGCAATTGGAGAGCTAGTGGCTTGAACAATTGGTGGTTATTTTTCCCATTGGCAATGAATCTTTCAGTAATCAACATTCAGGAAAGCAGTGATTAACACCAGACAAACAATCAACAAGCAGTAAAAAGTACCCTAATCAAGGAACAATCAATCAACAAGCAGTAAACAGTACCCTAATCAAGGAACTACCAACAAGAAAACAATACCCCACCAACACTGATAGGGCAAGTTATTAAACATAAACAAAGAGCAAATCCCACTCCTTCCTAGAACTGAAAATGGTAACGTAATGTAGGCTGGTAATGAAATGTCTGAAAGCAAACTACCAAGCAAGGGAATACCAAAAAAATCCACAGTGTTGCTGTGTTTGTAAGAGTGGCAACAGTTGCTGGTTTTATTGCTGTGGCAGAAAATGGAACAAAGGAAGAATAAACTTGGCATACTTCTGGACTAGAGGAAATACTGTGTATTAAAATGGATATGAGGATAATTTCTTGCATGTCTCAAGGTCAACAGTTAATATTCTGAAAGACACAACCATCTTTTAGAGTTGGCAGCAACGGCATTATTTTTAAAAAGGGAGGAGTTTTCTCATGATGCCTCTTGTAATGCATCCAAAACATGGGAAGCTTGGAAAGCCAAGGAAGCTGTAGAGCTGATTGTACTATGAAATATAGAATATTCACATGACCACTTTGTAACAAAATCAGTCCAAGATCATCACACGTTGCTTCAAAGATTTTTTTTTTTGCCGAAGCTCTCAACTTCTTTAAAAGAATTTCTAAAGCAAATTCTCTTTCATCATGTTAAATGAGAAATGAAGAAAAAAGAGGAAAAATTCTTTGCCTAGCACAAATATCCCATTGGATAGCTTGCTTTATTTTCCAGTTTTATTCACAATACACCTGAGTGCCCTGTTACATGGGTCTGGTAACTACTGGCTTATAGAATAAAGCTATAAAGACATAGGACCTTCAGAGTATCATGTCTTCAGCACAATTGTAAACCTCTTAGCAGTTTAAAATAATTCCAAGCAACGCAGTCAGTCAAGAAAGAAACCATACTTGATGTATCAAAGTCTGTTGAGAGGTCTAAAATAAGATTCACAGAGTACGCACAAAACAAGGATGCCATACTGTAACACAGAGCTGCCTAGGTGGTGTACATTTTTGAAAAAGCTTCTGCTTCCAGAAATAGGAGTTATCTTCCTTCTTCTGATGCCTGCCTACAGACCCAACTAGCCATAGACTGCAAGGACAGGGAAAACCTCAACCTTGAAAGGAAATAGAAATCCTTCATTCGTGAGAAATATAAATGTAAGCTATGGATTTATATTTAATTTAAAAATATTCACCTTTATTTTTTTATTTAAAAAATAACAAAAGAAATTGGGGGCTATGTGGTGAAAATAGGTGTATTTTGTCAGAATTAGTGTTAGTTTTCCCCCACGATGGAGTAAATAATTGTATTTTAACATTTCACTGGCCTCAGTGTCACCAGTATTACAGCTCTATTATGAATGTTATCTCCTCTGTTACTGGTTCTGTTGGTAAAATGTGTCTTAGCCTTGAAGAAGATCATTTGACTATAAAAAATTAAATATCAAACATAATATTTAAGTTTTCTTCTTCTTCTGTTCAGGTATATCTGATTATTGGAAGCTGTCCTGGCAAGCCTGCAGATTTCTTGGCAAGGTTTTTCAGAAGTGGTTTACCACTGCCTCCTTCCTAGGTTGAAAGAAAATGACTGCCCCAAAGTCACTCAGCTGGGTTGATGCATAAGAGGACTACAGCTGGTCCTCACTTAATGACTGTTTAACAAGCATTCCCAGCTTCAGAAAGGGTGCACAGAGAGGGTGATATATAGGCAGTAAAGCACAACTGACTGTTGGAAAATATCACCCTCCCTTCCCCATGGTCACATGTCTATATTTTGGGTGTTTGGCAACCAGCTCACCTTTGTGACAAGGTAGAACATACCACTGTCACATGTCTGCAATTTGCAATTCAGCCAAAAACGGCAAAAAGCAGCCATTGAATATATTGGATTCATTTAACAACTATGTGGTTCAATTAATGACTGCAGTGATTTGCTTTATGATTGTTGTAAACTTGGTTGCAAAATCAATTTGCAAAATCAAATTGTTAAATGGTGACCCATTTAACAATTGTCCTGACATAAACCCAAAATGTCCAGCCCAGTTATGTTTCTAAATCAAGGGCAACCTGTAGATCACACCTGGTTTTTAGCCTGATGCTTTAATCACCACATCAAACTAGTCCTCTTATTTAATATATTTATTTAATTTCTATCGCACATACTTGTTTCTATAGGCTGCAATGATCATAATGCAATGCAAGGCTGCAATGATCATAAGTAAAATGAAATCACTTGTTCCCCTTTTGTCTTTTCTTTCATCTTCCTATTACTATCCACTTCTTTCCAGGTTCTCTTATTTCTCTGCCCCACTGAACTCTTACTTGCATTTTCTGATGCAGTAATCCAGTTTTTTTTCCATCCGAAGTTTCCAAAGATATTCTCATATTGCATTGGAAGACAAAACATTTAGAAGAGAACATTTATATATAAACATTTAGAACAAAGACTTTTAAAAAAAATGCAGACTCCCCCACACCCTTTTATGAGATCGAAAACCTGGGCTTCTCAGTCTGCTGTTATTGGAACTGATACACATTTGTGCTTACTGATCTATATTTTATTTCAATCACTCATGCTGTATTAAAACAGGGGAGTATGTATGTGTGTGAGAGAGTGTGTGTGAATGAAAGAGAGAATGCAGGCACACATCTGCATTAAAAGCATAAAACCTTTCCCAATAAAAATCCACACACATTCATTCCATCAGCCTTTCTGATGTATTTATTGTACATTGTCAAAACAGCAATCTTTGGATTCCTGAGGGGTTTATTTTCGTAGCCCTTTCCATATCGCTATGGGCACATTTAAGAAACAATGATCTGTGGAAGCATTGTGCTCTCTACAAAATGGCAATTGTGATGGAGGTTGGACTTTATTCCTGCCAACGAAGACCATTTGAGTAAGAAAAGACTTGAAACTAGAAGAACTAAGACTGGAAGGGAAAAATAGTATGCTGGTCCAGCTTTGAATCAGGAATTCAACCTATAATATTGTAATGGAGATTCTCTGCTAAGCGACTTGAATCTCTTGTTACACCCAAAAATTAAGAAATGAAAAGAAAATATATCTATTTTTCTGAATAGCTCTGCCAGATGTCTGCACAGAATTGTTTCTAATCAGCACTGGTTCTCTATCATTTCACAGTAGAAGACCCGGAACAATGGATTAAAGTATAAAAGGATAGTTTCTGTTTGACGTTAAAAAAAAGTAACAATAAGAACAATTTGTCAGGGGGAACCAATTACCAAAAGACGTGGTGGATTTCTCCTAACTGATTGATTGATGTGTTATCTTGTTGTTGTATCTTAGTGACTACATAGATCAGGGGTCTTCAAATTTGGCAACTTTAAGACTTGTGGACTTCAATTCAGTTGAAGTCCAAAATTCTTAAAGTTGCCAAGTTTGGGGGCCCCTGACATAGATTCTCTTCATGTTGATCTGTCTCTAATCTGATCCTTCCGGCCTTCCGATAATGATTAGCACTATAACTGAGCCCATTCTCCTTGCTGTCCTCATCAGGTATTGGCAAATAGAACCTGGATGGCCATCTGTTACTTTAATTTGGATTCATGTAGTGAGCAGGGACTTGGATTTGATGGCCTAAATTGGCCTCTTTGATCCACATGGTTGAAATCCATAATTCTGTTTCAACAATAGGCTTTACCAAAAATAGTAGCAAGAAATCTCAGGCTAGTTTTACCTAATTATCCTCAGGTGGAATGGATAAGGTCGATATATTGTTAGGGCTTCTGCTCCAATTCTAAAACTGTCATAATAAGGTATATCTAATTTAGATATTTCTTAAATAAATAAAGGTAAAATATGAATTTGCACTGAAGCTTCTTCAGGAACAGTAAAAAATAGAACAACAAATGAAAAGCTGAAAAGAATGACATCATTGCAGCAATACAGGTAGTCCTCCACTTACAATAGTTCATTTAGTGTTCAAAGTTACAACGGCACTGAAAAAAGTGACTTATGACTATTTTTCATACTTATGACCATTGCAGCACACAATCAAAGTTTGGACGCTTGGCAACTGACTTATCTTTATGACTATTCCAGAATTCCAGGTTCATGGGATTTCTTTTTGCAACCTTCTGAAGAGCAAAGTCAATGAAGAAGTCAATTAGTCAATTCTTCATTGACTAATTTAACAATTGTGTTACTAACTTAGCAGCTGCAGTGATTCACTTAACAACTGTGGCAAGAAAGATCATAAAATGGGGCAAAACTCACTTAATAAATGTTTCACTTAGCAATAGAAATTTTGGACTCAATTGTGGTCTTAAGTCGAGGACTACCTGTAGATGGAATAGATATTCATATTGGGGTAAGCAAAAATACTGTTTCTCCTGCAAATTCTGAAAATTAGATATGTAGGTTACTAAAGACTGCACAATTTAATAATCCTTCTGAACAAGATTGGTTCTTGTACCAAGATCGAACTGCCAGAATTGTCAGAAAATGTAATTTCTTTCCTGAAATACCCTAGACTGAGCAAACTCTACAGCAGGGAAGGTCAACCTTTTTCTAGTCAAAAGCTTTGCTTGGCCATTGAGTGATGTGCTAGAAGCTGTACTTCAAAAGTTCATGATGCCAGGTTAAAACAATTGACAGAGCCAGAAAGAGGCAGAATGAATATATTTGTTGTTTGCCATTTTACAGCTTAGTTTTAAGCACTTGTGACTTTTGGTGGGCATGAATGCTTTGTTTTTCACTGCAGATCTCATTCGCTTTCATTCTCATGAGTATCTCACATAAACCACATACATTTCCTCACACATTCTTCTCCTGCATGTGGACTTTCTCCTGGAAGAATATTGAACCTAAACGTGTATATTTGATTTCCCTGTACTTTTCCATACTCGGATCCTATTTTTTAAAACTTGATTCAGATTTGTCAGATTTTAGTAGAGTCTCAGATTCTACCAGCTAAAAACATACTATTGGAATAACATTACTCTGCATGGTATTTGTTTGGAATACAAGCACTAAATCAGCTTGCAAAATATCCTACAAAAAACTACTCGTTTCAGTAGTATAAATTAAAATACGAGGTAACTTTGTTAAGATTGATTCTTTCATGAAACAATTGACTTAGAATTCATTAGGAAATCAAAACCAGCTTTAGAGCTGAAACAGAAACCAACAATTCTTATTACATCACATAGGTTAATTATCTCATCATTGCCAGACTGCTTATATTACACATAATTATTGTTTAATTAAGGTAATTCTGTCTCTCAACCTCTTAACATTCTGCCTTCCTTTCTTTATTTCCCAATGACAGGCTACGTCCAGAGCAATGTTCAAAGTAGAAGTAATATTTAAATTCATATTAGATTTCCAAATCTTGACACAGGAATCTTATTTCATTTTTTGATCAGATAATTTTTAGTAGATTGCAGGAATGCTATGTACATAATATATCTTGATTTCAGCAGAGCATTTGATAAAACACAGTATGCCAAGAAATGTTCTCTATTATTTCAGAGTGTGGGACCAAGAATAAGGGATCTAAATTGATTGGATATTAAAAATTCATAGAAGTGATAGCAATTACATATGAGAAACAATAATATAGACAGGTGATGGATGTATTCAAACAGAGGTTAGGAATCATATCTGGGGGATTCTTTAATTTGGATTTTGCTCTGATTTTGACCCTACGGTATTATGATATTCTGATTTGCAAGCTAGATAGTGTGTGTTCAATGACATGCCTGACAGATAGATTTATAATAAATTGAACACTATTCTCAAAAAGTTCTCATCAATGATCTGTCATCAATGCAGACTGAGATATTTACCATGAGGAATGAAGTAAAAGCCAGCAGCTACAATACAGAGTTAATAGCTGCATAAACATACACTAAATGCTTGACCTCAAAGCCATTAAATGCTGCAGCAAGTCTGTTAATGCATGGGAAAGTCAACAGAAAGAAACAACAAGTTTTAAAACCACCTTGAGTATAAAGGTGGTTGCAGTAGGTGATCAATTTATATATGACTTTATTTTGGTTAAATCTTACCTAGCTAAACCATGATTTGGAAACTTATTCAAAGTCTAGCCAGAGAGGCAAGCTGAACTACGAAGGGTGAAGAGTGTGATTTGTTGCTGAATTCTGATTAGGAAAGCCTGATACCCTGACATTCCACTTGGTTTAGTTCTGGGTCTGGTGATCTTCATTTTCATTAATAACGTGAATGAAGAGATTAAGGGAATACCAATCAAACTTGCATATGATATAGGAGTAGATGAGATAATGATTTAGAAGATGGAAATAAAATATAACATAATATCGATCAGTCAAGAACTAAGAACAATGGAATGAGATTTAGTAGATACAAATGTAATTCACAAAAAGAAAAGAAAAAGAGATTAGATCATAGATAATAGCATAAGCGTACATGGAGGAAATGGTATGGATTTTGAAATTATAATTGAGTGCTATTATATATGTGCTGGAGAGCCATGTGGGAGTAGCAATTAAGGTACCAGGAGATAATGACTTCTAGATTGTCTAAAAGTAGGGGTGTCAAACTGGCAGCCAGATGTGTCATGCATAGGCCACGCCCATCCCAGCTCTGCAAAGGGGAAAAATGTCACAATACACTACATGACAGCAATGTGACGCCATGAGTTTGACACCCGGGGTCTAGAGATTGTCTTGGGAATGAAAGCAGCTGGGTGACTTTGGGCCAGTCTCATTCTCTCAGCCCTAAGAAGGGTCAAGTGCAAATCATTTCTGCAAACTGTGTAAAGGAAACTTATCCAGGCAGTCATCAAAAATTGGATATGACTGAATGGAAGGGGGAGGAAATGTGTTAAAAGTGTGACATGGCTACAAGAAAGGGGGGAAGTGAAATAACAGGCTTCATCAAATCATAGAAGTCATAACTCCATTACAGCCTGCATTGGTCAAACCCAGCCTTGATTACTCTGTCCAGTTCTGGACAACATGCTTTTAGAATCAGAGGGGAATATAATAGTTATTCTCAAGCACCTGACACTTCTATTCTTCATTTTACCAGTCTTACCTAAATGTTAGGAAAAACATTCCTAATTTTTTTTTAACAATGGAACCAAATACAGATATTAGACTCCTTTTTTGGATATGCTTAGATCCTAAGCAGCATCTGCTAGGAATGCTTTAATTTGAATTCATGTATGCAAAAGAGATTAAACTTGATAGCTTAAATCAGAGGTGTCAAACTCAAGGCCCATGGATCTTAGATCTTGCCTGTGGGGCCACCCTGGAAATAGCAAGGATCAGCCCACAGTGTCACTCCCAGCAAAAATTGAGCTCCAGAGGACTGAGGATTGCAGGAGGCCATCACAGCCTAAAACGGAGCTCATGCGGGTCACACATGCACACACACCCGGACTCTGTTTTCACTGGCAGAGGGTTGCAAGAGGCTGTGGCAGCCAGAAATGGAGCTCAGGAGCCCATTTTTGCTGGCAGAGCACTTGAGCCATCACAGGTGCCCCTGACATGAGTGATGTTGAGCTAGCCACACCCACACTGGTCACGCCTACCCCTGAGGTCAAACACAACTCTGATGCGGCCTTCAGTTAAATCAAGTTTGACACCCCTGGCCTAAATAGTCCCTTCTAATTCCAGATATGTTGGAGGCAGCACTTAGATAGGATCCTTATAAAGCATTGCTATAGTAGTGTTCCTTCTATTGGTGGCTGTGTTCTCCTGGGAATAATTTTTAAGGGGCCACATATCAATGTTAAGTGAAGCTTAAGAAAGGAGTGGGTTGATCTAATCTTCTTTCTCTTTGCAACATTCTCTCTTTTCCTAAGTGGCACCACCATTTCTCTTTCTGCCTTTTTCTGTATATTGCAAACTAATATAAATAGTTCTTGCCAGAAATATGAATTGCTTGTTTCCAGGAGACTTTTGAAATTAGGTCAAGGGCTGCATTAAATTAAGCCAAGGATGACATGTAGCCTTGGGGCCATTGATTGCTCACCTCTGCTGTCAAATGCAGTCAGGAATGTCTAGCACAGCCTTAGTTGCCAGAAGGGAAGGGCTGATCCTTCTCTTCCATACCAGGAAAGCCAATTTTCTCTAAGCTGCACGATTCTATCAAGAAAAACAACTTAAGAATGGCTTGGAAGATAAAGGGGGGCAGAGAGTAGAAGCCAGGGAGGGAATGGCCACACTTTTGATCACTCCCATCCTACTACATAGTGATTCATCAGAAAATGCAGTTTTACGTACAGTTCTGCTGTTCATGTCTTATTTGGCTCAAGCCACACAGTTTGAATTCTCCGCACGTGCCTTTTTCTTAGCTTCTTAAAAGAGTGGTTTTTCAAGGCATTTTCACCTGGGGAGATGGGAATGGATGAGTTTATAAAATGATTTTTGCAGCATTTCCCCATAGATTCTTCATTGCATGACTGGGGAAGACCTGCGCTAGAACTCCAGCCATGGGTGAAGACACTATTCCAATGAAAATGAAAGGGATAAATGCTTCCACTGCTGTGTATCTTAGATTCTCATCTCAGCTGTTTTTGCACTCCAGCAACTCCCTCATTCTTGTGAATGTCTTTGCTTTTTGGGTATGCATTTGCTTCTTCATGAAGAAGATTTGAGATAATTCTGTCTTTGCCTCTGAAACCTATCAAACCTACTTAATTCCTGTAATGAGGGTGGAATGTTCTTGTTTAAATTGCAAGGAGTGTCCAAATGGGCATTAAGAAGAAAAGAGATGAGGTATCAGCTCCATTTTGAATGGGGGCAGTGCAGAGGTGATATTCAGCAGGTTCTGACCAGTTCTGACCAGTTCTGGAGAACCGGTAGTGGAAATTTTGAGTAGTTCGGAGAACCGGCAAAAACCACCTCGGACTGGAGATTTTACGGTATCCTTCCCCTGCCACGCCCACCAAGCTATGCCCACCAAGCCACGGCCCTCACACCAAGCCACACCCACAGAACCGGTAGTAAAAAAATTTGAATCCCACCATAGGGGCATTACAATGATTTTGTTGTTGTAAAATTTATGCTGGTTTTGTTACAATTCATCTCTGCAGACTAAATCCCTAGCACCTAGTATCACATACCCTTTTAGAAATTATAAAATAGTTAATAAAAACAGCCCGAGTCTGGCTCTTCCAAGGGCTTTGGAAATCTCACCAGGAAAATTATCAAGAAACTGACTTCTATGGAGAATTGATTGCGCAGCAGGATAATTGGGACAAAGAAGAAACCATCTTTGATGAACATGTGATTCTATTGGGGGAGAAGAAGGAAGAGGAAAAAGAAAAAGGGATTTTAAAATCTAAAAAAACAACCAAAAAAGATAAAAATGAGTTGAAGGGTGGATATAAGGTAAGAAAACAACAGGAAGGGGGAAAGCAGAAGAAGAAAAGGGAGGTGGAGAGACAAAGGGGTAAAAAGGATAAGGAGAAGAATAAGCAAGGGAGAAAGGAAGGGGTGAGAAGTCTCAACGATGGGAAGCAAGATTTAAAGAAACAAAATTTATTTAGAGACAATGGGTAAATTTAATTGAAAAAGGGATTCTGTAAGGTACATAAGATTGTGTTATTATAGGCATTTATAGAATAAAATGTTTAAGATATAAATAAGTATTAATAGGTATGATTAAAATGGTTTTGACAGGGGTACTAGCTATATTATATATTTATAAATTTGTCTCTTTGTTATTGTCGTTCTTTCTTTTTTCTTTTTCTCTTTATATAATATATTGTGTGACTTTAGGATGTGCTAAACAGAATCCCAATACAAGTTATGTGTGATATTAAGTATTATTAGGTTAGGGGAAAGAGTTAAAGGCGTCATACTCCAATTAGTGTACAGGAGAGGTTTTGTTTAAAGAGAAAAAATGAATGGATAGTTGAGAACAGACAAAGAATGATAAGTATTATAACTTGAACTGAGATAAGTAGAATAAAACTAAGAGAGTTAAAAAAAGGAAGAAGCTCTATAGAAAATGGAAAACGGTAATAAGATATGGAATGATATATAAAAGGAACATGATTTTTGAAGGGGCGTCTGTACGATGAGTTTTAACCCGGGATCAAGCAACTTTCAGAAAAGATGTTTTAGGTTTTTATGTTTTATCTCTTGTTTGTTTTTGTATTGGAAGAGAATAATGAAAATGTATAAGACAGATGGATATAAAAAATGTATACAGTCTAAAGTTAAAGAGATATAATTTGAATAAATAGAAGGAAAGGAAGTAATAAAGAGAAGTTCGGGATAAGATATGAAAATGAATAGATAAGGTAAATATATATATCAAATTGTGTTTGTTTGGAAATGTGATAACTTGGAATAATTCTGTCTTTAAATAAGATGTTGTATTGGCTTTTTAGAAAAAAAAAATTCTTATGTCATTATATTTTATGTTTTGTTTGTCTGTGTATTGTTTTGGAAAATCAATAAAATTTGTTTAAAAAAAAAAGAAACTGACTTTAACAAGCATCAGCAAACCTTCTTGTTATGCCTTGTTATGCATCTACATTGAAATCTGGAAACCTCTGGTTACTGATCTTACTGATTGAGCAGAAACAGCAATAGAAAGACTTTCCTGAAGATTCTAAGCTTCGAAGGTTTTATAAGTAATATACCACCCCAATCCACATAGAATCCCACTGGCAATCGATATATGGCATATTGACCTTATGTCAATAAAGATATTATATAAAGATATTATATGAACAAAACAATTAGCACTCATAGCTTCTGACTTCAGGGATAGCCACATGTAAATTATGTTGCAGTAGTCAAAGCAGGAGATAAGTCGAGCATGAGTGACTGTGGATTCAGGAAATGACATAACTGAGGCAGAAGATGGAGTTGTTCACAGCAGCCAAATGCTTTCTGAACGGGAGCCAAGAGTCAAGGAGAATTCCCACATTTTCTACAAGTTCTACATGGAGAAATCCAACTCCATTTAGAACTAAACATGGTGAAGGAATTTGACCAGAAGGGACTTGAAGCCAAAGACATTTGATGTTGCTAGGATGGACTCAGCCTGTTTGTCCTCATTAAGACTTTTACAGATTCCAGGAACTGTGATATAACTTCCATGGTGCTGCTTGTTGGCCAAGATTTGAGATATAAAGTTGGATTATTTCTTCATGCCAATGATGCATAAACCTCTGCTGATGGATGACCTTATGGAGTGGCTTCAGATAGATGTTAAAGGCTGTCAATGGAGCCCTACAGAACAAGGATCTTGGGCTAGAACTCTTAGCAGCAGTAGCAATAGCACTTAGACTTATATACAGCTTTATAGTGCTTTACAGCCCACATACTGAAACCTTGAAGTCCCAAAGAAAATGGGAAAAAAACCCATTGCAAACAGTGTCTCCTACTCTCAGAAGGCAATTCACAAGGAATGAAAGCCAGTTTAGTGGTTATGTTGTTGGTCTGGAAACTAGGAGACTGAGAGTTCTAGTCCAACCTTAGGCTGGGTGACCAGTCATACTTTCTCAGCCCAACTCACCTTGCAGAGTTGTTGTTTGGGGAAAATGGGAGAAGAAGGTATATTAACATTGAGTTGTATATGAAAAAGACAGGATAGAAATCTAAAAAAAGAAGAATACCATGATTGATGGCCACCAAGAGATCAAACAGGAGAGTCATGCCACCTATCGTAGTCCTGACAGAAGATATCCACAAATACATCATGATTAATCACCATACAAAAATGTCAATACTACCATTAGATAACTTTTTCTTTATAAGTAGGGAATTCTTCTGTTCTTTGGCTGCTGAAAGGGAAATTTTATTAACAGTACACTATGGGAAATTTAGCAGTGCCACCCAAGAGAATATCCAGAGGGGAAAAATTAACAACATTAGCATTGAAAATTAAACTGCCTTCTTCTTGTTCATGCCTTTTTAGCCACTTGCTAATCCATTTGCTTCCATTTTTGCAACATTGTCCTGAGGTTTCTCTTATGAAAGGGATGATTTAATGAAGAGAGGAAGCAAACAAGATAAAAAGGAAGAGATAAGTGACAAGATGGGATTTTAATCCTAACTTAGGTTTAAAGTGTATGGCTGTCAATGCTAATAATGTAAAACATAACAGTGAAGTGTGGCTGCCATGCAATGAGCTAGGGAATGCTAGGAGACATCTGAAAAAAAAATCAATCGACACTACAGTCAGAAACTCAATCAGTGTGTCTGCAATAGGAGTGTAATACATCAGTTTGAAAAACATACAACAGGGAAAAAGATAATTTCAGGTATTTTTCTTAGGAAATGTTCCGATTAGACCTTCGCCCTTTGTGTACTGGACTTAGCTATGGATGCTACACTTTAAGAATTCAGACAAACTGGAATAGGCAACAGTGATTATATTTTTTTTTCTTCCATTCAGTTGTGTTCAATTCCTGGAGACTGCTTGGACAGGTCCTTGAAGTTTTCTTGCCAAGTTTCCCATGCCCCAAAGTGGTTTGTCATTGCCTCCAAAACTGAGAGAAAGTGATTGGCCCAATTTCACCTAGTGGCTTTGTGCCTAACGCAGTCTCCTGGTTTCTAGCCTGATACCCTAACCACTACACCAAACACATTTAATGATAAATAAAATAAAATGAGAATCATCAGGAATTTGATGAGAGGTTGAAGGAAGGACTTATGATTATTGATTCCTGAATAAAGACAATGGGGAGTGAGTGGGTGGGCATGACATCCCTTTTCAAGTAGTGTATTCCACAAAAAAGGGTTAATCTGCAATAGTGGCAAATATCTGTAACTGGGGTGTAGTTTTTCCTCTGCAGGGTTGTTAGTTTGTATGCCAGTGTTCTAGGTAGAGACACAATTGGGAGCAAGGGGATCCCATTCTTGTTGTGTATTTTGGGGAATCTGTAGAACCTGGGTGTGCAAGAGTCTTCTAGTTGCATGTGCTTTCGCTCTAGTGGCTTGATCTACTCTGTATCATTCCCAAGGGCAGATTATGGATGATCATATTGTAGGGAATGATCCTATTGTAGGGAAGCAAATCCTGGATTTTTTTTTAGACAAAGCTAAATAGTAAAAACAATAAAATCAGTTACCTAGAAGGGTGATAAATTCTTCTTTTCAATGCATTCAAACAGAGACCAGACAGCCATTTGTCTAGGATGCTTTAAGCTGGATTTTGCACTGAGTTGCACTAAGCAGAGGGAATTCCCTAAATGGACTTTTCCAATTCAATGATTCTGTGGAAAAGTACGTGGATTCAGTTATACTACAGTAACAAAAGAGAGAAAATACACATTGCAGTAATCTTGCACAGTCCTTGCAAAAGAAGAGGATGCTTAAGGAGAATGGATAATAATTTTGAATAAGAGAGGCATGAAGAGAAGCAGACCATTCATATTAACCTGATATCTTCTAGTACCAGGTGCATCTGGTTGTCTACCAAGAGAAAAGACTGCTGGGTCTAATGTTCCAGAAAGCATTCTCTTATTTTTTTTAATTGATCTAGAAGTGAGAGCTGCAACTCATTTCATCTGGAAATGAATTTGTTTGCTAAATTAATTTGTAATTTACCTGCAGTAATGTGAGTATGCAGAATCTGTCTATTATGAATAATACTGATTGGATGTCTACAGTTCTGTCTAAATAATTCCCTTCACTGAATAATGTATTTTAACTACTTATATGTGATCTTAGATGAAGAATAAGATCGTAAATTTCAGATCACTGTAGTCATTGGCTGCTAAAGGAGATAATCTTATATTTTCTGAAGAGAAATGGAGAGAAGGGTGGGGGGGAAACTTGCCTTTAGGAGCACCCTCGGCTAGAGCACCCCGTGGACAGACTTGCCTCTATTGGCTGATAGAAGCGCCCCACGGGCAGAGTCACCTTGCCACAAGGCTGCTTCTATGAGTCACCAGCCACTTCTACTGGCCGATAGAAGCGGCCTCATGGAGAGGTGAGTGTGCATGGGGCACTCCTGTTAGGAGCCCCCTGCAGGCAGCCACACCTCACTACGAGGCCACTTCTATCAGCTGATAGAAATGGCCTCATAGCGAGGTGAGTGCGTGTGGGGTGCTCTAAGTGGAGGGGTGCCTGGGGGAGGAAAATAAGGCCCATCCTTATTTTATGAGAAACATGGTATTACCCTAAATTACCATCATGTAGCTCATGGCTATATGTAGTTTTAACATTTGATCCCTCAGGGATCCACTTTAATCACATCTATTGCTTATTATCTCTCCTAGCCTCCTTCCTTCTAGTCAAAACAGTTCAGAGAGGAAGATAAATGATAGATGATAGATAGATAGATAGATAGATAGATAGATAGATAGATAGATAGATAGATCGACCTCCAGTTTCTCACTCATGTCCATTTTATGTTCAGATGTATGTAACATGACTTCCCAAACACCTTAATTAGTCTGATCTTCAAAAAGGCATAATACCTGCCTAATGTCAGGCTCCCAATTGTACTTTTATTACTAGACTTTTCCTAGGTGTAGTTAAGCCCTGAAACTTTTCCTTCCTCACACTAGTAGGTAAGAGCAGCCATTCAATAACACCTTTCCAAAAGTTTATGAAGGATTAGATTTATCCATTTTATATACCACTTCAGGAGTGACATTTGTCCAACATTTTTGAAGCTAATGAGCACCAAGATTGTACCAGACTCCTTTTCATAATTTGCTCCAGCTCCATGATTTTATAAATTGTCTTTATCTGAACCTTTCCAGCTCTATAATATTCTTCCTGTGTGTAGTGCAGTAGAAACATGGCATTCCAAGTGCAGCTGCACCATAGACTTGTTTAAAAGCAACATGATACAGGCAATTCTATTTTCAATCGTTTTCCTATTAAGTTCCAACATGGATGCTTCCTTTAACACTGCAGCTATACACTGAGATGAAGTTTTCATCAAACCATTCACCCCAATCTCAAGATCATTTTTCTGGTTAATCAGTTCCAGCTGAGACTCTGTCTGCATATTTATGACATTAGGCTATTTATTCTAACGTGAATTATTTTACACATTCTGGCAATGAATTCTATTGGCTGACTATTTGATCAATCATATCAGCTGGCTGGTATGAAACAGGTTACTGGTTTTTTTCACTGCTCATGGCACTGAAGCTCTGCTGATAGACTGATCAGCTGGACATCAGGAAAAGGAAGCCCTGCCCAGTTCAAGCAGTCCCCTGTGATAGGAGAAATATGTAAATCTTATAAAGATCTTATATGAAACCAGATATGTATCTACCTTGTCAAGCATTCTGTACTCTGAAAGACATTCTGTCACTTTTTAACGACCCTTTTATCCACTGATGCTAAGGGCTTTTTTGCATCCAAAATACACCCTTTGCCACTGAGATGTGGTTCTTTTCCCATTGTTCAGAAGGGAAAAGACAACAGTGTGTCTTTCCAATATCTAAAACATTTTATATCCAAATGTTTGTGCAATACATTAGTTTGTTGAGAACTAATTTTAGCTGAACTATATGTCTTGTTTAAAGTGTTCGCTATTAGAAATTATTTGTATAATCAACATAGATCTCTTTGCTTGGGACTGGTTCTATCCCTTTCTTTCAATTTGTCAAATGAATAAATCATTAACCCCCATCCCTGCCCTGGCAGAAACTATCATAGATCTTCGTCAGAACAAGGTACTCTGATGTGATCACACTAGAGCAACTTTAGATGATTTTTTTTCTAGAACTGAATGGTCATCCAACATGTGCTTGGATTCATATATGTAAAGAGTGAAGTTGGAATGGAGGGCTTGTAAGAGGTTGCCGCATGTAGTAATTGGTTGTTATTGCTAAAGAGGATTGAATGGTCCAATAACAATAGAAGTAGAACTCCCAACAATATAAGTCTGTCTCCCAAGTAGACCAGATAGGAAACAAGGTCAGATAAGCTAATTCTACTTTATTGTAAAGCTACCTTATACACAAATAAATACAGAGAATCTTACAATCTCCCATGGTCTCTTTTACTTGGGGTGAGGGGCTCGTGAGCATTTTTCTCTGCCAATTATGCAGCTACAGCTTTCTATCTAACTGTTAGGTAGCATCTCTTCCTTCTGACTCCCAAGATCATTCCCACATACGGTTACAAGATGTGATGGAATATGCACTTGAATAATCAGTACATAAGGCCACACAGAGCTTTCACAGGAATGAGGTAGTAAGTCTTATCAGAAAGAGGCCCAGATTAAGAAACTGCAGTCCCCAGCTGATGCAGGAGAAAGGAAGCAGTTCAGGGTAGCCACACTTTGGAATATCTCAGGTTACACCTAGTGGTTACAGCCTTAGTTTGTCCAGGTTTTGTACATTAGATGTAAGCAAATAAAGGATTGGCTTGACTGGATTTTGCTGTGCCATCTTTGGACTTAGACCTTGTAAAGGAAAGAGGAAAGTTTGGGCTATGCAAATATGCTGCTACAAAATTATATGCTTTATAGAATGTGTGCACATGTTAGGAAGGAATGATGGAAGTTAGCTGGCTTACTTTCTTCTTAGGCATTTGCGCCATGCTAGAATATATTTTGTTTGATACCATTTGTCCTCACTGCAACCTGTGGCAGACCATTTCATACAGTGCACTACCAATTTACAAAGCAGGTGGTATCTAGGTAGTGGATAAATTACCATACCAAGAAGTCTATTTGAGCTTTGCTCCAATAATAATGAAATAAATCCTTAAAAACTAGTAGATTTAAAAACTAAGTGACTGCAAATCGAAGGATGAAAATAAACAGGAATGTTGACATGAAAGGCTCATTACCTTAGAAGGAATAAACAGAAGTAATTTATTGTCATCATCATTAGTACAGCCATTGGAGTCAGTCTCATGTTCATTGTTGGATTGAAGCTAATTTTAATGTGCATTTATCATTACCCTCTGGCATTAAAGTACATAACTAGTAACGATTGGAAGAAAACATTATTCCAAGATGGTATGGAAAGGAAAAGGAAAAAGGAAAAAGAAATCCATGTCTTAATTTATAAATGAATAAATACTTCCATAATTATTTACTCTTTCTTAGCTCCTATCCTTATTAAAATCTCTGTCCTCAGAAAAGCTTATCTTGTAATAGTAATTCATACTCATTGGAGGTGGATTAATTTTAAAGTTCTGTGATTTAGCTTCAATAGAAGATGTGGCATGCCAGCTTTGGGCATAGGAGTGTACTTCTACAGTTATGTACTTCCCAGGAATTATGGTGGAAGTTGATGGGCTAACTGTTCAGCGGAAGAAGGAAATGCTTTCTCTATTTCTGGGCTAGCCATCTCAATCCTAAGCTATTGCTATGAATATGTTCTATTTCTATAAATTGTCTGAATGCTACAGAAGTATATAAAGCATTGAAATAGTTCAATCAGAATACAGAAGGGGCCTTGGAGGTCTTCTAATCTAGCCTCCTGCTCAAACAGGAGATCCTATAACATTTCAGACAAGTGACTGTCCAGTCTCTTCGTAAAAATCTCCAGTGATGAAGCATCACAATTTCTAAAGGCAAGTTGTTCCACTGGTTAATTGTCCTCACTGTTAGAAAGTTTCTTCTTAATTCTAAAACTAAACTAAATAAATAGTGTTCAACTTTACTCACCTCAGAAGATTATTATGAGTTTAAATAATTTTTTAAAATATTTTATCAAAAAAACCCCAATGGTTGTAACAGTAGGGAGATGTTCTATAGGTCAGTGTTTCTCAACCTTGGTAGCTTGAAGATATATGGACTTCAACTCCCAGAATTCCCCACCAGCTAAGTTAAAGATGGATCACATTCTACAGATTAAGTGATAATAAATGTTTGTCTTGAAGGAATCATTGGACTTCGTATTGTTTTTGCTGCTTGGCATTTTCTATTACTGAAATCCTGAAGAGTCATAATGTTTGGGATTTCTAAGTTCAGTTGGGTGCCTCTGAAGCATCCCAAGCTGAAGAAAGTTGCTTTAGAAACCAAGATCCAGGTAGAATCTTATGGTTAGTGGACAGGCCTGATACTAGCACAAGAACTTTCCTTAGAGAAGGTATTATGAACTTGACTGCCAAGACCCATGTTCTGATAACAGTCCAGCTGACCTATCTTGGGTGTTATTGCAGGTGAGCCTCAACATATCACCACAATTGGGAACACAATTTCTAGTGCTAAGTAAGGGGACTGATTGCCAAATTTTACTCTCTCTTTTTTTTTACTCTCTTTTTTTGCTATGGTTGTCAAGCAATCCACTACAGTTTTAAGTGAATATTGCAGTCATTAAACAAATCCAGTTTTCTTCATTGACTTTACTTGTCAGAAGCCATTTGGGAAGGTCACTAATGATGACTAATGGTGATCACATGCTTTGGGACACTGCATTCATCATAAATATATGCCAGTTGCTAAGTGTCCAAATTGCGATCATTTAACATAGGAATGCTGCTGTGGCTTTGAGTGTGAGGTCAGATTATAAATCACTTCGTTCAGTGCTGCTGTAACTTTAAACAGTCACTAAATAAATAGTTGTAAGTTGAGGACTGCCTGTAACCAGATGAGACAGGAAGAAATATAAGATGTTGGGATATTGCTGACTTGTTTTTGAAAGTGTAGACTTTAAATTCCTCAGTGGTTCCTTTGTATGTTTGTAGCTGCTGCTGAGGGTATCAAAACTGATAGATGCAATGTAGGATATTTTCTCATCCTCCTTTTTGGACAGACATTAATTTGACTTGGGAGAGAAGTAATCAGGGTTCAAAAGTCAAAAGGCAAGAGAATTGCTTTGTTATGTTTCAAGGAACATATAAATAACTTCTTCAGAATACACCTACTATAACTGCCTGATTTGTTTTAGAAGAGCAAATGCTATAGCGATGAGAGATGGTCTTAAAACACACCATTTGTTGCAAAATATACATTACAATAATCTCTAGGTGTTTTCTTTTTAACTAAATATTCTTTGGCAGGTAGATACATCTCTTTAGCTTTTCCTACTGAAGCCTCAAATGGTATTTCTGGAAATAATTCAACCTTTCCCTCAACTCTTCCTTTTTAAACAGTATGATAAGTAATTATAGATTTCTCTCTAAATTATTTTTGCTTTTGTTATGTTTGGACTCCCGTTATCGGCTAGCAATATACTAGTTAATTTTCGTATCCTTCTTAGCATCTTGACAAACACCTTTTTGTAGTCTCAGTTCCTGTTGATTTTCATCGAAGAGCATAGGAAGAAGACAAAGGAGCAGCCTACTGATTTAGAAAAGAAGAAAATGTTGCAAGAAACAGAGATGCTACCACTGAATTTCTTCTCCCCACTCTGTAGTGAGGTCTGATAAAGCAGTGATTGATAGAGGCAGCACAAGTATTAATGGATTTACATTAGAGGAAGGCAGATTACAACTGAATGTTGGGGGGGTGGGGTGGAACTGTAACAGTAAGAAGGGTCAGACAATAGAACTGGTTATCCAGAGGACAATAGAGTATACTGCCTTTCACTGGACATTTTCAATGGAGGCTAGATCTATTGCTCACTTTGATTTGAATTCCTGTGCTGAACTAGGGGTTGGATTCAATAACTTAAATGGCTCTTATCAGCTCTAAGGTTCTGTGATTTTTGGTGGCTTTACTGATAGATTTCAGTGTGGTTTTCAATAAATTGGCATGATTTTTTTAAAATTCCCAATAGCCAACTATAGCAGCAGCAATAGCAATTGCTGCTCTTTTATGCTATTTTACAGCTTTAGCTTTCTCTTTTGGTTTTAATTGTTTGCCACCCAAAGTCATGTCGTTGAGATGGACAACCATTCAAATTTACTACCTTAATAAAAAAAAAAAGCTGTGGCATCATAAATTAATCTAGTGAAATGAACAAAAATGGGCCAACTAAATTGGAGGGGTGGGCACTCTGTGTGCGCGCGTGTGTGCATGCGTGCGCGCATTTGTGTGTGTGCATATGTGTGTGTATGTGTATGTGTGTGTGTGTGAGAGAGAGAAAGAGAGAGAGAAAAAGAGATATGGTCAATTTATTTCAAATAATCAGTTTTGAAGTACTCAAAATTATTTAATTCTTATTATATACTTTTGTCACCAACTATAGAAATACTGTAGATTGAACTGTACGGTTTGTGTCTCTTGCTCTCAGTAGAAACAAACTTTTCTTATGCATATATGGCTACTTTTTGATCTGCTTTTCAGAGGCCAAGAGCTAAGTTCCCTCCTTTACGAAGTCAAGTTCAATAGCTTCTGATATAAAGATTATTTGGTTTTTTTTTTTCAAAAATCTATTTATATAGTCACTAAGAGTTGACACCGACCTGGTGGCACAAAATCATTCTTTGCAAATATCTTAAGAATGAAATATCATCCCCAGAAGTAATTTACTAGTATTTTGCCACTTTGCATACCAAATGAAGATTTTTTTAAAATTCACCTACCGTGAATAAAAGCAGAACTTGTTTGTATTATTTTTTGTTTATTCTGAAGTTCTCCAGGTTTTATTCTTATTTTTATTGTATATCTACAATATCAACTTTATTGTCTCTGCCACTAGAAATCAGATTTTTAAAGCTGATTTCATTGATCTTCTTGTGAACATCTTTGGGCATTTCTTATGAGGAGCTCAAAAAACAAACATAAACCAACAGCCCATGATTTGCAGTGAAGATATGGAGTGGGAAATAGGACAGTATAGTAACAATTATATACAGTAAAATGACATCTGCTGACATTGAAAGCTGTGCTGTGAATCTTTTATTTCTGAGGACACTTTGGAGATTCAGAAGAGGTTCAGAAGGTGTCTGGGGCTCAGACATCTTTGTGGCTTGTCCTCACTTATTTTGCTAAGTTACACAGTTCTTTCAGCTACCTAATACCCTAGTTGATATCTAGTAAAATAGAAGTTTTAGGACTGTCGACATTTCCAATGGTGATTTTTTCTGTGATAACACCCATGACATTTTATCAACATTTCAAATCTTTCTACCAGCTCTAAAAATTGGGGAACTCAGGAGTAGATTCAACAAAGGTGTTGAATGAGAACAAAAATAAGGTACGGATAAAACTGACCTGCTAGCCTTGAAAAAAACCTCTGAAGACCTCTTCTGGCATTGGATCAGAATGTAGGCTGGTTTAATACATCAGAGCCGTGGTGGTGCAGTGGTTAGAGTGCAGTACTGAAGGCTACTTCTGCTGACTGCGGACTGCCTGCAATTTGACAGTTCAAATCTCACCAGGCTCAAGGTTGACTCAGCCTTCCATCCTTCCAAGGTCCTAAAATTAGGACCCAAATTGTTGGGGGCAATGTGCTGACTTTGTAAACCACTTAGAAAGGCCTGTAAAGCACTGTGAAGTGGTATATAAGTCTAAGTGCTATTGCTAAGTGCTATATATGAGTTGATGTTCTTGCTGCTAAGTATGATTTTTGCTGATGTTGTATGCATGTTTGATATTTTTAATCCTTGTTAGCTGCCTAGAGTCACTTGGCAAGTGGGCAGCCATATAAATAGAAGAAATCGAATAAAATAATAGCATGCAGAACTTGTCTTCATGGATTCTTTGCAACCACCCCACCAGAAGTGTTCAAAGGAGGTGTCTGCATTTTCTTCTCTGTAATGAAGTTTCACGCTTCTTCCCCGTGCTGTTTTTTTTCCAGGGACTAATCAGAGTGTGCTGCTTGCCAGGTGTGGGTGGTGGGGTGGGTGGGTGAGTATTCAACTCAGGGTGGATGCATTTGTGTCACCACTGTGTATATGTGTGTTGGACTTAGAAGGGAGGAACTGGAGGCATTCCAAAGTTCCCACAGAGATGTATATTTTCCCCCTGCAATCTTTTTCTCTGAGGCACCAGACCTTATCTAGCCCATTTTGAAATTCAGATTATCTTTTGCTGCCTTCTCTGTCACAATGAATTTGGTCCTGATTTGTTTTGTTTTAAAATAGTTGTCCTGCTCATGGGCAGACAGTCAGTCCCATAATTTACATAATTTCTTTTTGGCATTCAATTGAATTGGAGAAAATAAAGGATGTTATTGAAACTGTTATTTAACAAAGTACTAATGTGCTAGTAGAAGAAAAAGGCAGCATACTTTGCAGAAATTGGACACAACACATCTCATGCAGTTGTGCAAAGAATTAATTATAGATACTATAAAAAATAGGCATCTGTCCTAATTCACCAATGAAGTACCTATTTATGTGGGAATGAAGCCCAGGGAAAAATGATTGTCATGTCAGTGAAGTTAAAAGGAGTAACGGGGGCACTGTGGAGTGAGAGATAGAAGGAAGCTAATGTAGCAATTGTAGTTTTGAAACGCTCATCATGTACCATATAGTTGAGCAGCAGAAAGATCAAACAATTGACTGGTAACTCTATACCAAACAAAAAACAAAAACTGGCAAAACACTTGACTCTCTAGTTTCCCTTCAGAATCAGAATGATTGGAGAAGTCAGTAGTAGACACACAGCAAGGATGAGTTTGTTTTCATAACAACAATACCGATGATATTTCTCCCCATTCTCCACTCTCTTTGTTCCTTCATTGCCCTGGAATGAGCATTTAGAGCCTGTGTTTCAGCTATAACTAGGTCAGGGAGCTTAAGTAGGTCATGTCGTCTTAAACATGATCAATCTAGAAAGGAAGCGAGAAAAAATGGCCTGTAAACAAAAGGCAAAAGGCTGGACTCATGTCTCTGTCTGTGGGCCTCTGCGCATATATTAACTCAGAGTGGCATTTCATAGGGATGCACCGGCATCTGTAGCTGGAGAACCTATGAGAAAGAAAGCAGAACAGAATAACTGCGAAATATGCCAAGCAGTCCTATAAATGAATTGATTAGCTGGGGCAGGAACATTATTTGTAAGAGAGGTAAGTTTTGGCCATCTGAATTCAAACTAAGATGCCAAGACAGAATTGGAATTTGCATAATATAATCTAGATGATGAATCTGAAGAATTAAAATAGATTTGGTCCTTATTATTCAACTAACTGGTGAAGTAAAATACAATAATTTCCTGTATTTCCCATTTGTTTGATTTTTTTTTCAATGCAATCCTTCATTGAGAAATGTATTCCACAATTTAAAATATATGTGCTAAGAAAAAAAGACATATTTAAAGGTTTCTTTTGAATAGAACAATATGGCCAAGAAGTCATACATGTTGATATATTAAATCTAATTTTTTCCTGGATTTTAATGTAACCCGGAATAGATCAACCTGGAAATATAAAATAAAAGTTTTATAGATCGAAATATAAACACTAATAAAATACAGAAATTGATTGTCCCAAAGGTACTTTTTCAAGAGGCAACTGAATTTTCTGGTTTTTCTTTGAAGATGTTTCATTTCTCATCTAAGAAGTTTCTTCAGCTCTGACTGGATGGTGGGGAATGGAAGGATTTATACACCTTGCAGACAGCTGATCATTTGTATTCTTTTAGTGTCAAACTCAAGTTGTCAGGTGTCATCACATGAGGTATCATGACTTTCCTCCCCTTTGCTAAACTAGGCATGGATGTGGCCAGCAGTGGTGGGATTCAAATTTTTTTACTATCGGTTCTATGGGCATGGCTTGGTGGGTGTGGCTTGGTGGGCGTGGTAGGGGAAGGATATGCAAAATTCCTATTCCCTCCCCACTCCAGGGGGAAGGTTACTTCAAAATCTTTCCCTCCCCACCCCACTAACCTGCTTTCCAGCTCTGTTCTCCTGTGTAGGGCAACAGAAGAAGATTCAGCCTATCAGCTAGGACTTGGGAGGCAGAGAATAGATGGGGGCAGGGCCAGTCAGAGGTGGTATTCCAAACTACTCAAAATTTCTACTACTGGTTCTCTGAACTACTCAAAGGTTCTGCTACCAGTTCTCCAGAACTGGTCAGAACCTGCTGAATACCACCTCTGGTGGCCAGCATGTGACACATCTGGCCTGCAGGCTGGGAGTTTGACACCCCTGCTTTAGAGATCTGTTGAGGCCACCTGGAGGTTTATCTGTGTCACCAGAGTCACTTGAGAAGTGCAAATGGGTATGGAGCCTTCTTGAAACTATTGAAAGGATTGTGTTGTTGACTGGAGATAGATGTTGTCATATTCCTCCCCCTCTGTTGAGAGAGGGCTGTTTAATGTTGACATAGATGGCTTCTTTGACCCCTCTTTCAATCCAGCAATGCTCTCTGTTCAAAACATGGGCTTTGCTGTCTTCAAAAGAGTGGCTGTTGTCTTTTAAATGCAGGTGGACTGCTGAATCTTGTCCAGATGGGTTTGTTTTCCTTAGCATCATCTTTTTACTGAGCTACTGCTCTGTATTCTGGCATATGGAATCTGGAAAGGGGGATCTGCTGCTTGAGGTGCGTCACTGAGCTAGCTGGAGCTGGGGGTGGTCAGCAACTATTGAGATCTATAAGTAGGTTGCCAGTCCCATGAGCTTGTGATCCAGGGTGTGTGAATAAGAGCAGTAAACATGATATTTTATGTGGGAGTTCAGCAGCAAATAAAGGAGGAGATACAATAGGCTTATAAAAGAGCTTCATAAGAAGCTTGAAGAGGAGTCAGTAACATGGTAAATGGCAATTTAGATTAATTCATGCAAGGAAAAAAATATGGATGGAAGAATAACTGAAGGACTTATCCGATGCATTGTTCAGAGGGTCATAGGGGACAAATGGCTTGTTAGTCAGAAGTTGTGACTAACTACTTAGGATTATGATCTCATAGGCAGAGCCCCAGAAAAATTGACTCACACCCAGCCTTTTAGCCCCTACCCATAAACCAGTGTCTTGAGTATGTATGTACACTGCATTTACCTCCAACTGTGGATTATGGAGAACAGTTTAGCTGAGGAGAGGAAACAGAGAAAGAAAGAAGGGAAATGAAAAAGGAAAAGTCACAGAGGGAGATTTCTTCTGTGGGTGGTTTCCTGAGTGTTGCTGATTGCTCCCTGTATGTGACTGGAGCATTGCTGGTCTTGCCTAATTGCAGCAGTTTCAGGAGATATATAAGGAAACTATGTCTTTCCAAAAGAAACCTCACATGCAAGTGAATAGGAGTTCAAATGGGTCTTTGGCTATTTTTGTTCACATGTCTATATCATATGATGGAAGGAATTATTTTTAGGACCTGCAAGACACACATCTTATTTGTTTTCCTCCCTGAAGACAACAAGAACTACAACTGCTACAGGTACAGGATGACTGACCCCTCCAGAAGAGAAGGATAAGGAACTCGAAGTTAACCTCCTCATTTTCCAACTTATCAGGGAAGATGGTAAATTCTTGAATGAGATACAGCACACACTTGTGATGGGAAAAACTCATCAAAGAAGAAGAAAGCCAGCAGGAGGCGATAGAGAGATAAGCATATGTGACGCCTAAGAAAGACCTAAAACTGTCAAGAACAGAGGTGGTACTCAACAGGTTCTGACCAGTTCTGGAGAACAGGTAGTAGAAATTTTGTGTAGTTCAGAGAACCGGCAAATACCACCTCTGACTGGCCCTGCCCCATCTATTCTTTGCCTCCCGAGTCCCAGCTGATTGGCTGGGTCTTCTTTTGTTGCCCTGCACAGGAGAACAGAGCTGGAAAGCAGGTTAGTGGGGTGGGGAGGGAATGTGGATTTTACAATAACCTTTCCCTGGAATGGGGTGGGAATGGAGATTTTACAGTATCCTTCCCCTGCCATGTCCACCAAGCCACACCCACCAAGCCATGCCACACCCACCAAGCCACGCCCACAGAACCAGAAGTAAACAAATTTGAATCTCACCACTGGCCAAGAAGGGCCTTCATGTTCTGGAATTTCAAATGACATTTTAGGGCTTTCTATACGACAATGGGTCTGGACCTCTGGAGGAATAGCAGCTGCCACAAACCAAAGGGGCTAAGCAATAGAACTCTGCAGTTTTGCCAAAGAGAAAGACCTTTCCCTCTGCTTCCCCGCACTTGAAAGGAAGCAATAGGTGACTCTTACTGAGAAGTACTGAAATTGTAACCATTTGGCCAGTTTGTCAAAGCAAACATGCTACCTTCCAGAGGATATATTTTCAGGATGTGATGGAATGAATCTAAAGGTTTTATTCCTTGGGTAAAACTTTGAAGACACTGAAATGAAGACACTGTCTGAATGATTATAAAATTCACTGATGAACCAAAACATAGGGATGATAGTAAACATGGTAGAATCCCATATCAAGATCCTTCTGGATATTGGCAATTTACAAAACAGGCTTTGGAAGTATGTAAAAAGAACTAAACAATGAACTTTAAGCAGAGAATTATAAGTAAGAATAAAAGCGATGAAATCATTTGGAGTGAAACTGAAGTGAAGGAATATTGGGAAAAATGTATTTAGAGATTTGTGTGAGAATAGTAATATCACACAAAGTGAAATTGAACAGAATACTAAAAATATTACTGTTCAAGAAAACAATGGTGGAAAAGGAGTCATGCACGCTGTGAAATTATTGAAAAATGATAAGGTAAGCCAGAGTAGCATTGAGGAGGAGTAGAATAGTAAAGACTAAAGTATTATCCTGCTTAGTCTCAGGTAAAATGGTGAGTAAAAATTGTGAGGTAGCATGGCGTAAGTGCGGAGATGAGTAAATATGAATAGAATTGCAAGAAATAAAATTAGTAAAAACTTGGGAATTATAATATAGCTTTTAATATAGCAGGGAATGTGTGCATACCAGATTTTTATTCTTCAGAGGTTCTCTGAGAAAGTATAAATATGACAAAGAATATTGAATACTTGATTTAGAAAAAGCATATGATAAAGTAAATACCGTAGGTCTGAATTATGGAACATCATGCAATAATGTGAAATTTGGTCGTGGAATGCTATAAAAGAAGCATATGATAGAAGCATGTGAGAAAATAAAAAGAATGTTTAGTTTAAATGGAGCAGAGGGTAGAATAAGATAAGGATGCACAATTTTCCCCTGGTTATTTAATGGTGTTTTTTAAAGAGAGATAAGTGTATAAAGAATGTTTGTAGTGAAATTAGAGAAAAGCTGTTTATGCATGTAAATACATATGTACTTTTGTTATGTTGGTTGAAAACTCAAATGGCTTTCAGCCAATATTAGAGAAATTCAACAAGTAATATGTATCTTAAAATTCATCTATTAAATATCAGTAGCATTCTATTTGGTAAAGAAAATTGACTGAATAATTGCAAATTATACTAAACAATGAAGAACTAAAGCATGTGAATGAAATCTGTGTACCTTGATAGAATGTTTACTAAAAACAGGAAAATGGATGGAAATATTTGAAGATGTGTAAAGGTTCGTAGGAAGGTAATGGGTAGAATGTGTACTGTTGTTCTGTGAAATATTTATGTAGAAGAGATTGCTTCTGCTCATTTTGTATAGGTAAATACAGTTGTGGATTTCAGGAGAAAGATAAAGATATACTGAATGCAGTTGAATGTATTGGGAATAGGATGCTTAAGAACTGTTTATAGAAGAAATGGGATCAAGCCTGAATGAATGCTGAATGAATGGATTAAGGGGAAAAGGACGATGGGAAAAGTTGTAGTTGATCAGATGGAGTTGATCAGAATCTCAGAAGGAGTGTACTAGTACTGGTACTTTATCTTCTGTTAAAAATGACCTTGAGTTAATAACATAAATAGTCAATCAAACAGTGAACAAGTTTTGATGTGAGTAATTCTAAATTGATACTCACTGAAGTATCATCCATCCATCCATCCATCCATCTATCCATCCATCCAACAGCTGCAAATAAAAATCAACATTTCCAAAGTGCAACTCACCTATTAGGAAAGACTGCAGTATTTGCTCTACTAATTCTGTAGTAAAAGGATGAGCAAAAGGGGATAAGACAGATTTATTTTCTTAATTATAAGAAATTAAGTGTCTCATATTAATTCATAATACTCAATGTTGGAATATTTCACTTAGAGATAAAGAAAAGAATTGTTCACAAACAAATAGTAAAATTTGAGAATTTGCTACCACAAAATGCAGAAACCACAACCAACTTAGATTTAAAAGAAGCTGCATCAAGCACACTTAATCTAGTGCTTCCAGTGTAGAGGAAGTGTCCTTTGAATATAGTTGCTTCTGGGAAAATGAGCAGAAGTTAGTTATTGCCCTCCTGCTTGTGGGCTTCAAGCAAACATCTGGCTGGTCAGTATGGGAACAAAATATTGGATTTAGACAGGGCTTTGGTTTCTTCAGTGTGGTCTTAAGAACTGATAATTTAAATTTAAATTCTCCAAGGAAAGATAGAGAAAATGCACTGGCAATATAAGCAGTTTAGGCATGGACAGTAGTTTCTCTAATACTGACCACCGCAAAATTTATTGTGTCCCCATCTTCTTTTTTGCTTGATAATAACATGGTCTTTATGCGCAGGCTGTCATTATGAGCTGTCCCTTAGGAGCTGGAACATGGATTAGCAATCTAAAATGGGAAGGGGGGAAAGACCCGTTCTTTCGCAAAGCCCACATTACAAGACACATCTTGCATGTGGAAAATCCATCCCCCACAGTGTTTAATGCTGCTGTTTCTTAGAACCTATGGAGATTTCTGTTAGAAGCAAAAAGTGGCATGATCTTATATGAAATTAGAGCAATCAAAAGGAGGGATTCTTGAGCAGTTACAGCCTTTATGTTTCATATCCTCATCTTCTATTTTTATGGCACATTAGGGTCCTGGCAAGTTGAAAATTATGCATAGGCCACCTCCTTTGACTGCCCTGAAGGAGCTGCTAAAACTAATGTTCCATGTAAATGATTCCCGTTGCTCCATCTGTGGCTCCTTGATGCTCCTATCACAATGAAAGTTAATGACTCTACTTTGTTGAGTAGCAAAGGAGCAAAATGGTTGCTCACTCTGCCAACAAATGTTATATTTATGTCCAGGGTCTTCAAAATCTTTTTTTTATACATGCCAGCTTTAGAATTCTGGATCACTTGGGAGGATTATTCAAACTCTTTCCTTCTCATCCATAGAGTTTGCTTTTGGATTAGTGTATTTACTTTCATAACCAGCAATAACATTGGATATAGTCTTAGATACAGCAGAGTAAATAATCTGAATTAAGCTTTTACATGCTGCTGCAGCAAAAATGAGCAAAGGAGATTAGAAGTGACTTTTTTTTTCTTTTTTCATCTTCCTTTAAAATTAGTGCAGCAGTTACTAGATGAGCTGCAGAAAATTCTCTTGTTCCTCATTCTGAAGTGTCAGCAGCAATGCTCACCGTCGGTGAAATGCTATTAGTTTTGAAATCAAATGAAATATTTTCGACGCCTACATCTAGCTGTTTTGATGACTACATCGGCCAATTATGGAGAGGAAATATGCATAACGGTTAGAGCTTTATGTCCAAAATGCTGGCACAAAGTAAAAACTCAGCCATGAAGCAGTCTGCGATCCACGTTTTGCTTTCTTGCTGCTCTGTTTCGTATAGTTGCTATGTGCAAAAGATTGTGATATCGAGATATCCAGATACCCTGCTCTGAACTTTTAGAATAAAAATGAAATGGGCCACAAAGAGAGATTGGTAGGAGAAATCTAATTATAAGATAGTTGGATACTAACATAATGCTGTATAAAAGCTTTAATAATTTCTGCAGCAAAGCCAATCTGATTGGAGTGACTTAAATCATACGGGCGACTTGGCTGGAGCATGCTTTCAAAGGATTTGCTTGGGATTTCAGTTTTTAAAAAGTCAAATCAGACCAGATGTATGAGATTCTGGAATTCTTTGATATCCAGCAGAATTCTCATGAAAGTGGCTATAGCAAATATGAACCTTTTCAAAGACTTATGAGAAATCATGTATTTTAAATGGAAAGAAATTAAAAATCCAATTTATTTTATTCTATATTATAAATTGGATTTTTATAGTATAGAAATAAACTTGTGTAACTAACTTTCTAACATGAAGCAATAGTTTACCGGGGTTTCTTCAAATCACCTTTCTTTCTTTCTTTCTTTCTTTCTTTCTTTCTTTCTTTCTTTCTTTCTTTCTTTCTTTCTTTCTTTCTTTCTTTCTTTCTTTCTTTCTTTCTTCCTTCCTTCCTTCCTTCCTTCCTTCCTTCCTTCCTTCCTTCTCTCTATCTCTCTCTCCCCCTCCCTCCTTCCACCCCTTCTTTCCATTGTATTCACATAGTGACTGTGGGCAGCATACATACTCAATTGTCAAAAGTATATGAAATCCATTAAAAGAATCAATTTGAATTAAAATAAAACCAAGAATAAAAAATAAAAGTCCAAAACATACATAGAGGGTGTTCCACTAACAATCATACAACCATCCAGCAGACTCCACTCTGTCATGGGATCCTCAATTGATAAAACTATTAGGAGAGAAATACTGAGCCTTATATTACTCTTTTCTCCAATTTATCATCTGCTGTATTTTATTTATACCTTATTTAAGTAGGGTCATTACAAGTTCTGCTAAGGTCAGGAAGAAGTTTCTTGGTTTTTAATCTTTTCAAATAATTATTATTTCAAGTCAAGGTAATTCAACTTCCAGGTTCTATCCCCAAAATCCTTCCTCTCAAACCCAATCCATTAATTCACATTCTGATACTTCATATATAACAGAGGTGTGGAGCTGTGGCTCCTTTATGATTTGTGGACTTCTACTCCGAAAATTCATGAGCAAGCCATAAAAGGTGCCATAATTCCCCACCAAGGCTATATAATCTCCATGCTGCCTTCAGCACCTGATGCATGTTGTCCAGCACCCCACATGTAACTGTTCCAGTTCAGTATGATCACATTGTTAAAGTCTAGCTGATTTAGATAGCAATGTTTCTGTTTGTTCTGTTTATTTTGGCAGTATTTAAAGGTGGGAATGGGAATCCTAACTTCTGCTCCCATTTTTAGTCATAAAACAACCCACAAATTTGTCTCAATGTCCTCACATTCCCCAATTCAGCAACACACTTTTTCTCATGTTAAGAATCTTGTAGTCCACCAGGCTGGCTTATGATACCCAAATCTCAAATGCATCTGACTAGAAGGTTATTGTTTGACACTTTCTCCTTCTCTCTTGTTCAATGTAATGGCACCAATGGTTTTATATTTACTGTCAGAATCAATGATCTGCTTTAAGCAGTTTTTAGTATGTTCAAGCTACATTTTACAAAACATTATCTAAAATGTCTGCTCAAGATGTTTAGGTTAGGGTACCACATAAAATTAAAAAATAGAAATTTAAAAAATAGAGTGGTAACAAATTCCCTTCTTAGGAAATGTGATTTCTTCCCAAAGGCTATTAGACAATGGTGGGATTCAGCCAGTTTGCACCGCTTCAGGAGAATTGGTTGTTAACTTTCTGAGCAGTTTGGTGAACTGGTTGTTGGAAGAAATCATTAGGGCAGAGAACTGGTTGTTAAATTATTTGAATCCCGTCACTACTATTAGGTTCAAACATCAAAGTAGTAACAGACAATGGGTATAAATAGGAGGGATGAAAATACTCAGGGCAGGGCAGGGGTGGCAAACTCGATTTCATTGCGAACTGCATCAGGGTTGTCTTTGACCTTGGGGGGCTGGTGTGTGTGTGTGTACATGTGTCCGTGTGTGTGTCCAGGGTGGGCGTGGCTAGGGTGGGCATGGCCAGCTTGACATCGTTCACTGAGGCTTCGTTTTCGGCCATGCCGGCCTCCTGCAGCCTTCTATTGGCAAAAACAGATCTCTGTTTTCGCTGGCAGATGCACCGCAGGCTAATTCTTCATTGTTTCCAGGGCACCCACAGGCCGGATCCAGCCCATGGGCCTTGAATTTGACACCCCTGCTCTATGGCATATTTTACTTGGTTGGAATTTTGTTGAATTGGCTATTGTCTATTGCTGGCTATAATATCTGCATCTTAAAACAATGGAAGGAAAGCCAGCAAACATAGATACAGATAGTTTTTGACTTAGATTGAGCCAAAAATTTCCATTATTAAGCAAGGCACTTGTTGTGAATTTTGCCCCATTTTACAACCATTTTGTCTACAAGTGTTAAGTGAATCATGTGGTCATTCATGAATCTGGCTTCATCTATCAACTTTGCTTGCTGGAAGCCAACTGGAAAGGTTACAAACGGTGGTCACATGGCCTCAGGACAGTGCAACATGCCAAACACATGCCAGTTGCCAAGCATCCAACCTTTGACCATGTGCCAATGGGGATTATGTAATGGTCGTAAGTGTGAAAAATGGTCATAAGTCACTTTTTTCAGTGCCATTATAATGTTGAATGGTCACTAAGCAAATGGTAATAACTTGAGGACCATCTGTAATGAGTAGACGGGAGAAAATGTTGTCAAGATTGGCCAATGTCGTTTTAAGAGAATGGAAAATGGAAGGTGATTGTGGAAGCCAAGGTGGGAGGCAGGACAGGCTTTGATAGGAAGTATAGTATATATTTAGCCCTGAAAATAAGCCAAACCATACTCTGACTTTTTAAAAAATGATTTAACTCAGGGTGTCAAACTAAAACCTGTGAGCTGGATCTGGCCCATGGGGTTCTTAGATCAGGGCTGCAGGGCCACCCTGGAAACAATGTAGGACCAGCCTGCAGTGCCTCTGCTAGTGAAAATGGAACTCTGTTCTTGCTGGCAGAGGGCTGCAGGAGGCTGTCACGGACAAAAACAGACCCTCGAAAAATGACATCGAGCTGACCACACCTACCCCGGCCAGGCCCACCCCAGCCATACACACACAGACCAGCCCCCCAAAGGTCAAACACAACCCTGATGCAGTTCTCAATGAAATCAAGTTTGACACCCCTGATTTAGTTTATTAAATGATTAACTTTAATCAAATAAATAATTGAACTAAATATATTCCTGATCTGGCAAATAATCAATGGTGGTTTACAGAGTTAGTTAATTCTTAATTTTTTTAACAAAAATATTTTAAAACAATGGCAATAGGACAATAAAATACAGAAGATGCATTAGTTCCATTACTTTGTTCTAAAGAACGGATGTACAGTATGTAGAAAGCTATAACACGTTTAGAAGTTATCTTTCTTTTAAAATGGAGAATACATAATGCTTCTCAAATCATGCTCAGATGGTCTATCTATCTTCCCATTCATTTTGTTCTCATTCATTCTGCTATGAGTTTTATGTGTACATGTAGATACATTACATTCAGTTTAAAATTAAATTAGACAGTCTGGTAAATATATACATAGTCTTAACTCCTGAAGGCATTGGATCAAACCAAACCATCAAAAATATTGATTAAGTGACAGATTATTTCCAGAAGTGAGTGAAGTATATTGGCAGGTTTCTAAAATATTTTGGTATAATCAACTGATTGCTGGAGAAAATAGCTTTTAACATCAGACTATAGCAAAATATATAGATGAATGATTAAGAAACTGAAAGGTTTTTCTGTCTGTCCTTAAGGCAACCACTAGATTGGTTAGTTAAAGCATTCGTGGCACTGTATATAATATTGCTTATATTCCCAACATTTTAATTAAATGTTCATCCACAGTTAGTAAATTCGAAATGGCCATTCAGTGCTATTTTCCACTGTGGGTTCCCTTTATTTTCTAATAGAGAGCATGGATTTGTTCTCCCTGAGGTTAAATTTCTAATAAACCTTTTTAGGGACATACTGATATGAACTCATTAACACAAATAATTTAACTAAGGCTAATCTAGATTTGAGAACAAAGAAATTTGTCATAGTTGATTTACATTAAAAGCTCTGCTCCAATATCTGAAGACGGAGTTGTACAGATACTGACCACAGAAGTAACATGTTATAGCAACTACTCTGTAGAGTTCATGGCTAATTATAAGAATAGATTGGAACTTTTTCACCCTAGTTTCATTTGTATAGAATGATTGAAGATTTGTATATACAAATATAAAGACTCTAGGGATCTTGAATGGGAAACTCTGACATTGCTTTTGACTCTCTACTAGTAATTCACAAATTTTCCACATCATCATCCAGAATTATCTTTAATTACATTTCGTCATCTTCTATATTTCATTTTAGGATAGGCCAAAGATACGAGGTTCACTTGCTGTTTGCATTGAATTTTTTTTGTGGATGTAATCTGGTCAATTTTTCTCAAGAACCAATTTACTGTATTTATTGTGCTTTGCTTAGGAAGGGTAATAATTTCAGTATTTTTCTAATCTACCTGTCACAAAAATGGAAGCATTCCTTTTGTGCTGCCAAAGGGAATTACATCAACTTTCTCTGGTTCTTCTTTCTTCCCTCTCTACACTGATCCAAAGAAGCCAGATGACCATTAGAGGACAACAAAAAACTCCTTTCTGTACCTCTGTGCTGTCATCTAAGGATCATCTGGATTGTTGTACTCATAGCTGATTGCCTGAAATTCATCCTTGTGACACTTAATTTTAATCAACACTTGAATTTTTTTCTGGTGTACAGCAACCCCATACCATGTAACTTATACAACACTTCCTTCTCTTGATCAATTTGCTTAAAGTTGATAAAACTGATGCTACAGTTTTGATTCAAATAGAAGATTATATTAATCATATGTAATCACCTTTTTGTAATATATGTGCTGTGAATTTGTTTTAAAAAGACCATAACTTTTGACTTGAGTGATTGTTTGAAAGATTTGCCATCCACTTTTCCATCTACATCATAATGTTACAGTAGTGGGTTTCAATTTTTTTTTTTACTACCAGTTGTGTGGGCATGGCTAGGTGGGCATGGTGTGGCTTTGTGGACATGGCAAGGGAAGGATACTGTAAAATCTCCATTCCCTCCCCACTCCTGGGGGAAGGTTACTGCAAAATCCCATTCCCTCCCCATCCCACTAACCAGCTTTCCAGCACCATTCTCCTGTGCAGGGCAACAAAAGCAGATCCAGTTGATTAGCTGGGACCCGGGAGGCAGAGAATAGATGGGGGCAGGGTCAGTCAGAGGTGATATTTGTTGGTTCTCCAAACTACTCAAAATTTCTACTACTGGTTCTCCAGAACTGGTCAGAACCTGCTGAATACCACCTCTGCAATGTTGGAAAGTACCCAGCCTGGCAGAGAAGAGGAATCAAATGCCAAGCTAGCCTGGAGCCATTGTGCAACCACAAATGGTTAGGGCCAACCTCCACCAAGATCTAATTGTTCCCAAGAGTAGCCTGACAGACTGAGGAGATTCTTGTATTGTAGGCAGAACATTATAGTTAACTTGAACTCTGCACATGTAGGTCTGGTTGTTCTCTCCTCACATATAATTCTTTAAGAGATATGTTTCATTCCATCTTTCTTTACATGTGCGTATATAAATTAATGCATTTGCATGAACAAAAGATATTTTTCAACATATGTTTAAGGCAAAGGCAGAAAAGTAATCAAATCTGTAGAGAAAGGGAGAAGCATAAACCCTGATGAAGATTAAGAAAATGACTCACACAAAACTGGGCTGATTTTTTTTTTAATTTGCTACAAATACCTAGCACAGCCCATGCGGCTAATAAGAAACCTGTTCTAGCCCAAAATTCAGTTCTAACAATAGTCACATTACTAAATAAAATAAAAATATAAGAGCTTTGCTGGATTACGCCACAGGTCTATTTAATCTATTTAGATTTTTTTTCAATGGCTCACTAGATATAATAACTTTTGTTCTGTTACATAGCAACATGTTTCTCTGATTCTATAGATAAGACAAACTATGATGATTATAGCTTTATTGATACCTTTGTACTCCATGAATTGAACTTATCTTTTTATAAAATCGATGGTTTCTTCACCTTTTGGAATTACTATTTTTTCATGCACTGTTCCATGAGGATAATATGCCCTTATTTTTTATCCCAGCTTCTAACTTTATTAGAAATTATGCATGTGCTGAAGAAAATGGTACAAACTTTTACTCCCTCTCCAGTGGTCTAATAATCCAAGATCTTTGGTGTATGTGCACCATATTTGGGCCGTAAAAATCTATAAGATCACTGGATGGCACTGATGGTTGGGTATCCAAAAGAGAGGAGAGCTTCCTAATCCTTGGTGTAATTCCATGCTGGAGTGGCATGGAAGAACATCAGATGTATACCATTGTGAAGAATGGCAGTGGAAAGGACCACAATTTAAGGTTTCACTTTACATGGTTTTGGGGTATAGGGAAGGGAAGGCCAGAGCTGTATAAGGCTGGTTGGGCAGCCAGTGCCAGAAGACTCACTTGGATTCTGCCATGAATGGGACAGAAGCAAGACCTTTAAACATTTTATCAGTGAAGGGACCAGGAAAACAATTGAAAAATTTCCATGTGTCATGTTCTCTCAGTCATGTTTCATAAACCAAGCTCCTTTTAGTGTTACATGTTTTTTGTTCAGTGGCACTCACAGAACTTAAAGAGAATCTAAAAAGAACTATTCAAAAAGAAACAAAATTTTGGAAATAAACACTTGATAGAATTATAGGCATTATGCTGACTTTTGCTCTCTCTAATCTGTCTTTTAGAGGTCACAAAAAGCCTGTTATAAGCTCAGCTGGATCCCATGGAAATTTATTCTCATTAAATTTCTTGCACAATATGACCCTGTGCTGGAAAAATGGTTGGTTAAGAAGATAAGAGAATAAAATGCCTGAATTCTGATATAAGCGTTGAAGTAATTAGTATTCTTTCTAAACCTGTTAGGGAAGGAAGCAAGAATGAAGCAAGAAAGAAGTCTATTTTTTCTCTGTGATTATGGATACAACTCAAGATATTGGTAAGAAAAATGTGAATGCCCAAGCACAACATCTGAAACAGATGATCAACAAGTAACTGGTTTTATACATAGTATTTTAAGGACCACTGGAAATAATAGACTAAACATTAAGATTTGGAGGGCCTTGTGTTGCCCACAATCTCAGTGTAATCCCTGAATAATGTCAGCAATTCCAGGAGAAATTTTTGAAGTTCAGAATAGGATATCCTTAAAATTACTTTTTGTATAATTGCAATGTTATATGATAGTATTCACTCTCCTGGTATCTGATATTTAAGTCCAAATTTATATTGAAAACATTATGCAGAGTAAAAAGAAAGTGTACTAAAAATCTAAAATTCAGTAGCAAATCCATTGTATATAAAAGGACTCTACAATTGCAGAATTACATAACTGATAACCAAGTAGTACAATATTATATTGTTCGATAATGGCATGCTACATTATTAAAATACTAATTTAATAATTGCTAAACTTTTTGAATAGCTAAGGATTACCCTAGATCGGGGTGACAAATTTGCCACATTGCCATCACATAATATATCATGATTTTTCCCCCTTCGCTAAACTGAGGTGAGCATGGCCAGCACGTGATGAATCTGGCCTGTGAGCCGTGTGTTTGACACCCCTGCCCTGGATATAGTAACATACCAAGGATCATATAAAAATTGTTAACATTTTGCCTAGAAGTTTTGTATGGGAAGTTGTGCTGTTGTGATTATTTAGTATACATCAAAAGTGATTGTACAACCTTTCGTAATGCTCCTAGAAATCATTGCTGAGTTGCTTGCTAAAGAATGGAACATAAGGACATTTCCATGAATGAAAAGGAAGGTATCTTTGTAAAAAATAATGTAAAAGGACAGGAGCAATTGCTTTGCTTTCTAACAATGGACGGGGCAGAGATGTTCCTATAGAGGAATACCATTAGATTAAGTTTCCAGAAGTGTACAAGATGGTAACATATTTTCCATGGTCAAGATAAAAGCTCTTATCTGTAATGGGTAAAGTATAACTGAAATATGGGAAGCAGCCAGAAAGATCTGGAGGTAAAGTCTGGGCTATGTACATTTGGGTTAGAACAAAGCCAATTCTGGAAGTCTGATGTAAAAGATTTGTTGTTTCACCTCTGACTGGACTTTGTCAAAAACTCAATAAACTTAAGTATTATAAAGATAAGTATAGAATATTAGATCTGCAATTATTCTCTTGATACATGTGGATATGAAACTGTCACAAATTGTTAGAGAAGCTTATAATTTAGGTGGCTGAGCCAAGGGAAAGCCTTTGTGGAATTCAGACTCGCTTCCAGGCTTAGGGGAGAATTGGGACACAGAAAGTAAAGCCTTAGAAATTTGGATTACCTGTTTCAAAAAGCCTCACAGCAATATTTACAGATATGAGCTCAATAGGTTAGGTCACTCACAACTTTTGCTTTGTGTATATTAATTACTGCTGGATCGTGAGTTTCTTTTTTGCTCTTTCATCTTGCAAACACAAAATGGTATTTGCATAATTTTGATTTTTGTGGCTGCCAGTCTTGTCTAATCTTTCCAGGATATTGATGTTCAAAAAGAAAATCTAAGATATTTCAATTATTTGACCCATTATATACTAATGCCATCAATTTTCCAGGAATAGTGATGTGACACAACATTTCAAGGGAAGCAAAGTAAATTTTGTTTTAGTGTGGTTGTTATCAAAGACATTATCTCCTAGTAGGGAACAAGGAACCTGGGTGCTCTTCTCATGTGTAGACACATTGAATTGAGATAAGCCTAATGGCTAGAGATGATTAGTGAAGTTTGAGTCTAGATAAGGCTTGAACTCACAGGTTTTTGTAGAAATGTAAAAGTAAGTAGAATTTTTTTTTTGTATATGAATGTGATCTATGTAAAATACATGATCTTTGATTAGGGTTTTTTTTTTGAAAACTTGAAAACATTCAGTACATATTGTCCATGGATTCATTGCTGCCCACATGCTTGTTAGCACTGGCATGAACTATTTTTTAAAAGTAAATGAAACTAGTTAGAGCAGACAAATAATATATAAGTCCCAGTTATCACCCAAGAAAGATACATGTTAGTATCATATATTTCCTTTTGGGTTTTTTGCTGGTAAAATAAAGGTTGCAAAGGTAAAGTCAGATCCTAATGCTGACTCCTTGTCCCCAATGGTTGGATTCAAAAATTAGTTTAAATGTCTCATTTACATATTGCTTGCCCTTAGGTGTATCTGACATTTCAAACTTGGAACTTCCCAGGGCAATTGATTGCACAAGAGTCAAGGAATTGTTTTGCATACTATAACCATTTAAAAAAGTGTTAGTCAATGTTGCAATGATAAAGATTAAGGTGAGTAAAGAGTTAAAGTAATCGACATCTAACCATGCACCAACATTAGCTGCAGGCTTTGAGTACTTAACTTAATGAAGGCAAGCTGTGCAGGGACAAAATTAGAGCATCAATTTATAATATTCTTGCTTTCAATTCTGACCACAGTAAGAATGTTAGGGCATGTGGAATCACTCTTCAGAATACATCTGAGCTTTATGAGATGGGATAATTGATATTCTGGATCTGCTGTTTCTGAACTTCTTTAGCATCACAATTAGGAAAACATTGATAAATATGAAGGCAAATTCTGTGGTCTTTTTTTGAACACACACAGTGTAGAAGGCTGTGCTGCTAAACACGCAGTGTTTTAGGCTCTCTCTTCTATTTTATCAGCTGTTAATCATAAAGAAAGTTGCACTCATCAAAAAAAGAACAGAATGATGGAAGAATCACATTTCATTGGATTCTTCCTAGTCACGTGATGGAGGATTGTGATAGCTTGATTAGGTCAAGGAACAACAAACACTACTAATAGGAGTAAAAGCTCATTCCTCTTATCTGTCTTGTTTACTTTCTCTTTTACCGCTTCGGGTGTTGAGGGAGATACAAAGTTCTGGTTCTTGCTCTTCTGGCAGCCTCAACCATTGTTAATTGATGGAAATTAACTTGCAAGAAATTAATTTTGGTTTACTATTAAAGATACCTGATCTGAGAACATGCAGTAGTTCAATTGTAGTGAATATAACTTTAACTGACAAACATTAAATGTAAAATTAAATGAAAATAGGCTAAAGCTCCTAAGATTTAATAGAATGCAATATCTTAGTTTATTTGATAATTCAGTGACAGAAACATCATGATGAAATCAAAAGTAGCATAAATGGAAGCTACAAATGAGATAAATGCAATAAAAGAAAGACTGCTGCATTGTAATGCCTGCAATACCTGATAACTATTCCAGGGTTATAAGATTCCTGGAATAACTATTCCAGGAATCTTATAACCCTTCCATATATGCAGGCTGAAGAATGGTGTCAGACTTCCCTGACAAGAATCTGACAGTAATTTGACTTAGCTTGGTTTCTCAGCTTGCTTTGACATAGACACATAGACATGTCTCAGCTGGGTAAGAATCTTTACTGAAGACAAGAATAAACCCTTAGAGAACATTTGATTGCTCATTGATAGTGAAAATGTGTAAATAGCTTTACATCCTGTATAGTTTAAACTCATTATTTCTTCCACCCATGCTTCCCAAAGACTAAAACCTTCAGCACTAGGCTTGGCCTTCAGGAAAAGTGGTTGTAGTATACTTGAGCCATTCCCATCTCTGGCCTGAATGCTGCTTGTTCCCTTTCAATAATCACATATGGATTGCTACTCTTTAAATACCATACATTATTAATATTAGGATTTGCTGAAATCTGATACAGTAACATTTCCAAATACTTGATTGCTTAGGTTTCCTTGTCTATATGATTGGATCTTTTTGATTGCATCAGTGTAGAAGGCTATATACATGCAAAATTATATCTCTCACCAGTTTTATATATAGTGTTTGATGGACATCATTCTATGTTAAACCAGTCGCATAAAGATCAATAGTTCTCTAGCACAACTACAACTTGTTTTTCATGATAGAGTGACATTACTGGAAAGTAAAAAAAAGCCAAAGTCCAAGAGAAGGATATATGAAAAATGTTTATGAAACATACATCAAAGACAAGTTATTAGACGATAAGATTTAATTATAGCTTTCATTCACACATTTTTCATATCCATTCTCATGCTAATCATGAGACCCATAGATCATGCTAGAAAGAATTTACAAGAAGTAAGTGATAATAGTAAAATCATGTATGAAAGGATTCCATTGAGGAATCTTGACTCAGCTCTATTTCTTTGTTTGATAGGACATCAAAGTCCTGTTTCTTTATTTTTTTTTACACAAATTTTATTAATTTTTACAAAACATAGAATATTAAAACATAAGACAACTTTTCTGAAAAACAAATAAAACATCTTGTTTAAAGAAAGCATAATTCCAAATTATCACATTTCCATACAAACACGGTTTAATATGCATATTTATCTTATATATTCAACTTCATATCTTTTCCCAACTTTTCTCTATTTCTCCCTTTCCTTCTATTCAATTATATTTCTTTTACTTTAATTTGTATATATTCATTGTATCCATCTGTCTAATTTGCAATTTTGTTATTCTCTTCTGATATTCTTCTAGAGTTTTATTAATTCAAACATAAACAAACAAACACAAAACATAAATACATAAAACTTCTTTTTGGAAAGCGGCTTAACCCCGGGTTACATCTTTTTGTACAGACCTAAATCAAATTCATGCTCAATATACTATTTCATATCTTATTTAACATTCTATATTTTCTATATATTTTCTCTCTTCTATTCACTCTCTTAATTCTATTTTATTTATTTCATCTCAGTTTAGATAATTATACTTACATCTTTTGTCCGTTCTCTTTCAATTATCTATTTATCTTTTCTTTCTAATACAATATTTCTCCTGTAATCACTGGTTGAAGTATGACAACTTTTAATCTTTCCCCTAAATTTAACACTTAAAATAATACATACTTTCCATACTGATTCTGCTTAGTACATTCTAAGTACAACATTTTAAAATAGTAAAACAAAAGAAGAAAAATAAGTTTATAATATAGTAAAAACAATGTTCCATAGGAAATTAAACTCTATTGTTAAATCTTAAACATTTTTATACATTCCCTTTAATGTATTATTAACTCATATAATATTTCAGTTTTCTGACTCCATTTCAAGTACTAATATCTACAATACAGTCTTATGTACTTTTGCAGAATCTTTTTTTTTCAAATTATACTTTACACCCTTTGTCTCTAAAAAAACCCTGTTTTTTTAACATCTTGTTTTAAACCTTTATGACTTCTCTTCCCTTTTTCCCTTCCTTTCTTATCAATTCTAGCCTTTTTGCCCCCCATCTCTCAAACTCCACTCTCTTAGTCTCCCCTCTCTGTTGTATTTCTCTTTTCTGTTGCTTTCTGACATTGTATCGATTTTTCAGCTTATTTTTCCCTTTCTTGGTTGCTTTTTAAAGTTCTGAATTCTCCATTTTCTTCCCCCCTTTCTCTTTTCTTCCTTAACTAAGATTATTTGTCCATTAAAAATGGCTTCTTCTTCTTCATCCCAGCTTTCTTGTTGTTGTATTTCCTGGTAGGTAGAAATTGCCATTTCTAAAAAATGAAAAATAGATCCAGAAGAGCCCTTGCCTTCTTGTTCCCCTTCTTTTAACTTTTGGAATTCCATTTCCAATTCTTCAACAGATAATGCAGTTTTTTTTAAACCCAACCCAAATGTTTTTAATCTTTCAAAAAATAGTTCCCAAAAGTCACAAAGTTGCAAAGCAATCCAAATCAAGCCAAACTATTTCATTAGCACTTTCTTCTTTTTATATTTTCTCTTCCTGGGGTAGAATTCAATTACACAGTTCCAAAATGATTTTTTAGAAGTCTTATTGCCATTTATTTCTGGTCTTATAAACTCCAAGCAGTCTCCTCCAGTACAATCTTAAAATAAGTTCTTTACCTTTTCCTTCCCACTTATAGCAAAAAAAAAAAATATTTTTTAATTCCAAAGTTTGAAAATTTTTTATCCCCTTGGCTTTAAATTTCAAATTTAGTTACCTTCTTTGCCCAAGCAGGTTTTTCAGATTTCCATCTGCTATTTCCGTAGGGAAGGAGAGTGAGAGAAAATAACTTTCCCTTTCAGACTTTCTTCCGCCGCTTTTACAGTTTTCTTGGGAAACAATGTATTGTTCAAGAGATTAAGTTTCCAGGATACTTAGAGGTTCCTCATTGTCCCGGTTCAGCCAAAAAACTTTCACTTTCTCCAACTTTCTCCTGCACAATCTTGTCCGGCTGCAGGCTTCTTTGTGGCGGCCATTGCTGACTGCCGCTCCACTGCCTTGGGAAAAGGGAGTTTAGCTGGCTGAGGAGGGGATTTGCGATACCTCCAAGCCCCTGCCTGGATGTCCCCTGTCTTCGGTTGCCTCTACAGGGCAACCATATCCTCCAAATCTGGCTGGATCGGAGGCACTTTGGCGGCGAGCGCAGCGGGAACCATGCACGATTGTGGATTCCTGCCGCTGCTGAAGCCTTGCAAACCGGAAGTCCTAAGTCCTGTTTCTTTATTTGATCAGTCACCCCTTCCCTCCCTGGGACCCCAACTGTCCTGGACAAGCAATTATATCCCAATGTTAGCTCTGCATCCATGGAATAGGAATAATAACAATAACTTATTGCATATTTATTCTGTGGGATATCAAATACATCAGATGTTCTATCTATTATATACTGTATAATATATATTGCAAATATTAGCTTCTCACTATTAGCATTAAAGTAACAGAAGATCAAATGTAAGTTGCTTAATGCTTATTCTAATATGTGAAATGTAGATTGCAATTTATAAATGTATCACAGAATAATTAAATTATAGAACTGAGATGGGTCATTCAAGCAATTGAGCCCAATTTTGTGGTCAGAGCAGGAATCCATTTGACTGCATGCTTGACAAATGGCTTCATAGTCTCTCTTTGACTACATCTGGTGATGGAGAAGATACCATTTCTAGGCAATCAGTTACATCTTGAATTGTTCTTACTGATACAGAAGCTTCAGTGCATTGTATTTCTCTGGGATAATGTAAAATAGACAGTTCTTTTCTTGTATGGTTACATCTCATATACTTAAGGAGTACAATGGTATCCCTGTCCAATCTGGTCTTTTCATGGCAGGTACTGGAATGGCCAGAACCATTTGTGTCATTTGCCTTACAGTATATAAAGTCAGTTTCTTAGTCCATCACCAACACTGACTAGCAAAGGGTTTTTGTAATTTCAGGTAGAGATTTTTATGCATATAAAGCATATGCTCTTTTCACCCAGCAGTAATCTCCAAAGATTATTCCTCCTCTTCCTCTTCCTCCACCTCCCCTTCCAATTTCGCATTTATAGTTCACAAAATGTGAAAACTTTAATCACAAAACAAGTATGTTTCTATCTATCTCATTTGTACTTTTTTCTCCTCCTTCTATATAATGATATGTGATGAAAACTTTGCATACTCTTCTGAGTTTTGTTTCACAGTTAGAAATTTGCAATGTCCAAGAAAATCGGAGGTAATTCAACATACTTACATACTTACACTCACATCTAACCCAACTGAAGGATGACCCCCTAAATTCTAAAGCTAATACTGTCCCTGACAGAGTGAAAGAAAAATCAGTGCTTGTTATCAGCATTTCTCCATTAAATCTCAAGAGATGAACGTGGCTGTTTGATTACATTATGTGTATAGGTAACATTTATTCAGATGAGAATTTTATGAAGAGAAAAGATCTATTACATTCCATTGAGTTAGATTTTTGAAAGCAAAATCAACCATTTATTTCTTCATACTTTATTTTCTCTTAAAATTGAAAACCAGTAAAAGGTAATTACTTATCATATTTTAGAGTATTCTTACTCTCACTGTTGGGCTTAACAAATATGCAACAAGTTATTTAAAGTGCTTTAATAAATTTGCCTTGGAGAGTTAGCTGTATTGTAGAAAGAGGATGCAGTGATTCTCTCTGAAATCTTTTTCCATCCCTGATGAATTCATATGGTTGTTCTCATTAACCAGGTTTCATATAGCCGTTAGGTATCCAATCATGGCTCCACAGCTGACTTTATTATTTATTTTATTTTTGTCATCAAAAGGCTCATCTAAAAATGGGACTTTAAACATTCTGACCATAGGTTATTTGGGGAAATTTAGCTAAAAGTCAGTACCATGGATTCATTCTGTAAGATGCTGAAATTATGGAGAAGAAATGTAGTCCAGTGACAGAGTACATATTGTGCATACACAATTTCTTATGTTTAATCCTTCCTATCTGTAGGTTGTTTTTTATTTTTTTATTTATTTTTTAAGTAATGCAATACCTAGATCAGAATGCCTAAAAAACTACTGGTGAAGAGAATACAAAAGATTGCTAGTAGGTTAAATAAGGCAAATATAAATTAGTTTGAAGTTTCTTTTTGCAAACTTACTGAGAAATCCATGTTTTGCAGGAAAAAAACCCACACAAGCAATTGTGTCCTGAGAAGGGCCTGATTTCATTAAATAATAATAATTTTCTTATCTCTCTTCTTACTTATGCTCTTATCTTTAAACCTGATCATTTACATTGCTTTCAGCTGAATTCTTTTATCTTTCTAAATTTGCTTCCTCTTAAGTATTTTATATCTAATTTTCCAAACCTTTAAAAAAAGGAATGGGGCATATTTAGCTGTTAGGTAGTGTAAGTGGATTAAAAAGATGTGAATATAGACAAATGTGTATCTCTGAGATCTTTGGATAGAAAGTACTGTATTAAACCTATCATTTTCTGGAATATTTTTGCAAAGATTTTTTCCCAGATTTTTCTTCTCTTGCCCAAGTAAATGAAAACAAGTTGGTGTGTTGCAAGCCTTTGGCACACAAGTTTAGAAAAGTTTCAAGAAGCTTAAAATTGTTTTAATACGGAACAATGAAAATTAAGCTTTGTGCAGACTCTGTTCTGAAACTCGGGTACCTCTGTCCATGGTGCTGAAGTTTAAACTTTCCTACTTCTTCCTCTTTCTGGCATTTCCTTCCACGGAGCAGTCTCTTCATTCTCCATCATCTGACCTTAATGGTCAAATATTCATCAATGTTTTTTCTTTTTAAAGCAACACTTTATTCCACATTATATGATGGCTATACTGCATTACTAAGATATTGCAAATAACTCAGTATGGTATTGGCTTTTTTTGCTAAAGAAGTTCACCATAGAATTTTCAGAACCAAATTATTTGCCTAAACATTTTTACACAGATAAAGGAACTCATGAAAAAGCAATCTTTATATTAATATTTCATCTTTTTCCTTGTTGTCAAAGCTTATTACTTCAGTTTTGAATCTTTTCACTTATGATAGCAGGAAACATTTGGTTGAAATTCCTTCAATCCACATATTCTTCTAGGTCCATAATGAGTGGCTTTCTGCATTGAAGTATGTTTGTTCATGTACAGTATTGAGAATTGGACCACAAACAATAAATGACATTTTAACTGACCAGGATTAATTATTAGTTCATAAATAAACTTGGTGTAGATTTCCATAGTGGTTTAAAAACAAAAAGCATCTTTAAATAATTGAACAAACATGTATCTGTTTCTCTCTATATATATTAGGTACATATAGGAATCATTTATCTTGGAAGAGGTGCTCTCCATAATAAAGCCTCTCTCAAGACAGTGCTTTGCATTTGTGGTCTTTAAGCTGACTAGTTATTTATTTATTTATTTATTTTTAAATCTATTTATTACATTTAAATGCCACCCACCTCACTATCCAAAGTGACTTTTTAAAATTGAAACCAGTTAGATCATTTAAGTCAGCAAATCTAGGTAGTTCATCAGTAAATTGTTAAGAAAGTAAGCTGTGAAATTATTTGGAAATTTATAAGGCTGTAATCTTCTTCTATACCAAGGGTGTCAAACTCAATTTCATTGAGGGCTGTCTCAGGGCTGTGGTTGACCTTGGGGGCAAGGGTGGATGTGGCCGACTGGGTGGGTGTGGCCAGCTTGACCACACTCACTGGGTATGGCCAGCTGGGTGGGTATGGCCAACTTGCTCTCCAATCTGCTGGCATGTTTCCTCTTCGTATTGGGTAGATCGTGCCAAAGCCATGCTGGCTCAATCTTTACTCTTCACACTGGGTAGACTGGCCCGACCCCTTACATTTTCCAGGTCCCCCAGGCTGGATCTGACCACATCACAGGCGGGATCCAGCCTGCAGGCTTTGAGTTTGACACCCCTGTTCTATATCTTTACATTCGATAACATGAGAAAGTTATGATTACACTGAGGTTTTTTCCTTAGCCAGCATTAATTCATTTCACAGTGTGTGCATGTTGGGACAAATGTGTGGTTCATTTTCATCTGCCTTCACGCAATGCGGGGGGGTGGGGGGAATCAGTTTTCAAAGTGCTGGTGTATCAAATATGCCTACTATAAACTGTGAACTTGCAGCCTTGAAATGTAACATATAAATATATTGTAGCATAATATATTACCTTGGAATTCAGGTGTAATTAATGTCGTGATGGCCACCAGCAGAGCTGCTTTAAAAACTCATGGAATGAAAAATTTATGGAAGACCAATCTGTTAGGAGGTTCAGCCATGAGAGTTGAATGGAATGTATTCAGAAGGAATGCAGCTCTGATTAGCAGATGCTGAAGGCAAGCATTAAGGGATGAAAAGTTGCTTGTTTTTGTGTTTCAACCATGCAATTTCCCAAGCTGAGTCTTTCCAGATGTTTTGTATTTGTTGTGGTTCTTTGGGGATTGGTATAACATACACATATGCACATACACAGTATAGGTTTTGGTCCCCATAATTAGTGTTAGACACAAAATAAATGTATTTTACAGATTTGTCTGCTTATTTATATAAATCAAAAATTAGTTTTGTCTGGGATCTTAACAGCATTTTACTATAATTTATGTATTAACTATGATCAACTATAGATATACATTATGTCTATGAATTATCTAGTTTTAATAATTATGATTCATGGTGTTTATAAACTATGAATTGTAGATTATAGATATACATTATGTCTATGAATTATCTAGTTTTAATAATTATGATTCATGGTGTTTATAAACTATGAATTGTACTTTTAGGCTATTTCTGAGTTACTTTTCTGGTCCTGGTTGCCATAGAATCTTTCCCCATCCTGTGCTGATTCTTCATCCTCTCCAAATCTGGAAGGAAAGAGCAAATAAAGTCTCTTTCCTCCCTGCCTTGGTCCTTGGTGTTTTCAGCCATCTTTTCTTTGATTGACTTTGCCCCTGGGATGGCCTCTCTTGTCTGCTGGTACCACCTGGCTAGTACTGCTAAGTTTTTCTGGCCTTTCTGGGTCCACAGAGCCTGTTGATATTCCATGCATTGCTGGGTTGTTGCTGTTGCAGGAGATGCTACTATTGGCTTGTATTCCTAGCTGTCTCCTGCTGCAGTAACTCTACTGGTCATTGGGGGTCCTGCTTGTTGGGGTTGCACTTTTAAAAGCACTGTGGGCCCTATTTCGCCTGTGCCTGTACAGCTGCTTGCTCGCTCACTACTCCTATGTGCTCCATACCATCTTTTTTTACTGACAGTTGCTCTTCCTAATAGGACAGGACCACTTTAAAAAGGGGAAGAAGGCAATGCATACATGCATTTTCTATGCTGCATTTTGTCCTTCCACAAGATTACAGCAATAGCAATTACACTTAGATGTATATATCACCCCATGGCTTTATACACTCTGGGTGATTTACAATGTCAGCATATTGTCCTCAACAATCTGACTCCTCATTTTACCAATCTTGGAAGGATGGAAGGCTGTCAGTCTTGAGCCCTGTCAGGATCAAACTCTAGATTGTGGGCAGACTTAGCCAGTGATACTGCATTCTAACCACTGCACCACCAGGACTCCTATATACTATCAGCAGCAGCCACTCTGACTAATCATCAGAGCTAATGCATTCTAAATATCTGGAAAAACCAAGATTGCAAGAGGCTGTTCAAGGAGAAATTTAGGCGAGATCCCTGATGAAGATAGTAGATTGGATTTGATGGCGTTTAACTCAATTCTCAAAAGCAATGTTAAATTTTGATGGTATTTTTAAATCAAGCTTCCTCCAAGGTAATTGTCTTCTTAATGTAATAGTAGCTTCAATGACCTGAGAAGAATGCCTATAGGGATAGGAACTTTTGTAGACTTTCCATGGTTGGAAAGGTCAAAAGAAGAGAAGTAAATTATCCACCACGAGAGTGTGAGATTGAGGGAAGCTAATCAATTTAGAATCTAGAAACCCCCAATCAAACTTAGAAGAAGGCAACAACAAACTTCTAGCTGTTTCCAATAAAGTATATAAAATTATTATATCTAATTTAAATGTATATTTAATTAATACACTTAATTTAGCTATATTGCTCTGGTAAAAACCTTCCTATGAAAACATGATTTTGAAGGAGTAATTTAAAAAACAAAAAACAAATAAGAGTCTTCCTATTTTTGTTAAGCAAGCACGGAGAAGAGAAAAAGACAGATAGAAAGGATCGAATAAGTTGGTGGGGGCAGAGATGCTGCTTCTGCAAAGAAGCCCGCTTAACTTCAGGCACTTCCTTTTCATCACTTAAGTCTTTCAGCAATCAATAAGTTGATGGATCAATTCATTAAACATCATTGCTATAATGATAATCTAGGTTTCTTATTTGCCAGGATTAGTGCATTTAGGAGATATCAAGTCAGTTCTTAGCAAAGCAAGCTTTTCTATGTTCTAACAGACTTGTTGACTTACTTGTGGGAATTATTTTCAAAGCAATTGACAAGCTAGGTAGATTATTATTAATTGGCATTTATTGAAAGACTATTCTGATTGGTGCTTTTAAAATCAACCAGCTTAACAGAAACTGCCTCTCTGGACTATTTTTCCTGTTTTCTTCAATAGATTGGTTTTCAAAGGAGAAATATGTTTCTTACAATAGGTAGGAAGGGATAATATTGCCAAACCACTTAGCAGGACTGTTTAATAACCCAATTCAAGATACTTCTAATAGGCTATGATTTAATCTGACTAAAATTTTATTTACATGGAAGGGGATTGTTTTGAAAGGAAGAATTCTCCTTTAGTGCAGCTTGTATTACTCTCTAAGAATTGTCACTATTTTTGGTCAAGGAATAGAACTTTTTTGACAAGTAAATACTTGCCATTTTAATACATCTATTTTATTCTTTTTTAAAAAACACAAAAAATCATTATCATTTTCGTGTTGAACTGTGTGTGTTTACATGGAATCAACACTTAACTATTTAGTATGCAGCTCAATTTTTTTTTGTTATTCTGCTTTGAAAAATTGTAAAATTTGCACCAGTAAGGCAACAAAATGCATTAGATATATTCACCAAGGACACACATATGTTCACCAAGGACACACCAAGGACACACAGATTTTGTTTTTTAGCTTTTTTCTGTAGGTTCAAACATGCAAAGCTCATCCAGATTATATTTCCTCATTCCTATTAGTCAGTAACAAGCACTGTGTTCTGTCTTGGCAACTACAGGTAACTTGTGAGGAAGAAAAGGAATGAAGTGACATTTAGATTGAACTATATGTTTTAGTAATGGATTTTGTTGAGAGCCATGCTGGAGTTTGGAGGGATGAAAGCTGAAATTTAACTTTGGATGTCCTAAAGACTAGTCTTCAACAGGGACATTGAAATAATGGAGTATAAGACTTCAATGAACCAGTTTGATATAGTGGTTAAGGCACTAGGTTAAAAACTAGGAGAGCGTAAGTTCTAGCCCTGCCTTAGTCAGTCAGACAATTTGACCCAGTCATCTTCTTTCAGCCCTGGGAAGAAGAAGACAACGGGAAACTCCAAACTCCTGCCAAGAAAACTGCAAGTATTAATCCATGCAGTTGTCAGGAGTCAGCATTAACTCAAAGGCACAAGAATAATCACAATTGGAGCCAGCAACTCCATCTCTAAGCACCATGAATGTTAAGTGAGACATCATGTGACCACAACTTGCAATTTCACTGCTGACTTCTCCATTGACTCTGCTTGTGAGAAGCCAGTTATGAAGTGGTGATCGTTTGACTGTAGGACACCATGATGGTTGCCAACATCTACCAGTTGCAAAGCTCCCAAATCTTGATCACATGACTGCAGGGATGCTGTGACAGATATAAGCATGACAATAGATAGTAAAATTACTTTTGTAATGCTGTTATAAATTTGAACAATCACTAAATATTGCAGTTGGTACCTATATTAATATGAACATTTTTCTCACAGTCAATTCTCATTGTAATAGTCAAAATTACACACGCACACGCACACACACACACATATAATCAATCAAATGTGTTTAATGTCTCCATTATGAATAAAGTGACCCAGCTTGTCACTCATTCATCACAACGGCTAGAATGAGAATCAAATGTAATGTATAATGTTGGTTCTAAACTGAAAATAGTTCAATTTAGTGGAACTATTTGTTCAACTAGTTGCTGGAATTCTTATAACTATTCTATCCATCTCAATAAATCTTGCTAAACAGAACATTGTGAGAATTATGATTGGGGGAAAATAAGTTTAGGCAGATGCTAAAAAGGCTTGTATAGAGTCAGCTTGTATAATTCTGAGGTCTTCAGTTATGCCCCATACATGAAGAGTGTTATGGTTTTACATGTACAGATAAATAAAATATAGAAAAGGCAAAGTAACTGAATGATAAAGTCCATGTTGTGTTGACAAGGGAGCCCAGGTTAAATTGCCAGTGATCCATCCAGCTATCTAAAGCATTAGGAAGGAAATGCAATGAAAGACCTTCAGTGCCATTGCTCGTCATAACAGAGGCTGCCAGAATTAGAACAAACTTTCTGATAGAGGTATCCTTCTGAAAGTTCAATTCTGTTGTCAAATCTTGCATCTACATTCTGAAGTTGTATTGGTGCAGAGGGAATAAATGGATGGAAAATGCAAATTACTGCATATACAAACTGTTTTTGTAATTTTCCTTGCTGAGGATTATTATTAGTAACATTTTACAATTCATTTCCCTCCCTTTCCCTCCCTCTCTCCTTCCCTCCCCCCTCCATATACCTGGACAGTCACAATGAAAGCTTCATTAGGTACATACAGTATATAAGCACAGAGACATGCACAAAAAGCCAGACCTTATAGACAAACTTCCACATAGTCTTGAAAAAAATTTAAAATACAACCCAATGGTAATTTACAATGTAAGTTTCTGGGAGTTACATCCAGGGCTTTGGGGGAGACTGTCTGGCCTTGTGGGCACAGATAAATGCCCCAATTTGAAATCTGAGCTTATGTGTAATCCCTAACCATTGTACCTACTGATCTGATTGTTTATGCCTCTTGTTTATTTCAATGGAATTTGCACAAATGAATGCTTTGATGGATTGTGCTGTAGACTTATTTCAATGTACATTACAAAGTGTTGCTCCAAACTGGGATGGAAGAGCCACTTGGAGCAAAAATAGCAAAACAACAAAAGGCTTTCTAGATTTATGTGGTGAAACAACCCCCCACTCTACCATTTGCTAGTCTCCATAAAAGCTCCTTTGCAATGTGGACTTTGTCCCTGCTGCCTTGCTTAAGGCAAGCTGCCCAGCTTTTATCTGTTAACGTTCATTGCAAACTCTCAAACCCATTTAGAAATGGCAACGAGGATATAAATCCTGCCATCCTAGGAAGTGTGTGTGTGCGTGTGTGCTTGTGGTATTAAGTCAATGTGTGGAGGGAAAACAGATGTGCTGGCTGCAGTTTTTCCTTGTTGATTGTGTGGTTTCTCTCCTCTCAGTCTTTCTTAAAAAAAAAGTACTTGATGTCATTTTGTTTAATTTTATGACAAATGGTTTGGATTTTGTTTCCAGAAACAGAGTTTCTCTTTCAGAAATACTAGCGTCATCAAGGCATCTGTCCCTTGCTTTTAATTAGTCACTTTCCCCACTTGCCTGCCTCCTAAGCACTGAGATGCCTGAATTTGTAACTGTCAGTTATTTGTGGTACCAGATCCATTTCCTGGAGTGTCTTTCTTGCTCCTGCATTTGATACCAATCTTGTCTCCGTAAGAAATGTCTGGCATTCACTGCCATGAGGTCTGAAGGTGGTCACCAGTGTAGTTGCTTTTGGACAGAATTAGACACATTCATGATCAATGACTGCTAGGTATATTGCTATGTGGAGCATCCATATTCATATCTGTAAACTGCATGGAGTCTGGGAGAACTGAGACACTAGATAAATTGCACAGATAAATAAATAGTCAGAGACAGTGTACCAGATAACAGGGTATACAGTAGGAGACAGTTACTGCCTTTATACCCTGGCTGCTCCTTGTGGAAGTAAAATGCTAGATTAAATTAATTTTTTGCTCAATGTGAAGGATTTTTGTTTTGTCCAGAGGGAAATTAGTATTACAACTGGTTATAAAGGAAAGTTGGAGTGTGAATGTGTGGGTATGTATGTGAAAGAAAAAGAGGGGGGAGGGGGAAAACATGTGTGTCAATGGTTGATATAATATCCCAGCTTGAAGTTGCTAAGTAGTCATCAGCCTGAAAATGAAATCCAGATTGTTTATTTTATAATCTGTTTACTAAAAGTATTTGTAGTGTTTCTTCCCAATCCCAAAAAGATTTTCTAAGCAACTAATGAGCATTTTAGAGTACAGAGCAATATAAAATGACAGAAAAAGAAGTCCAGTTAAAGAAATACTAAATTATTGGCAGTAGATAAAACTTCAGTTAATTTAATGTAAAAGTAGCTAGATCTAATGTGTATTTAAGCTACAATATAGCAACAGCAATAGCACTTAGACTTATATTCTGCTTTACAGTGCAGTTTACAGAGTCAGCATATTGCACCCAACAATCTGGGTCCTCATTTGACCCACCTCGGAAGGATGGAAGGCTGAGTCAACCTTGAGTCTGGTGAGATTTGAACTGCCAAACTGCAGGGAGCTGGCAGTCAGCAGAAGTAGCCTGCAGTACTGCACTCTAACCACAGCGCCACTGTGGCTCATATAATAATAGCTCCAATGGCTGATTCAACATCTTGAATTTTGAGCTGACTTCTATAGCCATGGAGAGAGGACCATCTAACATGAGGAATTCCATAGCTTGGCATAAACACTAACGATCAAACTACACATTACTTGTAATACATACAGCCACTGTATATCCTTTCTTTTTTCCAGTGGAATGCAAAATGATAGATAGTTTATTATTTTGTTTGTACTTGTTTATTGTTTGTTGCCTTAACTATATTGTAGGGTGGAATACAAATGATAGAATGAGAGATGCTGTTGTTTATGCAGATATATAATAGCATAAATTAATGAAGCTCAGCGTTATGTCCTAACAGACTCGTTGTTAAACTCTGCTCTTTAATGTGTATTGAACACTTTTTCTCCAATCGTACTTCAGTATGTTAGATTGTTTAAAGTATTTGAAAGGCATGCTTTGTAACACACTTTGCTCAAATTAAGTGGATCTGCTGGAAAGTTAAAGGAGCCATATCTTCTAGAAGGCTCAGAGCAGCTGTTTCAAAGGTTGTGCCAGATTGCTTCTGCATGTTGTGTTCATGCATGGATTTTTTTTTTACTTTGCTGACACTGCAACTTAAGTATTGCCAGGATACACCTTTGAAACAGTTGCACTGTTAGCTCTTTTAAAGGTTGTGGCTGCTTTAAAATTCAGGGTGGGTCTTTACTCATGTCAACATGCGTTGGAAATTGCATATTTTTATTTAATTTTTCTTCAATTTTACCCTAAAGGTGCTTTCTAAAGAGGCAACTGGACTGTTGGGTTTTTCTTTTGAAGATGTTCTTTGAGGACAAAATTGAGCAGTCCACTCTCAACAAAAGGGGAGGGATACAACAACGTCTATGTCCAATCTACAACACAGTCCTTTCAAAGTCGTTCCAAGAAGGCTCCACACCCATTTGCACTTCTCGGGTGACTCTGATGACACAGATAAACCTCCAGATGGCCTCAATGACTCTCTAAAAGAATGCAAGCGACCAACTGTCGGCAATGAATATAAATCCTTCCATTTTCCACTATCCAGTCAGAGCTGAAGAAGCTTCTTGGATGAGAAGTGAAACATCTTCAAAGAAAAGCAAGAAAATCCAGTTGCCTCTTGAGAAAAAAAAGCACACTTGAGACGACTGGATGACTGAGAATCCCCATAGACCTTCTTCAATTTTACCTTATATTCTTTTTAATGTGGCACCAGCATGTATTCCATTGAACATTTGCCTTAAGTTGGTATAAATACTACTTTAAGGAAGGAGTCCATTATTGAAAAAAATAAGTGAATTGCTTAGTGCTTTCTGAGAGATAGCATGAATTGTACATTAAGCATTTAGGTCCTTTTCTTTCCACAACACATTTAGCAACTAGAAAAGATCTATGGTTTTATCCAATGTTTGGAGGGGATGGGGACATGGTCTTAAGACTTCAGGTTTTGCATGTTTACTCTAAGCAATTCACTAGAGAGTAGAGGCATTTTGTAATATAAATATTATACTGATGTTTTAATAGTTCAGCTAGGATATAGCAAGATGGTAAATTTCTTGATATATTTGCCTTGATAGTTTGAATGACAACTTGGAGAATTGAAAGTCCTGCCTAAATTATGCAACTGACATGTCTTCTGAAAAAGTGATGCATAGGGTGACTATACCCTTCTTTCCAAGTTTTTCCCCTCCCAACACTAGCTGTATATTTAGCTGTTGAAGCAGAATGCCTATGAGAAATGGTCTCAGTGACATTAATGCTAAATCCCAAACTGGCTCTTTCTTGCCTGCAAAAATGGCATGTGGCCATGCATCGTTTCTTAAATCTGGACCATTCTGGTGGGAGTGTTGCCTTCTTTCAAATCCACCCACAGTAAGTGTGGGGAAGGTTAATGCTATCATTGCCTATGGGAAGATTTTATTGCTCATCCCATCAGTTAGTTATCAGATTGGGTTCCTCCTATATCTTCCTACTAAAGAACAGTTAATAATGAATTCCAAACCACAGAGAGATTATAAAAAATGAGGCCTAAATGAAATGTTCAATAATGCCAACATTTGCCTTTAAAATGGTACATTTAATACAGCTGAACAAATTGTGCCCTCTCCTTACATAGCACGGAAAAATGCAATATTGCCAAAGATTTGTGACATTCCATTTTTTATCTTTACTGATTTCAGAGACATTAATTCACATTGTCCTTTAATTCTATAGGCTATGGCAGCTCATATGATTTTATAGATACTGTAATGAATCTGCTTCTGAATTGATGACACAATAACAGAATTGTCCATAAGAAGAACTACCTCAGTTGCCTGCATGGATCCAACCTTTCAGTTAAATTATATCTATTTATTGGAGTTTGTCAGTGACACTAAGGCAAGCTAGAATGAAGGAGGAGGAAATAATTAGCATTGTGATAGTGGTGATGATGGTGGTGGAGGAGAGGGAAGCATGCTTGCTCTAAGCAATTAACTAGAAAGTTGAAGGGTTTTATAATATAAATGCTACACTTATATTGAAGAGTATTAAAATAATATAATTATCTGGAAAGAAGAATAGGGATGTATTGTAGCACAAGACAATTATACTACAAAGCAAATATTGATTAAATAAACTTAAGTGACACTGAGGACAATTAAAATAAGGATACTGAAGGCAATGAAGAACTTGCATAAAAGTATAAATAATTCCATAATTTCATAAAGATGGGAGGTGACATGAATATGGATTCTAACTTAGGCAGTCTTTGGTTTCTTTGCCAGTAATATTTATCTAAAATCCATAACAGATCTATGGTTGTTGAATGAATCTGTCATATGGTAAGGGCAGTCAAGTAGCCATAATATAAATATGTAGTTTAAAATATAAAGTACTAGCTGGATACCCATGCTTCACAATGAAACTTTGTGATGGGGCTATGCAGGAGAAATTCAGTTCACAATCCATTGGCTTAGTGGTGGTAGGTGATTGAAACACATAAGGTAATATTGCTCCTGCTGCCTTGAGTCTGGAAGCAGTTCAATAGGTGGAAGGCATAGATATTTTGGTGAGGTACCGACATTTAGTACTGTAAGGAGCCCCAAGTCGCTCCTGAATGAAGGAGTGGAACGTCTGCCAGTTTGAATTGAGGTAGCAGAATGTGAGGCAACTGGCAGTTGGAACAGAGTTTTTTTCAGGTGGGGAGAGGGAGTAGAATGTCTAACTCCTTAGCATCAGAATGTGTTAATAGAAGGCAATTGGCAGTGGGAATAGAGTTCTTTTCAGGTAGTGAGGAGGATTAGAACTCCTTAGCATCAGAACGTGTTAATTACTGTATTAAAAAATAGTAATGATCTGACGGTCATTTTAAAATATCCTTTCTTAAGTGAGCACCTAGTAAGCTATAACTTTCAACGTAAGCCAAGAGGAACATATGTGTAGCTATTCCACCATTAAGCAGACATTGCCAAACACGGACACAAGGATATTTGCACATATCTGATGACCCTGTTTTAGCCAACCGCAAAATGTTTCAGTACGATCGCGAAACAATGACTGTTGGTACTTTCCGTCCCAGGACACGTCAGGTAAGTATGATAAGTATACTTGCAAACTTACAAACTATCACATACTTTGTTCTTTGTTCTTTGTTTATGATTTCCTCCATATAAGGTAAAATTCTGCTACCTCCTTTGTGCTCCCCCGCCCGCTTGAAAGAAAATAATAAAAGAGGTTTGTGCAAAGCAATCGGGGCCGCCGCCGGGACCATTCTATCTGCCCCGGGTGCGATGTGCTCCCTCCTTTGAAGCAATCGGATGTCTGGTGTCTGTTATTGGTATTTACCCTTGCAAGGGTCCCGCTAAACTTCTTCCCTGCGGGGAATTCCATAGGCAGCGGAAGGACGCCGACGGAACAGCGGACCGGTCGCTCGGCGCGACAACTGGGGGCTTGTCCGGGATCCGTCTGCCTTTCGCTGTCTCAAGGTGCGATCTCTGTCTAGAGGTGCACCTCCTTCACTCCCGTTCTTACGCACCTGGCAAAGGCGTCGTACAATCGTAAGTAATGGGCTCTCCACTTTCCAAAGTTTCGTCAGGTCATAGGGACGAACTTTATACTATAGTGAAGATGGCTAATTCCTTTCAAAAAATTAATGGCACCACTATATATCCTCTTTCAAAAATATCATTGACTAACCTATTGGCATATATAGAGGCACATTGTCCATCTTATCCTGAGAAGGGAACGCTCCAACACTCTTCATGGCAGAGATTGGGGAAGTACCTACACGATATTCCCCGAGCTCCACCCGAAATATTAACATCTTGGCGGGCTGTCATGGCAGCATTAAACACACTCTATCCTCCGAAAGAGAATGCTGCACCTCTTACCTCTGATATTCCCCCTCTCTCTTCTTCTTCTTCTTCTACTAACCCTGCTAAATCTGGAGATCCTCTTGTGGCACAGGTGGAAACTCCCTCTCTTCCACCACCTTACACCAATCCTGAGGAATCTTCTAATCCTCCTCCTTCTGCCCCTACTCCTTCTTCCTCTCCACTAATTCCTCGAGGAGGTCTTATTAGCAATCTCCTTTCCTCCCCTCTACCGTTGGATGATTCTGAAACTCTTTCCGCCTTCCCTCTTACCCTTCCCCCGGGAGGTGGCGGCAACCCTGTACATACTAACATTGAATTTAAGGTCTTGAAAAACATAAAAGATGCGGCAACTAATTATGGTCTGCACTAGAGGCATACTTGATTCCTTGGTTTCTGGTAATACTGTCATGTTGCTCTATGATTGGAAGATGTTGTTTTCTATGCTCATGACCCCAGCACAATATGTTGTGTGGCAGTCTGAATATGAAAAATGTGTTGATGCAGAAATACGGTGAGGTTTGCCGGCAGCGGTCACGGAAGGCCATCCTAAGGGGACAGGACAATTCGCCACTTTAGCTCAACAACAGAATTGTCCCCGCCGTGCTTTCGCCATCATTCATATGTGTGCAATGAATGCCTTGAAACGAGTGGATGATACAGACTCACAATCCACCCAAGCCTTTTTAAAAATAATGCAGAACTCTGATGAATCCTATGCCTCTTTCATCAGTCGCTTACAAACTGCATTGGATCGTCAGATTGATAACGCTACTGCTAAACAGGAATTACTCATGAAATTGGCTTTTTCTAATGCTAACCATGACTGTCAAAAAATTTTGCAACCTGTCGCTAACAAACCAGGGGTCACTTTGGCTGAGTTTCTCCAGCTTTGTAGAATTGTTGGCACAACCACCCATAAAATGGACGCGCTCGCAGCAGCTATTTCTTCTTCTTTACCTACTTCCGCTTCTTCTTCCGACGCTTTCGCTATAACTCGTAATGGCAACTGTTTCAACTGTGGCAAGCCTGGACATTTTAAAAATCAGTGTCGGATGCCGGGAGGAGGAGGGGCACCCCGCGGCCAAGCTAGGGGTCCTCCGCCTCCTGATTCTAAAGCAAAACCAAAAACTATCTGTCCTCGCTGTCGTAAAGGCTTTCACTGGGCTTCGCAGTGTCGTAGTAACCCCCTTCTGCTCAGCCTTCGGGAAACTAACTATGGGGCTTTCAGCTAGCCCCGCTACCAAGGCTGACCTCCCCACTACCACTTTCCCGGTAGTGTTGTCTGAAGACCTTGTGTATGATGACCCTGGTGCTGTTGTAACGCTTCCTTTAACTGCAACTCTTTTAACACCCTTGCCTCCCTCGTTGCCTATTCTGCTCATTCCCAATTCCACTCTTACCATAGAAGGTATCGTCGCTGCTCCTTACCTATATGACTCCTCTGCTCTCAATAACTTGGCTCTCGCTGCAATAGGGGATCGTTGCTTTTCCTTAAAAAAGGGGACCGTGGTCGCTACGCTTACCTTAATGCCACCTACTGATCCGCCTTTCCTGTTTGCATTACAGCAACCTGTGCACGCTTCTAAACCTACCCTGTCTGTTACCTTGAATGGTGAGAGTGGCAGGACAGGAGAACGGAGGTGAAGAAGTCTGGTGCAGGCTTCGAACACCTTTTCTGGCGTCAGGAGCGATCCCCCAGGGATACATGAACCCCGGAGAGGTTCGTGTCAACGTGGAGATCCTCGAGCTGCAGAGGGGGGAAGGCAACTCCCTGACAGTGAAGAGGGAAGCTCCCGAGCTCGGCGCTAAAGAGTAAGCTGTCATTTTATGGCGGCTTCCAATCCGGTCTGCCACTTGAGTGAATAAGCAAAGCAGTGACAGCCTGCGAGATCGAGTAACAGGAACAGAGAAACGGTTTATATCTTGGATTCTTTGAAGTCTGAAGGGAGTAGAATGACAGAAGAATGATAGCATAAATTCTTCTCTCCTGGTTGTGATAAGCACCTCTTGGAAGTCGGGCGGAGAGCGGCCAGAAAAGCAATTGGGAAAATGGAAAGATTATAATGGAGAGCGAAGGAAAGCACAGTTTTACCCTGTGAGGGGGAAGCTCTGGGGAAAGAGGGAGATTGCTAAAACCTGGACATTGGAGGTCCGGAACTGGTGAGGGGCTTTATTTGATTCTTGGACCTTTCTTTTTGACTCTATTTGAGAAGAGGGAGGCGATGGAGGTGAAAGAATATTGACATTGATTGAGTCTTATGAATCCTCAGGTCTGAGCACAACATGACTATTACATCTACTTAATATTGGGGAGAAGATAAATTGAGCATTATATTGGACTTTGGAAGATTTGTATGTGGATTTAAAAGTTGGAAAGCAAAGAAAGAAGCAGCAGCAAGAGGAAGAAGCCAGAGGCGAACAGTAGGCTGGGAAAGACGGTTTTGGGACTGCAGATTAGTCAGCACATTTCACCATTTGCTGATTGGAAGGCTGAAAAGAAACCTCTAGCTGGAAGATGGAACTTTAGCTCACCCAATTTGCTTTCTTTATTACGTGGTACTACTTAAGTTTACTAAGTTGGCACTATTTTCTCTTTAAGATGACTTCCTTGTTGTTTGTTTGTTGATTTTCTGAAGCTGTGGTAATCTCTCTTCTATCCCTTCTCTTATTATCTTGCCCCCCTGCCTCCCTATTGTATCTCCTAAATACTTTACATAATTTTACTTACTGGGGGGGGGGGGAAGAGGAGGATACACTATTATCAAAGAGTTAAGAGTTTACTGTTGTAAGTATTAATAGTAAAAAGGGATAAACTTTGTTGATATAATCTATTTATAAATTATTTAGACTACTTATGACATTTAAGATTAATCCCTTAAAGTGTTAATTGATGTACTATTGTTGACCAATTTTCTTATTACATTGACTAGAATATTGTTGCAGATCTCTATTTATGATATAGGGGAAAAGACTGTGGAGTGAGATATAAAATTGAAATACGTGAATAGTCTTTCAAGTACAGGACCCAAATACTGAATGGTGATTTGGGATAATATATTTAAAATTGTGCATCAACAAAAACAAATACTTAGAGAGATGACATCCACAACAACTATGGCCTTAAAAACAGGAAAGAAGGCTATCCCGACCCTATCGACTACGTTGACAGCCACCCCACCAACATCTCAAAAAACTATCAAGGAGTCTTTAATAGGGGAAAAGCAGCCCAATGTCCCCAATATTAATATACAAACTTCCATATTAGCCTTGCAGGAAGCTATATCTAAAATGCAAGAAATGATGATTAAAAATCACAAGGAAACTAGAGCAGATATAAGCGAATTGAAAGATGAGATGGGGAAACTGAAGGCTGAAATGAAAGCAGATATATCGAAGGTGGAGGGTAAGATAGGGTCTCTACAGCAGGCCATGGAGAGAAACAAAGTGAAAATAAAAGATATAGAGAGTAGAACAACACGCATGGAGACTAACTTTGAAAGGATGGATGAGGAATTTAAAAATGTACTTAGAGAAACGGAAGACTCTCTGGTCCACCTCGAGATGGACAAAGCAATGGCGTATTTAAGATTCCAGAATGTGGCGGAAGCCAAAAATGAAGAATTGGAACATTTGATGGCAGAAATATTGGCTGAATGGCTAGGAAAGGAAAAAGATGATCTAATTAAAGAGTTTGATGAGGTATATAGGGTTAGCACAAGCTACGCCAGGCGTAACAACTGTCCAAGAGAAATTCATATCCGCTTCTCTAGGAGATGTCTGAGGGATTTAATTTTGAAAATGTCTAGGGAGGAAACAATATCATATAAAGGCAGAGAAATTAGGATTTTAAAACAAATTCCAAAGAGAGTGAGGATGATAAGACAAGATTATAAATTTTTAGCTAATGATTTAAATAAAGAAGGAATCCATTTTAAATGGTTAATCCCGGAAGGGATGTTAATTACACGGAAAGAGAGGAAAATCAAAATAGAATCGATAGAACAGGCCCAAGTTTTTCATCAACAGCTCACAGATAAGAATAGTCAACCCACCAAAGAAGAACCTAAAACAAGACCACAGGAGGTCCGATATTATCACAGAACCCAAAAGGAACGACTTTCTCCAATTTCAGGAAGTGATAATCCACAACATGGGAGAGAAGAGCAAATCCCACAACAACAACAACAAGAGAACCGAATCATTACTAGGCAAAAATCTAAGCAGAAGTAGATAAATGGTGGAGGGGAAGAAGTTGCTCTCCATCAATATAAACAGATTAAATTCATTATTAAAAAGAAAAAGGATATTCTCAAAACTTATTCAACATAACGCAGATATAATATGTCTTCAAGAGACACATATTTCGAAGAATGACGAAAGACATCTAATTTGTCCAAAATTAGGTAAACTTTTTACAGCACCGGCCGACCAACACAAGAAAAAAGGAATTGCAATTTATGTAAAACAAGATGTAAAGGCAGAATTAATCTGGTCGGATCCCGAAGGAAGAACTCTGGTTATACAAGTTTGGATAAACCACATCACATTTTTACTTGTAGCAATCTATGCCCCAAATGATGACCAGGGGAAATTTTTAAACACCTTCACCAAAAATAGTAGGCTTTGAAAAAGAAACATTTGCTTGATTGGCGATTTTAACTCCATTGCAGACTACCAGAAAGACCATAGTAATATGGGGAAAAACAAGAAGGGGAAAAGGGAACTTTCTGCGGCATGTAAGGAAATGTTGAGAGAGTTAAATTTAAAAGATCTATGGAGGGAACGGAATCTTGAAGGAAAACAATTTACATATTATTCTAACCCACATAAGACTTGGACCAGAATAGATATGGCTTGGATGGATTTGGACTTGGCTAATGAAATAAAAGAAATCAAAATCCTACCGAATGAATGGGCTGATCATAACCCAATACAGCTAATTTGGAGAGATAGGAGACGAATAAAAAAAGATGGACACTAAATAACCAAATTGTAAACGAAGAAGAGTATATTAATAAACTGAAAGAGGAGCTAAACTATTTTCTAAAAGATAATAATAATGAAACAACTTCAAAACAGAACATTTGGGATACTATGAAAGCAATTATAAGAGGCACAACAATTTCCTATAATGCTATGAGAAACAAGAGAATTTATGCCCAACAAAACGCGTTACAACAACAAATCCAAGATTTAGAAATACAATTACAAAAAACCCCTAAGACCCAAGGACTACAAAATCAGTTAATACTAGCCAAACATAAGCTGAATTTAATTGAACAAGATAAAATAGAAGTTAGCTTGAGAAGGTCCAAACAAAATTATTTTGAACACGCCAATAAACCAGGAAGATGGCTATCTTATAAACTTAAAAAAGAAAAAGAAAAGAGATTGATACACCAATTAATAGACGAGAAAGGCATCCCACAACACGAGATTGAGAAGAAAAAGGATATTATATTAAACTATTTCCAAAGATTATATAAAAAAGAAGAAATCAATGAGGATAAAATAAGAACTTATCTGGAGAATACGAATGATAAAACAATAGGGGAAGGAGACAAAGAATTACTAAATAAGGATATTACATGGTCTGAGTTAAAATCTGCAATCGAAAATCAATGTAATAATAAATCCCCTGGTCCAGATGGGATTCCAGTAGAATTGTATAAAGCCACAATAGATTTAGTAGGGCCTCTGATGCTGGAAGTGTTTAACGAAGTACTTTTGGCTGCCAAAATGCCAGACTCATGGAGGGAGGCGTTGATTGCGTTAATTCCGAAGGAGGATGTGGATGCCAGATATATCAACAATTATAGACCAATCTCACTTTTAAATGCCGATTATAAATTATTTACCTCAATTATTGCGAATAGAGTAAAACAAGTTTTAAATTTATACATTCATGAAGACCAAAATAGTTTCCTTCCATTCCGCCAAATTAAAAACAATTTAAGAACCGTTATTGACGTCTTAGAATATTATGAAGCTCATCCAGAGAAACAATTTACACTCATGTTTCTAGATGCGGAGAAAGCATTCGATAACTTACATTGGCACTTTTTAATACAAAAATCTATAACATGAATCTGGGCACTAAATTCGAGAATATTATCACAACAATTTACAATACCCAACAAGCCAATATACTAATTAATGGTGAACAAACAGGCCCACTAAGCATTGAAAAGGGCGTTAGACAGGGTTGCCCTCTCTCACCCCTCTTATTTATATTTGCTTTAGAATCATTGTTAACGCGGATAAGACAAAATTCTGAAATCCAAGGGGTTAGGGTCAAAGCAGAGGAATATAAATTACAGGTGTTTGCAGACGATATGGTTTTCTTCCTAGAGGATCCCATGGAAAAAGGACATAATCTAATAAAAGAACTAGAACAATATGGTTCAGTAGCAGGATTAAAGATTAACAGAAATAAGACGAAATTACTGACTAAAAATCTAACAGAGAACCAGAGGAAAGAATTAGAAAAAACCATGGGGATACAGGCAACAAAAAGGTCAAATATTTAGGCATATGGTTAACACCACATAGTAAATCACTCAAAGAGAATAATTATGATAAACTGTTACAGCAAATTAAGAAAGATCTAGAATCTTGGAATAAGTTGCAGCTTTCTTTACTGGGCAGGATTGCCACAATCAAAATGAACATTTTACCAAAACTCCTTTACTTATTCCAGACAATCCAAATAAAATTACCAAAATTTTTTTTGATGATATAAATAAGGTAACTCTTAAATTTATTTGGCAAGGGAAAAAAGCTAGAATCAGTATTAAGGCCTTACAAGATGCAAAAAGTAGAGGTGGGCTAGCGCTTCCAAACTGGGAATTATATTATTGGGCAGCCAACTTATTATGGTTAAAAGACTGGGTCAATTTACGGAATAAAAGAACTCTAGCCTTGGAAGGGCACGACCTTCAGAGAGGATGGCACGCATTTCTATGGGATGTGGGGAAAACTAAACAGGCGTACTTTCATAGACATCTTATTAGAGACTCACTATTAACTAATTGGAAAAAAATATGTAAAAAACATTATTTAAAAATTCCGATTTGGCTTTCAACAATGGAGGCAATGGTTCATCCCAACAATTTGGATATAACAAAAACGACTAAATATAAAGATTTATTAGACCCTTTAGGAAAATTAAGAACTCGACAGGACTTACAGGAACAGGGATTTAAAATTGATCAGTGGTTATATATACAAATCCATAGTAGATACAAACAAGATATCAAAGAGTTTGGAATCTCTAGCAAATTACAACACTTAGATAAAATCTTATTAGGATCAAATAAAAAGAATATCTCTAAATTTTATAAATATTTATTGGAGGTAGAATTAGAGCAAGAGATAGTGAAAGGGAACATGATAATGTGGAGTAGGAATATTGGAAGAAGCATTACATTAACAGAATGGGAAAAGATCTGGAATAGAATCATTAAGATTACGAAATCTGCGGCGTACAAAGAAAATATGTATAAAATGTTATATAGATGGCACTTACCCCCTTCGAGGTTAGCGAAAATGAACCCAAACTCTAGTCCAAAATGTTGGAAATGTAAAAACATAGAGGGAACCTACTTTCATATGTGGTGGACCTGTAAAGAAGCCCAGAAATACTGGCAAAAAATTAGAAAATGGCTGGAGGAGATAACCAAAGAACAAATTGAATACAAACCAGAGTTCTTCCTACTAGGGATCTCTGATAAACATTTTCCTAAAAAGACGAAATATATAATAATTCATATTCTAACTGCGGCCAGATTAGCATTTGCCCAGTGCTGGTAATCATCCCGTTTACCTACAGATCAATTGGTCATTCAGAAAATATGTGACTGCGCAGAAATGGACAATTTAACCATAGCTCTTAAAAATAAAGAGTCTTCAGCATTTGATAATAATTGGAATGCGTGGTATAATTGGTTATATCAGAGATAAACTGTTCAATGAGCATAAATAAGCATAAATAACCATAAATAGGGATAAGATGTGTATATTTAAAGTAAGGTAGGAGAATTGGATCTTGTAGACTGTCAAAAAGAATATCTGTCTGGTTTTAACGTATTTTCTTTTTTCTTCCGTCTCTTTGTTTTTTTTCTTTCTTTTATACTTCTTTTTCTCCTTTTTCGGTCGCAAGACCGAGCGTTTTTTTTTTTTTCTTTTCCTCTCTCTTTCTCTTCTTTCTTTCTTCTTTTTCTCTCTCTGTTTCTTATGTAATGTTGTTATGTTATTTTTTTAATTGTAAATTCAATAAAATTTATATATATATAAAAAAAGAAAAACATAAAAGATGCGGCAACTAATTATGGTCTGCACTCACCTTACACTAGAGGCATACTTGATTCCTTGGTTTCTGGTAATACTGTCATGTTGCTCTATGATTGGAAGATGTTGTTTTCTATGCTCATGACCCCAGCACAATATGTTGTGTGGCAGTCTGAATATGAAAAATGTGTTGATGCAGAAATACGGTGAGGTTTGCCGGCAGCGGTCACGGAAGGCCATCCTAAGGGGACAGGACAATTCGCCACTTTAGCTCAACAACAGAATTGTCCCCGCCGTGCTTTCACCATCATTCATATGTGTGCAATGAATGCCTTGAAACGAGTGGATGATACAGACTCACAATCCACCCAAGCCTTTTTAAAAATAATGCAGAACTCTGATGAATCCTATGCCTCTTTCATCAGTCGCTTACAAACTGCATTGGATCGTCAGATTGATAACGCTACTGCTAAACAGGAATTACTCATGAAATTGGCTTTTTCTAATGCTAACCATGACTGTCAAAAAATTTTGCAACCTGTCGCTAACAAACCAGGGGTCACTTTGGCTGAGTTTCTCCAGCTTTGTAGAATTGTTGGCACAACCACCCATAAAATGGACGCGCTCGCAGCAGCTATTTCTTCTTCTTTACCTACTTCCGCTTCTTCTCCCGACGCTTTCGCTATAACTCGTAATGGCAACTGTTTCAACTGTGGCAAGCCTGGACATTTTAAAAATCAGTGTCGGATGCCGGGAGGAGGAGGGGCACCCCGCGGCCAAGCTAGGGGTCTTCCGCCTCCTGATTCTAAAGCAAAACCAAAAACTATCTGTCCTCGCTGTCGTAAAGGCTTTCACTGGGCTTCGCAGTGTCGTAGTAACCCCCCTTCTGCTCAGCCTTCGGGAAACTAACTATGGGGCTTTCAGCTAGCCCCGCTACCAAGGCTGACCTCCCCACTACCACTTTCCCGGTAGTGTTGTCTGAAGACCTTGTGTTTGATGACCCTGGTGCTGTTGTAACGCTTCCTTTAACTGCAACTCTTTTAACACCCTTGCCTCCCTCGTTGCCTATTCTGCTCATTCCCAATTCCACTCTTACCATAGAAGGTATCGTCGCTGCTCCTTACCTATATGACTCCTCTGCTCTCAATAACTTGGCTCTCGCTGCAATAGGGGATCGTTGCTTTTCCTTAAAAAAGGGGACCGTGGTCGCTACGCTTATCTTAATGCCACCTACTGATCCACCTTTCCTGTTTGCATTACAGCAACCTGTGAACGCTTCTAAACCTACCCTGTCTGTTACCTTGAATGGTCACACTTTTGATGGCCTGATTGACACCGGTGCTGACGTTTCTGTCATCTGCTCTGCTGAGTGGCCACCTACTTGGTCTCTTACTGAGGCTGCCTCAGTGCAAGGCGTAGGCGGAGCTCAAGCCGCTAAGGTCAGCTCTAATTGGCTCTCTGCTTCTACTCCACATTCAACTATAACAGCATATCTTAAGCCTTATGTTCTTCCCCTGCACTGCAATCTGTGGGGACGTGATTTGCTTTCTCAGTTTCATGCCTATATCCAGCTACCCTAACACCTCTGTGTAAAATCTTTGCTTTCTTTCAACATGTCTATTGCACCATTAGCTCTCACATTGAAAACATCTTTGCCTGTATGGGCTGATCAATGGCCTCTTACCAAAGAAAAATTAGAAGCATTGCACCTTCTTGTTCAGCAACAGCTTACGGAGGGGCATATTGAGCCATCTACAAGTCCTTACAACACTCCTGTTTTTGTCATCAAAAAGAAATCTGGCAAATGGCGCCTCCTGCAGGATCTCAGTGCTGTCAATGCTATCTTGCAGCCCATGGGACCTCTGCAGTGTGGCTTGCCTAATCCTAACTTAATTCCTGTCGGATATGATCTTATCATTATAGATTTGAAGGACTGTTTTTTCTCCATACCTTTAGCACAAAAGGACAGGATCATTTTTGCCTTTACAGTACCCGAGCTCAACAACTCAAAGCCTACGGCTCGGTACCAGTGGAAGGTCCTTCCGCAAGGCATGTTGAACTCACTGACTATGTGTCAATTTTTTGTTAACGAGGCGTTACAGCCTTATAGGTCTCAGTTTCCCACTTTTCTTGTTTATCATTATATGGATGACATCTTGATTGCTGCAGATGGGCCAAAAGGAACAGTTCAGAAAACCTTTCCAGTCCTTTTGACCACATTAGCAAAAGCAGGGTTACACATAGCACCTGAAAAAATCCAGTCTCATTACCCAATGCAGTATTTAGGTCACAAGGTATTAGCCTCCACGGCTTCTCCATCTATTCCCTCGCTTACACTTCCTCAACCAACCACCTTGGTTCAGCTGCAACAATGCCTAGGGGTCATCAATTGGGCTAGAACTTATCTTGCATTGACCACACATATGCTGTCACCCCTGTTTCAGGCATTAGTAGGATTAAAACATCCAGCAGACAAAATCTATCTTTCAGAACAACACTTACATGCTTTGCACCAGGTAAATACAGCTCTGGCCACTAGATGGGTGGACCGTGCCGTCACTGATAGAGCACCTTCCCTTGCCATTCTCTCTACCCAACAGCTATTAACTGCTGTAGTGATCCAAATTTCGGATGAAAAACGCCTCCATATTTTGGAATGGTTACACCTACCACACACTCCCAAGACATCTATAACCACTAGAACAGCTCAGATGGCTTCCCTTATAGAGAAGGGGCGAAAACAAACCAAAGCTTTGATGGGAATGGATGTTTTTACACTATATATCCCTTTTAAGATTGCTCAATGGGAACCTCTCCTGCAAACCTCCATGGTATTGCAGGATGCATTGGAAGATTGGTGTGGTCAAGTGTCATGCCATCTTCCCCCTGATACTCGGCTGCAAGTTTTGCGAACAGTCCCTTTTGTTCTGAAGTCACCTTTTGTTCAGCAGCCCTTGAAAGAGGCCCTTACTGTGTTCACTGATGGCTCCAAGACTACTGGGGCCTGTGTGTGGTACATAGATGCTCAATGGAACAAACGCTTAACTGCCCCGCAGAGATCAGCACAACAGGCTGAGTTGGCTGCTTTCTCATTGGACTTGTCTCTTTTTCCACAGCAACCTTTAAATGTCATATCTGATAGTATGTATGTCACTCAAATGGCTGTTTGCATGTTTGATGCCTATATTTCCCCTGTTACCCCTCCCCCTCTCATGACACTCTTTTTACAGCTCCAAGCTCTACTGAAGGAAAGAAGTAAGCCCTTATTTGTGGCTCACATTAGAAGTCATCAACACTTGCCTGGATTTTTATCAGAAGGCAGTCATATGGCCGATGAGGCCTGCAAAATCATGACCCCCTCCCCTTTTCCTCAACCACTTTCGGCTGGGGAGAGTCATGACTATTTCCATCAAAATAAGAAGGCCCTGGTACAGCAATTCGGGATTACGTACCAGGAAGCCACAGCAATAATCCAACAATGTCCCACATGTAGTCTCCAGGCTAGAGGTATCCCTGAGGGTGTTAATCCCAGGGGTATCCAAGCTTGTGACACATGGCAGATGGACGTCACTCATTATCCTCCCTTTGCTCCCTGGAAATACATTCATGTGTCCATAGACACTTATTCAGGGTTTATTATGGCAACATTGCAAAGAGGAGAGGCAACTAAAAATGTTATTAATCACTGTATTCGAACGTTCGTAACGTTGGGATGTCCAAAAATTCTCAAAACAGATAATGGTCCTGCTTATGTCAGCTCTCCCTTTGCTGAGTTTTGTCATAAGTGGGCCATCATTCATAAACTCGGTATACCATTCAATAGCCAGGGTCAGGCTATTGTGGAAAGGACAAACCAAACTCTGAAAAACGCCCTTGATCGGCAAATGGGAAAAAAGGGTTTAGGCCCCCCGAACCTCCCAGCGTTACAAAACATCTTGAACATTACACTCTATGCTCTTAACTTTCTTAACCTCACTGGCTCTCCCTCTTCTACGGCTGCTTCTCTCCATTTTACCAAGCCAGTGTCCCCATCCTCTCGCCCTCTTGTCTATTTCAGACAACTTCCGGATCCTGCGTGGAAAGGCCCTGCGTAGCTCATCACTTGGGGAAAAGGATACGCTGCAGTACAACTTCCTGACAAAGTGCTTTGGGTTCCTGCCCGTTGTGTCCGCCCTTACCATGGGCCACCCAGTGGCCACACCTCCTCTATCTCTCATCCTCTTGCTGACAATGATATTTCCAGTCTTTTCACTCTTTAATGCATCTCCGGGGGTTATCCTAGCCCCTCTTCACAGCACAGTAACCTTTGCTTATGAAGACAATTCTCTTCCTGCCTGCAATTATGCCTTTCAGCATAATGGCCGCCCTCTTCTGCCTGCCTCAGAAATCACTCTCTCATATTATTATTCCCCTTGCTTCATTTCTCTGACTATACAGGTAACTTCGCGAACAATTGGCTCCTATTCTTGTTTAGGCTTTTCTTTTAATCATACTTACCTTAATCATACTGTTCTCTTATTGTCTACCCCCTCTTCTGCTTTTCCTCCCCTATCCCCACCGTTTCTATCCTGGCTACAGCTGCTTGACTCCAACGTCTCTCCTCTTTCGGAACGCATGGAGAGACACCTTCACTGCTGCATTCCACCCTGCGACTCCGCTGCCTGCCTTTGGAGATCCATTCTTCCATCTTATTGGCCAGGCCGTTATAAGCCACCCTCGGGCCGCAGGCGCCGCCTCATCCTCAATGGCACTTCTCATAAAACAACCACATTCATCCAGACGCATCGCCTCAGATACCCTGCGGTTCCGGGTCTCAGCTCCATTTCCAACGCCATGGAACGCTCTCCGGTAAAAAAGAAGGGAACTAATTGGAGGTGGTTTCGAAATGATACTCTGTTGACAGATGACACCCAATATTCCATCACTTATCATTTCCGTGCTACAACCCTGGCCCTTCACCATGTGCGATTGGCTGACTATGGACAGTACCAGTGTGAAATTACAAAAATGGTCAATGGATTTGCCACTTCCTCCCGATTGACTCTCACTTTGTATCAAAAGCACGCTCCACACATCACTCATCGTGTCCGTCGACCCCCTCGAGCAGTCTCCACGAATGAACATCAGCCACATAGCTATACCTGGACTATCCTGGACTTTCAAGGACAAGTTCTTAATAGCACCACCAACCACACTCGGTGGCCATGGTTTCCCCCATTATCCATGGACTTTGCTGAAATGGGTACTGGGGTCGAGAAATTTGCTGACAAAAAACTGCAAGCTGATACATGGGACAAACAGGGTTCTTGCTCTCCAGCTCCTGCTGATAACTATCCTTTGTACTTTTGTCCTGCTCACAGCACCGGCGAATCCCGCTCTGCTTGTGGTGGCCCAGTCGATAGGTATTGTAAAAAATGGAGCTGTGTGTCCACTGGCCACATTTGGTGGTCACCCCCTACCAAAGGAGATTATGTCCACATTACCCGCACTCATGGGCAGCTTCACTGCTCTTCGTGGCCATGTTGTGGCCAGAGACTGAACCTGCTCACCATTACCTTTACCGAAAAAGGGAAGACATTAACTCAACAACAATGAATGTCAGGGTTTACATGGGGGGGGGGGACGCCAATGGGATGGCCATGGGGATGAAGGTAACATTTTCACTATTCGTTTAACAATGTCTTTGCCCACGTATGACATAGGTCCAAATCAAAATTTGAAGTCTGCCTTTTTACAAAAATCTGACACTCAGGCCAATCCATTAATTCAATTGGTTAATTCTTCTTTTGCATTATTAAAAGCCACCCTTAATGACTCCTCCAAAACGGACCAATGCTGGCTCTGCCTATCTGACCTGCCACCCTTTTATGATGCAGTAGCCTCAGATGAACCCATTCGTAATTCCACCTCAGATAACGAATGCCGATGGAATACTTCTTCCATCACGGTTACTGACATAGTAGGTCAGGGATGCTGTTTGGGAAATATCCCTGCTAATTATTCCAAGTATTGTCATAATGTTTCATCAGGTTATCATTGCCAAGTCTATTTGACCAAAGAACGGTTAGCCATCACACCCTTTACCGGGCATGGTGGATATGGCCCATTATATACCTCTTCTGGAGGCAACATAACTGCTCGCCTCTGGGGTCAGTATTTCATTCCGGGTAACAATTCTGTTTGGGCATGCTCCATGGGAGCCACAGCCTGTGTTCATGGGGACGTTCTCATTGCTCAAAAATCCTTTTGCATACAAGTAAAATTGCTCCCCAAGATAACTTATTACCCAGGGCCGGAACTTGTTAATGTGTTAGAACCCCCAAAATTTCCACTTCATCAAAAAAGAGAAATTGTCACAGCTCTCACATTGTCTGTGTTGTTGGGCCTTGGTGCTGCTGGTGCAGCAACTGGGGTCACAGCTCTGGCTGTTGGTCATCAACAAGTAGCAGCACTCAGCTTACAAATAGATGAGGATCTTCAACGTATTGAGACCTCGATCTCTGCACTCCAGGCCTCGCTCACTTCTCTGGCTGAGGTCGCTCTGCAGAATAGAAGAGGTCTTGATCTGCTATTTTTAAACAAAGGGGGATTATGTGTAGCCTTAAAAGAAGAATGCTGTTTTTATGCTGATCACTCAGGTATTGTTAAAGATTCAATGGCTGAATTACACAAACGATTGAAGGATAGAGAAAATGAGCGACAGCAAAATCAAGCATGGTATCAAGGCATGTTCAATTTTTCTCCATGGTTAACTACCTTATTGTCTGCTGTAGCCGGTCCTCTGATATTGCTATGCCTTGCCTGTTTAATAGGTCCATGTGTTATGGGACGATTGCTAAAATTCTTAAAAGGTCGCTTACAAGCACTTGATAGTGAAATCAATAATACTCAAAAAACGGTCAGTTTTCTCACATCTGTTATTGTATCCAAAGATTCTGTTAAACAGCCTCTGCTGGAATGGTCTTCTGACCAAGAGTCAGAGAATGAAATAGATACAAATGCCTCCTATGCTCCCAAAGGAGCCTTATTGGTTATGAGTGATGAAGGATCAGAAGGTGAGTGTTCCTCCTCGTACGAACTGGTGCAACAGGGTCTCAGCAAACCGAAGGGTTTGTTGCCACCCTTTGAATCCATTTCAGAGGAAAAAGGACTTTACCTGGAGACGGCATCACAAAAATAATAAAAAAGGAGGAATTGTAGCTATTCCACCATTAAGCAGACATTGCCAAACACGGACACAAGGATATTTGCACATATCTGATGACCCTGTTTTAGCCAACCGCAAAATGTTTCAGTACGATCACGAAACAATGACTGTTGGTACTTTCCGTCCCAGGACACGTCAGCTAAGTATGATAAGTATACTTGCAAACTTACAAACTATCACATACTTTGTTCTTTGTTCTTTGTTTATGATTTCCTCCATATAAGGTAAAATTCTGCTACCTCCTTTGTGCTCCTCCGCCCGCTTGAAAGAAAATAATAAAAGAGGTTTGTGCAAAGCAATTGGGGCCGCCGCCGGGACCATTTCATCTGCCCCGGGCGCGATGTGCTCCCTCCTTTGAAGCAATCGGATGTCTGGTGTCTGTTATTGGTATTCACCCTTGCAAGGGTCCCGCTAAACTTCTTCCCTGCGGGGAATTCCATAGGCAGCGGAAGGACGCCGACGGAACAGCGGACCGGTCGCTCGGCGCGACACATATGTGCCAAATTTCAAGTTTGTAGGCTTTATGGTTCTGATGGTTTTGTGATGAGTGAGTGGTACTTGGCTTTTTTATATATAGATTTCATATTTTATAAATATAAAGTATAAGTTTAAAATATTCCATACAAATTATAACTTCATCTATCTAATTATTCATGGCTATCATTATTAGATATAAAATATCATGGGGGGAACTTTGAATTATTTTTTTAAAAAGTCAATATATTAAATCCACAAGCAAGTGTTTAATTTCTCCATCAAAAAAAAACAAACCATGGATTTTTCAAAAGATACTTACTTGTAGGGCTGAGAAAAGGAATACATTGTAAAATGACCATGTGCATACAGGTAAAATCTGAATTAACAGACTATTACATATTAAAAATATGAGAAAGTGTTGCTTCTTCCACTGATGCCACTAGAATAAAAGACCACACAAAATAAAATGATCTCTGCATTCATATCTATGCAAATGGAAACATTTCCCATAATTTGGCAATCCACTGTTCCCTAAAAAATGATTGTTTTAAAAATATGGCAGTAACTTTATCCATCAGTGCTTTGGAGATGTTGCAGAAACACATTGCTAGCCCTCAGCAATTGTAGCCATCAGCCAATCAGATTGCTCTTGGAGCCCTATATCCTGAGTCTTGTGTAGCTTGTATTTATTGGACTGTTCCATCTGAGTGAAAGCAGGGGAACACATGTTCCATATTAATCTTCATTTCAACTAAGTTGTTTTAGCTCATGTTTTATTGTGGTGCTTTGTAACAATATATCAGTAATAGAAGCCCTGGAGCAGTGCTTGCATGCAGCAGGTTGAGAATTTAAACTGCTCTTGAAACAGCGACCAATCACACAAAATGAGGCACTCCCTGGTGTACCATGTGAATTTATAATAGTAATTTATATGATGCCCTGAAGCATGATTTGTATTTGGCCTGGAATGCTGGGGTTGATTGAGGAACGGGGGTTATGTTTCATCAACATTGTCCCTATTTCACTCTATTTATATGGATGTTCAGTTAAAGCATAGCACTTACACGTCTGCAAATGTATTCCTGGAAGTATTGGTTTGCCAATCAAACATTTGTTTCCAAATATTTATCTTTGCAAGCCTGATTTCCAAAACCCTGTCCACAATTGAATCATCTCCACAGGATGGAACAATGTAAAATGTTTTTCCAGGGTACGATCAAGGTTAGAAGTGCTGTAACCATTTTTCTGAGTGTGGCTTTCAGGATGAAAATATGAAACTATAAAGAAGCTTTATGCAGCTAAAACTGATATCAAAAAATGGAGGGTTCCAAGAAAAACCCAGCCTTTGTTGATTGTGCTGTCCATTTAATGTATGAATGGCAATCTTTTTGCAAAACATGTCTGCCCAGATACAGTAGTTTGAACACAAGAAACCTGTTAAGTGGCTACTTGTCCAGTTATTGTTATGAATGTTGAACTTGGACTCTAGATAAATAATACTAATTTGGAGTCTGGAGCCTTGGACCTGAGACTCAAGAAAATTAAAAAATGATACCTATAGAAGGGCATACTATATCACACAGACATTTATTTAGCTGTTTACTTCACTGTATATGCTACTCAAATCTGGAGAATCTACACAACATACAACAAGCCAAGTATGGGATAAGATAAAAAGCAGTTACAAACATCCTAACAGCCCAAGAGTTGAGTTTGAGGAATCAGAAGCATTACAATAAATTTCCTTTAACAAACAAAATAGTAATGGGACTTTCATTCTGAGGAATACAATAATCTTTTCTATGAACAAGTTTCTGACATAGATAGGAGGATTGGATTGCTAATAGAAAGAGCCAGAGATGAACGGATTTCACACATCACCCTACACAAATACCAATTTTGACTGGATATTTTACAGTATCCTTCCCCTGCCATGCCGACCAAGCCACACCCACAGAACTGGTAGTAAAAAAAATTGAATCCTACAACTGTACCATACCCTTGGCTTTTTGTATGGGGACTGAATAAATGCTTGCTCTGGCATAGCTTATAAGTTCCTACATGTTTTGTCACAAGGCATTAATCATGAATTATGTTAAAGAAACAGATAATCTGTGGGGAGATTGGGACGTGATGAAAATAGTAAAACGAATTTGAGAAAAAGAAACAATTTTAGGAAAGGAAGAGAGAGACAGACACACAGAGAGAAAGAGATGGAAGAGTAGAACTATGTGTGCTTTACCTTATATTTTCTTTGGAGGAAAGAGGGAAAATGAAAATAATAAAGCTTATTACAAGAGGCTGCAATGATTCAGATGACTAATAGATAGTGACAGATAAAGAAAACTCTAAAACTTTGTGTGCTAATCCAGAATTTTGCAGATAAGCTCTGATACCTGCTATTTAAAACTAGTGCTTCATTTTTATTTTAAAAAATCCTTAAGAACCCTATTAAAATTAGCATTTTGCAGTATAATTTCATCTAAATTAATTAATAAATTAAGGAACTGCATAAAAAGAAGGCTTATAGAAATAGGGCTGAAGTGGCATATTTTCAGCTTGCTGGAAATAGATTGTCAACCACCACCTTAACATTTTACCTTGTAGCACTGAAGTGGGCAAATAGAGGTGTTTATTTTAATATCATAAACTATGACATCAAAATGATGAAATAGGCGAGAAAGAAAGCATTGGTTTATAGGTAGTCTTTCGGGTTCAAAGAAAATACACTGTTGTGCGGTTCATCTGTGGACATGGAGGTTGGTGTGCAGCCCCCTCTCTGGAAGGAGACAGTCTAGTACAATGGGGGTACTAGATGTCTATTATTGTAATAATTGTGGCTGTCAGTCTGTGATGCACTCAGATTTTTCTATCAGTTTTTGGCAGTCCCTGTTTTTAATGCTTGTAGCGCAGGGACCTAGCAGCTTCTAATTCCATTGGCTGATGTCACAGTGGCATAAGGTCTTCTTCACAGGGTCTTTGTAATGCTTGTATGATTGACCTTGAGATTTCTTTGTAGTCTCCATAAGTTATGAAACAGATAGAATTTAGGAATTTTATATATTTTATAAATATACTTCAATCTTCCACTACATTCTTCTTCTTCTCTACTCTGTTTGTTTCCTCTATTTGTCTCAAGTTCTTAGACATATGGCAACCTTACAAAATGATTATCATTTTGGGGTTGTTGATGTCCTGTTAATAGGCATATAAAATAGCAGCCTTAGGCAGATACTGATTGTTCTTTCATATTTGTATTAGTAGCTATAACTTTCAATGTTGTTATTTATTCAACTAGGATGCAGGAAACATATCCCACATATGATCTTATTCTTTTTTTTTTTTGGCCAACAAAGATAATTATCTTCCCAGTTTCCATAAAAAATAGAAGTTCAAACTTTTCCTTTATATGTAATATTAGAAATATGGAAATATTTGTTTAACATGTTCTTTGCTGATGTAAAGGAATTCAACCAGAAAAATACTGGTGATTCAGTTGCTGATTTGTCTCCTTATTTTGCTCTCCTGTGGATATTTGGACTCTTGGTGCTTTACAAAAGTATTTGCTGACTAGTAACTTTAGGAAAAATGTTTTTTTTAAATTCAAAACTATATTACATTTCTTTATATACAATTTATTGCATCTTTTCTCTAGAAACCTGTTTCCTATACTCATGACACCCAGAATCACCAGATACAAGATGGAGAGCAAATAAATTTAATAAATACGTAAATAAAACATGTTTGTTTCTAAGTCTATTATTAATACCAGCAACTGGAGAGTAACAAATGATTTTAGCAAGTTATAGTAAGTCACAAGTCTCTTATACTCAGGCTGCCCAAAATTAGGAGTCACAAGATTCCATAGATTTCATATGAAATCTTTGATCAAAGGCAATTTGACTATGTGTATACATTATGAGACTCCAACACAACACTGATTAAAAAAACATGAAAGGGGAACATGGGTATCCTTCACAATGTGAAAACAGAAACAAACTTTGACATTCAAATCATTGTTTTTATGTCTGAGAATCAGCAAGTTTCTAATGATTTCGTTTCTGTGCGTCACTGGAGAAAGAGAGAAAGTACAGCAATACACAACCTTGACACTACTGATAGATTTCAATATGTAAATTCTATAATGAATTAGTCACTAATGGGTAGATATATGTACATTCCATTAAAAGTTCCATCAGAGAAACACAGTAAAAGCATATGTATTACTATACCTATATATATATATATATATATATATATATATATATATATATATATATATATATATTTGAATTCTTATTTCAACTCTCCACACAAAGTCAATAGTTCCAAGAATATGATAGGGTGTATCTTAGCTCAAAATGCTTATATAATCTTAATATTATTGCATTTTTTAAAAATCATAATGTATTTGAAGCTGCATCCAGCATCTATCTTCTGAATGCCTGATTGGAAAAACAGGAAATTTAGTTTGAACAGCTCATGTAAACCTGGAAAACCTTCACCCAGTATTTTGACAGCTTCACTGGCAAAACTTGGTCATTACATTTTAGGTTAGGCCCCAATAAAAGCATGACGTTACTCTTGATTTCTAAATTGATCTTTTCCCTCTTATATGGAGTAACCTCTATATTTTGATCCTGCATTTCCTTATGCATTCTTAGAATATATCAATGGTGTATGATTGGGAGCTTACTACTATACTTTGTTTAGGAGTGTGCTTACCTGTAGAAAGAGGTAGGGAATATCATAGGAAATCTGGTAGCGAGTATCCTAGGGAACCTGCAAGAACGTCCAAGGCAACCTCACTATTTTAATTTCTGATGAACAGGGGCTCAAGGACAAGTCATGCCTCTCACAGAAGCCCCTTTTTGAACATGTAAGTCCTCCCACAAAAACCAAGTGGAAGATAGTATCCTCTGATATATTAGAATGGGTCTAATGATGCACAACAGTGTACTTTGCTGTCATGAGCATGCAAGCAAGCTTCATTTTAAACATCAGAAATCATAATAAATATTTATTTAACTATAAATTACCTAAAGCGGACCACATGTGGTATCTAATATCAGTTTATATAATAAAAGGTGTGTTTTATATTACGTAATAAGGATTGGACAAATACCTAGAGAGGTTCTTGTCAGCATGCTTCAGAAGCATTCATGGACACTTGTGGTGGCAGTGAGAATTAAAGAGAACGAGCACAATCTTGGACACATGAAAGAGCTGCTTCAGGCAGAAGACTTAGAGATTATCAAAAACCAGTTGATGGCCACCATGTTTAGTGAAATTTATTTTATGTTTGACAGGGGCTATGGATTTTTCAGAAGGTTTCAGGTTGTCTCAGGAGAAAATTATATAGCTATGAGGTATAGGAAAAGGAAATAACAATTATAATATTCATATATACCTATATATTTTAACGTGTTATTATCCTAAGAAATTGTTTACCTCTTTTCACAGATTCTCAACCCAAAGGAAGAAATTCAGTCTTTTCTAGGAAGCAAGGAAGAAGGAAACTGATGTATTCTGTATTTTCTTGTGGAGAATATATCATTTGAACAGATAGCATTAATATGAAACGTTTGCTTTGGAGAAATCTCAATCTGCCCTCATTTGTGAGAATAAAGTAGCAGTATGAAACAGGAGAGGCTGAACATAATGGGGAGAGGATTTAATCTGTCGAGGCATTGGGCCAAGGACCCAAAAAATCTGAAGAACAGTAAAGGAGATCTAAACCTAAAACAGATTTCTTTCACATCACAAAAAGCTTTAAAAGATTTGGTATGATATGGTATGAGATACTAGTTTAAGTTAAGCATCCCATGAAATATCCTACTTTTTTTTTCTTTCTGAGTATTTCTAATAGTATCCTTTACTCACCTTTTAATTTTACTGCTGAATTGCTCCTCTTGTAGACAACTATTGCTTTTCCCTATAACATAATTCAAAAAGGATTGGATGGTACAGCTTTGCTGGAGTATTATTTCATAAAATGGCCATCTTGTCATGTTTACATCTAACATTTTGCACAATTTTGAAAAAAAAACCCTCTCTCAATAATCAATTATTACTGGACTTCTAACTTTGCTCTCATAATGATAAGAAAAGTAGTTTCTACCTTGGAAGAATAAGAAAATATGAAAAGCATACCACCTGGCTATTCCTGGAATTGTACTGTGTTTTTCAAGAATCAAAATTTTGTTAAATCACCTGGGTGGACTGTCTGTTTCAGCTGGCACTATCTGAGTCCTAAATAGAAATTTTATTCTCTGAGACTCTTTTATAGGAGATGCTTCAATACAGAACCCAATCTTCCCTGCTTTTTTAAAGTTAAATCTTACTGAATTCAACAAAGTGATGTTCTCATTTGATGAAGTTTGAAGTTAATGCTTAGGTATTTGCAAGCATGCGTTATTATCCTTTCTGTGCTATCAGGCCAAGCTACTGGCAGTCTAACACGAAATATCTATGGATGCATAATCTCACAATAGCACTCCTGAAAGACTGTGCTTAATTGCCAGTAAAAATGAATCTTGTTTCAGTATCCTTGCCTGTACCTTTATGTCCTTGCCTTCATGCTTATATTTCAGTTGTGGTTGATTTTATGGAGTTACATATATGCACATTATTTTGGTCAAGGCTGCCCAATGGATTTCTTTCCAGGTGCTGTCTAGATTAGAACATAAACACACACATATTGATCACCCTGCCTACCATATAGCAAACAAAACATTGCGCTATAAAATAGCACCATCTTTCCATACTATTTTTTTGTTTGTGTATTTAGCTATTAAACAAATATAGTTGGAGGTGGAAATGGATTTGCAAATCAGGATAAAGATACACCGCTTGCTAGTCAACTGGAATAATTTCTGAACTGGACCTCCTGCAGGACTAAAAATGATGTTTAGGGGAGAGAGGCTTAGAACTAATCTTTGGAAATGATGGTAAAGTGAATTCTTTCCAGCCTCTGCTTTGACTGTTCTTTCTTGGGTTTTGATATTCTTTAATAATATAATGAGTTTGCTCTCTGAATTGGAATAAGGTCACTATTCAGATAAGATCAGTTTCAGGTACCACAAATGAGATGATCTGATCATAATTTGGAATTGCACTTCTAAATTTTCAGAGTACTATTAACTTCTTAGAAGAAGATGCTGAAAATGCTAATTTGGCAAAGGAAAGGAAAGGAAAAATCTGAATGTTTCCCCCCTCCTTAACTTGTATGTTATTATCAAAGATACCATACTCAACAACTTACTTTCCTTTTTTGCAAAGCCATTGCAGCATCTATCTTTTATCAAAGATTCAGTGAGCGATGAAATAAATGGATGATCATGATGGGATTAGAATAAATCATCCCCACTTAAACTGCTATCCATGTTGGTACTTCAACTCCCATAATCCCTGATCATCAATCAACTGACATACTACTTGTGAATTGGAAATTAAATTTATAAAATAATTAAAACTTTTATGTATTACTTAGTCTATGTGTTGAAAATAAAAGTTCTGCTATTTTGTTTATTTTATTCCTTGACTAGTTTTCAGGACTGTCCTTTTCCTAGAACAGCTTAATTAAAATTCTATTTAATACAAAGGTGAAAGAAAATAATTTAAACAAATGCAAAAAGGAACCTATTAAAAAAGTGAAATCCAACACTTAAAATAATCATAGCATTGTTTCTCTCTCCCTCTCTCTCCCTCTCTCTCCCTCCTCCCTCTCTTTCTCCTCTGTAGGTGTGTGTAAATTTGTGTTTATACATATACAAACAAACATATACTTACACAATCATATTGCCTGATTAGAATGCTCTGATCGATTAACCTTCCTAGAATATTATTTTTATTTTCTATACCTTTTTTGATATGACAGGGAATAATTTAAACCAGATCTGAGACTAGTCAGTCCTCCCTCCTCTCAAAATAGGAGTATGATTGAGTATCAGGAAAATTTAGATTGGGATCCTCAGCCTGCAGTTAAGAGCAGTGGTGGGATTCAAATAATTTAACAACTGGTTCTCTGCCGTAATGATTCCTTCCAACAACCAGTTCACAAACTGCTCAGAAACTTAACAACCGGTTCTCCCGAAGTGGTGCGAACTGGCTGAATCCCATCACTGGTTAAGAGTCTCCTTTTGCTAGCCTAGATCTGTTTTAGATCCATAGCTTTTCTTGGAATGACCCCTTCCCCAGCCAATTCTTGTAAGTCTTTATGGTGTTATTGTCCCAGTGGGCAACCTCTATGATTGCATCCAAAAAATGTATATCCCCTGCATGACATGACCCTTCTCAGTGGCCACATTCTGTTAATTTCATTGGATTGGATTTTAAAATACCACTGTTATCACTGTTGCTGTTTTTACTATTACTAATATTTCTCTTAAGAATTCAAGATAGCTTCTGACTTCTGGGGAAGCAATGGCAGACTTAAAATGATTCCCTGGTGTGTGGACCCTGTGGCCAAGCCAAAAAGAGAAATCCATATATCAAAGGTGTCAAACTCAAGGCCTGCAGGCCACATCTGACTCACGATGTGGTTGGATCCAGCCCTCAGGGCTGGCCTGGTCTACCCGCATTGCTTTGGCCTGGTCTACCCAATGCGAAGAGGAAACATCGGGCCAGCATGGATTCCACTCAGTCTACCCAATGCAAAGAAGAAACATGCCAGCAGTTTGAGAAGTGGCATCAAGCTGGCCATGCTCACCCAGCTTGCCACGTCCACCCAGTCAGGCATGCCCAGTGATGATGTCAAGATGGCCATGTCCAGCCCCCCGAGGTCAACCATAGCCCTGATGTTATGTCCCTGGACCTTGAAGAAGTTCCCACCAAGGTCCGTTCGCACTGCGGGGGCGGCTGCCCCTCCTCATTGGCTGGGTTTCCCCAGCAGCCTGCTATAAAAGCAGGCTGCTGGGTCCAGCCCTTTAGCTGTTCGCTGCGAGCCAGTCCCAGGCTGAGCAAGCACGTTCAGCCCTTGTAAATAAACCTTGTTGCACTAAGCCCTGGTTCAGCCTCTTATTTCCCCATACCTAATACTGGCGACGAGGATGGGATGGCTACCAGAGGCAAGCTGCAACGCTGAATCACTAATATGCTGATCTGCAGCCCAGAGAGAGAGAACGATCAGCCAAAATAGGGCAAGCGCTGACCGCAACCCAGAGAGAGCGATCAGCCCGAAATGAGAACGAACGCTGAATCACTATAACGCTGATCCGCAGCCCAGAGAGAGAGCGGTCAGCTAAAATAAGGGCAAACGCTGATCGCAACCCAGAGAGAAAGCGATCAGCAAACAAGCTAGCGAGAGTGAGAAGCGCTGCGAGCCGCAGCCGCTCGTGCCGTTTAGGCGCGAAATTCAAATAGCTGTCAGCTGAAGCACATTCAAATACAACACAGCGTTGTATTACGAAGTCACTAACGCCCACACAGGCGCGAATTTCAAAAGACGCTACCAACGACCGTTGCAGTCTAAACACCTTCTGATCCCCAGAGAGAGAGAAGGGAATTGCGAAATTTCACCAGAGCTGAAGTCACTTGCCTAGCACAGGCACTAAACCTCTACTGCTACCCCAGAGAGAGAGAGCACTTGCCTAGCACAGGCACCAAACCTCTACTGCTACCCAGAGAGAGAGCATTTTCCCCAACAGGTTAACCAGCAGACCTACAACATGAACGCCAATCCAGCCTTCCCAGCATTCAAGCCAGATGAGGAGAAGTGGGAATCATACAAGAATCGATTTAATCATTACATCGACGCCATCGGATTGGCTGAGGCAGGGGAACACCGAAAGAAAGCGCATTTCCTGACCTACTGTGGAGCCATCGTTTTCGATACAGCCACAGCTCTTGTGGCTCCACGTGAGTTAAAAATGTCCCTGGACAGAACTGTTAGAAATCCTTACTAACCACTATTCTCCTAGACCTTCACAGATTGCCAGACGTTTCACCTTCAGAATGAGGAAGCAGGGGGACAAAGAGAGCATCAATCAGTACATGGCTGCTCTCAGGACTGCAGCACTCCATTGTGGGTTTGGCAGCTACCTTGATGACATGCTCCTAGACCAGCTGGTCTGCAGGGTCAAGGACCCGCGCCTACAAAGACGGCTGCTCGCCAAAAAAGACCTTAACCTCGCTCAAGCCATCGAGGAAGCCCTGGCAGAGGAGCTGGCATCCCATTCAGCCACCGAGATCCAAGGTTCTGTCACCAAGCAAACAGCAGTTTCCGTCCACTCAGAAGAGGTGATCAATGAGGAAGACCCAAGTGACGAGGCCGACATTCACCGCCTCACAAACGCCAGGCGCCCTCAGGTAGGAACCAGACAGGATAACACCGGGCCATCCAAGCACATCACGTTGTGCCTTTCCTGTGGTGGACCCCACTTGAGGACCACATGCAAATTCAAAGGAGCCACTTGCAACAACTGCCATAAGAAGGGGCACATTGCAAGAGTATGCCAAGCCTCACACAACGCAGCACAAAGGGCATCTTCATTCGCACATGCCGGACCCAAAAGGCAAGTATTAAACTGCCGCACACACCTCTGCACTAATCAAACTTGCTATTCTATTAGTAAAATCTCTCTTTCCGTCTTGTTAGAAGGTAAACCTTGCAACATGGAGGTTGACACGGGGTCAGCGCTCTCCATTATTTCCTGGAACACCCTCAAGGAGCTTCAACCCAGCCTATCAAGAAGCCGACTCCAGAAGTGCCAGCTTAGCCTAAAGGACTACCAGGGGAAGACCATTCCTGTAATCGGCAGAGGCAAGTTTTTTGTTAATTTTAGAACCTTTAAAGGCCACCTACCTCTAGTGGTAGTGAGCGGCAACCTCCCTACACTTTTGGGACTTGATTGGTTTCCCCACCTCGGGTTAGGTCTAACAGGAGTCCATGCTACCTCAACCTCTGACACGGACTCCCTGTTTGCTGATTACTCAGACGTATTCAGTGATGAGTTAGGGTGTTATAATGGCACCCCTATCTCATTTTCAGTCGATCCCCAGGCAGTCCCAATTCGGTTAAAACCTCGCAGAGTTCCATTCGCCATTCGGCCTAAATTAGACCTTGAATTAGATAAATTATTAAAACAAGGGATCCTGGAGCCTACAGACTTCGCCAAATGGGAGACGCCCATCGTCACACCCCTAAAAAAAGATGGTAGCCTGAGAATTTGCTCAGACTACAAGACCACAATCAATAAATTCTTGCAAGTTAGCGCTTATCCAGTACCCGTCATTCAGCATTTATTACATACTTTTGAACCTGGCACTATCTTTGCCAAATTGGACATGTCTCAAGCATATCAACAGTTCCCTGTTGATGACCAAACAACAGAACTTCAGACCATTGTCACCCACAGGGGTGCTTTCCGGTGCAAGCGTCTCCAGTTTGGCGTAAGTGTTGCCCCAGGCATTTTTCAATCCCTCATGGAGCGGATTTTACAGGGCCTTCCTGGAGTAGTACCCTACTTCGATGACATCTTAGTCTCGGCCAGGAACAGACCCCAACTCTTCCAGAGAGTTAGAGCAGTCCTGGAGAGGTTCAGGCAGCATGGCCTCAAGTTAAAAAAGAAAAATGTGCCATTGCCACTAGACAGGTGGACTTTCTGGGTTATAAAATTGACGCCTCAGGCATTCACCCCCTGGAGTCCAAGGTTAAGGCAATACACGAGGCACCCACTCCAACCTCCAAAGCAGAACTGCAGGCCTTTTGGGGCTCTTGAACTTTTACGCGTCATTCCTGCCCCATAAAGCCTCTGTGGCAGAACCCCTCCACAGACTTCTGGATAAAAAACGGTTTGGCACTGGGGACACAAAGAAGACTCCGCTTTCCGCAGTCAAGTCGCTACTCACATCAGAGGCAGTGCTTATCCAGTTTGACCCCAACCTCCCATTAGTACTGGCAGCAGACGCATCTCCTTTCGGCATTGGGGCAGTTTTAAGTCACAGACTGCCCAACGGCTCCGAGGCCCCTATCGCTTTTTTTCCAGGACACTCTCTGCAACAGAGCGCAATTACAGTCAAATTGATAAAGAAGCCTTGGCAGCTGTTACAGCGGTGAAGAAATTTCACGAATTTCTCTTTGGCCACTTTTTCGAGCTAGTCACCGACCACAAACCGCTTTTAGGGTTACTAGCAGGTGACAAGCAGACCCCTCAAATTCTGTCCCCCAGAATGACCAGATGGACTCTTTTCCTAGCAGCATACTCGTATAGACTTGTGCACCGCCCTGGTAAAACATTGTCCCACGCAGACGCTCTTAGCTGCTGCCCCCTGCCTGACCCAGCTGAAGACCCTGCCCCGGTCAACGCCATTTTTGAAGTCACCCAACTGGACCTCCCAATCACTGCCCTTGATATTGCCAGTAAATCCAAAACGGACAAAACGATCGCCCAGGTACTGGACTGGGTGAGGAGGGGGTGGCCGGGCAGTGACATTGAAGCTAAATTCACGCCATTTAAGACCCGCTTACAGGAACTGTCGAGCTTACAGGGCTGCCTGCTATGGGGCACTCGAGTGGTCATCCCGACATCTCTGCGTGCCCGAGTGCTGGAGGCGTTGCACGAAGGCCACCCTGGCATCGTCAGAATGAAGGCGTTGGCGCGAAGCTACATTTGGTGGCCCGGCCTTGACGAGGACATCAACAAATGGGTAAGCTCCTGCCATCCCTGCCAGGTTTCCCGTCCATCCTCTCAATTGCCACCCCCACCAAGTGGGAAAGTGCCAACGCACCCTGGTCCAGGATTCACATCGACCTCGCGGGCCCATTGCATGGCAAAATGTTCCTCGTGGTCGTGAGACTCTTACTCAAAGTGGATTGATGTGGCACAACTATCCACGACCACGTCTAAAGCAGTCATCAAGGCATTGACTCGCCTGTTAGTAACGCACGGTCTACCAGACTCCATTGTTTCCGACAATGGTCCCCAATTCGCGTCAACCGAATTCAGTCGTTTCGGCCAACCTGGGCATTCGTCACATCTTCACGGCCCCCTTTCATCCTGCCAGTAATGGGCTAGCAGAGAGAGCTGTTAGGACCACTAAAGAAGCCCTGGCCAGGTTCAACAAGGATGACTGGCACCACAAACTATCCTGTTTCCTGTTAAGCCAGCATTCAACCCCTTGCACAGTAACCAACAAGTCCCCGGCCGAGCTTCTGATGGGCAGACGCCTGCGAACTGTATTGGACAGGCTCCACCCACATTACTGCCCTGACTCTCCTCTCGCTTCCACATCGGGAGTAGGCATTTTGTCTTGCAGGAACCCGTGTTCGCGAGAAACTTCGCTGGCGACCCATTGTGGATCCCAGGAGAAATCGTAGCCATCACAGGACCCAGATCATACCGGGTTAAGCTGGAAGATGGCCGGGTCTGGAGACGACATCTGGACCAGCTTCGGAGATGCCAGGGCACCCTTGTCAGCCGCGACTCGGGGGCACAGACCGGTGAGAGTCCGCTGCAACTTCCACACAGCGACATCGACTCCGATGACCTGCTAACGTCTCCAGCCGGACCAGAGAATCCAAATGATGACTGCGGCGACCTAGCGTCCAACCCATCCGAGCCAGACGGCGTGAGGACACTCCCAGCGTCCAGCCCTACTGACCCCGGACCTACTCCGACCGAGGGTGGTACTCGGGACTCATCATCGAGCCAACAGTCACCAACGGACTCTGATCCACTGAACAGCACACCAGAGTTGCGCCGCTCTGGGCGTCAGCACAAGCCTCCCGTATACCTCAAGGACTATGCGTGTTCGCATCTGGGGGGAAGGGGTGTTATGTCCCTGGACCTTGAAGAAGTTCCCACCAAGGTCCGTTCGCACTGCGGGGGCGGCTGCCCCTCCTCATTGGCTGGGTTTCCCCAGCAGCCTGCTATAAAAGCAGGCTGCTGGGTCCAGCCCTTTAGCTGTTCGCTGCGAGCCAGTCCCAGGCTGAGCAAGCACGTTCAGCCCTTGTAAATAAACCTTGTTGCACTAAGCCCTGGTTCAGCCTCTTATTTCCCCATACCTAATACCTGATGTGGCCCTCATTGAAATTGAGTTTGACACCCCTGAAATATATAGATCAGCTCCTTTAAATCCATCCAGAGCAAGGAGGGAGCCAGGATTGCCCACAAGTGGTCCATACAGAGGGTCCCCATGAGGAGACTGTAAAATGGTGTTACCTGGGAGGTTTAGAGCTCTGGGAGCCAGGAAAAAGTCATCGTACCTAAACTGCAGCTCTAAACCTTCAAAGATACTCTGGGTTTGCATACTTTACCTCTTAATCATCTAAGAGAATTCTGACTTTTGGGAATATTCAGAAAGATAAGTTTAATTGTACTGGGCATTTCCTTCCATCCTTGATGAACATTAATTTTTGAAACAAATAGCAAAAGGGTGACAAGAATGTTGATTATGAAAAGTTATGAATGGATTAAGAGATCAATGGGAATTGAAAAAATATTTTCTGTGAGTTGTTTAAAATTTTACAAAAATTTACATGAAACTGTTGAAACTAAATGTAAAAAAACCCTCCCATAGAAAATTATTGATTAGAAAAAATGCACATGATAAGAGGTCAATCAGTAGGAACCCAAGAGAACTAAAGATTACAATGAAAGGAAAAGAGACCCATTAATGCAATGGAGCAAGGTTATTTGATTGGGAAAGGATTTAAAAATATTTGGGAACAAGGCACTAAGAAATTACTGTCCAAATTGTTTGCCACTATAAAAATGGATTTAAAAGAGGCTACAGAAGAGGAACAGATTTTACTTGATGAAATATCGACAGGCTGATTTGAATGTGAATCTGAATGTGGATTTTAAAATGCCAGACCACAACTATGATATGAAAAATGATGCCACACAGTTTTTACAAAGGAAACTGGCTGTGCTCTTAATAATTATTTTTTTTTATTTTTTTTAAATTTTATTTTATTTGTCAATTGTTTACAAGATAATAAGTATAAGTGTATACATAGTTATGAATACATGAAATGGGTACATATAAGAAAAATAAAAGAAAAATAAAAGAAACAATAGGACAGGGACGGTAGGCACGTTGGTGCGCTTATGCACGCCCCCTACAGACCTCTTAGGAAAGGGGTGAGGTCAATAGTAGACAGCCTAAGGTTAAAGTTTTTGGGGTTTGGGGAAGAAACTACAGAGTCGGGTGAGAGTATTCCAGACATTGACCACTCTGTTGCTGAAGTCGTATTTCCTGCAATCAAGCTTGGTGCGGTTAACCTTGAGTTTGTATCTGTTGTGTGCTCTTGTGTTGTTATGGTTGAAGCTGAAGTATTCATTGACAGGTAGGACATTGCAATGTATGATTTTATATACCATGCTTAAATCAGACCGAAGACGGCGTAATTCAAGGTTTTCTAGTTCTAGAATTTCAAGTCTGGTGGCATAAGGTATTCTGCAATGAGTAGAGGAGTGGAGAACTCTTCTTGTGAAATATTTCTGGACTTTCTCAATTGTGCTAATATCAGATACGTAATGTGGGTTCCAGACTGATGAGCTGTATTCGAGTATTGGTCTAGCAAATGTTTTGTATGCTCTAGTTAGTAGTGTGATATTACCAGAGAAAAAGCTACGTAAGATTAGGTTAACAACTCTTAATGCCTTTTTGGCTATGTAGTTGCAGTGGGCTCTAGCACTTAGATCATTAGAGGTGAGTATTCCAAGATCCTTTACAGAGCTTGGATCATCAACAAGATCTTGACTATTCAGCTTGTATTTTATTTTCGGATTTTTTTTTGCCAATATGTAAGACAGAGCATTTATTTGTTGAGATTTGAAGTTGCCATTTGTTTGACCATTCTGATACACAGTCAAGATCTTTTTGAAGGGTAGCAGTATTGTCTGTGGTATTGAACAGCTTTACATCATCAGTGAAAAGAACGCAGTTGCTCTTAATATGATCACAGAGGTCATTTATGTAGAGTATGAAGAGAGTTGGTCCTAGAACACTGCCTTGGGGGACACCACTATTGACAGGTACAGAATTTGATAGGACGCTCCCAATTTTGACCATTTGTTGTCTGTTTGACAGGAATGCTTCTATCCAGTTATGCAGTTGTCCAGAGATACCATAGGATTTTATTTTTAGGAGTAGTTTGTCATGTACCACTGAATCAAAGGCTTTACAGAAGTCTGTGTAGCTTGCATCTATTGTTTTGCCCTGATCAAGTTGTGTAGTCCATATGTTTTTGCAGTGTAAGAGTTGCAGATTACAGGATAGTTTTTTTCTGAAACCATATTGTTTATTGGAGAGTAGGTTGTTTGTCTCTAAGTGGAGGATGATGGATTGGTTAATAATTGATTCCATGACTTTACAGGTGATGCAGCTTAAGGAGATTGGTCTGTAATTTTCAACTAGGCAAGGGTCTCCCTTTTTGAAGATGGGGATGACTGTGGCTTGTGACCATAGGTTAGGCAAGGAACTGGTCCTGAAAGATTTTTCAAAGATTATGCTTAGAGGTTTGGCTATGGCAGTGGATAGCTTTTTTAAGAAATAGGCACATATTCCATCCGGTCCAATAGATAGAGATGGTTTTAGATTGCGTAGTGCTTTTTCAACATTGTCTTCTGTAAAATCGATATGTATTAGATCATTGTAGTTATCTGTGGTTCGGCTAGGAAATACTGGGCATGATCCATTGCTGTTTACAAGTACTGAGCCAAAAAATGTGTTAAAGATGTTGGCTTTAATGGTGTCGTCATTGCAGTCTTTACCATTAGGTCCTATCAGGGGTGGGATGGACCTTGAATCTTTTAGTTTGTTGTTTACAAAATTGTAAAAAGCGCTGGTGGAATTGGTGCTTAGAAGGTTTTCCTCTTGTTTAATGTGATAATTGGTGCATTCGGTCTTTATTTGGTGGCATAAATTTTTGTATCGGCTTTTGAAATTGGCAACGTGACCAGATTTGTTTTTCCGCCAGAGTGATCTCTTTTTGGATTGAAGTTTCCTTATTGTTATGGGCAATCTGTTTTTTTGTTTTTTTTGGGAGTTGTTGTTGGTACATATAGTTTGATGACTCTTTTGACTTCAAGTAAAAATATGTTGTAATGGTCTTCAACAGTATTCCATCCAGTGAATAGAGATTGCCAATCAAGGGATGAGAGATCGTTGTATATAAGATCATAGTTGCCTTTTTTGAAATTATAATTGGGGATCACATCATTGTGGTGGTTTTTGTGTGGACGTATGTTGAGACAAAAGTCAATCATATTGTGGTCACTGCTGGAAAAGGGTTCTTTAGTTTGTATTCCGTAAATTAAATTCAAACTATTGCAGAAGATGAGATCGAGGCAGTTGTTTAGTCTAGTGTTGTTGGTTAGTAGTTGTTCCAGTCCCAGATTTGTAACAGCATTGTAAAAGGTTGCATGTATGGTTTCAGTTGTACATTCATTTAGGGTCCAGTCAATATGAGGCAGATTGAAATCACCAAGAAAGATAAAGGGTATGGGCAGGATGCTGCCCATGTTAGTAGTGTATTTAGCTTGTTTACATGTTCGATGTCATAATCAGGTGCTCTGTAACATAGTAAGAATCGAATTGTGATATTTAAGGATAGTTCACAGATAATGGTCTCAGGAAGAGCAAGCTCCTGGGTAACTTGGATATTTTTTAGATGTAAGGACTTTTTATAGAAGATAGCAACACCACCTCCTCTACGAATTTCACGATCTGATCGGTAAACATGATAGTCTCTTACTGTGGTAATGGAGTCAGGGAGAGATGCGTTGAGCCATGTTTCACAGACAAATATAATGTCGAATTTAGCCATATTTAGTAGGACGAAAAATTCAGGTATTTTATTTACAAGGCTTCTTGCATTGAGTAGCTTGCATTTAAGGCCAGCAGTAGTTGGAATTGAGGTAGTTAGGGGCATGCGTGCCTAGTCTTGGGTGATGGTGGATTGGTTGAGGTAGGGTTGTGGTTGAAGGTTTGAGCTGAGTTGCGGGATGTGTGACTTACTTTTGATACAGTCAGCATGGTAGTCAATGTACAGGTCCTTCTCTCCATTGTCTAGACGTTTTTTGAGTTCAGTGCGGAGTACACGGGAGTGGGCACGTTGCTGTATGGTTAGGTCAGGGCGACAACGGAGGTTCTTAAGGTTGGTGTTAGTTTTGGCGAGTAAATTTATAGTGTAAATGAATTTGCGTTTGCTTGATTCATTTTTGCAAATGACCCTGCATAAGCATGGGGTCACAGAGCCGTCTCTGTTTTTGAGCTCTCGGCCAATGCGGGAAATGTCAAGTATTTCATCAGGGGAGATGGTTGATGCTTGATAATCACTGATGATGTTTCGGACAGTTGTGATGTCATCATTATCATTGATGCCCTCTAGACCAAATAAGATGGCGTTTGGAAGTTTCCGTTCACGCTCAACAGCTTCTCTGATGAGGATTGGGATATCAATATTTGTCTGGGTTATGTTTTTTGTGGATTGGGTTGTGGATTGGGTTGTGGTTGTTGAGTAGAGATGTGGTTTGTAGCTATTGGATGTTCAGGTTTTTGCGTTGTGTCTTTTTTTTCGAGGTTGGATAATCTTTCTTTTAAGGCGTCCAGGGATGCTACTATGGTGTCAAGGGATGTTAATCGTGTTTCAATGGTATCGACTCTTTCCAACAGATCCAGTTTGGGTCTGCATGATTTGCAGAGAAATGGAAACTCATTGGATGATTCTAGGTATTGAATCATTTGCTTGGGTAATCCCAAGCAGTCATGATGAGCGTATTTGTTACACAGAGAACATTTGATGGAGTTTTCATTATCCTTTAGAGTTTTGAAGCATTTAAGGCATGTGCAGGAGTCTTGTGGTTCATTGTTGGGGATTAATTTCTCTTCAGGTTGTGGTTTGGCATTGGATTTTTTTCTTGGCATGGTAGGTTTGTTAAGATAGTACGTTGATTGAATTAATTAATGGAACAATTTTGGGTAATCAATATAGCCAATATCACACCAATCAATCAATTGCAGTAATCTCTCTAGTCAGATAATTTCCTAAGCAACAATCAACCTAATCAATTAATTACACTAACTACTAATCAATTAATTACACTAATCATTAGTCACACTGTTCAATTAAATTCACTAAATCACTGATTTTACTAATCAATTAAATTACATGAATCTTGATCTTTTAAACTAGTCAGTAATCACACTCTTTGCATTAAACACTCTAATCACACTAATCAATTAATACAATAAATCAATTAAACCATTAATAAAATATTTTATAGATTAATGTTTAAATTATTAATTAATAATTAATCTGTAAACCGAACAGGACTATTCTACTTTAATTCTTCTGTAAGGTTACATTAACAGAGTCTCAGAAGTTTTGAAAGTACAAACTTCATGCCATCATTTTTAACAGCTTGAACTATTATGGTGGGTCCTTCCTAAGTTTTTTTCCTCTGACCATTAAGGCACTGAGGAGTCCTGCCTCTCTTGTCTGATTATTTCCTAGGCAGCAGCTCTTCCTTTCATTTCCCAAGATCAATCACACATTCTATTACAAAAATAATAAATCAGAAGAGCGACTTGAACAGCTTTCTTATCTTGGATTTACAAAAGAGACATGTTAAACTAGTGAAAGAATTTCTGGGAGGAGACAAAGAGAAAATAATAAGAAGTGAACTTGGAGGACATTATTTGAAGGGATTAAATATCCAGCTTTTTAAAAAGAAATGGAAGGAATTTAAAGTGGATTTATTTTATCAAGGTTAAAATATATATGTTGTTTCTAGCTGTTAATTAACTTGTTAACTTTGAGACTTTAAAGATTTGTTTATATATAACAGATAAGATATGAGAACAGATTTCTTTTGCTACATTTTTTGGAAAAAGTGATAAGTTACTATTTAGAAGTAAAGGAAAGAAATTGATCAAGGTGCACACACACACACACACACACACACAAACACACACACACACACACACACACGGTATTCAGCTTTGTTCGGGTATTTTCCCATGCCATTATAGTTGTGCTTTTAAAGTTGTAGCAATGTTTCGGCAGAATCTCATCTGCCATCATCAGGCTTCTGTATTGTGTTCGTCTGTGAGTCAGACTTTCACAGCCGTTTCAGTTTTAAATTTGGGGCTAGCCTACTGCTGTGCCAGAATGGTTTTTTTTCTTTATCCTGATTGGTTGGGAGTCTTGGTCTGTGTTTATTGGTCTTGGAGTTTGCTGTGTTTTGCTTGATTGATGTTTCTAATATCTTCTGTCTGTTTTGTGGCTTTTTTTTTGTCTTGATTGGCTGGAAACATTGTGTTCCTGTATTGGAGGCTTTTGGTGCAGCTTGGCTCTGAGTAAATGGATGGCTGTCATTTATTAGGAAGCTAGGTTTCATCTAGGTGTCTGGTTGGGGTGTGTTTGAGCTGGAGGTATCAGGGGGGATCTGTTTGTGCCCAGGTGTTTGCCTGGCTTGTGGTTTGGAGATTTTTTTTGTTTGTGAGTGCAGGCTTCCAAATAATTGACAGTCTGGTGGAATCATCTCTTCTATTAATGCTTTCAGGTCTTTTTTCAATTTCTATGGCTTCTCTGATAATTCTGCGGCTGGGGTTTTCTATAGTGGCTAGGGTTTTGGTGTCATTGAAGTCGATGCTATGACCTGTTGCTTTCATGTGTTGGACTAGTGAGTTTTTTTACTGCATTTTTGTGTTCATCTAGGCGGGTACTTATTCTTCTATCGGTCTGTCCAATATATGTGGCAGGGCATGATGCACAGGGGACTTCATATATGCCTTGGTTTTCTAGGTCAATTTTATCTTTGGGGTTTCTTAGGATGGCTGCTATTTTTCTGTCTGTTTTGAAGGCAGTCTTGATGTCATGCTTGTGTAGTATCTTACTGATTTTGTCTGTAGCATCTCTTATGTAGGGCAGGATAGCTGTTCCATAGGTCTGTTCATCTTCTAGGTCTCCATTATGTCTCAGTGTGTTTTTGTGGATCAAGCTGGTGATTTTGCTTTTGTGGAAGCCGTTGGCTGTCAATACTTTAGTCAGGGTGCATAGTTCAGTCTTTATGTGTGTCTTGTCTGCCAGGTGTTTGGTTCTGGCAATTAGTGTTTTGGCCATGGAGTTTATCTGTGCTGGGTGGTGGTGGGATTGGGCATTGAGGTGGCAGTTGGTGTGTGTTTTCTTCTGGTATATGGTGTGCCCTAGTGTGCCATCTGTTTTTTGTAGATTAGTACATCTAGGAATGGTAGTTGTTTGTTTGTTTCCATTTCCATGGTGAACTTGTTTTTGGGGTGTGTGCTGTTTAGGTGTGTTAGGAAAACATATATATATTTGTATGTATGTATGTATGTATGTATGTATGTATGTATGTATCTTTGTATATGTGTTATTTCTGGTACCACTTAGTGAACTTTTTCTGATTGGGACTGAATTATAGGATTTTATAATTTGCCTATTGGTAAAATAGGAGATATGCAAAGAAGGAATATTTTATTGAAATATCACAATTGAAAGTTTTTTGTGAACTAAAGTTTGTAATTGTCTGAGGGAGGGGAGAGTGGTGTGCATCTGTGTGTGTACATACATACATGCATACATACATACATAGTTTTTCTTAACACTTTTCATTTTAAAATGTTTATATTCTTATAATATTGTATTGGTTTTTATCCTTGTATTTGAACATTTTAATAAAAATTATTGTCAATAAACACTTTAATAACACTTTTCATTTTAAAATGTTTATATTCTTATAATATTGTATTGGTTTTTATCCTTGTATTTGAACATTTTAATAAAAATTATTATCAATAAAAGGATTCAGAGTGGCATGTTGGATAGACTTAACTAAGTCAGAACGAATGGCCCCAAACTTGGGCCATTCCCAGTCTTGATCTACATTTTGCTCACTGTACTGCTCTAGCAAGTCATGACAATTGATTTGTTATATAATTTCTCAACCTTTCTTCCAGAGGCTGTTTTCTAGGAACAGTTATAAGGTATTTATTTGTCTTTACGAAATTTTGATTTTTGTGTGGCACGTTAGTGATGATGAACTCCTTTTTGAGCGTACAGGTCACAAAGTTTATGTCACTTGTGTTGGTGTTAGGTATGACTCCACTTTCGTGGCCATGGGTGACATGGGTGGATTCATTAAAGTCTGGAGAGTTGATGCCAAAGAAGAAATTTGGTCTTTTGAAGTGGGTGACTTTGAGTGGACAGAATGGCATCCCCAGTCCCCTGTCCTTCTGGCTGGCACAGCTGATGGCAACTGCTGGATGTGGAAGATCCCTAGTGGAGAATGCAAAACCTTTCAAGGGCCAAATTGTCCAGCTACATGTGGCTGTGTCCTTTCTGATGGGAGAAGGGCTGTTGTCGGCTATGAAGATGGAACAGTGTGCATCTGGGACTTGAAGCAGGGCAACTCACTACATGTTCTGAAAGGTAATGAGGGGCACCAGGGCCCTTTAACATGTGTGGCAAGCCAGAAGGATGACAGTCTAATCCTGACAGGTTCTGTGACTGCCATGCCAAGCTGATAAATTCTGCAACTGGAAAGGTGGTGTCCGTGTTCAAGGCAGAGAGCAAGCCTGCAGCTAAGGAGGAGACAGAATCCAACTCAGTGGAGTCCCTGGGCTTCTGAAATGTGATGTCACTGGCAGCTATTGCCTATTTGGATGGGACCTTGGCTCTTTATGACCTTGCCATGTAGACTCTGAGACATAAGTGCCAGCATGAGTCAGGTATTGTGCGGCTCCTTTGGGAAGAAAGTTCACCTGTGGTCTACACTTGCAGACTGGATGGGGCTGTGAGGCTCTGGGATGCACACTTGGGAAAGCTCATTAGCGAGTACAGGGGCCACTCAGCTGAAATTTTAGACTTCACTTTGAACAAGAAAACATCTGCTTTGAATGCAGATAGTCCAAATTCAGGCCATAGCACAAAAACTCCCAAACAGTAACAAAACCATTGTGAAATACATTAATGCTCTGACTGAGGATAAATCATTTTCTTGAGTTGCTGTTACTAAAACATGGCAGGAATTTAACTGATAATTTGTCAGAAAGAAATAATAAATACTTACCTAGGATCAGCCAAGCAGGAAGCCCTGATCAGCATTCTCCAAAGATGGATCAAGTATGTCATAAAAGCCAAAAGCTTATTCAAGGAGGCAGTAAATGATTAGTTTATCTGGGCTGGTTTGTTTGGAACTCTATATTTATGTGATTATTAACTTCACTTGTTACGTTTCCATTTTTGGTATATTTCCCTATCCCCAATAAATTCATTTTGATGTCTTAAAAAAGATATTGATTTTTTTTTCTATACATGAATGTGAATGTGGAGGTAGCTGAAAATAATGTGGGAATCAAATTTTAGAATTCGAAGTTTTCATTTAAAAATTAGTCTGGAATAAAAAGCAATTTTATACTTTTCAGCACAGCAAAAAAGAAAGAAAGATTGTGAACATGATGGTAACACTTCTGGGAAAGTTATCATCAGAGATCTTCAAATCATTATGTCTTCAAGTCAAGATTATACATTATGTCTTTAAGTCATGATCTTATTCATTTTATTTCAAATATATCTATTTAGCAATAGAAATAGTTTGGTCAGTGACAGAAGGACTCAGAAAATAGGAAAAGACTTTTCCAGGATAATATGTCAAGAATTGGCTCATTAAAGCAGAAATCCTATTCAAAGCAGTGAGTTAAATCATTGTGGCTGATGGTAAAATTAGTTAAAAGGAAGACTTTGTAATAGAAAATAGTTGATTTTGTAACTGTTTCTACTTTACAGGACAGCAGAAGCTCAGAACAAAATCACATTGAGGATCAGGGAATAATCAGTAAGGGACATAATGAAGAAGTAATCAGTATGGGATGTAATGAGAAAGAATTGGGACAGACAAGGTGTTCTGTCTCATTGTTAAAAGCACAATTTCCCCCCAAGCAATGTAGCTTATTTTATTTGTTTGTTTTATTATGTTATTTTCTGAGATGACACCTAACTCTAAATTGATTCTGGGTAGCTCATAGTATAAAAACTTCTGTGTCCAATCTTTGTTGCAACATCTTACTAGATCAGGGGTGTCAAACTCATGGCCCACAGGCCAGATGCATCACATTCTGGCCACACCCACCCCTGATTTAGCGAAGGGAAAAATGGTGATACATCACATGACGACGACGTGATGCTGCGAGTTTGACACCCTTGTACTAGATGAATAGCAATAGCACTTAGACTTATATATCACTCCATAGCGCTTTTACAGCAGTCTCTAAGCAGCTTATAGAGTCAGCCTAGTTTGGGAAGGCCGGAAATGGGCCTATTTTTGGCTTCCGGAGAGCCTCCAGAGCCTGGAAGGCTGTTTTCACCCTCCTGGAGGCTCAAGGAAAGCTTCTGGAGTCCGGGGAGGGCAAAAATGTCTACCCGCCATGGTGCAGGAGGCTAAATAGGCCACGCCCACCATGGCCATACCCACCCAGCAACCAGGCAGAGAATCCATTGCTAAACTTTTTGAAGCCCACCCCTGTGGGTATTCCATAATCTGGAAAAAATGTAAATCTGTATTTTCTTTGTGCACGCTTTCCTTAATCTGGCAAGATCCCAATATGCTGAAATTACCAGAACTATCAGTTGCTGCCTAGAAATTCTGGCAGTTGTAATATTCCTGATTGTGAAAGATTATGACTAGGTTGGACTAGTGATTTTCTGGTATTTCTCTTTAGAGTCTGCTCATTGTGATGGCATTTCAATTTTTATAATAAATCTTTCCAAATCCAAATAAGACTTTGAGAGCAAAGAAATCATTTCTAGCTAAGATTTTGAAAAGGGGCGTTGGTTCTTACCTGATACGCTTCTTTTCATGGGGCTGCGGAGAGCGTCCAGATTGGGGAGGTGCTTCAGGCTCGGCTCCTACAGGCTGAGCTTGAAATTGAGGAACGCCTCTTGCCATCACGTGGTCCTCCGGCGTCCCAGTTTTGCGAAGACGAGAAGGCAGGCCCTGTACTCATGCTAACTAAAGAACGTTAATGTGCTTGGCTGAACGATGAGGTTCCCCACCAGACGGCTTAATGGGTGGGGCTGGACGCTCTCCGCAGCCCCATGAAAAGAAGCGTATCAGGTAAGAACCAACGCCCTTTTCCATGGAGCTGCTACGAGCGTCCAGATTGGGACATACCAAAGCTTGGCTAGTCCTCCGGGTGGGTTCCCGTCTGGGGTGGAACCTCCTCTGGAACTTCGATAACACGCTGAAGGACACGCCTGCCAAAGGAAGCCTCAGCGGATGCAAATATATCAATCTTATAGTGCTTGATGAAGGGAGAGGGGGATGTCCAGGTGGCAGCCCTACAGATGTCAAGTATCGAGGCTTGCGTGGCCCATGCGGCAGAAGTAGCCGCACTTCTGGTGGAGTGGGCGGTGATGCCCACTGGAGCGGAAAGTGACTGAGCCTGGTAGGATTTGGCGATAGCGGCCCTAATCCAGCGGCCCACAGTTGAGGGCGTCACCTTGCGACCGAGAGAAGCAGGATGGAAAGACACAAATAAGGCCTCTGACTTGCGAAAGGGCTGGGTGCGTGTGATATACATCCTCAAGGCGCGTCTTACATCAAGGAAGTGCCACTGCCTCTCTTTCTCGTGAGAAGGATTGGGGCAGAAATCAGGAAGTATGAGCTCCTGATTTCTGTGAAATGCCGAGTTCACTTTAGGGAGGAAGGTGGGGTCGGGACGGAGGATGACTCTGTCAGAGTGAAAAGTACAAAGATCCTGTCTAATAGAGAGGGCCGCCAACTCCGAGATCCGACGGGCGGATGTGATGGCCACGAGAAAGACGGTCTTGAAGGTGAGGAGCTGTAAGGGAATCTCCCTTATGGGTTCAAAGGGGGACTTGGTGAGGGCGACCAGAACCTTGTTGAGGTCCCAGGTCGGAAAACGGTGTATGGTTGGGGGGCGGAGGTTGGCAGCTCCCCTAAGAAAGGTCTTGACAAGGGGGTGGTGGGAGATGGAACCCCCAGTGTCTGAGGGGACAACGGTTGCGAGGGCAGCAACCTGGCGTCTTAGGGTATTGGTAGAAAGACCCTTGTCGAGACCCACCTGGAGGAAGTCAAGGATTTGGGGTATGGAAGGAGAAAGAGGATTAATTCGACGCCTGAGGGCCCAAGAACGAAAAGCAGCCCATGTGGCATTGTATATGCGGTTGGTCGAGGATCGTCTGGCTGCCAGGATGGTGTGTATAGCCTGGTTAGAAATTCCCTGAGCCCTTAGATGGCTCCGCTCAACCTCCAAACGGCTAACTGGAGCCATTGGGGTTTGGGATGAAGTAGGGGGCCCTGAGACAGGGAGATCCTGTCTGGGGGGATCCTCCAGGGAGGGGCCACCGAGAGGTTGCGGAGGTCCGCAAACCAAGGGCGTCTGGGCCAAAAGGGAGCTACTAGGAGGATCTCTGCCTGCTCCAGGATCAACTTGTGGATCACCCTGGGGATGATGGATAGGGGGGGAAAGGCATAAAGGAGCCCTGGGGGCCAAGGGCAGCGGAGGGCATTGTGGTTCTCTGCCCCGGGAGAGGGGTACCTTGAAATGAACCTCGGAAGTTGAGCGTTCAGAGGGGAAGCGAAGAGATCCACCAAGGGGGCCCGAAGATGGAGGCTGCTTCCTGAACAGAGAAGGGTGGAGGCGCCATTCCGCTTGGTCTAGGGTGGCTCTGCTGAGCCAGTCCGCTTGAATGTTTAGGACCCCGGATATGTGATCTGCCCTGATGGAGGCCAGGTTTGATTCCGCCCACCTGCAAAGGCGCCGGCTTCTCTCATGAGGCTTGCTGACTGAGTGCCCCCTGCCTGTTGATGTGGGCCTTTGCGGTGATGTTGTCCGTGAGGACCAGGATATGACGACCGCGTACCTGGGGTAGGAAGCTGCGGCGCCAGGAGGACAGCGTGAAGCTCCAGCCAGTTTATGGAGCAGAATTGCTCTGTTGGTGACCATTTGCCCTGTGACGATATGGAGAGGACGTGAGCTCCCCAACCGAGTAGGCTCGCGTCCGTGGTGACGGATAGCCTGTCGGGCTCTTTGAAGTAATGACCTTTGTTTATGGCCGGCCTGGTCCACCAAAGGAGGGACGTAAGAACTCTCGGAGGAACTCTGACCCGAAGTCGGGAGTTGCTCCTTCCGGAACGTTGATACGGCAGCAGGAACCATTGTAGAGACCTGGAATGGAAACGGGCCCAGGGAATGATAGATATGCATGAAATAAGCTTCCCCAGCAACTTAGACAGTTCTAAGAGAGAAACTGTTCTTGCCCTCCTGACCTCCTTAATTGACTGTTGGATGCTAAGCCACCTGTCTGGGGACAGGAAAACTAGTTCCCGGTTGGAGTCAATCACTGCCCCCAGGTGAGTAAGTTGGGTAGAGGGGGAAAGGTGACTTTTCCTCCAGTTGATAATGAACCCATGGTTTTGCAGGGTATTAAGGGTGAGTTTGGTATCTCTTAGGGCGAGAGCTCTAGAGGATGAGAGGATGAGGATATCGTCCAGATAACAGTGAAGTTGGATGGGGAAGGAACGCAGGTGGGCGGCAAGGGCCGCCAAAACCTTCGTGAACACCCTGGGAGCGGAGGACAGACCAAAGGGAAGCGCGACGTACTGGAAATGTTGTCTATTATAGGCAAAACGTAGAAACCTGTGGTGGGAGGGACGAATAGCAATGTGCAAGTATGCCTCGGAAAGGTCAATTGAGGATAGCCAGTCCCCTCGACGGGTTCCCATAAGTATCGACTGCAAAGTGTGCATCTTAAATTTGCGGGGGGCAATGTAGCGATTTAGTCTTTTAAGGTCTAGGATCGCCCTCCAACCCCCCGAGCTCTTGGGCACTACAAACAGGTGGGAGTAGAAGCCTCGCCCCCGTTCAGAGGAGGGAACGGGCTGGATGGCCCTTATATCTAGGAGGTGGTGAATGGCGGCCTCCATGAGGGCCCGTTTTGCAGGGTTCCTGGAAGGGGGGGAAGACATAAAGAATTCGGGGGAGGAGTGGAACTCGAGTGCCAGTCCGAGACGAATCGTATCTCTGACCCATGCGTCAGTAGTGATGGCCTCCCATTGGTGAGCAAAATGCTTGAGGCGGCCGCCTATGGGAAGGTTTGCCCTAGCGAGATCGACGGAAAGGTCGGTTTCCGGATCCCCGGAAAGGCCTCTTGAAGGAACCTCGTCTGGACCTGTCAGACGAGTCTGACCGGACCTGCGGAGGAGGGGGTTCTGTAGGGAGGTTGGGAGAATCTGGAGGGACGAAAGGAGCCTCGACGAGGGGAGGGGAGGGGCCTCTGGGGTCGGGCCTCCGAAAAAGAGAGGGGAGGTACGTGCGTTTGTTCCGAGTCTCGGCCAGAAAGGGATCGAGGGCCGGTCCAAAAGTTTCCCCCAGAGATGGGGGCTGAGGCCAGCTTGGCCTTGTTTTTGACATCCGCTTGCCAGTGGCGGAGCCAGAGCAAGCGGCGGGCAGTGACTTGGGAGGAAATGGCCTTGGTGGAGAACTTGGCGGCTTGAAAGGTGGCATCCGCCGAGAATTCAGCCGCGGCCATAAGTTTGGCGATGTCCTGTTGGGCTCTGAGGTTGGCCGCAGGGACATGTTGTTTGAGTTGTTGGAGCCATTTAATCGAGGACCTAATGAAGAAAGAAGCAGCAGTGGATGCCCTGACTGCCCAGGCATCGGAATGATGAGCGCGGCGTAGGGCCAGCTCGGCTCGTTTGTCCTCGGGCTTGAGGGCCTCGAGAGCATCGCTAGGGGTAGACCGGGAAGCTAGTCCTACAATGGGCTCGTCCACAGGGGGGGGATCTAGCAAAAGAGTGAACTGCGGGTCAAGATTAAAGAAGCGTTTATCCTGGGCAGAGGGAGGGGGGGGAGGTCCTGAGGAGGCTAGCTGCCTGGAGACCATGTCCGAGAAGATAGGTGGGACGGGGACCACATCGGTCTCCACCATGGGCTGGGAAAAGATGGAGTCGAGGGGTTCCCCGAAGCCGCTGGTTGGGAAGGAGTGGGGGAGGTCAGGCCGGAGGTATTCTTGGCCTTAAATAGAATGGACCTAAACAGGTGCGGCTTGAACAAGCCCACGAAGGCGGGTTGGTCCGGAGTGAGGCCCTCGTCCTCCGACATGTCCCCCTCCAGTGGGTCTGCTCCCGAGAAGGGCTCACTGCCAGAAATGGACCCCAAGTCTAGGTCCTCGCCTTCCCCAAATTGGGTAGGATCCCCGAGCTCCTGAGTTTCTATCTCCTCCTCCAAAGACAGGGGGAAATTCCCGTGGGATGCTACCTGCCCGCAGCGAGGCCTCGGATCCAGAGAATGAGCGAACGGAAGGTGCCTGCGCTTCAGAGGTCGCGGGCCGTGGAGCCGGGCCGGCTATATGCTGGAGCTCTTGCGTTATGCTTTGTCGGATGGCCAACTCCATCCACTGCCTGAGATTCTCCGGGATTTCCAGCACGGGAGGTGGGTGAGGCTCCTCTGGACGTAGACCTGCAGCGGTGGGAGTAAATGTGGCCTCAGGGGCCTGTCTAGGCTGAGAGTGAGAGGAGGGTGCCGGGGAGGAGGGGAGGGGGTTGGGTGGAAGTTGAGGGAGTAGGGGCGGAAGGAGCCAGAGGCACGGAGCCTAACTCTCTGGACCGCCTGTCGATCTCCTTCTCAAGTGCCCTGTGTCGCCTGAGGGCATCTCTCTGGGAGGCTTTAGAGGCTTCCTGGGTCTGTTTACGCAGGTGATGAGTCTTTGATTTGGCCTTCAAGGAAGGGCCACGAGGTGTTTTGTCATCTGCCATCTGAAGGAGCAAAAAGAGGAATTTTGGGTTAGTATTAGACGGTTGGCACGTCTGGATGTGGCCTACGGAAGGCCAGGAATCCTAGCAACTGTTTCACGCCCCCTTTGATCAAAAAAAATTTTTGGTGAACTGCTATCGAGTTGAGGGCCTGGCCCCTGAAACCAATCAGCCAAAAGGTGAACGCCAAGCAGCTACCCTCTCCGGACGGACCGGGTGGGGGATTACTATGCTGCTACCTCGCCTGCTGGGTAGGCTGCGAAGCCAGCGGACCCTTGAAGCTCTGTAAGCCTTGTGAGAGGCCTGGGAAAACGAGCGGTAGTCTAGGTAGTCCCGGGGCTGCCTAGAGTCTCAATTACCTGCAGCCTGTAACAGAGTGCCTCAGACAAGAAAGGTAGGCCAGAAAGCCACATTCAAAATGGTGTCGCTGTCTGAAGCCACATTCAAAATGGCCGACGCCATGCGGTGAGGCCACATTCAAAATGGCGTCGCTGTCTAAAGCCACATTCAAAATGGCGGACGTCATGTGGTGAGGCCACATTCAAGATGGCGTCGCTGGCTGAAGCCACATTCAAAATGGCGGACGCCATGTGGTGAGGCCACATTCAAAATGGCGGACGCCATGCTGAGGCCACATTCAAAATGGCGGACGCCATGCGGAGCCCCAAAATGGCGGCCGCAAACAATTTGAGCTGAACCCAGCGGCGGAACTCTCCTAATGAAGGAAGAGGCAGGGGAGCGGTTTCCCCTGAGCTAAAGGCGTTCGTGGGGGAAACAGTGAGAAGAGAAAGTCAAGGCAGGCAAGAAACGATGCGTTTTCACCGGAGCGAAGGAACGACCAGCGAAGGAGGGGTGGGGGTGGGGGTGGGGGGCGTTCAGAAGGCTAGCCTCTGCCCCTGAAATACGCGATAAAATTCTCCCCCTTGTATCAGGGTACTCCTTGAGAGTCCAAACCTCAATTTTCCTGCGCTGGTTGAAGAGAGGGTCCAATAAAATGAGTAGAATGAGTAGAAAAAACGATCAGCCAAGGAGCTAAGGAGCGAACAGCCTGACTGCCACAAGGCTGAGCTAAAAACTGGGACGCCGGAGGACCACGTGATGGCAAGAGGCGTTCCTCAATTTCAAGCTCAGCCTGTAGGAGCCGAGACTGAAGCACCTCCCCAATCTGGACGCTCGTAGCAGCTCCATGGAAAATTCTGTGTTTCTTTGAATAAATACAAAACAGATGTGCAAAGAGGAGTACATATAAATTCCTGTTTTTCCATCTTAACCAGTGATTAAAATAGATGCAGCTTCCAAGATCTAGCATTATTAACATGATTTAAGATGGTGGCTTGTTATCATGTTTTATTGGCAATTTTGTTATAAGACTCTAATGTGATTCCCTCCCAAGTCACCTTCTAAGTCAAGATTGTCAAACTTGTGGCTCATGGGCCGGATGCATCACATGCTGGCCACGCCCATGTCCGGTTTAGCGAAGGGGGGAAAAGTCATAACATGTCACGTGATGCTGCTGTGACTACATAAGTTTGACACACCTATTCTAAGTGGTCTAAGGATTTGGTATTATCCTTCCTGCTCTGATTAGATTAGTCTTCCATGATCCACTATGTCAGCTAAATGCTGGCGAGACTAAGTGGATTTACAGGACCAGGTGTGAGTTCTGCCCCAAGGATCTTCTGCTGAGTCTACTGCTCTATACCATCTTTTCCAAGGGAGACAACCCAGATACTCACTATTTTCCTTCTTTAAATCTCTGACTATTATTCTGCAGAGATAATGTTATGCAGGGAACCTGCTAAACAGTGGGCAACTACTCTCTACTACAAGTCTTCTTCAGTGTGTCACTACCCGATGTTCCTTTGGTAATCTGCAAAGTGCAGCTGTGGTAAGTATTCCTACCATTATAGATCTCAGTCGCTATATCACTTACCATTTCCAACCCTCAACCAGGCCTTTGGTTCCCATATCAAGTCGATCAATGAACCTATCATTAGAAAACTATCCTAGGTCTATTACTGTAACTGCTACTAGCCATTTCCTGGCTTTGCTCTTGCCTTAGTTTTGTCTTCTTCAGCTGATGTAGCTTTAAGTATGCTTAGTTAGTTGCTATTTTTCCATTGACTTTTTAGCTTCTCAAGTTTAAATCCTACAGCTTAAAGAGAAAACTAACTTTTCAGTTAGCTCTCATAAATAGTGGGGGAAACTCCTCCTCTCCCCCACTCTCTTTTATATCTCTCAGCTGGGTCATACACTTCTGCTTTTTACCTATACAGCTCCACCAATGTAAGCATATGGAGTCATTTAAAAGCAGCAGAGAAAAAGAGGAGCTTCGGGGCATCCTTTCCAAGCTGTGCAGACCCAATCCTTCTAGAGTCATTCTAGCCATATAACACATTTTTTGTCTTTTAAAGAACTTTTGAAGATAGCTCTGAAGTAGAGCAGATGGTATTAAACATAAGTCAAAGATAAATCAATCAACCTTATGCACAAACTTACTTTTAGAAGGAGAAAAATTATATTATGATACATATAGGGCAGTCAGTCATCAATGCTTATCTTCATTATATTTCTCTGTTTCTGATCACTGATACTAAATATATATGCTGTACATATATCAAATAGAAAAGAATATATGTTGATGCTCTCTAGATGAGTTGTTTGCTTGCAGACATTTCATTATCCAACTAGGTAGCATAATCAGTGTAGTGAGCTTGGGGTTGTTCCCTGTTTAGGTGCTTTCTCAGTGTTGATGGGGGTGTGGTTTTCCCTTGTAGTTCCCTTAGTAGTATGAGCTGTGGTGGTGCAGTGGTTAGAGTGCAGTACTGCAGGCTACTTCTGCTGACTCCTGGCTGCCTGCAATTTGGCAATTCGAATCTCACCAGGCTCAAGGTTGACTCAGCCTTCCATCCTTCTGAGGTGGGTAAAATGAGGACTCAGACTGTTGGAGGCAATATGCTGACTCTGTAAACTGCTTACAGAGGGCTGTAAAGTACTGTGAAGTGGTATATATAGGTCTAAGTGCTATTGCTATTGCTATTGTTTTCTATTGGGTTGCTTGGCTGTTGCTAATCCCTGCTTATCAGGGTGTTGGCTGCTGAAGGGGATGTATCATGGTCTTTTTTTTTTTGCTTTCTTAGCTTGTTGTTGTCTCTTTTGAATGATGTATAAATATGGTTGATTTCTATGTTACTACCAATGGCTGATTTGTCTGAATGCCTAGCTTCCACAAATTCTTTGTCATTTCTGGATTTAGCTTGGTCTAGGATGCTCACAGTTTCCTACTTGAAACTGTGGATGAGTCTTTCTATTTGTTGTGAGATTAAGGAGTTTTCACTATGTCTTCAGACTGCTAGTTGGTGTTCATGGATACACTCTGCTAGTTTTCTGCTTGTCAGTCTTACATAATGGCTGTTACAGTCCTTCCACTGTATGTTATAGATGACTCCTCTAGTTTCATCTTGGGGTCCTTTGGTTGTTTTAAGATTTTTGGAAGGGTTTAGTTGGTTTTTATACTATGGTGATGCTGTGTGGTTGTAATAGTCTGTTGATTGTTTCTGAGATGTTTTGACATACAGTAATATTATTTTAATAAATTGTATTGGTTGTGCTGTAGTGGGTTGAGCAGTCAGGCACTTTTTGATAAAGTTGCATGGTTTTGTTGGAAAATGTTGCATAGGCAGTCTGTTCTGATATTTCTTCTGGTATTCTGGGTTGCTGCAGTATGTTTGTACTCATCTGAATAATGTTCTTACACAGCTCTCTTATGGGAGGTTGGCTTGTTATTTTGGTAATTGTAGGTTATTCAATAGATTTACATTTCTAATTTGCCATTATTTTGTCTGCTGATAAGGATATCGAGAAGGGTAACCTGTTGTTTATATCTTCCTTTGTGACTGTTACTCTTTGGAGATTTTTATTGTTTCATGTGTCTTTTCTAGTTCCATTTTTTATTGTGAAGGGTTGTTAGAAATCAGATCCATACTTTCAGTAACATGTGTGGCAGTGCAATACTTTCTAGAAGCTGCATTATGGTCTCTGCTATGATTCCTGAGATTGGTGATCTAATGGGTGTTTCTATGATTTGTTGGTATATCTTTCTACCAAATTGAAAGTAGGTACTGAGGCAGAGATCATTTATATCCAGGAATCTGAGTATTTTGATCTTAGTTCATCTGGCTAGGTTTCATTTGTTGGGTAGTACTGCTGTCATGGATTCTTTCATTAGTCTGGATCTATGGATTAGGGATGTGATGAATGCTCTGACATCAAATGAAACCATAATTCCATCTTTTTCTAATTTTAGATCTTTGATTTTCTGGAGGCACTATGGTGTGGAATTGATAAGATAAGACATCCAAGCATGATGAGTACTAAAAATAATGAGTTCCAAACAAATTTTCCATAAGGAATAATATAGTCACAAGGTTGCCAACACTGTCAAGTTCTAGTTCAGGGGTGTCAAACTCGCATTGTCATAGCATTGACGTATTGCAACTTTCCCCCCCTTCGCTAAGGTATGGACGTGGTCAGGGTATTGCAGCATAAGTATCCATTGTATTCCTTTTATGTGTGGATAGCCCAGAAACCTATTGAAATATCCAGGAATTTATTGCAAAGCTGAGGATAGTTGGGAAAACATAAATTTCACCAAAAATTAAGTAACAAGCCCACATCATAATTTGAAACAGGATATAACATTACTGAACTCAAGTGTAATCTGCTGGTTAGAAGATCTATCCTGTTGCTAAAGAAAAATGCTTATTTTGATACTTGGCTGGAATCTAAATAGAATAGAATAATAATAAACTATTATATGGTTCAGATTATTTTTATAATACTTGATTCCAGACCATAGGCTGGATCTGTATTTAATAATATTTTTTTCACTTTGAAAATATCAGCCCTTATCACCTCTTGTAGGAAGAAATAGATGACTCACCAATGAAATTATTTCATGACTTTCAGAAGTGCCATCTCAGAAAAGATGTAGAACTGAAATATTAGTGGAATTCAGTAGTTGATACACACCTCAGAGGCAGTGGCCCATCAATATGGGCAGAAGGATCAATAGTTTTCTGTTTATATAGTCATTTTTATTCATTGAACAGGGTGAGAAATCTTGGTGTTGTAAACAAAAGGGAAGAGTCTTAACTCTGTTTTAAGATCCAAAAAAGTGGGAATGGAAGATGTGTTTCCATTTATCTACATGGTAAATGCTTGTCAGTGAGGTCTACGCAGTGTACACAGATTGCTGAAAAATAGATGGTCTGCTGGTAAGAGACAGACAATTTATCATCACGTTACAGTCAATATTTGATTGTGGGCCATAAGTACAGTACTAGTGTTTTATTTAGATCTTTTTCTCAAGTGAGAACTTGGATGTAATAACTTCAGTTTGATGAAAGCATGAGTCAATACACATTTTACAAATCTGCAAAGGAAGGTATATCTAATGGCTTGTTTGCTCCTATAGGTACGGTTACCAGAGTAATTCTCATTTGATGACTCGCACAAAAATGTATGACTGTTTTGCTGTGGAACTTATTTTGTGACAATTCTTTCTAAGTAGTAGGCACATGAAGACATTTATATTAGAGTTTGTATGCCTAGAAGGATTGAAAACACTTGAATAACTATCCCTACTCTATATTCAATTTTTTATTCTTTATTAAGGATCAAAACAGAATGAATATATATATATATATTCAGCTTTGTTCGGGTATTTTCCCACGTTATTGTAGTTGTGCTTTTAAAGTTGTAGCAACGTTTCGGCAGAAACTCATCTGCCATCATCAGGCTTCTGTATAGTGTTTATCTATCTATCTATCTATCTATCTATCTATCTATCTATCTATCTATCTATCTATCTATCTATCTATCTATCTATCTATCTATCTTTTCTGAGGTTCTTGTGGGTATTTGTATGTGGATCTTTGGTTATTTGGGTTTTCTCCCATATAAAATGAGTATCTAGGCGACGTTTCAATGAAGTCTCATTCATCATCTTCAGGCTTGTGTCTTTGGCTCTGTGCTTCTCAGAGTAATGTGAGCTTGCAGCTGCTTCTTCCTTTTAACTGCTAGTGGGGGTGTGACTTGATTGGGTGGGGGCTTGGTTGTGTTCTGATTGGGTGGGGGTGTATTCTCATTGGTTGGGGGTTTGGCTGTGTTCTGATTGGCTGGGGGTGTGTTCTGTTCAGGTGGGGGCTTGGTTGTGCTCAGGTTAGTCTTAGTTGCTGGGGGATTTGAGCTGGTGAGCTGTGATCCTGCTGTTTGCCTTCGTGTTCATGGTCGTGCTACATCTTCATGGTGGGCATCAGTTTGCTTCATGTATGGGTCGGAGGGGTTTGAAGCGGGTAGTGATGCAGCTGCAGTGTGGCTTCTGGTCCGCGGTCGTGTCTCATCTTCTGTGTGGGTGTGAGTCTTCCATGTAGAAAGCAGACTCACACCCACACAGAAGATGAGACACGACCACAAACCAGAAGCTGCATGGCAGTCAGGCTACCTCTGGTGAGCACATGGAGGGCTGTGCAGCCCCCTAAAGAAATGCCACCCCACACCATAACTGACCCACTGCCAAACCAGTAATGCTGGAGGATGTTGCAGCAGCAGAGTGTTTTCCACTGCGTCTCCAGACTCTGTCACGACTGTCACATTTGCTCAGTGTGAACCTGCTTTCATCTGTGAAGAGCACAGGGCACCAGTGGTGAATTTGCCAATCTTGGTGTTCTCTGGCAAATGCCAAACGTCCTGCACAGTGTTGGGCTACAAGCACAACCCCAACATATGGACGTCAGGCCCTCATACCACCCTCATGGAGTCTGTTTCTGACTGTTTGAGCAAACACATGCACATTTTTGGCCCGCTGGAGGTCATTTTGCAGAGCTCTGGCAGTGCTCCTCCTGTCCCTCCTTGCACAAAGGCGGAGGTAGCGGTCCTGATGCTGGGGTGTTGCCCTCCTATGGCCTCCTCCATGTCTCCTGATGTACTGGCCTGTCTCCTGGTAGCGCCTCCATGCTCTGGACACTACGCTGACAGACACAGCAAACCTTTTTGCCATAGCTCACATTGATGTGCCATCCTGGATGAGCTGCACTACCTGAGCCACTTGTGTGGGTTGTAGACTCCATCTCATGGTACCACTAGAGTGAAAGCACCACCAGCATTCAACAGTGACCAAACCATGAGCCTGAAAGCATAGGAACTGAGAAGTGGTCTGTGGTCACCACCTGCAGAACCACTCCTTTATTGGGGATGTCTCGCTAACTGCCTATGCTTTCTACCTGTTGTCTATTCCATTTGCACAACAGCATGTGAAATTGATTGTCAGTCAGTGTTACTACCTAAATGGACAGTTTGATTTCACAGAAGTGTGATTGACTTGGAGTTACATTGTATTGTTTAAGTGTTCCCTTTATTTTTTTGAGCACTCTCTCTCTCTCTCTCTCTCTCTCTCTCTCTATCTATCTATCTATCTATCTATCTATCTATCTATCTATCTATCTCATTCAGCTTTGTTTGGGTATTTTCCCATGTCATTGTAGTTGTGCTTTTAAAGTTGTAGCAACGTTTTGGCAGAATCTCAACTTTAAAAAACTTTAAAAAAAAGTTTTGGCAGAAACTTTAAAAGCACGACTACAATGACGTGGGAAAATACCCGCCATACATGTAAGTACCTGCGAAAACTTAAGAAAACACACACAGTCTCATTCATCATCTCAGGCTTGTGTCTTCGGCTTTGTGCTTCTTAGAGTAATGTAAGCTTGCAGCTGCTTCTTCCTTTTAACTGCTAGTGGGGGTGTGACTTGATTGGGTGGGGGCTTGGCTGTGTTCTGATTGTGTGGGGGTGTGTTTTCATTACCAATGAGATGATGAATGAGATTTCATCGAAACGTCACCTAGATACTTCCAATTTTACACGGAGAAAACCCGAATAACCAAAGATCCATATACAAATACCCCCAAATCCTCAGAAAACAAACAAATACATATATATATATATATATATATATATATATATATATATATATATATATATATATATATATATATATATATATGATATAAGGGAAAAACATATGCAAGGAATGAAAATCAGCAGATGAAAGAAAAGTAAGGAAGAAAATAAGAGCAGAAAGGACCTGGGGATGGGGTGGAAATGTAAGAAAAGCAGAGGAAAGGGAAAGTGGTAATATATTTGACAGTCATCCTAATTTCTATACATTAAGAGAAGAGGAAGGAAGATGCATTATAGAGTTACATTCTCAGTCATTGCTTTTATCCATCTAAGTGCAGTACAGCGCTTCCTACCATAGAGATTCACCATGTGATTGAAAACCCTGACCATGGAATTATTCATTCACACAGAGGGAGACAACATTTTTGACTGATGGGCATGTTTAAAATTTTGGTAACATGTTGTGGGAAAGGATCTTATCTATAGTCTCAGAATAGCTACTGTGGGGCTTATAGCTAATGGAAAAAATATTAATTTACCAGGACATGTTTCCTTCCCAGCCATCCAATGTATGTATGTATGTATGTGTGTATGTGTGTATGTGTATATGTGTGTATGTGTGTATGTGTGTATGCGTGTATGCATGCATTTGGTGAGCAGGGAGAATGGTCAGTAAATGCAACATTAGTTTGCACGCTTATGTGGGACCCAAAGACATTTGTGAATGTCAAATGAACATAACAAAAAAGACTTTGTAGCATATCAGAGTTTCATTTAAGTTGTGAGAAAGATCATTTGGTGGGCATTAAGGCAGAGGTCAATAGGCATATTGGGGTTGATGAGCTCCACAGGGCCTGCTCTCTCCACTCTGTTACTACCAAGAGAGGGATAGAACTAATATTGTTCTTCCTGCTTTTCCTCCCATGAAATGCTTGCACATTTGAACTCATTCAATATTTTCTGTCTCTTTTTATAATTTTCCCCTAATATATTTATTATAGTTATATTTATTATATAACTCCGGATTTAAATATCATATTTATGCTAGTGATCCCACCATGGTTTGTCACTGAATGTTGTATCTGTTTCTCTGAGTAGCAGCCTCGGTGCAACTTTCCACAGACATCTTTTTTCTTGGCAAAACGCAGGTGTGGTTTGCCATGGTCTTCATCTGAGATATTTTTCCATTTCCCAGTCTGGCCTATTCATACATGCAGAGAAGTCAGCGGTAAGACTGTTTTGTGTTTGTTTTTAGTACTTAATTGTAAGGGTCGTTAGAGGCTCAGTCTCCAGTTGTTTCAAAACAAGTAGCAATTCAAGAATGAAAGGCAAAGAGCAACAGAGTTGTTGCTGAAAACAAATATTTCAATAGTTTAGGTCCAGAAGCCTCTTCTTTAGGGGAAGTACTTCAGAGCTACCTTTTTTATGAAAAGAAAGGGAGATGGGTGATGCCTCAAATATCAGATCACCAGTTTATGCATGTAGATATCTATATGCATAATACCATGGGTACAATATGTAGTATAGCAATACATGGGTTACTATCTCTGTGAATGCCAGATGCCATGGCTAGAATCAGTACTTCATGTATTGCTACACTGCCCATTGTACCACTTATAGCATCTGACACTCATAAACCCAATTTAGTTGTTTTTCTGATCAAGGAATTACAATCTTCCTTCTGCAAGGCTAATTTAGATAACTGTTGTAAATGTTGCCAAGATTCATGCAATAGCTATGGCTTACAGATGCTGAATGATACCCTTTACTTGATATTGTTTTGGGTTTGTTTTTCCCCTACATTTTGAATATCAAATTTGTGCTTTATTGGTGTTTCTGTATTTTAAATTCTGCATTTGTGTTTTATTGGTTTGGGAGAGAAAATAAATCTAAATGGAAATGTACATGTATGTGTGAGCAAGATAAACAAGAGATCTTTAAATCAATGATGTGCATCTTATTAACAATGACTTGAAATTCAATCACCTTTTATTCCAAAGATTCCAGTAATTCCAAATAAATGTGCATTTTGATCAGAATTGTATATGAATCATTTTCATGTGGTCAGAGGAAAACAACCTGATATTAAATCTGGCTGTTATCGAAACAAGAGACACACCAAAGTATGGCCCTTCCAACTAAAGGCAAAAACTTGCATACTTGGACAGAAAGAAAAGACAAAAGAATGTGAACTTTTATTGTTCTTGCATTTGCTATGTACTAGTACTGGTACTGAGGTTTTTTAATAGCTTCTTACCTTTTCTACAATAAAATAACATCAGAGGTTCTAGGATTCTTATGTATATGTTTAATTAAATCCAGTTATCTGCTGAGGAAAATCCTAATGGTTTATAATGGAGTCTTGAGGGCTCCAGATGGTCCCTGAAAACCTCCGGTTCAGTTCCTCCAAATTTGCTACCCGTCTATAATCTTTAATATGACAGGAGGGGAAATTATTAAATGTATGAATAATAATCCTTATTTCTGTGAAAACAGTGCTCCAAATTGATTGAGAATAGAATAGAATACTTTATTGGCCAAGTGTGATTGGACACACAAGGAATTTGTCTTGGTGTAAATACTCTCAGTATACATAAAAGAAAAGATACATTCGTTAAGAATCAAGAATCATAATGTACAACACTTAATGATAGTTATAAGGTACAATCTGCAATCAAATCATACTAGGAAACATTCAATATACATCGTAAGGATACAAGTGACAAAGTTACAGTCCTACAATCACAAGTGGGAGGGGATGGATGATAAGGAATGATGAGAAGATTAACAGTAATAGTAGTGCAAACTTTGCAATAGTTGAACAGTGTTCAGGGAATTATTTGTTTAGCAGAGTGACGGCTTTTGGAAAAAAACTGTTCTTGTGTCTAGTTGTTCTGCTGTGCTGTGCTCTATAAGTTGTTTTGAGGGAAGGAGTTGAAACAGTTTATGTCTGGGATGTGAGGGGTCTATAAATTGAGGGTGAATTTGCTTCTGATCAGTCTGTTAAATCAGATCATTTATTTATTTATTCAATTTATACACCATCCACCTTACCTAAGTGACTCTGGGCAAATTACAACAACATAAAAAAACCTATAAAAATCTATGAATAAAATGCATCTAAACTGACTTGGAGATATTTGGATATTTTTCACACAAACCTAGAAATATCTTTGTGATCTGGATTGATTATCATTCAACTGGGATTTGATTTTCAGGTTTAATCCAGTTCTGTTTGAATTTTATGAATTGATTCTAATATTCATATTAAAATTAACCCAAGTTTTAAATATCACAGCATGATTGCAGATTTTTGGGGAACATTCATTTTTTTTGTCTAAAGCCTATTAATTTTTTCTGATGTTATTTAGAGTTTATCTACCTACCTACCTACCTATCTATCCCTCCCTCAAATATTGTTAAAATTTTAGAACAGATTTCCTCCAGCCAGGCTTGATTCTTAAGGCAAAATCTCCATGTAATGAAATTTAGCTCTTTTGGCCCCTGTTATTTTCTTGGCAACAGTACAGAATTGGTTTTCCATTACCATTGTCTAGTATGTGTTTTTAAAATTCTCAGCCTAGTTAGAGCCCTGGAATTTCTTTGTGATTCCCCAATTAAGTAGTAACTAGGCTGAATCCTGCTTATTTTTCTTGAGGTCTGTCAAAATCAGCAAGGGGATGTACAAATCTAACTCATAAGGGTATATCTATAAAATATATGGTACATTCTTATGAGTGAGTAGAAAATGATAAAATTCTAATATTCCTTTGCAAAAGCGGTAATAACATTAAAGGATTTCATAGACAGCTGAATATTTTCCAGTTCTTATTCCTTGTTTGACCCAGAGAAATTTGTTTCCCTTTTGTAGCATTATACATTTGAATGAATTCCATGCCACAGTGATAGTCACATAAGCAGTTTTATCCATGTCCCCTGCCTTGTGACTCTTTCAAAGAAAAGACATGGACTTCTACTAAGGCTAAGAATATATTTCCATCTTGTCTCCCTGCTGCACTGCTGTTGATCTAGATAAGAACTCCAGGAGCATGCATTTTCTTTCCTCATTGAATGAACATCCTTTAGAGCATGGGTGTCAAACTTGCAACGACACATTGTTATCACGTGATGTATCACAACTTTTTTCCCTTTCACTAAACCAGAGATAGGTGTGGCCAGGCCCACAGGCCGTGAATTTGACCCCCAGGCTGCGAGTTTGACACCCCTGGTTTAGAGATTTGGGGAAGAAGGCTCCTTCAGATATTTTTTAAAAATATAATCATTATTGAAAGTTTTAACAGCAATAAGAATAAATAAAAACCAAAACAGAGCAAAGGAAAGGAAAAGGAAAGAGAGAAATAAAAGAATAAGATAAAAAATACAGTAAGAAAAAGAAAAACTGAGGAAGATATAATGAAAGATACAAAAATATAAAGAATTTGCTTCCAATATTTTACGTAGCAGTTGTAAGTAAAATTATATCTTAAACTTTTTGTCTAAAGTTACATCATGACTGTCTTCTTTATATAATCTAGCCTGTTAAATCATTACAACCATAAATCACAAGCATTTTTTCCATTTTTTCTCCAAAAAGTCCACAAGAGGTTTCCAATTATACTAAAATATATTATTCAGGTATTGTTAACATAAAATTTGCAATATCATTCATATTTGGTTTTGCTGGTTTGAGCTATTGGAACTGTAAGTCAACAGTAGTTTTCCATCTTAGCTTAAACAGAAGGTAGGGTGCCTTGGTTTCTAATAACTATGAGAAAGGAAATTCTTTATGATTTCTTTGGAACTCTTCATTACCTTCATTGGCATCTGAATATGAAAAGCCACATAAATAACAAATGTCGGAAAATAAAAACTAAAACATATATTTCTGGTTCAAATTCAGGTAGTGGCATCCAAAATACTACAGGAATACTTCCATCTACTTTAAAAGTGATTCAAGGACAAGGATTTTTGAAGCAACTGACAAATATCTTGAAACCACAATGACTTTCAAAATCTATGTTGTAGGTAGAAGGATAGACAGTACACTGCAAAGAAAAGAAACCTTTGCCCCACCCATTTTAGAAAATGACCAGACTAGCACTGCTCATTTTCACTTAAAATAATAAGAAATCAACTTCTTATAAATGGATTTAACCATGTTCTTAATGTTATATCTGCCTATTTTCTTAGACTTGCTCTATAGTTGTTTTCCAAGGTTAAGCAGAGAAACATGTAGACAAAGTCTATGACTTCAGGCTTATGTCCATCAATAATGATCTTCAAGTAAAATATTTTGATTCGTACAACATTTTAAGCTCAAGCCAAGCAAAGTACCTTCTGTGTGTAAGCCAAGCTTACTTTCAGAACTTAAAGGCTCATATGATTCTCTTAGTTAACATGAACAATTTTGGATGGCTTTTGGCTTGGAGAAAAAGCAATGCAGCCATTATTCTGCCAGGTTTAATTTTATTGTTCACTGCCATTTTAGATAATTTGTTAAAAGTTATTATTCAGTTAATTTTTTTATGGTAATGTGTGCAGTTATCTTGTTGGGATCATCTTTCAAACAGAATAGTGGATATTGTTTTTAAACGAACATATAGTATAAAATTATTTACGTATTAGAATAGCTTAGTGTGTGTGTATATATAAAACTATATTTGCAAACATGTAACTTATATATAAATATATGTGTTTAATAGTGAAACCAATATGGTTTATTACTAGTAATAATGATATATTTTAATGGTACCACTGTTAATTACAAACACTTTGGAACAGGAAGTGAAAATACATTTCTTCTTTTCCCAGTCTGGGAAGTAAAAAAATTCAGTACTGTATGGTACTTTACTAATGGGAGAAAAAACTCTTCTTTTTCATTCCTGAGACTCCAGAGATTCAATTCAACCTGATGGCATCTACAGTAATGAGCTAACCAAGGATGAACAAGGAACATAGCTTCATCAGAAGTACACACATAGCAAGAAGATAGATGCTATAGCAATAAATTGATTTAATGTTTTGTATATACACATATGCATAGATCAAAAATGCTTCTTCTATTAGAGTTATACATCAAGCCTATCTATGTAAGTAAACATTTTTCTCATGTTACATGGGGTCCAAAAAGGCAGATCTTTCCTACCACCAGGCCTGGCTTATAAAGAGTGAACTTTAAGCATCCTCAAGCATTTCCCAGGTTGACTAAGCCAACGCTGAAGCTGGTGCTGCTTTCTCTTTCTCCCCCTTTATTTACTGAAATACAAATTCAGCCAATTGGGTGTGTAGTTGGACCTGTTAAAGAACAGAGTTGCAGAATTGAACGGAGCACCAAAATTATATATATATATATATTATCCTGTAGCCCAACTGACAGAAAAGAGGCGTCTTAAGAGACAGAATTGTCTCGGGGTAAAAACCATGAAAAGGAAAAGAAAAACCATACAGCGAGGCTATCACTTGGAGTACTATCGCCAATACTATTAGCCCGCGTTCAATAGACTTCGGCTTCATTTTGGAGCCTCCAATTAGCTTTTATCTTTCTCCTCAATTGTATGGCGCTTTCCCAGGAGAAAGGGGGCGGTGTATGTTATCTCGCTTCCCCAGGATGAGTTTGCAAGCATGAGAAAGCCGGGCTCCCGAGCACCTGCCTCTTAGTCATCCTGGGTTTGAGGATGTCCCCAGATCACATCTTCTCAGCTGTTTGCAAAACAGCTCCGGGTGGGAGGAGTAGCGCTCGGATTTACCCACCGTCTCGGCTGTCTCTTTAAATGCTGGGGTCTGCGCGCTGGAGAAGGGGAGGGATCGGCTCCGGAGTGCGTGAAATTCCTGGGCTTCTCTGACAGTCTCGGGCAGAAAGCTCTGCTTTACGCAGCTCTTCTCGCGCGCAACTCATCCCGCCGAGGGAGAGGCGCGCCGACCTTTTTTTTTTCCTCCCCTCCGGCGCGCCTTTTCTTGACAGCCCTGCTTCTGCTCTCCCAAGTCGTTCGCGGGACTCGCGTCGGGCAGCGCCTTTGCTCATGCCGCTCCCATAGAGCCAGCCTGGATTCTCAACAACCCCGAGAAGAGCCAAACCCAAGAGTTAATTCCGGTACCTATAGCTCTCCTCAGTTCCAAGGTAAGCACTTTTTTTGGGGTGGGGTTGGGGAACCGAAGAAGCGGGAAATGTAAAACCCAGACTGGAATACGACGCCCCCCCTCACGGACACAGCCTTTTCGGGGCGCCTTCTGGGAACTCTAGTTCGGAATCGGAGGCTAGAAGTTCTCACCTGCGAAAGCTGGGAATGGAAACACAAGCGGGACTGGAAAAATTGGAAACGAACGGAAAGAAACTCCGAAATCCCGACTCCTTCGGGGATTTATATCGATAAGATTGTCTTTTTTTAAAGTTGGCTCTTTCCTTAAATTGGATTTTTTTCCTCCCACGTCTAAAAAGTAAAAGAATAAAACAGGATTTAAATTACACACCGAAATCAAATACTTCGTTAACAAATGCAGAGGACAAACCCTTATAAATACATTTATTTAGATTCCTTTGACTGACCGGCTTTATTTGGATGAAACTTTAAAAAAAAAATTGGAAAAAGACACTGCTAAAGTAATGTGTGAAGAAGCCAGGATTTTCGATAATCCTTAAATTTCTTTAAATCTCATCCTGACAATTTATAAACAATTACACAATTAAAAAATGGGACGGAGATGCAAAGGTTTCATTCCCCCCTCCCTTTCCATACTACTTTGGCTCTATTACAAGAATCTTTCTTCCCTGTCTTCCATTTGTTTATATTAATGATTTAGTATCATCCTTGTCTGAAAACTTCCACTATATAAGCAACTGCTGTGAACAACCTGGCAAAGAGCGACCTTAAATGTTGCTGACAATTTTGTAATATCATATCACAAATAAATAATGTTAATATATTTTTTCCTTTCTTTTCTTTGTTCTCTACCTTTCCCCCCTTCCAAATCCAAATCTATAGCTGTTTTGTAATTTTACCCCATGAAGGACGGTGATGTAATTCCCTTTTCTAAATCATCAGGCTGTAGTGCTGTACAAGTGACGTGATCTTTTGTTTACTTTTATATTTTATTTAAATTATTTTTTGTGCAATGGGAAAAAGAAACCTCCAAAATTATTTACACTTTCTTCATAAAAAAATAACCATTTTGCAAGCATGTTATTCTTTTCCCTACCCACAAATTATTAGATTAAAATAAATAAAGGACAGGTTATAAGAAGCCCTTGAAATAAAAATCAGTGAGCCTAAAAATAATTGTAAAATTATTAAATTTATTTTAAAAATCCCATAATTTCCATTGCCAACTCTTTCTTGATTTCTTCTTTGGCCTGGCTGTTTCAAATTTCATGAAAAAATATAATTTTTAAGGAGCAGATAATTTGTGTGAATTGCTTCCTATTTTTTGTCTCAAATCTTGACCTGAGAATTTTTCAGGCGTCAAATGTTCCAACCTTGTAAGAGAAATATTTTTTCTAAAGCAAATAATTTTCATGACCGTGCATTGGCACTTCTGCCACGATATATTTTTGGGACTTTTTTTTTTTGCGGGGGTGAACTCCTGACTAGTCTACTGAGGTCAGGGATTGAAAGAGAAAGGGAGAAGGTTATTATCTGATGGAAAAGAAAAGAAAGGACCAAGGTGAGCTCTTTGCTCACTATAAAACAATGCTCGTGAACGATATCAAATATGAGATTTTCATGGTCCTTATTTTGTTAAAGTGGTAGATATTGTTACATTCTGCAAGTTTATTTAAAGGCTAGTGAGAGGTAATTTTTTTAAAAAATTGCAAGCGTTGATGGTTACCATCTTATTTTGCTACCTTTTTATCCATACGTGCTTTATGCAGCATTAGTATGGGATTTAATGACATTTTCTCCCAAGCTCTCGATACTCCTTTGTAAAGCATCTTGCGCTGGGAGAAGAGGAAAATAATAGTGTTTTTACATCCTCAGTGATGGTGGGACTAACCAGGGCTGTATTAATTGATTAAATGAAATATATTATGAATGTCAGATTGATGAAGATTTTCTGTCTGGATCATTAAGGGCTTTACTGGTGGAAAATACTTTAAGAGAGGAAAGTATATTATCACCTTTTACAATGTTTTCCTTAAAAAAGAAAGCAAGAAAGGGAGGGTTCGGAAAATGGCATGCCAATAAACAAATGAATATAAGATTTTAGGCCTTAGCATTTTATTTCATAATCCCCTGTGATGATGGTTTCTTGACCGAGCCGATATCTGATGATATCACCGTTCTTCATGGCTCTACGTTGGCCTCATTTTGCACTGCGTTTCTACTAAACACGTTGGCGTGCTTCTGCTTATATAAGGAAAAGAATGAATTCCAGCGGATTTTACTGATTGGGATTTTGAGATTGGCTCTCTTGATTAATTTGTGGGGTTTATTTTTTAAAACATATCCATGTCATTGCAATTTAATTCATTAGTACCATTCTTGATGGGTGGGGAAAGGGTTAGGAAAAATGGGAGGGAATTGGAAAATTGTGGTGCGTGCAAAAGAAGACAGAAGAGATACGGGGAGCTGCTGTTTTTTGAATAGTATCCCTTATGAGGCCTCTAATTTTTTAAATAGACATCATTATCTCTAAAAACATATTCTTTAGGCCAAAAAAGGGAGGGGGAGGGCAGGTGATATCTTCCGTGAGGGGTTTTAATCTGCAAGTCATTAGATTGCTGCAAAGCCAAGATAGAGAAATCCATCTGCACTAATGCTGGGTAGGGGAGGCTGAAGGTAGGATGCTCTCTGTGTGGATCTATATGGGCAGGGACGGGTTGTTAATTTTGGGATTAGAAAAGCGGAGTTGAATCTTCTATTTACACCCCACTGTTTTCTGCCATGGCTTCCCTTTTCTCTGTCAGTTTCCCATTTCTCCTCCTCTCAGACCCCTTCTCACCCTCCCACCTCCCTAGTAGGCTTTTTGGCTCTTGACTGGAAAATTCTGTATTACCTCTTGATGGCTCTGCGGCTTTTTTAGTGTGTGTTTGTGCATGTGTATTACAACAGAAGCACAATGACCTTTGCTTCATGCCCCACATATGTAGTCTCCTATTAGCTGTGTTATCATGGTTTATACCGACATTTGTATGATAGGCCATAACTTTATTCTCCACCCCTCCCTTTAAATGCTAGTGAATCTAAAGATACGGCTATATGTATATAAGTGTGTATGCACAGGGAAGGGTTTATAGGCGTTGGTCGGAGTCAGGAAACACAGCAAACAACCACCCGTCCATTTTGTTGCCAGTTCTTTTGCCCCTGTTTTTTTCCCCCCAGCATGTAGTTGTGCACCGTTCAGTTCATATGTTGAGAAGGAGGATATATCTATAGCAAAGACAGAGGAATGCTGGAGTAGAAAGAATGGGTGTTCATGTCTTTGTGTTGTGGAGGAATGGAATTATCTTTTTTTTGTTGTTCTAATGGATGCCTGGTGATAATGATTTAGTTTAACCATCTGTGAAATGTACGCTTCTGACACATTGACATAGAGGTGTGGATGAGTGTGTCATGCTCTGGAGAGCATGCTGTTTGTGACATTGAAGGACAGAACATGTATGCAAGTACCCAACCCTGTCTTTTTCTCATAAAGACCAGGCTGGGGAGGGGGGCCATGCAAGTGAAGGTGGGAGCGATACATAGGGGTGCATCAGCTGAGGCCAAAGAATGGGGGTCTCCAGGCCTCATCCTTCTGTACTGCCCCAAGCTTCCCTGTGTTTTTTTCTTCTGAACACAGAGACCCACCATTGTGCTGAAGGTTGTACATGTGAGATTTGAGGGGGTTGAATCACGAGCTGTGTTAGCGTGTTGTGGAAGGGGTGGCAAGAAATTAGCTTTTCCTGTGACAATGTGTGTGAGATAGAGAGAAGAGATGGCATTTTCTGGCTTGAAGAAAGCACTGCCGCTTTCCTCCCATTACGCCCTGTCTTTTCTTTTTTTGTCATCTGCTTTCTAGCCTTTGCAATATTGCGTGGGTGAATTTTTGCTCTGCGGTGGGTGGACAGCTTGCAGGCAGGTGTGGGAAAGGATGCAGTAGTAAAAGGAGACTGAGTGCAAAGGGTTGATGAGTATTGCACCCCTTTAAAAAAAATTGCTTTCCTTAGATCAAAAAGGCCTTCAATCCCACCTTTCCAACCCATACACATCTATTGTTCTGGTTGCCGTCAAATAGATCTCCCAATGTTGCATCGCAGAAAGAAAAGGAGCTCTAATGGCTTCCATATTTCTAGCCGTCAATTTTCTTGGGCATCTGCTGTGTCATTAAATTTATCTGCATTGTTCAAAAATCTCCATATTTTTATGCTTTATGGGACAGTAACAAAAATGAACATAATTAAATTAATCATCTTGAGATGTTTTTACTCAACATTTGCTATCTTTTTTCTGAGCCGACCTTGAGTAATTTTACTAAGTGAGGACAAAAAGTTGAAATTGAATTACTGGGCATCTGATTTTCATAGTCTTCATCACCACTTAGTAGGAAATGATGAGAGTACTTGTTTTTAGCTGCTTGGTTATGTTCTCATTGTCTAGACAAAATTCTGGGCATATTGTGGATCTAGCCAAAGCTAGATGATGATGCCATGATTGGTTAAGCAACAGGCAGGAGATTCTGCATCTGTTAAAATCCTAAGATAGATTCTTTCAGGTGGCAACAACAACCTTTTGAATTTTCAGTTATTTCTTTCCAATTCCCCAAACGGCTTGAAATGGAACAGGAATCCAAGAAATGTCAAAAAGTTATGCTGTAGCCCTTCCTACATCTTTAAAATGTTGCTAGTTTTTGCTAGTTTGAACTGTCTTAAAAGTCTAGCTCTTGCATGAAAATGGAATGCATATGAATGAATATCCTTGCTCATTGAACATGAAAACTTTGACATGAAATTTTTGCTCAAACTTAACTAACCTGGAATGTGATTCAGGCAAAAGCATGGTCATTGTTACAGGAGGACAATAGAAGTTCTAACTAACCATCACATTTATTTTCCTCAAATCTCAATCTCTTTCTCTCTCCCTCCCTCCCTCCCTCCCTCCCTCCCCCTCTTTTATGCTGGATATAAAACTGGATAGATAAAAGGGACATCTGGGTTATCATTTATTTCACCATCATTATTTTAACACTTGTATTAATACTCCTTTTTTAATTGCTCCAAATTAAGTCTTATCTTGCCAATGAAAATGTGACTTCTTGCTTGTGTCATCTTTCAAGTTGTATAGTTTGGCTGCCTTCTCTTTGGTCTTAGCAGAAAGAGTCATTTCTCCTTTGTACTCTTTTCTTCTTTTTCTGGCACACATCGCTGCACAGTCTACTGCACTTCAAGCATACGTAGGTGGAAGTTTCAATGTTAGCAGAAGTATAACATGCTGTATAAGGTGTTGCAAGTACTTGACTTAAAGTAGTGACACAATCTTAACTAAAGTCAAATTTATTTTAAAGAAGAATTATTAATTTTGATGGCCCATCCTGGATTTTTTATTCCAGATACTTTACATAATTATTTTTTTATCAGCAAGAAGTATACTCAGGAAGTTAAAAGAGTACAGATTTTTAAAAAATAAAAAAATAAAGATGAAAGTGAGATTCTTGTCTGTGGGGCTGTGCAAATCTTTTGAAAAAATTATTTTACAAAAAGCATATGAAACATTTCTCTTTGAATAACAAATGACTGTTCATACGCTGCTTTTAGTTGCCTCTGCATGCACGTGCATGCATAGCTACTTTGATTTACTGGGAAAACCATTGTTTAAGATTTGAAGAGCAATGCTTATAAGTTACCTTTAGCACATGCTACATGCTATAATGGTTTCATTTTTAAAAAATTCTTGAAAGTACAGAATCTGTTTTGTATTTTAGAAACAAATGCGTTGGGAAGACTCATACTTGTTTGTCCTCTACTTAACATGTTAATTTTCCACATGTAGAGGTAGGTCCCTGCCTAGGAGTAATTTAGACATGCAATTGCCACTTTTACAATGGAGAAAGGGGAGAATTAGTTAGTCTTCTTAAGTGCATTGGCTCACAACACAATTCAAGATGAGTAGCCCTGACTTTATATGTCTTCTTTCATAAATTGAGTTTGGTAAGAGATGCTAAGTTCTAAACATCTAGGACATAAGTATCCTTTTACATTTCCCATTGTAAAAGTTCAGTTTCTCCCTTTTTTATTCATCCTTTTTCTTTTATTGCTTGCAACTATATATGGAACAATTGATTATCAAATGCAGTTAATGTTTAGAAGCCAGCTTAGTCCCTAGTACAAAGGACTTTTTAAATCTTCCGCGTGAGTGAACAGTGTGTGCATGCTGGACAGAGATGATGCCATAATTAAATAGCATTGATCACCTGCAACATGGTTAGTAACTTAGGGCTTTCTAGATATTTTTGGACTCTCCGATATTATAACCAACACTGCAGTGTTCTAGGATAACAGTTATTAGGATTCAAAACATCTGGAGAACACCAGGTTGCCTAAAATTATGATATTATAAGGATAACATGTATCTTTACTTAGTAACATTGTGGATTAAAACAAAAATCCCTGTGACGAAATAGCTACCCTGGTCAGTGCCTTAATCACAATGAAACTGTGGAGAGGGGAAAAGATGGTTTTGATAGCAGTCAACATTCTGGGTAGCATTTTGGTGAAACAAAACAGTTTTCAGTTTCCATAAAATATAGGAGGCCAAGCAAATCAAAACTTGCAGTTGTCTATGCATTTAGCAGAACTTCACTGCTTGATGACAAGTGCCTCCACATCTCCCAGCAAGCTACTTTGGCTGGTTGTTATGATAGTTGATGAGTGTGTTTCTTTCATAACATCTCAGAATTGTGGTTCAATCCTCTTTCAAAGTGTGGAACTTAGACCTTTCTCAACTCTTTTAGTTCTTGGAGAGCTAGGCCTTAGCCCAGGAGAAGTGCATGCACATTTTTTCTACAAGTCACATCTTAAGTTTCTCTTCATCCAGAGTGAGTATCAGTTTTCTGCTTCCCATAATCTCCTATACATTATGTCCAACTGGGGGGGTTATAGCCCAGCTCCTGCCATTCTCCAGGTTTCTTTTCAGTGTCCTTGATGAGGAGGGAAGGCTCATTTTGGAATGCAATTTGCCTGTGTCAGTCCTGGCTTTCTTGCTGTCATCTATCATATTACAAAAGCTAATTAACACCAAGAGCCTCTGAACCTAGAACAAAGTGGTGGGATATTTGAATTTTCTGGAAAATGCCAGGTTCTCATCTGCTAACTAGCATAGTAACTCAGGAGATGATAGAACAGATGATCTGATTTTTTTTTCTAACTGCACCAGGAGGATTTTTTTCCACCATCCATTTATATTTGGTAGGAAAGGGCATATCCCCCCCTAAATATTACCTGTAGTGCACTTCCTACATCAAAGTAAGTTCCCAATAGCAGGATGAGAGCTGAAAAATGAGTTAAAATAACAATTGGATGATATGAGGAGTGTAATTTTGGGGTGTTCCACAATCCAGGATTGTGTTATCTATATCCCACTAAGCCAAACACTGCCTGCCCTGCTGCACAAAGCAGGCAGAGAACAGGCTTCTTAATGTTGATTATTACTCAGGACTCAAAACATACCACAGAGTTTGTCTAAATTGCAGTGGGATGCCCTAGAGGACAGGTGGATTTTGGGTAGGCTAGGTGAATCTCACAACTTAAATAAATTCATATATTGGTGGAGGGAAGAGGATTTTTTTCCATCCCAGGCTGTGGCATATTTTCAGTTCTGGCTCTTCTGGAGAGAGGAAGCAAAAGGAGTGCAAATGAAATTTGGTGCTATGCATGGTAGAAGTGCTAATCTATAGAACATGTCAAGTTCTGTGGTCCACAGATTCTTCTAAACCTGGCAGTGAGTAATATTTTTCATATCTCAAACTCTTCTTTTCAGAGAGAAGTGTTAAAGGATATAGTTTAAATATACTTACAATAAGCAACCAGGATGTGCTATTCATGGTTGGTTGTGACCTTTTGCACAGTACAATTTGGAAAACACAATGAAATTATATTGTTCACGTAGATAGAAAGTGAGTTGGGAAATATGGTATTGTAATTTTTCAGAAAGATTTGTCAGTTCCTCACATAAGTGTTCCTTTGGCTAATCAATTTCTTTTAGCCCAACTTACCTCTCCCTCAGATGAAGGGAGTTTCCCACAGAAGCAAGCTTGAGTTTTTAGAAGAAAGCAGTATATAAATCTAGAAAATATATAAGAATTGGAGATGTTTTATTTATATTTATACTTGTACATTTGGTGTGAGGTGAGGATATGTAACTTAGTTATATTGATCTTATTGGGAACAGTGGAGAATTGAATGGAAATATGCTTTTGGGACTTGCCACATCCTCCAAGTTTGAAATTAATTCTTTCAGACACTTCATTTCCTTTCAAACTGCAAAGATGACAATTTTATATAAAACTAGCAATTGCAATAACCAGAAGACAAGGGCAAACTTTATTTAATGTTGGACTTTATCGGCAAGAACAAATGTTCACACACAGGCAATTATATGTAAGTATGTCTAAGGTCAGATCAGTTGAAAACTTAAAAATACAAATTTGTTTAACCGAAAATAAAAAAGAAAAGCAATTGCTTAATTGCACAAAAAAGCAAATTCAAGGGAAAGGTATTAAAGCTTTTGATAACCAACGAAGGCAGAATAAGACAACAGAAGGAAATTGAGTAGTTGAATGAACAACCTCTTCATATTAACAGTGATGGGGAAAATTGTAGAATAGTTTTGAAAGAGTTCTGTGGACCAAAGAGGGGAATAAACTCTCAAATGATTAAGAGGTACCCTCTTTGTCCCTTGCAGAGTTTATTCCCCTTAGTCCCTTATGAGGGGGTTAAAAGAAAACTCCCTCTAAAGGATGTAAGGGGAAAAAAGGTCAATAACTCTATTATTCTATGCTCTATTATCTCTATTATTCTATCACTATGTGTAAGTGATAGAAAATTTCTGCCTTTTAGGATCAATCATCAGCAGTAAAAGAAGAAAGTAGTTATGAAATATGCTTCAGACAGTCATGACAGAGCAATCACGAAGACCTTGGAAAACAGATTCAAATGCTGTGATGTGTCTATATCTAGAAAGATCAACCAAGCAATAGTATTGTCAGAGATGCTATGAAAAGAAAGTTGGACTTTGAAGAAGCAGGATAGAAACAGTTTTGAAGCTGTTGAACTTTGGCTTTGGAAAAGAGCCTTGAGAATAGTGTGGGCAGCCAAGAAAACAGAGCAATGGATCACCAAACAAATCAACCCAGAGTTCTCACTTATGGTACACATGCTCAGACTCAGATATGTCCTGTTTTGGACATATTGTGCAAAGTCATAATATGGAGAAAGATCTAATGTTAGATGAAGGAAAAGAAAAAGAAGGATGACAAGTAGCAAGATGGATAAACTCGGTGACAGTGGCAATAGGTGGTTGTTGGAAGACCTGAAAGGCCAGGTTAGGGACAGATAGTCATGGAAGAAATTTATTTATATGGTTGGCAAGAGTTAACATCACCTTGATTACATGTAATCAAAAGAGTACCCTGGTTATAGTGCAGCATCCTGCATCGGCCTCTCTGAACTGGAATCCTTGATCTGTATTGAATTATCACTCTCATCGTTTCCAGTTATGCTATTTGAGACTGTTGAAGTAGGTAGTCCAATTATTTCAGTGGTAAGAGTGAACTTGCTAATATAAAATAGATTTCTTTTATAGAAAAAATGGCACCACTTACAAGTAAGGGACAGGTTGCAATAGAAGGAATAAAACAGCTGATTCTGAGGAAACTGGCACAATCAACTTTCTGATACATTGAATGAGAGATAATGCATATTTCAATATTTTGTTGTTAGGCTAGTTTTGGTAAATGTGTCATCATTTATTTATAGTTATCATTTAATTTCTACAGAGCTTTGGATTGGAACACTTTGATGGATTGATGCCTTTTGCAATGAATGAGACTGGCCGATATCAGTTTTAGTATGCTTGCTTCTAATATTACAGTTACAACACTGAGTTTTATATTTTTATTGAAAGTGTCTGCATATAATATAGCTAATCCTTACATACAACAGTTCATTTAGTGGCCGTTCAAAGTTACAACAGCACTGAAAAATGTGGCTTATGACAGTTTTATCAGTTTTTCACCTTTGTACCCCATGATCATGTGATCAAAATTTAGATGCTTGACAACTCGTTCATATTTATGACCGTTTCTGTGTCCCAAGGTCATGTGATCACCTTTTGTGACTTTCTGACAAACAAAGTCAATGGGGGAGACAGATTCATTTAACAACTGGATCAGAGTTGGGATTTAGCAGATTCTGACCAGTTCTGGAGAACCGGTAGTGGAAATTTTGAGTAGCTCAGAGAACTGACAAATACCAGCTCTGACTGGAAAGTTTACAGTATCGTTCCCCTGCCACGCCCACCAAGCCATGCTGACAGAACCGGTAGTAAAAAAAATTTGAATCCCACCACTGAACTGGATTACTAACTTACCAATTGCTGTGATTCATTTATCAACTCTGGCAAGAAAGATCATAAAATGTGACAAAACACACTTAACAAATGTTTCACTTAACAACAGAAATTTGGGGCTCAATTGTGATTGTAAACTGAGGCCTATGTACCTCTATGCACACAACTTTTGTTCAGTCATATGTATAAAAGCCCATGTTTAATGATTCAGATCTTACGTAGGTTGTTTACTGATTTGCTCTTCTATTCACCTTGTTGATCATATCTGTTCAGGTTCAGAAACTGAGTAGAATCTTCTGATTAATAGACCTCATAAAGAATCTTTGAAGATCCCAGGCCCAGAGCATTATATCCAGATGTAGGTTCTAAATTTTAAGTAAGTCACTAACTAAAATATCTCCACCGGAAGGTGATCATGATGGTAGGAGTGTAAAAAAAAACCCCTTTGAAAAATAAAAGAGCAAGGTATATTAACAAAAAAGGAAAGAAGTGTTAGGAACTTTGAGTAGACATATGGAACATATGGTTCAACATTGCTTTATTATTTATCCAGAGAGAAAGATTACACATTCCTGCAATGAGCAGGATAAAATGTCTTCACCATGAGATTCTACAATTTTGGGATTTTCTTTCGAGCAGATACTGGTTTTTCTGTTTATTAAGCTACCCCAGCATTTTACTAAGAAGCTTGGGAAATCATGCATAATTCTTCCTCATAGCAATTCTTTGAAGTAGGCTAAATCGGAACCTAGCAAATGGTCCAGACAGCATCGAATGAGCTTCATGGTTAGATCTGGATACGAATCTGATTCTGTCCAGTCATAGTCTGATATTTTAGTTGTTACAACATGCTGGCATCTTTAAGTAGATACCCATTTTTAAAAAAATACTTTTAAAAAATCTGTAACCAAAGAAAAAAAATAACAAGTATTGGATTTTTAGAATAAGGTGACAGGAGAAAAATATATATATATATATATATATTTTGGTAGTTAGTCAATTGGATGTTTACTTGCAATTTTTTTAAAAATCAGTATTTGTTGACTACATCTTATCCTCCTTCCATAATTGAATCAGCTCCATTTCTTTGCTTTAAGTAACCTCAACTGGAGAATGAGCGATGGTACTGTAGGTCACCACATTTATAATGCTGAAACTTTGTCTGCACAAGTATTCTGCATGTGTATAGTAAAATTAAGTTCAATGTTAATGAAGATTGGCAAGTTAAAAATTTATCCTGCCTGTTGTCTGAGAAGTTGGTCATAATAGTCATCAAGATGAATATTCTGAATAGATATATCTGAATGAAAAAGATGGACTTTTTTTCTCCCTCCCTTTTTGAAATCAGACATAAAAACCATCTGTTTTTCAGATAGATTTTTTTTTCTTCCAATGGCACAGTGACCAAATGTTTTTGGTTAGCTGCAGTGCTTATTGCTTTGGGGATATTTATGACTGGATGACTGAAAGAATACCTTTGACTGCTATGTAAGGGATCTTATTATTCCCAAAAGGATGGGATGAGTTTTAAATTTGCTAATATTCTGACTTCCTTGCTGGCAGAGATAAACGGTAGTGTGTATGCTTTCAATATTAGTGAAATTGATTGGAGTTTTATTTTTAATGCTGGCAATAAATTATCGTCTTGTTCTGCGATTGTTGGGAAAGGCTTTATTATTTTTTAACAGCTTGTGGATGTGCATTTTAGTGGCTAGACTACTTCTGATGGAATAGCAGGGCCTGTTATAATTATTTGCAATGTTTTTTTTTATTTTCCCCTCATCGTTTAGAGTAGGAAGCAGATAATGGACATGCCTCTGTACAGATTGTGAAATAGAAATAGAACGAGGTTTAGAATTTGCCTTCACTTTATAGACTGGTTTTCAGCTTGTTTAGGAGATGGGAGTTAGGAATATGTACACAAGCTATCATGACTGCCCACGAAGACCAAGGAAGTCTTTAGAAGACTTTTATGTATATTTGATTTAATATGAACAGAATGTGATGGGCTATAGCCTGTGGACCAAAAACTGATCTTAGTGTTTAGGAATAATGTTACCGGTGCCGAAGTCATATACCTGGAGTGGGTACCAGCTGATGTATTGTTCAACATTTGGAATGGTCAATGGAATGACGTTTTTCAATTAAAATACAATCCAAGAGGTATTTTAATAAGTTTTCTAGGGCACATCAAAATTTTCAACTTTCAATTTCCAAACATTAGGGGTGCTCAAAAGTTGTGACATGCCTTGGGGATTGTAAATATATTTTGGTTACTTTAATATAATTTAGATGTGCTTGGTAAGTAACTACATAAATATAACTTTTTAACATTTGTTTGTTTCATTTGATCTGCATGGACATGGTTTACCAGACTTGATGAACAAAAGTAAGATCCAATAGAGAAAAATATTAGTTGATAAGATGCAGTGCCACTATTATTATATATACCCTAATGAATGTGTCTCTGTGGATTCAAATGAACCCTCTCAGAATTTCTGCTTGCCTTGGCAGAAGGGACTATTTCATTTTTTCCCTCAGATTTTCCTTTTATGCTTATGGTTTTCAAAGTCTGTGCTTTTCATGTTTTCTCATCGGGATCTACAGCAGCACTTTAGGTAATTTCTTTTGGTTTTTTCAGTGCATTCAAATATTTTGCTAACCTGATCTTCAATTATCACCTTATCTATTGGAGTTTCCAGTTGTATCAAAATTGGATACTTTCTGAGGAACTTTGGACATCAGATAGATGACAGACAATCAGTCTCTTCACATTTCCCCTCAACATTCTGGAAAGAACAAAGAGCAAGTAAAAGAAAAAAAAATCCTTTCCAAATAGTAAATAACAGAAAATGTTGCTTTTATCCAATATGTAGCATATCTCTATTTAGCATCACTATCTCATCCACTGTAGTATTTAATCTCTTCCACCCAAATTCTGCTGTTCTCTTCACTTGTTTGCTTTTCTTCACATGTCTACCTTTCCTCCTTTATCAAGAATAAAAATTTACCTTGTAAAATTTGAAAACAGTCATCAGTAAATATGAATCAAGGACAATTGGGAATAAATTTGCTGAATGTTGCTCCTGTAAGTTCTAGGTCATTTTGACAGATAGTTGTAAGAACATATTTGTGGCTCAGTAGGTTGTGTTGATTATTGAGACTTGATGATTATATTCAAACTTATGATAGGTTCTAGAAACCAACTGGGTTATAGTCATGTTTCTGGTAAGGCACAGAAAATAATGGTTTGGACAGAAGAGTAGAGGATCCAATCATAATGGACAGACTGTTCACCTGGATACAATATATAAAACTTTTCCTCTAATCCCCAACAATGGTGCTGACCTTTAATCCCCAACAATGGTGCTGATTTTGTATCTTAGGTCAAATGAACCTAAGGGTTAAAATCCAAAGCAAGTAGAAGTCAGTTCAGATGAAATAAGTGAAAAGTTGCTGGACATTCCTTCCTGGGGACTTGCTGCTAATCCAGGTAGACATATTAATCTTCATGTTTCATTTGGCATCAAGTAATGTTTATTCATGTACATGAGGAGATGTTGATAACCTGCTCTTCTATATTCTATAACCAAGTGGCAACCATTAAGACTCAAGTAGTTTAGGCAGACTTTGTTCAACTATCTCCGACACTCTCTCTTTAGACACTGAGCGGAATAGACGTGTCAGTTAAGTGGCCACCCACTTTCCAGACTTACAAAGAGAGTATGGCTTAATAAGAAGCTGACGGAATATACAAAGATTCAGGTCTATAGAGCCTGTGTCTTGCACACTCTTGTACTGCAGCGAGTCTTGGACCCTTTACGCATGGCAGGAGAGAAAGTTGAACACCTTCCATATGTGCTGTCTCTGATGTATTCTTGGCATCACCTGGCATGACAAAATTCCAAATAGCGCAGTCTTGGAATGTCCTAGAATTTCTAGCATGTATTGAAACAGCAATGTCTACACTGGCTTGGGCATGTTGTGAGGATGGCTGATGGGCGGATTCCAAAAGACCTCCTGTATGGAGAATTAGTGCAGGGAAAGCACCCTAGAGGGAGACCACAGTTGCGATATATATCTGCAAGAGGGATCTAAAGGCCTTGGGAATGGCCATTAACAGCTGGGAAATCTTGACCTCTGATTGTTCAGCTTGGAGGCAAAGAGTTAGTCCTGGAACCAGCGAAATCTGAGTGCTGGACAGGGGACAGACTGTATCTGTCCTCAATGTGGAAGGGATTGCCACTCTTGAATTGGCCTTTTTATCCACACTAGATGCTGTTTTAGGATCTCTTTTCAGAGCATGATACCATAGTATTTTGAGACTGAAGGATGCCAGAGTTTAGGCAGAGAGAAACAAGCACGGCCTTTTGTGGTTAAAAAGCTGATAGTGATATAGGAATAGTCTTAAACTTTTGTTCTCTACCTTATGCCTGAACTTTGCCCACCTCTCTGAATATTAATGCTAGCTGGTTATAAATTATCTAGCAGGTCTCTGATACTTAAGTGACCATTGTTTTCAATAGTGTGCATGCGTAATCAATCTAGTGGGCTTTGGTATTAGCCGAGGCTTTTGCAGAAACCTTGAATTCCCAGCACTCCCATCTTTAGGCTGTCCCGGTATTCTTCTTTTCTACTATTGTTTCCCCAATACCCATGCAAGGCATCTCTTCCACATCCTTTTTTAGTACTGAGGTAATATTACAGCCTGTGGAGCTTCACTCAGAGAAAGGGCAATCTCATCTTATGTCAGATTTTATCTGCTTTTCTTCAACACTTTGAAATTTGCTTCTGTATATTCTATTATTAGCTCCTCTGAAGATTTTTCTTCTCTGTCTTTATGGAGTACTAGTGCTTCTATAAGAACTGATTAGTGGGTCTAAATTGTACTTTAGGTTTTTTTGGGGGTGGGATAGTGAATGGAACGGTGGACAATGAAAATGCAACAAATTTATTGCTTGTCAGTGTGAATTTTGATTCAGCAGAGTGGAGCACAGGCTTAAAGCGAAGAGCCTGTGACAGAATTTGTTAATGGTTTTCTATAATCATAATGGTAAAGAAACTATGATTTTCATAATACACATCTCCAGGGATATATACTCATGCTATACCTTAAGTAAACATTTTTGCTTTTTTTGCAGATGAGTGTTTTTTGAAATTCACCACTGGTGATAGAAACTTGTTTGGGATCTTAATAACTAAAAGCATAATGACAAAATGCATCAAACACAGGTTTGCAGATTTCAGTGTAGATTTTTTCATTAATATCTGCTTGGGCTGGCTAAGGCTCTGAGTTGGACGAATAGTTGGAGAAAGTTGGAATTTATGTTCTTTTTATATATGGGACCTAAATCATATCAGCATGTAAAAGAGTCATTGCTTACCTAAATGCCATGCCGTGCCAGGACAAACACTAAATAAATTCAGATATCCATCCTCCAAACAATTAGAATTTTGTGAATATGAGACTGCTAAGCTTAAGCCTGTCTTTGAGATCTTGAATTTTTATTTTTTATTAATCTGACCTTTATTACTTTTTTATGAATCCCTCCCTTGGCAAATGTATCTAATACCTTTTCCTCCTCCTACACAGCAACAATCCTGTGAGGTAAGATGCACTGAGAGAGAGTGACTGGCTCAGTCATGAAGCCAACTTTCATTCTTATAGCTACCCATAGAAACAAGCTCTACTAAAGTTTGGCCTCATTTAGTCCCCATTCTCTTCTCCATATTACATGTTAGTGAAAGAAATTACAAATATTTATTTTCTGGCAGTTCCTCATAATGTCACAGTTCCCTGTCTTCATATGATATGAGGAAGGGTAATTAGATTAGAAATTTAGGTACCAGTAGCTATGAACATAAGGTTTGCTGTAGCTGATAAGAAATATATCCTTAATGTATTTTGGGACTCTTCATATGTATACTTCAGTACTTGGTCAAGTATCTCTTGCCAAAGTATTGCATACTTGCTTCTGAGAACTCCCATTAAGTTTTAAAAACCTTTTAACATGATAGAAGAACTTTGCTTCTGTGGTATATTTTCCACAGCAGTTTGGCTCAAAGGTCAATCTATGTAAAAGCAACTGAGCAAAATCACATTTATTACCTAGTGTAAAGCAAATACAACTATTTCAATATTTAGCCAGGGATTCAAATTTAAAACTCTTGGGACTTATATATTTTCTTTCTTACTTACTTACCTATTTACTTACTTATTTGTCAAGAAAGTATTAATATAAGTATAAACATGGTTATGAATACATGAAATGGATACGAATAAAAAGAATAGGACAGAGACGATAGGCACATTGGTGTGCTTATGCACGCCCCTCCTGTCATTTTCTCACCGATTATTCATATTATCTTTTGGTATTGCTTTTTCTTCTTCTGTAAAATAGAAAGAATGATAGCTAAAGTATATTTGAGGGATTTCAGTGGCACTCTTAACAGCAAACAAGTTCTTAGGTATGTTTTATTTTTCTTTTCACAGAGAAGTGAAGTATATCTTATTCTACAATAAAGTTATAGTATGAAAACTAGGAAGCAAGTGTTTACATTGGTTGTACTAAGTGAGGATTTTTCTCCAGTAACTTAAAAGCTGTGGCAAAAGATAGTTGTTCAACAAGAGTCATGAAATTCTCTTTGTTTATAACATGTTACATGTAAATGTGCAAATGGAAAATGGATGCTGAATAACTTGAAGTTTGAACACACTTTCTAGCTCCTCCTGGTTTGATATTTTCAATTGTAGACAAAAAACAACAACCCCACACTAGATCCCAAGAGACAGCCATCCTTTCTAGCCACAGTCTTACCATACTTGTTGGTCAGTGATTTAACATTGACTCTTTGTTCAGAACTTTCTATGGATTAAAATAACATCTACCATTGAATTTCCATATCTTTTTGGAATTCAATATATATTGTAAGGATCGATTGTGAAAGGGCAGAGAGTTTCAGTCTCTGCTGCTGAATGTTTTCAATAGCATTTAGAATAGAAATAAAAAAACTATCCATTCTGGTTTTCCTTTGTCACACTAGATCAGTTTTCACTTAATGTCCACCAAACATATTGGACTACATTTTCCAAAATTCTAAGGTATCTTAGCTAATAGTCATGATGATTGGGAATTCTTGGAAATGCTTTCTGTGTCATTTAGAGCAATGTTTTTCAACCTCAGCAACTTTAAAAGTGTGGATTTCAACTCCCAGAATTGCGTCCTGGCTGGAGAATTCTGAAAATTGTAGCCTTCACATCTTAAAGTTGTTGAAGTTGAGAAACACTGATCTAGAGGGCACCAGGTAAATAGAAGATGCATTTGACAACTTCTGAGAGCTTACTGAAATAATTTAGCTTTCTTAGCAGCAATAATAAAAAGTAGTGCATAAGAATGTTCTTTTTTTGCACATTCCTGAAAATCTATGAATTTGCACCTTTTAGATGTTGGTTAAAGAGCTATCTTTTTTCCAGATATTTTTTTGTTATATAGATGATTTTTGTTTCATATATGTTTAGTTTTCCATTACTTTTTAATGCAGTGTATGAAAGCTATTGCAATGTAATATTTGTATCTTCATTGCTTAATGTGACTGTTGTGAGATTTGGAGTAAGGAAAAAAAAAGATTATGTACAAATATACAAATAAATACTAAACTTGGTAGACAGCATTGCTGAAATAATTGATATTACATGAATCTTAAATTTTCATGCTTTATATCTCTATGATTGGAATTTTGTTACTTTAGTACATCCTTTAATCTATCAAGCCATTCTGTTTTTTCTCCCCTACTGGTTCAGTGATTCACTTATAAATCACAAGAGTCCCCGGATCAAGTTTTCAGTTGTAAAAGCTTCAGATGACATTAAGTAGTCTTTCACTCAGATTCAGCTCTCCCATTGGTGATAGTGGAAATAAACCCTGTGCGTTTATTTACATGCATTTCAGTCTAAAATGATTCCTTTTATGCATATTGAGCCCAGACCTTTATCACCCATTTTGGAAAGATACAGAGGAAAATTGTGTTCGTGTATTGATTCTTAATAACTACACAGATTCAGTAGGTTTTCTTCAGACTGATCTGTTCCTAACATAGTTCTTCAGTTCTTCCTAACAAGTACCCATCACTTGGTGTGAATCTATCCCCTGCCGGTTGTCCTTTTTTATTTTATTCTTTCCACATATTCACTTTAGTAGGTCTCAAATTGTGCAGGGGTTCTCTGAATATAAGTTAGGGTACAGTGATATACTTGGCCAATGAGCTGTAGGTTTGAAATTAGAGCAGAAGCTTGGAGAAGAGAGCAGATTGTTTTCTTCTATCATCTCTCTCTGACGGGTGTTTACTGAAATGTTGTGGTGTGCTTGTCTTTAATTCTTCTGCTGGCTAATGGTGTAGCTACATGCAAAAGGAGCTACTCCAGGGAATATACTCTTTAACAGAAAAGTAATTATTGATCAATGGCTCCCTGTCCTCTAACCATCTCCTATTGACCTATTTCCTCTGGTGGATCAGGCTCTCTACTTTTAGTCAGTTCATTCTCAGATAAACTTCTCTGTAAAGATAATGTGATTGCCTATTTGCTGGGATTCTTTTCTCCCCTCCTCCAGACCTGTTGACTAAATCACTGGATATGTCTTCATAAGAAAGGTGCATAGGGATTAGCCTCTGAACCTCTTAGAGAAGGAATTATTCTTCATTAGCTTCCCAAACCTCTTATTGAAAAACCTTTTTCCCCACATGGAAACTGATCTGTTCTGTTTTGTTCTGTTCTGTTCTGTTCTTTATTACTTTATTTTATTTATCTTGGCAAATTTTCAGAAGTGATTTACTTTTACCTGTTTCCTAGGATTGCTAGAGAGTGATTGGCTCCAGGTGACCCATCTGGCTTTGTGATTGAGTCATCCTTTCCTGGTTTCTAGACTGATCCCTTAACCGTTACACCAAACTGGCTCTCACTAATGGAATAAAATTTAGGAATATATGATGCTGCTTGTGTTAAATGAGAATACTGATCCATTTTGCACAGTGTTGCCAGATCTCCACAATTTTAGGCTGACATTTTTCAACTTTCTTGCCATGCAATTTTTTTGACCTAGAGATGGGAGGGTAATAAATCTTAAGAGTTTTTGTATGAAAAGTATGTGCTTTGTCGTGGCAGCCTGTGGTGTCTCAAAGTACATACATTCTAAAAATAATTAGTGTAGTATAGTGTAGTGTAGTGTAGTGTATTAGCAGCATGGTGACGTAGAAGTGGAGCTCTCTCTACCAATCAGGAAGCTGTGAGTTCAATCTTAGGTAGTGAAAGTTCAACCTTAGGTAGCAGATTTATCTCTGGTCGCAAAGAGAAAATATCTGCTGTGAGCTCCTCATATGCATTAATCCAGCCATTTAAATGCTCAGCTTCATTCAGTCACCCGACTCCACCCCAACGCAAGAGATTACAAGATCATTAAAAGACAAAAAAATGATTGGGAAAGAACCTTGAATTACCTGGAGTCATAGATATAGCTACTTTGGCTTTCTTTGCCTAACCTTAAGAATGATAGCTGTATGTCAAAACATTGATTCAAACTGCACATTCACTTTGGCAGTAGGATTGTTTGAAATCCATACCATACCATTTTTGGAAAGTTCTGCTTTGGCAAGTGTTTCACAGTGAAGGTCTGATTTTCAGCTCTTTTAAATTTATTCTAAAAATGCCTAATCTAGTGCATGGTTAATTATATGCATTCTTGTAATGCTTCCAAGACAATACATCTCTTCTGCAAGAGTTTCAAATTAAACTATGGTCAGAATTGGTGGTTAATGCTACATATGCAATTATGAAGGAAGTATCAGTCTATGTTTTGTCTGTCTTTCTGTCCATTTCTTTTTTCTTTTTTGTATCAATTGGTAATGAACATGTAACATTTGTAATGGTAGAATTGGGCAGAGTAAATACTTGAATTGCATTGAGAAAAGCTAATTGAGATGAAGATGATAATTATATAACCTTAGATTATATAACACAACAACTTTAATATTGAAATCAAGACAGTTTTGTCCATGTTTTCAAACAACATGTTCCTGAACAGAGTGGACATCAATTTTTTGATTCTAGGTAAGGATAAATGATCTCTTTGTAGCTTTCTTTAGATTGTCTCAGAATAAATTGAACTATTACTCTTCGGTCAAATCTGCATCACTCTGAGATGGGTGAAATCTAAATTTGACTGATTTGATGGATAAATACATAAAATTAGGAAATAGCTTAGATTATTTTAATCCCATTAAAATTAAACTTTACTACATTCTAATTCTCTCCAGCCCTCCCTTTTAACCTCCAAACCCCCAATCCTTCAAGAATCATCAATTCACCCAAGCTATTTGCATCTAACTCCATATTTTAAGAATCTTCAGAAGGCAGGGTACACTGTTCCACAAATAGGATATGTCTGTTTCTTGCTCAGTGGTCTACTTCAAATTGTTACATAAACTTCTTCAGTTTGGAAGCTTTCTACATAATGTGTAGAAAGGGCGATTACCTATAAACTCAAAGCCTTATTTTCTGGAATGGATTGATAGACACAGTTTTACACGTACAATTCATGAAACCATAGCATTGCAAAGGTGTAAGAAATCTAGGGGTGAAACATCACTAGTGGATAATAGTTTCACTTAATTTTTTTTCTTTCATATAAGCAAATTCAGTTCCTTCCATCTTTCCTCATAAAGTACATTCCTGTATGCATATCCAAGACTTTGTTCCATAATGTTCCAAACCAATCCCCATGGATCAATATGCAATGTGCAAGGAAAGGTCAGTCAGATGCAATCCTGTCTAAAGGCTGCAACAGCCTTTATATTATGATGGTGAACTTTTTATAGACTGGAATTAATATTTAAGACAACTATGAGTTCTATTGGAGTAGATGGTAGTTGCAAGCAAAAAAATATTCACTGGGATAAATCTGTCATAGCATTCTGATGAGCACAATATGCATGAGTTTCATTTTTCAAATTGGATGGTTAAAAAAACAGGGTCGGTACTGTAGGGCTTTTTCTATTATGTCTTTTTTTTAATTGTAAGAATTTCTGCATTGGAGAGAGACAAAAGACAGAAGTGACTGTATGTATCAAGCCACAAGTGACCTTTCACATCAAAGAACCAGCATCTTCACAACTTGAAGGGACAGGTGTAAGGCAGAAGATGCTGCGGAAAGAAACAATAAATATTGCTTGCAGATACACGACTTTCTCTGTAGAACCGAAGGATAAAAACCCTGTTGCTTGCTTTGTCAATATTTGTGACATGTCAGTACAAGACTCCTTGTCATGGTTGCTCTTAGTTCATAGACAGCAAGGAAGAAATAAATATTTTATTTAGAAAATCTGAATTGTCCCAGTTCAGCCCTGTTTTGCTTACCAATGCTTACCAGTTTAGTTAAGCTGTAGCCTCCATAACAACTTCATGGTTCTGAAGGAGATGATAAAAATAATTTTCTGTGACTACTTCAGTGACTTTCCAGGAGAAGAAAGGAATTAGATACATACAATTGTCTGGTGCTACTATTGTACACCAAACTTCAGACTGTTGCTTATTGAGACTGTTGCTTAAAGATGCTTATGCATCTGTATTGATTCCTTGTGTCTGAACTAGTACCTGCATTTTTCTTGGCAAGGTTTTTCAGAAATGGTTTGCCATTGCCTCCTTCCTGGAAGAGAGAGGTGACTATTACTTTGGACTGCTTTTTGTGGGCTCATATGATTGAAGGTTCCTGTACTGTACCCAACTGAAGGGCCTCCAGATGTGTGAACTTCAGTGTATCCCAAGAATGAGAATAATTGTTTGGGATGTTAAGTTTAACAATGGAAACAATTGTTATGGTGAATCGGAAGTGTATATAGCTGAGTCTGGGAATTTTGAAAAGTCAGAGGCCACTATAGTTCAGAAGTGTGGCTCTGTGGCTAGATTTGACATACACGCTGGGAGTGCTGCTTTTGTTCTGCCTTCCCAGCTGTGCAGCTGAGTCCCTGTCTGAATAATTCTACCTCATTGCCAGATTAGAGATAGATTTCCCTAGGTTTATGGTATTTGGAAATGCGATTCTGTTTTCCTTGTGGAATGGTTTTGAGGCAGTTCATGTGTTTATGGTCACTATGATAACCATGACCAAGAGATTATCTCAGGTTATCAAAGAACCACACATGAAGTGGTATATAAGTCTAAGTAGTATTGCTATTTCAGACAAGTGGCTGTCCAGTCTTTTTTTAAAAACCTCCAGTGATGAAGCATCCACAACATCTGAAAGCAATGGTTAATTGGTTCTCAGTGTTTAATTGTTCTCACTGCTAGGAAGTTTCTCATTAATTCCAGGTTGCTTCTCTCCTTGATTTGTTTCCATCCATTGTCTCTTGTCCTGCCTTCTGATGGATGCTTTTGAAAATAAATTGACCCCTTCTTCTTTGTGGCAGCCCTCAAATACTGGAATACTGCTATCATGTCACCCCTAGTCCTTCTTTTCTCTAGACTAGCCATATCCAATTCCTGCAACTGTTCTTCATATCTTTTAGCCTCCAGACCTTTAATCATGATAGTTACTGTTGTCTGCACTTTTTCCAAAATCTTAATATCATTTTTGTAATGTAGTGAGCAAAACTGGATGCAATATTCCAGTGTGGTCTTACCAAGGTTTTATAAAGTGGTACTAATACTTCATGTGATTTTGATACTATGTTTATTCACCAAGGATTTTTATTAGGGTTTTTGGGGGCTGCTACCGCACACTGTTGACTCATATTTAAGTGATTGTCCACTAGGACTCCATGATGCCTCTTACACCACTGTTTTTGGACCAGGTTTCACCTAATCTGTACTTGTAAAAGCTAACCTTTTTCCACATTAAATTTCATTTTGTTGGATAGGGCCCATTGTTAAGTCTGTCAAGATCTTTTTGAATCCTGAAGTTGTCTTCTGGGGTATTGGCTATTACTGCCAGTTTAGTGTCATCTGCTAATTTCATGAGTTCCCATTCTATTCCCTCAGCTATGTTATTTATAAAGATATTGAAAGTACTGGGCCCAAGATGGAACTTCTGGTACTCACTGTTTACTTCCCCTCACATTGATATAGTATCCTTAAGGACAACTAAGTACAGATGAGTATAGTTTGTCAGTCAATTACAAATCCATCTGGTGGTGATGCTGTGCATCCCATACTTTTGTATCTTACCAAGAAGTAGATTGTGATCTACTTTCTTGAATGGCTTACTGATATCTAAGTATACTATATCCACATCATTTCATTGGCGAATTTTTTGCTTTGAATCAGAAGAAATGTCATCTGAATGTGGGGAACTTTAGTTAAGATCAGATAAGTCTCTAGATCCTGTGGAAGCCATCAACTTCTCCTAGGATGATGGACTCCGTTGATTTGTCTGTCTAGATCAGGGTGGTCAAACTTAATTTCATTGAGGGCCGCATCAGGGTTGTGGATGACCTTGGGGGGGGCATGGGGTATGGCCAGGGAGCGTGGCCAACTCAACATCTGTTTTTGGCTGTTACTGCATCCTGAAGCCCTCTGCCAAAGAAAATGGAGCTCTGTTTTCACTGGCAGAGGGCTGCAGGAGGCAGTCACAGCCAAAAATGGAGCTTGGGAGGGACTCCCGAGCTCCGTTTTTTCTGGAAGAAGCACAATGGGCAGTCCTTTGCTGTTTCCAGGGTGGCCCTGAGGGCCAGATTTAAGTACCCCGTGAGCCAGATCTGACCTGTGCCTCTTGAGTTTGATACCCCTGATCTATATACATGCATGATATATCTGCCCAGTTTCTAAAAGGCACATGAGGAGTTTCCCAAGGTATTTTTGGACAGTTTTGTTAGGACCTAGTTTACCATCATAATATAAAAGTTATTGCAGCTTTTAGTCAAAATTGCATCTGAATGCCTTTTCCCTTCATATTAATCCCGGGGTCTGTTTGGTATGCTGTGCAATCTTGGAAGAAGAAGCAGTAGAAGACACCCCTATAACTATGCAAAGAACAAGAGGGAAAATGACTGAGTATACATAAATGTTCAGGATTGAATATTTGGTTTTGGTCCATATGAAGTAGGGATAAGCTGGAAAGTTATTTTTAAATACGATTCCCAAATAATATATTTGCCAATTTAAGAAAAAGAAAAGAATGGCATATTTCCAACAATGGATGTATTTCCCAGTTGGGTAATATCAGTCCCTTCCTGTAATACAATCTAGAAATTGACTGAGAAGTAGGTCCAAGGAATTTGTCCATGTGATTTATAGCATATTTCCTCGGTGAAAAATAATTTAATATAGAAATTGGGCTACTTTGTATCTTCTGATATCATAGTGATTTTTCAAGTCTTTTACCCCAACTTAATCTTACTCAGTGCCAGATTTGCAAGCAATGTGCTATTATAGCATTTCTAATAGATGGCCCTCCTTAAAGATTTTTAGCAGCAGAAAGTCCATAAACTTCTGGGATTGATATCTGCTTCCTTGCAATTCCCACTAGTTATACTGTTGCTGTTTGGAGTAACAGAAAACAAGTCTGCTAGTGCATGACGTCTTTTCAGATATTTGAAGATTGCTGTCATATTTGCTTTTATAGATTCTTTTCTCCAGGCTAAACATTTCTTGCTTTTCAATTGTTCTTTGAAGGACTTGTCTTCCTCTCTCTTCTTTCTCTCTCTCTCTTTTGGTTTGTCAATGTCTTCTTTAAAATGTAGTGCCCAGAAGTGTACAAAATACTCCAGCTATGACCTCACAATTTACAACAAAATTGGCAGAGATGTTTTAAAAAGAGAACTAACATTCCACGCAGAAATTCATAATAAGACCAAGCAGAAATTAGGAAACAGGCCCATAACTGCAATCTTGTTTTCAGACAAGAATTAGTTCTTTAAATCAAATCAAATCTATTAATTCACAGAGCCATTCAGTAGCTGCCTTCACACCTATAAATTACTAGTGTAGCAAGGTTTACATGTTGTGTTAAACCTTAATGTGTTTTATTTAGCACTGGCTTAGTGTAATGTATGAACCTAGTCAGTATCTTTATTTGATTAAATCTTCTGTTTCTTATTTTCTCGCCTCATTTCTGAATAATTGGAGCCTACAAGTAAATAAACTACCTCGAGTACTGTAGCAAGTTGGGAATTAGTCACATGTGGAAAGTTCTTTGCTTTTTTAAAAGAAATAGTCTTGATTTTAGTTTTTTAGTTGCAATCATTGACATTCCCAAGAGAGGCCCTGGTTTGTATGTGTGTGTGTTCCCTTCATAAGACCCTGAAAAACTTCAGGGATGGGATTCTACCGGTTTGGACTGGTTTGGGTGAACCAGATGTTAAAGATACATCTGGTTTGGTAAACCACTATTTCAACTGACTGGCTGGCCCCACCCACCTCATCCCTCCCATCCCAAGAGTCTCCACACGGCCCATTTTCAATGGAGGTAAGTGCAGGGTCCACATGGAGGCTCTGGGAGGAGGAAAACCAGGCCTTCTGGAAGTCTGGAAATGGGCCTGTTTCTGACTTCCGGAGGGACTCCAGAGCCTGGGGGAAGTTGTTTTCACCTTCCCAGAGGCCCGAGGGAAGTCTCCGGATCCTTTGCAGGGCAAAAAATGGCCCTCCCAGAAAAACCAGAAGTCACAAAACAAGCCTGTCTCCGGCTTCTGGTGTTGCTCCAGAGCCCAAGGGAGGCTGTTTTCACTCTCCCAGAGGCCCAGGGGAGGCCTTCGGACCCTTGGGAGGGCAAAAACAGCTTCTCCTGGGCTCTGGAGGCCCACTGTAAGTCGGAAACAGGAAAATCCGGTAGGCCATGCCCACCATGGCCACATCCACCAAGCAACTGGGCAGAAGACTGGTTGCTGGGATTTTTTAATCCCACCCTTGAAAAACTTATATACTCGCACAACATGTGACACTAAGATTTATAGTAAGGAAGCTTGATAAATTTTTAACCCTGAAGTTAATAATCTAATGTATTAATGTGGATGTACTTTGGACATGTGTACCACTTCATTGTTAGATAAAAGTAACATCTACTTGTCTGTTTAAAACATTACTGTCTGTTTAAAACAAAAAAATATATAGTCATTTTTGCCTCTAGGCTGATTGTTTTCAGTGATCATCATCTTCTTCTTCTTCTTCTTCTTCTTCTTCTTCTTCTTCTTCTTCTTCTTCTTCTTCTTCTTCTTCTTCTTCTTCTTCTTCTTCTTCTTCTTCTTCTTCTTCTTCTTCTTCCTCTTCCTTCTTCCTCTTCCTTCTTCTTCTTCTTCTTCTTCTTCTTCTTCTTCTAAAAATCCATTGCATTTTTTGCAATATCAGTAAAGTTATCAGAATAACGCAGACTATTGATGTTCCTTCCTTTAAAATACACACCTTCTTCTAATCTACATATACATTGAATAAATGAGGTGAAAGTATACGGCCTTGTTTCATTTCTTTGCAACTAATGTGTATTGCCATGTTCTGTCCATACTGGGCCTTTTTGGGAACAATGAAACAGTGAGATGTTTTGTGATTCCCACTTTTCTCAGCGTATTTCACAGCTTGGCATGATTGACTCAATCAAAGCCCTTTCTATAATCAATGAAACACATAATGATTTCCCTTTGTATTCCTTGACTATTTGAATTATCCAGAGTGCAATAACTAATGTCTTATCTTCTTTGATCATTTCTAAAGTAAGGTTGAACATCAAGCATCTCCCTTTCCATATTGGTGTTTAACATACATGTTGGATGATTAAGCATTATTTTCTTAGCATGTGAAATTAAGGATATTGTATAATACTTTGCACATTCTGTTAAGTTTTGTTTCTTTGGTATTAGTATGCAAATTAATTTCTTCCACTGTGTTGGCCACTGTGTCACTATCTAGAGCTGGTGGAGTAGCTTGTATAGACCTTTCCTTCTTTTTGTCTGCCTGCTATATTTCTGTAGCTAGAGCATTGATTCCTGTAGTCTCCCAGTTTGACCAAAGTGCTAATCCAACTTCATCTTCTTGTATTAAAAGTTCTTGTAAGTAGGAAGCATCTTCCAAGATGACTTGGATGTTGATGTTTTTTTTTACTATACAGAACTTGTTTGTTTGATCTTTGAATCAGTTATTACCTGTCCATTGACATCATTTAGTATACCACTTCAAAGTTGTGACTTCTTTCTGAGTTTAGAAATGTTTTGAAAGACTTTCTTGATTTTTCTGTATCTGTTTTCATGTGCAACTATATACATATTTTAAATATAAGTAATTTTTCTGATCAAGCATACAGGATAAATAAAAGAAAGCATTGTAAGAGCATCACAATCAGTGAAATATCGGCATATTTCAAGAAAATATAAATTACCTTTTAAACATTCACATGAACATTTCATTTCTTACAAGCATAGGAAATCCTTTGGTAACATTCAGGAACAAACAATGTCATAAACCTTTAATAGAAACAGTCCAACATACCTTTAGTAGTGATTCATTAAAGTATGGAAGCTTTAATGGAATAGTATGTTCTATTTTCATGCGGTAAAAGAGTTGTGCCATTTTACCATCTGTTTCCATCAAGACATTAATTGCTTCCTTGTGTTTGTTTTAATTAGGAAGAAATCTCGATTGAAAAGAATGCAAAGGAGAAAGTAAGGCTGAATTAAAAAGTAGATCAGTGAAGGAAAAGTGTTTTCCATTGACCTCTGTGGCATTATATCCTCCAGAAGTAACATCCACTGAATGGGTTTTGTTCCCTTTAACAAGGGCAGCCTTTTCACAGGCAGGGTTGTATCCAATGCTGAGGAACAGGAGGCAAATATATTTCTGCTCTTCTATCTATTATGCACTGCTACAAGTAGTCTGCCACCTTCAGATAAGTAGAGGAGGTGATCTTTTTATTGCTGTTGAAGCAAGATTCAACCAGCACCTACATGAAATGAAAAGTATCAATGTTGTGATGTCCTGTTGTCCAACATTTCAGAGATGAAAAAACAACAACAGAGGGAAACTTCTGGTCTTCACTTCTTAGTATCACCATTACACAGCACAGAAGGATCTCTGCCTACCCTGTGCAGTAGTCATCTAAGCATAATATGGTAATACTAATTAAAAGCCAGAATGTTGAGCATTTGTCCTTTGTGCTAAAAATATACTGAGTAAACAACTGCCAGAGAACATCAATCATGCAAGGTGTATCCATCCTATCAGTTTTAAGTTTTGATACTAAAGGTGAACTGAATTATCCAGTCCCCTTTTCCATCCAGAGATTTAATGATAGGGATACTATATAAGACTGAGGTTGAGAGAAAATGGTTTACCAATGATTACTTAAAAACTTGCTGATAGAAGCAGAATTTAAACTGAGATCAATAATGTATGAATATGCTTACAAGGAAGTAGCCCTCATTGAAAACAGTGGGGTATTTTTAATATAAACATGGTTTTAGGCTTCAATGTTAAATATTCTTTCCAGGGAGAAACCCATGTTGAACTCAGTGGTACTTACATGCATGCAGGGGTGGGCTGCTAGGGGTTCGCAGGGGTTTGGGAGAATCCCTAAGGTTCTGTGCAGTTCAGAGAACTCCCAAATCCCACTCCTGGCTGGCCCTGCCCACCCCTCCTCTCCCAGGAATCCCACATGGCCCATTTTGGATGCAGGTAAGTGCAGGACATGAGCAGAGGCTTGAGGACAAAAAACCTGCCCCCCCATTTCTGGCTTCCAGAGAGCCTCCTGAGCCTGGGGAGGCCATTTTTGCCCTCCCAGAAGCTCAAGGAAACCCTCTGGAGCTTGGGGAAGGCAAAAATGCCCCCTTCCCCTCCATGGTACAGGAGGCCAACTAGGCCATGCCCACCATGCCCACACCCACCCAATCTCAGAGCAATCTCAGAGGCCTGTTATTTAGTCAGGTGGAAGGGGTATCTTCTCATGTCATGAACCCAGGGTTGGAACATTTTCCCCACAGAATTATGTTTGACATTAATACACTCTTCTTTAGATGGTCAGGTAGACATAATTCATTATGCTTCTAATCATTAGAAAAATTAATTGGAAATTGATACTTTAGTTCCTAATTTATATATTTTGAGTTTTTCATTTAGTTCTTATTAGATCTGAGTATTCATGTGAATAAAATGAATGAATAATAGTCTCCTCCCCCACATCCATTAATATTATGTTACGTTCGTTTGTTTATTAATATGTTTCAATGAGAACCAGTTTCTAAGCCAGCTATTAAGGTGCTAAGAGCCAGATGGAGAATTAGACAGAAAGTGGACAGAAAATGACCTGTCTGAACCTTCACCATCTTATAATGCTTAATTTAACTGAAAATCTCAAATTTATTTGATTAAGCCTATTTTCCTTGGTAGCTTGTTTTCATCACTGGTTCTTCTATTGGCAATCTTGTTTTACCCATGTAATGTTATTATCTATATTGAGCACAGCATGTTGTCACAATATCTTATTCTGTGCAGCACCTAGCACAAGCTTGAAAATGAATTCAGTGTGCAATTATTATTTTCCTACTCTCACTTTTATTTTATATAACTTTGGTTCCTTGTTTCCAGGGATTTTGAATTCATAGCTTAGTCATTCAAAATGTCAATTCTCTTCCAGGGCATTGTGTGTCCCTGATTTTTAAGTGGATCTTGATAGGAAAAAAAAAACTACTCCTATTTTTCCTAATACATTTAAACTGACAATACTGGCTAAAATTAGTTGAAAACAGCTTTCATTTTATAACTGCCTCTTTGCTAACTTGTTAAACTTACGTTGCAAGGTATCTGCCGCTGATGCTGGCATAACGGTATAGGAATACTTTGCATGTTTTAAAATGTTATATGTGTAAATATTTGAATTACCTCACCCAGATGTGGACCTGGATGGTGAAGTTGTGGATGGATTGGTACAATTCTAACCAGAAAGGGAAATAGGGTGGCAAAACTATTTGAGTGAATCATACAAAGTGTAAATGTGGAGAGAATTGTTAACAATTCTGTTTGAATAAGTTTATTTGGAAATGTCCTTCTAGTTTCATTGGAAATTATTCAAAATATAAATTTAGTAGCACATACTAGAAATAAAATCTAAATACCCCATGAAAAATATTTCATAAATGTGATTTTCTTCCTTTCCTGGAATAAATCTATGTGATCCCTAAGAGTTGACACCAACATGATGACACATAATCAATTTCATTCTTTCCATAGATGCAAATCCAAGTTTGCCACAATAGAATGAAACAAGATGCAAATAGGAGAAGCAGTTAGACTTTGCCTTGTGACAAGGGGGTGCATCTGATACTTGTGTATCAGTATACTTGTGGTTACCAAGATATTAAAAAAGGTACAAAATACAAACTGGAAAGACTGCAATTTTGAAGTAGTTGATACAGCTTATCATGTAAATAGGGAGTACTAGAGAGTACTTAATGCAGGCGAGGTTCTTTCTCCAAGCTAGTGGGTTTCCGAAAGTCACTCACATTCCCTAAATTCTGCTGAAGATGTTATCTAGTCTGGTAATGAAATGTTCAGAAACCAACCTGCAAGCTCGGAGAACAGACCTCCGCTCTTATCCTACACCTGAGCTACAGATATTTGCCACTGTTGTATTTAATTTCCATAAAAGAAATGCTGGCCCATTCAAATCACAAGCTTTTGGATCTGTGATGTCTTCTCAGACTTTGTAAAACTTATTACTATATTAGTCACTTCTTAAAAATATTTCCATGCCATTAGCTATTATAAAAATCTTGAAGTAGTTTGCAACAATATAAAACAATGTTACAAAATCCCTTAAAAAATAAATAGCATCTGTGAAAGACAGCATAAAAATATGCATTTTTAAATAGTATCAAGCAAATAATCTCCTGCAATTTTCCTACCAATGTGTTTTTAGTCTGATGATTGAGAAGTTGCTTTAGAAAATTGTTGCATGCCAGGTAAGTTTGGCTCTAGGCTATACAGTATCATATGGATGATGCTACCAGAATACCATAGAATAAAATACATAGCCAGTTTGCACACTCATATTTGTCAACATGTCTTCCTCCCAAATTTATTTGTAAAGTTTATGAAATTATGAAGTGGACAGATTACAAAATAATGAATTAAGTTTTCTATTAGATTTTGATGTCTCCAAATCAGTTTTGTAGCATTGTACAAATCTTTCATTGTATGGTTTTTTTTAGAACCTAGCAAAGGAGAGCAGAATTCCACTGATTTTTATTTAGAACAATTAAATAAATTCCTTTACCTTTACTCTGAAGACTTTTGACTTGATGAAATCTTAACATAAGTGGGCACAAAAAAGGCCCATCCTACCTATCCCTAAAGCTAAATCAAAGAGTTTGTCCATCGAATTCAGTAATGTCTATTTTTACAGTGATGCTGGTAGATGCCTTTTTTTGTTACCAGGTAGTTTTAAACCGAGTTACTAGAATATTAATGTGGGATCTTCTGCACACAACCCTAGTATAGTTTGACTAATTAGGGTATCTTTCCTGAATAACTATGGAGCATAATTTTGAAACAGTGGCATAGTTTGCTGGTTGTAAAAAAGAACCAATCGCTGTTGCCATTGTCATATCAGACTGACAGTAGAATTTCTTTATGGTCTGTTTCCTATAATGGTATTAAAAGTACAAGACAGTGATGTGCTTTGCACCAGGGAATGTGTTCTTCCCCAGTGAAAATCTACAGAACATGATATCATAATTATGACAGCATAACTGAAATATGCTGTCATTAATCCTGTTTACATTCCCATGCATCTTCAGAGAGCTGAAAAAAATACACATTGAATGGACTTGTCTTCAATGTGGTACAATAGGTTTTATATGAAAAGCAAGTTTGATTCACAACATGAAAGCAAAAGCCTAAAAGACCTGTAAAGTCCTGATTGCTTGGCACTTGAGGCTGCCAAGAGCAATATAAAGATGCGGCCTTTTCCTCTGGGACCCACGTATCATATAATTAGCTGCTTTCTGAGATAATGATGGTGAATGAAGGACCTAGTTTCAGTTCTTCCCTATGTTACCAAGAAACAGAAAAGAGAAATGATAAATCATCAATTATTATTAGTCCATCTAGTCCACTTGGACATCTTAGTAATAGGTCACCTTTAATGGGGTAGCATTTTTTTCCAGAAAGATGAGCTTTCTTTAATACAGTGTGAGCAAGAGCAGAATTAAAGACATAAAATTATTTCATTACTTTAATTCCAACATTCATTCTCTTATTCTCCATACTTTTGATCCTGTAATGTCCGTTGTCATGTTTGTTATTTTATAGATATTTGTTTATTAAAAATTAAAGGGGGAAAACATACTGTTTTCCTTCTGAGTAAATAGCAATTCTGTAATGGCATTCCAGTTTAATGAGAAACACAGCTTCCTGAAACTAGAGCTCGCCAAACTTGGCAAGTTTGAGACTTGTGGACTTCAACTCCCGGAATTCTCCATCCAGCTATAGCCTGCCTTAATCTATGGATGCTGAGTATCTTGAAAATGTTGGTGAGATAGATTTTTGGTCTTATACAGCAAGAAGGTTTATTATTGTTTTGATCTCCATGCAGAATCTTATGTAAGGGACTATACAAATTAATGAATGAACATTTAAATTGTACCTTTGGTTCTTTACTATATCTACAATTTTAGTAAATATCAGCCAATATAATACAGTGATTATGTTGTTATTCTAAATTAGGGAATTCCGATTTTGCTACTTGCAGCCATTGAACTTACTGAGTGATTGTGGGCTCGTCATATTCACTCACTCAAACTTGCTTAACAGTTGCTGTTGTAAGAATAAATAAATAAATAAATGAATAAATGAATAAATAAATAAATAAATAAATAAATAAATAAATAAATAAAGGGACACTGTATTATTCATCTTTAGCTTCTGGAGGAAAGAGGTGATATAAACTTAATGATTTAAATAAATTATTATATAAAATGTGCATGAAAACCCACAATTTGTGATATCTGGATAGATTACACAAAGTGGATACAGCCAAGATGAACATGTATATTTTAACACACAATAATCATTCCAGAATTATTTTGAGAATTATGTTGTCAAGCCTGCGTATGACTATCTTAAGACAAGACTAACTCATGAATTAACATTTCAGCACTGACTTGCAACTCAGACAGCAAAATGATTATAACCAACTTTTATTACGCATTATCTAAAGCAGGGGTGTCAAACTTGTGTCATCACAGTGTCACATGACATATTGGGACTTTTTTCCCCTTTGCTAAACCGGGCAGGGCAGCACGTGATATATCCGGCCCATGGATCGCCAAGTTTGACACCCTGATCTAAAGTATCCAATGCACACAATATATCCATTATTTAATATCATAGGAAATTTATTATATGTTAAAGGGTTGCATTGTAATTTATTAATTCCAATGTTGTGCAAATGCAGGTAGTCCATGATTTAAAACAGTTTGTTTAGTGATCGTACACAGTTATGATGGCACTGAAAAAAAGTGACTTATGTCCGTTTTTTACGGACATAAGTCACAGCATCACATGTTGCAGCATCCCAGTGGTCATGTGGTAAAGATTCAGATGCTTAGCAACTGACTTTATGTTAACCTTGGAGTTAATCTATGCTGATATGGGTGCTGATTGCTGGTAGAGAGGTGCTTGGGACTTTTTGTTCCTTTTTGGGCTGGGTGAGTCTCTTTTGCATAGTCTATAGATGTTAATGTCTATGTGTCTGTTGATGGATGATTTGTCAGAGTGCCAAGGGTCTAGAAATTGTCATTTTTGGTCCAAAGACCCAAGTACCTCTCACCAACAATCAGCACCCAGATTGGCATACATTAATTCCAAGGTTAAAATCAGACTAACAATCAAGTAAACAATACCCCAATCAAAAAACTGCCAAAGAAGTTAACAGCAAACAGCCCAATCAAATAATCTCTAAGACCACCTTCACCAACACTGACAGGAAAGTCACCAGAATATAAACTGATAGCAAACTTCACTCCTTACTAGTACTGATGATGTTACCTTGTTTGGTTAATGAAATGTCTGCAAGAAAATAAGCAAGCTCAGAGAGGACCAAGGACCCCTCAAATCAAAACCTTCCTCAAAGATTTCCAAAAGACCATATCAAATGCCTTCTTAAAGCAAGAACATCAATTTCAGATTTTATATTTCTAAAGCTTAGCAATCTTGAATAAATCCATTTTCTGCTGGCAGCAAAATAGTTGAAAGAACATAGTGATTTGATGGCTAATGTACTGTACGGTAGCTAAGATGATAAAGATACATTTATCAAGGGGATTGTTCTGTAATTAGAACACATAATGGAATCCTCACTTGGCTCAAGAATTCAGACTTTTTCCTCATTAAAACTATAAGATAGGAATTTATTTCAGAAAGGTATATGTCTAGTGAAATAGGAGAGAAAGCCCTATATGCTTTTATGCCAATCCCTTGGGAAACCATTAAACCAGGAGTCTTCCCTGATTTCATGGATTTAATATTAAGGGCAATTTCTTGAAGATTAAGAGGTGAAGTAAAATTAGTAACCTGGACCCATGATAAATGTGGTAAGCTCTGTTTAAAAACATTAACTTGTCTTCTGTTGATGAAGAATTGATGCTTTACAGTTTAAAATTTTAAAAATAGTTGATTAACGGATCTGGACTCTGTATGCACATCCCATTTATATCTGAAAAGATTATATAATACTTATGTTGCTTAATTTGTTTAAGTCTAAAGGTGAATAACTTACTAGGCTTCTCTCCCACTCAATACTTTTATTACATTACCTTGTGCAATGTAATAAAAATTATTTTTGGGAAGCATAAACCATGTTAAGTTTAATTTTAGTAGAAGCAGATCTGTATAGGTCAGGAGATGCGATGCATAAAAAGGCAGCATTTCTCCTCTAAAAGTTTTAAGTTTAAGCCAACTGTTACTTCTTTTTAAATGAAGCATATTTGATGTTGAATAAATGCTTTAATAGTTTTCCATAGGGAAGAATATGATACAGCAAAGTCCATATTAATATGAAAAACTTAACATTTTCCATTTGATTTCAATACATTTTTATCATTCAGCAAAATTACTTTCAAGGATCAGTCAAATAATGTATTATTATTGTAATTTTTATAAAATAAAGAGAGAAGAGTGGGGCTGAAATTGTAATAGCATGTACAATTAAATTTAGTCAGACATAATATGGAAGAAATTTTTTGTTAGATATGGAATCTCAGATTATCTATCAAATTAAATTCTACATCTAATTTTGCAAAATATTATGAACCCTCGACTACAATTTAGGTAGTATATCCAAACTTTGAAGCCCCATGTCACTGGCAAACAAAAGACACAAGAACCAGTAGATGGCCATGGAAATTTTTATTTTATTTTATTTTGTCAAATGCTTACAATATAATAGAAATAAGAATAGACATAACTTTAAATGCTTGAAATAGGAACTAATAATTGTGGACGATAGGACAGGGTCAGTAGGCACAATCGTGCACTGAAATAACCTTGGGAAGGCATCTAGAAACTATTAGGACAACAAATGGATGCACAAGCAGCATGCATTAAGCCAGGGGACAGAAAAATATTAAAAAGAGATTTATGTAGGTGTCTCCAAGTTCCTGGGTTACGGGAGGGAGGGAAGGAAAAACATAGCTGACTTGTAAACTTCTGTTATTATACAGGTAGCCCTCAGCTTACTATAGTCCATTTAATGACCATTTGAAGTTATAATGACACTGAAAAAAGTGACTTATGACCATTTTTCATAATTCTGACCATTGCAGCAACTCCCATGGCCACGGGATCAAAGTTCAGATGCTTGGCATATGGCACGTGCAATGTTTCGGGGTTATACGATCACTTTTTGTGACTTTCGACAAGCAAAGTCAATGGGGAAGCTAGATTCATTAACAACCATGTTCCTAATTCAACAGCTGCAGTGATTCACTTAACAATGGTGGCAAGAGAGATCATAACATGGGGCTAAATTCACTTAACAGATGTCTCACTTAACAACAGAAATTTTGGTGATCATAAGGTGAGGACTACCTGTAGAATCTTTTACTATGTTAGTGTATGCTGTCTCAATAAAGTAAGGTTCTAGTCAGCATGCAAAGTCAGCACATCCTGATTATCTTGTACATGTAGGACAGAACCACATGAAATTCAGAATGGCATGTTTAATGCTAATCTGGTATTAAAAATATAATCTTGAAAACTGTAAGTACACATTCATAGCTATCCAGATGTATAATGAATTGATTAAGGCGGAATCACTTTGAAATGCTTGGGGATTATTTTGTAGGTTTCACTGGGCTATGTGACTTCTTTTTCCTGAACTGCAATCCTCTCCCACTTCTTTCCCCAAATTGCTCACAATAATTGACGCTACAGATTTATGTACAAATATAATTGCCAGTAGGATTATTTATGTATTTTAGTGAAAAGCACATCTATTTCCTTCAACAGAGGAACGGTAGCGTAAACTATGAGAATATGCATCAAATGATTTGTCAAGAAAAATCTTGCCAAGAAAATTGCATGGACTTGTACAGGTAGTTTCCAGAGTCAAGAATGACTTGAATGTGTGTGTGCATGCACAGAAAAATTATGAGTCTGTCAGTTAAACTAAGTTATTTTTAACAAGAGTTAAATATTAACTTTGAAAGTGCTAAATTTTTGAACTGTTGTAAAACTATCTTTAAATTTGTTCTAATCCAAGTTGATATATAAGGAATATGTGAGATGTTTCTTTTATTGGAATGCTTTGGTTTTTTTTTTTCATTTAATTTTTATCTTTCTGCTCTGCAGACTTTTAAATATAATATCTGTACTTTGGAATTCCAACACACTGTAACTTCCTTTCCCTTTCTCCTTCCCTTTTAGAATAAATAAAAGAAAAAGAAAAAAAGGAAATGATAAAGCCAAACAACAAAAGGAGCAACTGCTTCCCAGATCTCCTACAATGTTGTGAGACCTAACATTTGAAACACCTGGAAAAAAAAAATCTTTGGATTAAATTAACTAGATTGTGGGTCTGATTCAATAGTATATTTCCCAATCCTTGATTTAACAAAATGCGTTTAAGGATCACAGTGTGTCTATAATAATTTATTGTCTACACACAAGTAGTACTAAGTAATGGGGCTGTTCTGATGTTGCAATATATTCTTTTCTTTGCGTTATTGTAGTTTGGTAGGGGGTTGACAGCTATAAATCCTTAGCAATTATAAATTATTTGACAAATAAGAATGGGCATTAACTCTATGGGAATCAGCAACCTGAAGAGAGGAATTGCTAATTCTGGGTGTAAACTGATGTTTCACATATTCTAACTGTACCTTGACTCAAGCTGAATTAGGCTGCATTCAAAGGTGATGACCAGTGAGGAAGATTAGTTTGTACCAATGTCAATGTCAGTTCAATTGAAATGGGTTGTAGCATGCAGGACTTGAACTAAATCAGATGGTAAGTTTAAAAGTATTTGCAATATTTTTACAATAAAAGTATTTACAATACTTTTAAACTTACCATCTTCTAGATAGCTCAGAAGGACAAGGAGTGAAATAAGAACATGATATGATCTTTGGCTCTAGCTATTTTTGTCAACTGTAATTTTTAAGGAATAACTCTGGAGCTCGTGGCAGGACTATGAAACATTGAAAAGAGAGGCCTTGAGTTTTGCTTTGAATCATGATGTCTTCTAGGTTCTTTTTAAAACTAGACATGTATGAAAATCAGAATTGATAGGAAAACTCTAAAACGCTATCTTGGGATCTCAGGATAAAAAATAGCTTTTTTAAAAAATTGAAATCTAGAGGTTTTGGAGTTTATTTCAGAGGTAGCAGCCTCCCAAGTTCCCTTATGTCTCAGTCCAGAATTTATTCTGTTGTACTTTAGACCATTGCAAATACCATATTTCTTTGGGTAATAAAATGTGGCTAAATGTGGATAATTTTACTGGGTGCATCTTTTTAGTTACTACACTAAACTAAGAAAGTTGGGTTCTGTATTAATGACAGTAGAGTAACAAAACACCAACAGAGTCCTTCCTCCAAGCATCCCTCGTTAGCACAGAGTTTATAGTAATCGGAGTAATTAGCACATTGGGAATTGTGCCTGTATGTTGCAAAGGAGCAGAAAGAGCCATTGGAGCAGCCCAAGGCATGATTGCGCTGCAGGGTTATTTTCTCTTACTATTTTTGCTTTGTGCTTGGGTTTTGATTTTTCAACCCTTCTTTGTGTTAAGAAAGCTGTAGAGCAGAAATGGTCTGTAAATTGCAATCATGCTGAGCTCAGGGTAGATAGTCTGGTTAAAGGTCGTACTGACTATATATAGCTTCTTTAGGCAAGGAGGTTAGGGGATAAAGGAGAAAATTGTGTGCGATTAGGGCAGGCTAGGAGATGCATGCCTGGTGAAAGCTTTTATTTATTTATTTTTAGTCTCCCAAAGAGTTTTGAATCAAATCCATTTAGTGATCCCAGAAGATATGAACCTTGGAGGATGATCATCATCGCTGTAAAATATTAACATTTCTTAATCAGCTGAATAAGTTTCCCACCTCATTGTTTCTGAAATGTTGCCATAGTCTTGCAGCTGTACAAGCTGGAGTGGCTTGTCATTTTGCTCAGGTCCCCGCATTGAGACTGTTATTATTATTTTTTCCATATTGGACTCAACCGGTGTGAATGGTCAGACTAGGGAAAAAGAAGATAAAGAGAGGGAACTTAAGAGAATTTTTGCTAAATGTGGTAACTAGTCTGCTAAACACTATAATAGCTTTTTGAGCTAAGTTCAAGATGTTTGCTTAGGCATGTGCATCAATGCTATCAGGAGCACATACAACAAAATAAAGTGTATGCAGTACAGAGCATTTAAAAACCTGCCTGAAAGTTTGTTTATTAGTGTCAGAAGCATCACAATTAAAATAAGGCCTATTATATGGTATGAAATTTAAAATATAAAATACAGCATTTAAATATGTACAAATTAAACAGACCTTGCCCAGAAACTAGCAACATTAATTGCATTATGTCATGCTGTCGTGGACACTGATCGGCACAAAGGGCAGGAATACATATGCATTGACAGCCCTCTCCTAGCTGTTACTACCCTCACCAACCTGCACCCTGCAGTTCTGAACTCTGCTGCCCCACTTACTTTCACCATCTTCTTGTTCCCTGGCCCTTCTTGTCAAGAAGCTCCTTTGTGCATAGCTGGCAAAAGCAAGCCCCTTTGTACCACACTGCTGGGCCAGGCTTGAGCAAGGCTTTCTGGTGCACTATAGGATCTTGAGCTGCTTCTTGCTTGTTTCTGGCTTTTGCTTCTTTTTGTGTCTTGGGTTGGGGCTGGGCTACCTGGTGCACTGCAAGAAGCACAAACAAGGAAGTAAGCAAGCAAGCAAGAAAGCAAGAAATAGCTCCAGATCTGTGGCTTACCAGGAAGATCCACCCCACTCCAGCAGCATGGTGCAAAGGGACTTATTTTTGGTAGCTTCAACCAAGAGTATCAAAGGCGCTTTTTGAAGAGGCAACTGGACTTTTTGCTTTTTCTTCGAAGATGTTTCACTTCTCATCCAAGAAGCTTCTTCAGTTTCTATCCTCTTCTTGGATGAGAAGTGAAATGTCTTCAAAGAAAAACCAAGGGGATTTTTGACATAAAGGGCCAGATTGGGCATGACTTGTCAGTAGTGGGAGCAAGAAAACGGTGAATTTAAGCTGGGGCACCAGAGTGCAGAGTAGCAGGGGCTTTGGAACACAGGGTAGTAATGATGGCTGTGGCTAGGACTGGGCTGGAGTGGATGCAACTTCCGAGGGTGTTGCTTTCTGCCCTGCAAAGGTAGAGTGCAAGGAGGCCAAAGAGTAGAGATAGAGGAGATAGATGGGCAGGGGAGCTGCAGTCATTGGTGCCAAATGTCTGAATTTTGATCACATGATCACAAGGCTAGTGCAACAGCCATAACTTCAGGCATGGGTGTAAGTCTATTTTTTCACACCATCTTAACTTCAAATGGTCACTGAATGAACGTTGCCAACTTCAAAAGCCAATACAAAAATTTATGCCACCAGATAAAGACTGAATGCACCAATTATCACATTAAACAAGAGGAAGAACTTCTATGCACCAATTCTACCCGTGCTTTCTACAATTTTGTAAACAACAAACTAAAAGACTCAAGGTCCATCCACCCCTGAAAGGACCTAATGGTAAAGTCTGCAATGACAACACCATTAAAGCCAACCTCTTTAACACATTCTTTGGCTCAGTATTTGTAAACAGCAGTGGATCATGACCAGTATTTCCTAGTTGAACCACAGACAACTACAATGATCTAATACATATCAATTTTATAGAAGACAATGTTGAAAAAGCACTATGCAATCTAAAACCATCTCTATCTGTTGGACTGGATGGTATATGTGCCTACTTCTTAAAAAAGCTATCCACTGCCATAGCTGAACCTCTAAGAATAATCTTTGAAAAATCTTTCAGGACCATCTCCTTGCCAAAACTATGGTCATAAGCCACGGTTATTACCATCTTCAAAAAGGGAGACCCCAGACTAGTTGAAAATTACAGACCAATCTCTTTATGCTGCATCACCTGTAAAGTCATGGAATCAATTATTAACCAATCCATTATCCTCCACTTAGAGACAAACAACCTACTCTCCAATAAACAATTTGGTTTAAAAAGAACCCTATCCTGTAATCTGCAACTCTTACACTGCAAAAACAGATGGACTACACAACTCGATCAGGGCAAAGCAACAGACGCAATCTACATTGACTGCTGTAAAGCCTTTGATTCAGTTGTACACGACAAACTACTCCTAAAACTAAAATCTTATGGTATCTCTGGACACCTGTATAACTGGATAGAAGCATTCCTGTCAAATAGACAACAAATGGTCAAAATTGGGAGCGTCCTATCAAATTCTGTACCTGTCAACAGTAGTGTTCCCCAAGGCAGTGTTCTAGGACCAACTCTCTTCATACTCTACATAAATGACCTCTGTGATCATATTAAGAGCAACTGCTTTCTCTTCGCTGATGATGTAAAGTTATTCAACACCACAGACAATACTGCTATCCTTCAAAAAGACCTTGACGATGTATCAGAATGGTCAACCAAATGGCAACTTCAAATATCAACAAATAAATGCTCTGTCTTACATATTGGCAAAAAAAAAATCAGAAAATAAAATACAGGCTGAATAGTCAAGACCTTGTTGATGATCCAAACTCTGTCAAGGAGTACTCATTTCTAATGATCTAAGTGCTAGAGCCCACTGTAACTACATAGCCAAAAAGGCATTAAGAGTTGTTAACCTAATTTTATGTAGCTTTATCTCTGGTAATATCACACTACTAACTAGAGCATATAAAACATTCGCTAGACCAATACTTGAATACAGGTCATCAGTCTGGAACCCACATTACGTACCTGATATTAACACAGTTGAGAAACACCAGAAATATTTCACAAGAAGAGTTCTCCACTCCTCTACTCGTTGCAGAATGCCTTATGCCACCAGACTTGAAATTCTAGACCTAGAAAACCTAGAACTATGCCACCTTCGGTCCGATCTAAGTATAGTATATAAAATTATACATTGCAATGTCCTACCTGTCAATGAATACTTCAGCCTCAACCATAACAATACAAGAGCACACAATAGATACAAACTCAAAGTTAATCACACCAAACTTGATTGCAGGAAATACAACTTCAGCAACAGAGTGGTCAATGTCTGGAATACTCTACCTGACTCTGTGGTTTCTTCCCCAAACCCCAAAAACTTTAACCTTAGGCTGTCTACTATTGACCCCTTTCCTAAGAGGTCTGTAGGGGGCGTGCATAAGCGCATCAACCTGCCTACTGTCCCTGTCCTATTGTTTCTTTTATTCTTCTTATATGTATCCATGTATTCATAATTATGTTTTTACTTATACCTATTATCTTGTAAGCAATTGACAAACCAAATAAAATAAAATATAAATATATAAATAAATAAATAAATAAATAAATAAATAAATAAATAAATAAATAAATAAATAAAATGTTCATAAGTCGAGGGCTACCTGTATCTGCTTGTTAGTACAGCAAGTACCTTCTTCTCTATCTTGGAACAATCTGTCATGTGGCTAGACATTTACAAAAATATTAATGCCTCATAAAAGAATATAACAGTACATAGTTAAGAAAATTAGCTGGCAATCAGTTGATGTCACTCTTACATGTTGTTCTCCATGCACAGTATTGAATAAGCATTGATGGATTATTCTTCAGGAAAGATGAGTCCCATTTTTGATTTCTTGGTGTTGGAACTTCTTCTGACCACCAGCAACTGAGGCACAGAAGTCTCCCCTGGTGGTGTTCTGGCAGTCATTCATTGTATTTTCCCCCAGCTTCCCTTGAACTGTTATTTTCATGTTCAGGCCCATGAGTGGGAAGCTTGAATAGAACAAGTGGGTGTTTCAAGCAGTCGGTTTCCTAAGCAAAGAATACAGACCTGTCACATCAGCGCATGGATTCTGTTCAGTGCTTTCCTGGTGGTAAGGCATATACAGTACCTCCAGAAAGGGAGGGTGTCTAAATGTTTTTGCATGACGATTCAGAAGTTTCTTGTGAATTTTTATCTTCACTTGACCTTTCCCTGCAGATGGTTCATCATGACCTGGCTGATTAATCAAGATGGTTCTGCTGCTGCTCAAGCAAATTAGAGTAAGCTAAATATATTAAATACATATTGAATGCTACTTCAGTATTCATGCAGAACATGGCACATGGCCACCATGTAGCTTCAGAAAAATGCTGAAAAGAAGGACTCAGCTGAGTTGATGAAAAATATCTATCATTTTGATTAACCTGAAAATTCCATTTCAATTAATTTTGATACAGCAAAAGATGGAAATCTGTCTTTCTTTCTTTCCTTCCTTCCTTCCCATTGAATTCTTGTTCAATGAAGGGATTTATGGAGCCATATCTGAAGTTATGTCTGTTGCAATGCTCCTGCAATCTGCTCCCCACCTTGCTACACCTTGAAGGCTTCAGGCCTCTCCCCCTCTTACCAAGGCCAGGAGTCTTTGGCCTGCTTCCCATCATGCCAGACCTATGAGGCATTCATCACTACTTTAATAGAATTTATTGCTGTTGGTTTTCCTTCTCTTTCCTTCAATCTTTTCCAGCATTAGAGTCTTCTCCAGAGAGCTGGGTCTTCAGCTAATATGTCTAAAGTAGGATAATTTGTGCCTCAAGTGAGACTTTTGAGTTAATTCCTTTGATAATCCATTTGTTTTGTTTTCTTGGTTGACCATGGTATTCTCAATAATCTTTTTCTAAAGATTCAAAAGAATCAATACTCTTCCTATCTTGCTTCTTCGAAGTCCACCTTTCACTTCCAAAGGGTCCTACCAAATTGTAATTCTTGTACTTGTCTATTCTTTAGGCAATAACCTACTATTCATATTACTTAAACAAATATAGTTAGCCATCAAACTATTATGTTTCTTTTAATGTCATAATGCACTTTATTGAAATTTACATTTAATAGACATGTTCATGGGAGACAATTCTTATTGAAATAATATTTTGAGAGCAAATAGCATTAATTAATATGGAAGGGAATATGGGTAAACATGTGTCACAAAAATCCACATATTTTAAGAATAGATAAAACACCAACAAAAGATTCTTGCATAATTTAATGTGTACGGTATGAAATGAGGAATGAATCTGGATTGAAGATGTAGATGAATAATTTTAGAGAAAATATACATGTCCCAAGATAATGTTGCAGGGTCCAGTCTGGATCAGTTTCCAGGACCAGAGGTTTTGTCTTCTGAACCTATGGACTTGTGCTGGAGCACATCTTCAGAGAACTTCTCTCTAGACTCCAGCATGAGTCTGAAAGCTCAAAAGACAAAACCTCTGGTCCCAGGTAACCAATCCAGTTTTGATACTGAAATATCTGGGGGCTATAGTTGACTCATGGGTCTTGGAGTACCTACTGCTGCACAAAATCTAGATTTTTTTTTAACATGTATTGCAGCTTAAGCCATCTGCTGTTTTCAGATATAGCATTTAATATGATTGTTAATAGGACAGGTGCATTTTTCATGGTCAAAAAATAGGATAGGGTGGATGCTATATTTTACATTATTGAATATGTATTTATTCCACGGAATCCTGGGAATTAAAGCAAAGGATGGAAAAAACATCTTAGAAAAGTCTGTGTTATATACAATATAAATCTGGCAAGTCCTCTCTTGCCAAACGCATTGGATGAGAAGACCCACATATTCACTCCCCTCCATAGATCATCCATTGGTCCTTTTAGTAGTCCTTTTACTAGATTTAGATCTAGTAAAAAATATGTAGTCAAGACAAGAGGTAAGTAGTTTTAGTAAATTGGAAGATCAGAAGGATAAATGTTAGGCAGTACAGCTTCTTGTAAGTTTGTCTGATAGGTAACTCAAATGAAAAACATTTTACAGAGTATAACATAAATTGTTTTGGGCCAAGTCTTGGTATTATATAGGCTGGCTATTTATTGTAGCTAAAATTAAGTGTTTATAAATTACTGTTTTAATCTCCAGGAATGACACATCTCTTTACTGTTCTATTTGTAAACTGTAGGATAGAGAGTAAATCTCCTTTACTTTGGCTTATTATGTTGTGATTTTACATGACACATTAATTTGTAAAGATCAGTGGTTTAAAATCAATGATATAAATGACACTTTCTATTTATGTTTCTATGAACAAAAAGATACTGACTTAGCTGTAACATTGTCTAATGTATTATTAAGTGTGTGTTCTAATTCTGGACTTTCTGTTGAACAACCAAATATGTATCTATACTACAATTATAGTTATTGATATCTATATTTTTTATTTTAAATATGATTGAAAAAATTATGATAATTGTCCCAAAAGTGCTTTTCAAGAGGCAACTGGACTTTCTGATTTTTCTGTAAAGATGCTTTGCTTCTTCAAGCTTCTTGGATGAGAAGCGAAACGTTTTCAAAGAAAAACCAGAAAGTCCAGTTCCGTCTTGAAAAAGCACCTTTGGGACAACAATGACCTGGATGACTGAGAATCTCCATAGACAGTTTGTGATAATTGCTTACAGTACTCATTGAGTTTCCCTTCCCTTCAAAGTTTTTCTTTATTTGTAGTCAATTACAGTTTAAGTTTATGAATCTCCTTGTTACTTAGAACAATGTCAGGCATATTCCAGATGCCATAGTTCCTGGGAAACATGACATAACTCTTTGACATAGAAGAGAGTAATGTGGGATCTAGATTTTAGGATTTTTTGCACTTTACATGATGAATTATGGGGCATGTTTCCAGTACATCTGATATTCATAGTATAGACTTGGATATTCTAGAGAATTGTATTTTATAGTCTCTCAGGATCGAACTGTATGCTGTATTAATAGTGTGAGGTGACTTTGTTTTTATTTATATTAGTAAATCTGCAAGTACAAATGTATATTGGAAATACTGTATACAGGAAGCAGGTGTTCCCTTTCCAATCTCTGTTCAATACATTTAGTGATTCTGTGATTAATAAATTTATTTATTCAAAATTTTATGCTGCCCATACAGTGACCCTGGAAAACTTACAATATAATAACAAGTAAGAAAATAAATGGGGAACAATTAAAATTAAGGGAGTTAAATAGAAAAGTTAAAAAGTTTAAAAACAAAGAAAAAGGATGATCTGGGAGTGGGGATACTCTTTAGCCTATCAATTATCCCCAACAAAGCAGGGCTCTTTGGGGGCCCCAGGCCAAGCAGTAGAGGCAAGTTTTCAGGCTCTTCAGGAAGACCAGGAGTGTGTGGGCAGACCTCACCTCCAGTGGGAGGATATTCCATAGGGTGGGGACCACAACAAAAAAGGCTCCTCTCCTGGACCCTGCCAGCTGAAGTTCTTTGGCAAATGGGATCTGAAAGGCCCTTTCTGCTAGAATGAGTGGGTGGGCTGATCCCATCGGGGTAGAATGGCTCCTCAGATATGCCTACAGATATTTAGAATAGAATAGAATAACACAGTTGGAAGGGACCTTGGAGGTCTTCTAGTCCAATCCCCTGCTTAGGCAGGAAACCCTACACCATTTCAGATAAATGGTTATCTAATCTCTTCTTAAAAACTTCCAGTGTTGGAGCATTTACAACTTCTGAAGGTAAATTGTTCCACTAATTAATTATTCTAACTGTCAGGAAGTTTCTTCTTAGTTCTAAGTTGCTTCCCTCCTTGATTAGCTTCCTTCTTGTCCTACCTCAGGTGCTTTGTTTGTTTATTTATTTGTTCCTGATGGTGTTCTTTATTTATTGAGACTTAAATGGTTGCCCAACTCACAGCTTGGAAAGGCAAATTATGCCGAATTGTGCCTTAATAGTATTCTACAAAAACCCTAGGAAAATGAGAGACTTTATTTAGAAAATCTCTAGTAAAGCTATCATATTACTGGTCTGAGTGCTGATGAGCAGCCCTTGCCACCAGCCATAGCATGCCAAGACCCACGGATCACAACAGTTGTCCATGTATGGTATCATTTTGATGCAAATGTGCAGATACTGCTTGAAATAGTTTTAAACTATAAAAAAATAGTTCCTTTCAATGGATTCTCTAGAAAATCCTGAATTCTGATCTATCGCTGCTTTCTTAGCAGCACATATTACAGGCCTGTGATCAATTCCTGCAATAAATATACTTAGTAAATGAACACACATGCATTTTACAGCCATATTCTTAGATTGAAGCTCTAATTTGCCCTAATTTTTTGTAGCATGGCTGATAATTTGATTTCTCTATTATTTTCAACTTATTTTGGTAGGAAACCTATTTTGATTAACTATATTCATTTTTCAAAGTTTTTCTGTAGATTTTTATTTGCTGCTAATAGTGAATTATTTTTTCCAATATATTGTGGGTTGTAAATTTGACATATGTACACACTGATGTAATTTTTTTCTGTGAAATTTACAATTCTTACACACACACACATACACACACACACTGTTCTCTTTATATAGTTTTTTTATTATTAATTAGTTTTTTTAAATTTCCAAAGACAAAAATTGAGCATTTCTTCTTTAAAAGCAATAGAATTAATTCATGTGTAAGATTGACAGGCTTATATTGAAGAATCAGAAAACCGTTTCTCCGTGTTCTGAAATACCTTCAGGTATAAGTATTTTTTCTTCCACAACTATTGTATTAATATTAATAGTAAAATTGTTGATTTTTTTCCTCTGACAAATGTTCTTCCAGAAGTTTGAGTTCTGTAAGAGCAATTATGAACAAAGGAAGAAAGAATATGCAAAACTGCACAGTTCAATGCTATATTGATTTAATGTTACCAGAAGAGGTATTCAGAGTTGAAGAACTTATCTAGATTCATTGCTATCAAAGATGATAGCTGTGAATCATTACAATCACTTTTGACTCTATAAAGAAAGACACAATTTTATGTCAGAGAGTAGGCACTTTATATCCCCTGCTGGCAGAGAATTGCCCAGATAATTGGCAGAATTCACCATCTCTATCCACTTAAGATTCTGGCACATATTACTATGATATTACTATGCTGTACCTTTCTCACTGGTTATAAACTATGATTTTCTAAGATTGCCATAACATTAAAAAATCACTTTCTTAACATTTCATTTAATGATATTACTTTGGACATCTGTGTACAAATTCAGTCCTGTAAATAAATCAAAGCAGTCATTAAACTGTTGCACAAAATTTACCAATTCTGTAGATGTGGCTTTTAATCTTCTGACAATTAAAATACATTAAAAATGTCATAGGTGCACCCAGAGAATTCAGTAGATCTGAACACTGCATAATGGGTTCATTATGTGAATAAAACGGTTGTACAGGCTAGGGCTTAACCCCTGGGTAGTTCAGTAGATAGGAAGTTTGCTCAGGAATAGATCCCAGTGAGTGATTGTTAATGGGACATGTTTTGAACAGAGACCAGTCACAGGTGGTATACATCTCAGTCCTAGGTTCTATTCTGTTCAGTGTATTTGTAAGCGATATAACAGAAGGTTGTCTTTTTGCTGATGACATAAAGGTGTGCAAATGATTTGGCATTTCTGGAAAATTGGCTCAAACTGTAGAAACTGAAGTTGAATGTTTCTAAATGTAAGATCATGCACTTAGAAGAAAAAAGATTCTCTGGCAGGGTACAGTATTGTGTGTGTGGGGAGTACAGTGTTAGACAGAATAACAGAAGAAAGGTGTGCTCATAGCAAATCACTGCAAAATGAGTAAGAGGTGTAGCTAGCAGCTGTGAAAGCAAACAGAATTCTGGGATGCTTCATCAGAGGGATCATCAGCAAGAAAAGGGAGGCCTTAAGCCCACTCTATAACATTTAGTCAGACCCAATTTAGCAACAGCAATAGCACTTAGACTTATACACTGCTTCACAGTGCTTTCACAGCCCTCTCTAAGAGCTTTACAGAGTCAGCATATTGCCCCCAACAATCTGCGTCCTCATTTTACCAACCTGGAAAGGATGGAAGGCTGAGTCAACCTTGAGCAGGTCAGGATTGAAGGAATCGAACTCTTGGCAATGTGAGCAGAATACACACACACACACACACACACACACACACATACACACACACGTGTGTGTGTGTGTGTGTGTGTGTGTGATTGAGTGAGTCCAGTGATAGTTGAGAAAAATGGTGCAAGGTCTGAGGGACAAAACATATAAGGAGAGATTGGAGGAACTGAATATATATAGCGTGAAGGTCAGAAGGGAAATTGCGTACATGACTGAAACATTTAATTTTATTGTAAATGTGAATAAGTTTCTGGAAGACAGTATTTTCAATATTTAAGCAAAAATAAAAAACACAGGGCGAAACCTCAAATTGACAGGAGGGAAGTTCAAAAGAAGTGTTAGAAAGTCACAGAACGTATGGTGGAAGGTTGGAACAAATTTCCAGCAGATGTAGTGGGTCAATAATCAGTAACTAAGTTTAAACATGCTTGGGATAAACACATGTCCATCACCTGATAAAAAATAAAAATAAACAAATAATTAAAATAATAAATAAATTACAAGTAAACAAACAGCAGTAGCAGCAACAACAAAAAACTAAAAGGGCAGATTAGATCAACGTCTAGGTCTTTTTCTGCCATCACTTTTCTATGTTTCTGTTGGTTGTCATTGTAGTGAGAACACAATACAAAGTCATGGACTCTACTTGATCAAACCTGTAAGGGCAGATGAGATTGTTCATTATTATTTTCAGCAAAATGTTCTTCCATTACTGCTGTTGGCAATGCAATCAATGAAAATGCTCCCCTTAATTTCTGATATTCCAGAGAATAAAAATAAGAAAGTGGCGTTCAATGGAGGCCTGGCTGGTGGCATATATATCATCAGTATTGGTCTGCATCATGAATTGTTGTTTTATTGTCTCCCAGAGACTAAACAACTGAAGGACAGACCAAATCTGTCCAATTTACACATAAAAATATCCAATTGAATGGAAAGAATAATGTACATCTAGCTGGTCTACCATAAAATAAACATGCTAATCCATGCCTTAGCCTCTATAATAGTTTGGCTTACTCCAAGTGAAGTACCATATATTGTGGTACTTATATATTGAGGTACTATATTGAGACACATATAGAGCAGCAAAAAGAAGCTTGATGCTATATGTTTTCAACAACCTCTGATTCTTTATATCTATAGTAGCAATAATTACATGACCTGATAAACAAAAGAGGTAAAATTGTTACTATTTAAATCTTTTAGTGCTGAAGAAATTTGATGGTGTGCAATACAAACTCAAAATGTCAATAAGTTTTGAGCATGATTTTCTGCATGTAATTTTCTGCATTTTCTCCATGAACTTATACTTTGAAAAATCTGTGTTTAATAGGCCATTTTTACCACTGTTACGATTTGAGCTTAGTTTCCATTCAGGTTATCTTCTGCAAAATCAGAAGTCAAGTTCTTAATCTCTTCAATTCAACTTCTTCAATCCAACTTCAATCCAACTTCCAGCACCCGCACATAACAAAAGGATCATAATTTGCCAGACAGTTTGGGATTGTTTCGAAATAGTTCCTTCCAAATCAGTGATGCCTTTATTCACCAAAAATGTGCCTGTTCTGCAAGCACTTGTGTTCAAGAGCAAGATGACCTCTCTTGTTAATGTGACATTCCAAGGATATAACAAACTGCTATGAGCTCTTTCAGGGGTTTGAGTTTTCCAGGGTGTCTTCAGTGGCTGAGAAACAAAATAAGTAATTAGGTACAGGAGGTTTCATGTGTCATCTTTTAAACTAATGACTCATATTTAGGGGAACAATGTAACAAATTCCTCATCCCTAGTTTTTCTTTTTTCTTCACTATAATTTCAAGATGTTTGCATCAATCCTGCTTTTTTTCCTGCAAGCAAGGGGTTTTATCAGGCATTGTCTTTGTTCTACTCTCCAATAATTGATTGCATTTTTGTTTTTAAACAGTTAAGCTAACAAGGTCCAGGCTGTTCCAGTTATTGTTTTTTGTTAGTCAGTGAATGCTTCCATCATATTTGGATTAGAAAAAGAGTGCTTTCCTAGTGTTTTGTTTTGTTTGGTATCATGGTATACATCAGGAATGTCAAACTCGCGGTCTGTGGGCCAGATGCATCACGCACTGGCCATGCCCATGACCGGTTTAGTGAAGTCACAATTCGTCACGTGACCACCACCATGATGATGCGAGTTTGACAAAAGGGAAGAAATGTAGTACATCTGAAAGTACAGTGATCTATTTGCCTTATAAAATTTCTGTTTTAGTTCATGCTTCAAGCCAATGTTTTCTAGTTACGGTTGAAATAAAATTCATCCTCCAGTTCAGTTTACTCTTATACACAGAATAGAATAGGTATCTTATATATCAAACTTTCTTTCTTCATTGTCTATAATCCTCTGTGTATCTTTTCAGAAAACTTACAGATCAGTTTCAGATGATAAAAATCCTTTGTTAATTAATCTGTCCTTAATATTAAACTAGAATAGAATTGAATAGAATTCTTTATTGGCCAAGTGTGATTGGACACACAAGGAATTTGTTTTGGTGTAAATGCTCTCAGTGTTCAGAAAAAGAAAAAAAATACATTCGTCAAGAATCATAAGTATAATACTTAATAGTAGTCAAAGAGTAAAAATAAGCAGTCAAAAATCATAATGATACAGGCAACAAAGTTACATTTATGCAGTCATAAGTGGGAGGAGATGGGTGGAAGGAAGGATAAGAAGATGAATAGTAATAGTAATGCAGGCTTAGTAAATAGTTTGACAGTGTTAAGGGAATTATTTGTTTAGCAGAGTGATGGCATTCGGGAAAAAACTGTTCTTGTGTCTGGTTGTTCTGCAGTGTTCATAGACCTGTCTATGACTCCCAATCTAATTTGTAACATATCTTAGGCTTGCTGTGATTAGGTTTTCATCCTTTGTTTTTGTTTTGTATCAGTTGCAATATGTTTTTGTTAGTTAGAATTACATTTTTAATAGATAAATGATACAGCTTTATGTGTACATTGAATATTTCTCTGGAACTAGAAATACATAATAACAGCAGTTGGACAAATACATGTCTTCTAGTCAACCCTGTAAAATGTTTTGATGATGAGATGAACAAATTTGTGATGAGTAAAGCTAATGTATTTTTCTCCCATTTTTTCTTTAGGATCCAATTGCCAACAAGTGAGGAATTGGGGATAGGGTCATCTTCTAGACACAATGCAGATAGACTTCAACATTTCTATCCATGGAGTCTCTGACTGGATGAGGTTGCTGCTATCCATGTTTTGGTGCCACCACGACTTTTAAGAAGCTGTAGTTTGGAGGCTGTCTACTGCTTCTACCTTTCACTGAAAGAATCTAGGGTCAGCAATACAAGGCCACAAGTGGAAATCCAACCCTTACAAAATTGCTTCTCCTGGAAAATCTTCATAATATTTTCTCTCCTTCTTGGATAAAGGTCTCTCTATTCTTAGGGGCAGGTAAGATCTTACCTCTCCAATTTAGAGTTTTTTCTCTTGTGGAATTTACTGGCTTCAGTGACTGTTAAAGAGCCATTCTCTTTCGTGCAGGTGGCTTTAATATTTTTGTTTTCCCAAAGGAGAAAATAAGCACTACTTTCAAAAATGGACTTTTCACTCCACTCTGCCTCTTTCACCTTGAAGGTGACCTTATTGTTGGGAACCTTTCTCAGCCTCTGTCTTGGCCTTGAGTTTATGGGCCTTCCAAATCAGTGGGCTCGTTACCTCCGCTGGGATGCAAGCACAAGAAGTGACCTAAGCTTCCAATTGAAGACGAACATCTCAGCTGGGCTCCTTCTCTACTTTGATGATGGTGGTGTCTGCGACTTTCTCTGTTTATCCCTGATGGATGGACGCATTCAGCTGCGGTTCAGTGTAGACTGTGCTGAAGCTACAGTTGTTACAGAAAAGCAGGTCAATGACAGCAATTTACATTTTTTGATGGTTAGTCGCAACCATCTCCGGACAGTTCTGGTTCTTGATGGTGAAGCCAAACCTGGTGAGGTGCGTCCACAGCGTCAATATATGAATATTGTTAGTGACCTCTTTTTGGGAGGTGTCCCATCAGATATCCGTCCTGCAGCCTTAACCCTTGAGAGTGTCCTGGGTGAGCCATCATTTAAAGGATTTATCATGGACCTGAAATACGGCAATTCAGAACCTCAGCTTCTGGGACACCAAGGAGTCCGCCTGGACATGGAAGGGTTGTGTACAGAGAATCCTTGTGAAAATGGTGGAACTTGCTTTCTTCTGGATGGTGAACCACAGTGTGATTGCTCAGCCACTGGATACATTGGGAAACTCTGTTCTGAAGGTAAGACTTCTTCCTGAGAGATTTTTTTGTATAAAAATATCTGATTGGCCACATTTGTCTAGTCATTTCAGCTTCATCATCTTTGAAATAAAAAGAAGAATATATTATGCTAGTTCAGCATGCCATTTCATAAATCATGGTTCTGAATCTATTTTCACAATATTTGCTGTACATTTTTAGCTTGGTCATTAAATATTTCCTGTATGCTTTGGTTTGGTCAAAGATTGCTTTAGACACATATCATCTTGGAAAAAAATAGTCATTGTCTTCACTGAAAATGAAAATTGGGGCAAAGTGTTAATTAATGAAATAAGCAGCTCATCTTAATATCTTCCTCTGTCTAAAATAAGTTATAGTGGTTAAAGCAAAGGCCAGAGACTCTTTGAATGCCTTACATGACAGAGAAATAAAAAAGAGTAACTATGATGTGTATTCATTAAAAGCATTTAGATCATAAATATTTAGCTGAAATTCTGCCATAATTCTGCCACAATTTTTTTGAGTAACGTTTTTGAGTTGTTTTTAACTGTTCAAACCAGGTTGAAGATGGAAGAATGACTATATTGTCTTGGACTGGGTGAGAATCTTTGTAAATGTATAAAACAAACATTGAAAACATAAATTTAATTTGCTGTGTAATTTGCTCTTGTTTGCTGTTAGTATTCAACTGTTTCATTGTCTGATTAAAATGCTTTCTTTCTTTTCACTTATCTCCCCAAGTTTTTTCCTATGTAATTTCCAGGGTAAGTTAAGTCCTTCAGAAGTCTAATCTAGTTATGAATCATGGATATATCCTCACTTCGGCTTTGCTGCAGGTTGCTCAAGAACAAGAACAAAAATTCACCTCCACTGTACACAAAATAAATAAAGGTATCAAGTGGGAGAAGCCAAATCAAGTTTGAGTTCTACCAATGAATGACTGTATTGCGAGATGATTCTGAATTCCTTTTGTAGAGTTCCCCAACTTGATTGATCTGGATTTATTGGACAAATGCTTAAACAGTTCCAAGACTGACTGAGAATTATGGTAGTTGTAGTTCAACTCAATTAGAAAATAATTAATTCAGATAATTTTAGCAACTTTCTTCTGTTCCTCTTGTCTTCTGTCGAATCACTCATTCAGATTTTGGTGTGCCAAGAAGTATCCTCTTTTGAGCAAGAGAAGCAGGAATGTCTCTCCTTTCCAACCACTCCTTGACACTTGAGGCATTAAATAGTTTCACACCATTTCTTATTTCTTGGATTTCTGGTTTTTGCTGGGAGTTGATAGGACTCAATCAATAGTTCCCGTTTTAATAGCAAAATGCAGTGCATAATTCTCTCAAATGAATTCAAGCCATTACTCAACTATTGATTGATTCCTGTGTCACTGGATGGCAAAACTACAAGAAGCTCATTTATTCTGTGGACAAGGAAAGGATATATAAGTGAGTACTTAGCCAGCCCCACCAATACTAAAGTTACATATTCCATTTACAGTATCACAGATTCATTAAGGCAAAATGCAGTTCCATTATACATAACGTGCATAATTAAATCTTTTATAGAAGTACTTGGTAAAATTCTACAAGAAACAACACAGATGTATGGATTTTGGAAACAGCTTGTACTTGATATTATACACCATGTAAACTTAGAAAGCTCTTTGGAAGATTTTTCCTGGATTTAGTAATTTCTAAATCCCTCCCTGCTTCTATCACTTCCATTACTATACAGAAATGAAAATGACAGCAAGCATTGCAGGTCCTTTGGTGCTGTCATCACCTGTTCATATAGACAAGTGAATAATTGTTAGGAATAGTAGAGGATATCCAGATAACAAATGGGGATCTGATTTCATTGTCATCTCTAATGCAATGGTAAATTGAAGAACAGATTGGCAATGGTGAGGTTCAGATGACTTAACAACAACTATCCAACTATGCCAGGTTTTGCAACCAGGGCATGTTAATCTGCAAATTTAACCCCCAAACTTAGATATTGTTTTCAAAAACTATTTCCTTAAGTGGATGGTCCAAAATTAAGCATTAGAAGGTAGTATTTACTATTAACTAATGCAAATCTTAGTGCTGCAAGTGGACGTAAAGTTTTATCACCCAATAAGTGCTTTCCATACCCAGAGATTTCCCCTCTTTTTGCTCAGCTTCTCTTTTAAAACCCTTTTCAAATTTTTCTCTAAATATTTTTCCTCCAAATATTTCTATCCCATTCAACAATAATACCATGATGTCTTGAAGGATTTAAATGATGGTGTAGCTGACAAAAGAATTGCATTTATTGTTGTAGCAAACAAACAAAAGGAAAAATTGTGTATGATATGTTACTTCCAAATAATGAAAAGCTCCACTCCAAGAACTCTTGAAAAATTAAATGCTTCTGATTAAATGTCCTAGCTTTGTTAAAGAATTCTGGAAGTTGGCAAAAATTCTGGAATTCCAATTAAGATCCCTATTTTTCCTCTTAAATTACAATTCCCCGAGGAGAGGAAATACTAAACCTTTTAAATCTGTGCTGTAAATGTGCTCACGGGATCCCATTATCACGGGGATTCAAGGAAAGTCCAAGAAGACTTATGCATTTTGTTTTCAACACATACACAAAAACTTCTACTGGCTGAGTAGGCATCTGACACAGGATTGGCCCAAGATATAGTGCTGCCTAAGGCACAGCAGTAAATAAAGTCACTCACCCAAGGTACATAGATTACTCAGAGTTGGCAAAATTATTCTGGCAAATGAGGGTGAAAATCCACCAACTCCATTTCTGGCAGTAGTAATGAAATAATAACAAAATAAATAATTAACACTGCTAACTTTTTATGACATCCAAAATCTGCTGCCTCAGGCAGCTGACTCATTCAGGCTATAAGTAAGGTTGGGCCCACAACAACTGACATCAAACACAAACTCTTCAATTCTCAGTTTCCTCTGGAGATGTTCCAAGACCTTATAGAGTAAAGAGTTGTAATAGAAAAATTCCTTGTATCTCCCCTACCCTACTCTTATTAGCCTGATGCCAGCAGCGGCTCAATTTTTCAGAATGGCTACACATGCTAGATGTGCATTTAAAAAAAAGCACAGGAGCAAGAGTACTTCTAGAGCCCTACTGCTATTCACCTAGGCGCTGTTGGGATGAGGTCTCACTCTTGTTTAATTGTGACAAAGATATTGTGCCATATAACATCAGGGCATTTTCTTAGATGCGCCATCACAGTGACAGAGCTAGTAATGTTGATCGTTAAATTAATAAGTCTGTTTCATGTATACATACCTCAAAAGGTATGATTTTCCAACCAATGTCTAGACTAGGAGATGAAGAATTGATGTCTTCTAGTTGCCTTACATTTCAAAACCAGCAAGTAAGTAGTGTAATTCAGAACATTGGAAGAGCACCAGTTAGTTTGCCCTGATGGAGACCAGTCCTGCACTTCTCAAGTTACACAGGGCATGAAGCATGGAAAATGACATTGATATCCTTCGCTCTGTTCAGAAGAGAGATTACTACTTAGAACAATTTGAGGAGATCATCAAACATAGATCCTTCCTATGGCTTCCCTGGGTTTTTTAGGTGGGGCTGACTGAAAATTTTGCTAAGAACTTGCATTGAGCCCCTCTGGTAGTAACAGTACTTTATAGCCAACCTCACCACCTGCTTTACAAGCAACATCTCAAAGCCTCCTTCCTCCCACAGGGGCTGTTTCTAAACAAAGCCTGAATAGGGGGCTGATTGCACTTCTTTCCTTGATTGCAGAGCAAGATTTCCTGGGGATGCTGCCTCCGGAATAACAGTGGAGCTTGTTACTCTATAATTATCACACTTTTGACTATGGAGTGAACAGATTTCTCTGTGCTCCATTAAAGGAAAAGAAGGAGCCAGGTTATTGTAGCCAGGACCTATCTTCCACCTGACCCTCTGGCATGGGCATGGCTTCCTGTTCCAGATGGGCTTGATGGCAGCTGCTTGACTTTTTCTTGCAGGCGCACAATGCCCTGTTAGCACCTTCCTTCAATTTTATGATACTAATAACTGTTCTGGCATTGCTCCAGAGCTTGATGGCTGTTCTTAATTTACATATATTTTGTAATCAAAAAACAAATGAACATGACCATAATATTTTCTTCTACTTCCATTTTTTTGATGAGTGAATATGAATGGCTGTTTTTTTAAAATTCAGCAGAGGTAAACAGCTACCGGGTTCTCCTGATTTTTGCCCTGTTATTACAGGTTGAAGTTGAGATGACATGGTATACATTAGGTTTTTCTGGCTCTGATCCCAAAGCTTGAATTGCACTTAAGTTATAATAGTAATAAGAATCATAAACCAAAAGTAAAAAAGCAAAGAATATGAAGTTGTTGTGGTTGTTGATATTACTTTTCTGCAACAACACATACAGCCTTTTCCATAACATTAATTCCTATTTCAGTTTGTGGTGATTCTTTGTCACTTCACCATTGGTAGAAATAAGAAGGAGTGGAATTATTGTGTAAAAGTTCTGTCATGGACCAAGCTGCCAATTCTGCATTTGGCTAGAAATGAAAAATGAGCTAGATTTTTGAAATTCAACATAATTGGATTAGGATGATAATTTTCCATCCTCAGAAAGTATTCGGATCATATGTCCTGTTAAAACAAAGGAGTAGTGGGATCAAGCTATAGTGAGCCATGGACCCCTGATATTTCCCCCTTTCCCCTTGACAAGTCATGAAGAGGAATTTAAAATTTCTGCTTCTAATTTTATTTAACCACATAATAAAGTTCAGGATAGACACTAAACTGTGATGAATAAATGCTTCACAGCCATGCTGGAGAACATGTGAGCTGAGGCCCACTGTGCTCATCCTGGTCTAATAAAACTGATTTAGTGGGATGTTAAATAGGGCCACTGTCATTGATGTTTTTGGTGAAAATCCACAAAAGATTTTGATGAATCACTCCCAATGCAATCTCTCTTATTCTTCCATGCATTCTCCAGAGAAGAAAATTATTTTTGTGTGTTTTGATACTGTTTTCCAAACATATCTTAATTTGATGGTGATCCAGATGGCCACCAACACAAGATGAACTAATTAATGGCTGCAAAGTGCTTGCAGGCTGCACGGTGCAGGGTAAGCATAATTTGTTCTAATAATAATAGTTGTAAATATCAGAAAAGCAATCTCCCTCAGTCTGTACCTAAGTTATTATAATTTGCTATTGTTAGATAGCATGTTTTTTCTCTTTTTTGTACACACACATACCAAAAATATACATTTTATATTGGAAGCTACATCCTGTGGTAACTGAAAGTACTGTAGTATGTGAAATTCTGAATTTTTTGGAGAAAGTATGGACAGAAATACTATGTGAGATATATGGGGAAGATGATTACAGTTCTGGATTGTTAAATTAACAAGATACAGTCTTGCAACCTTGAACAGGACTGTCAATTTCGTGAGGAAGTGGAGGTGTTAAAATTTTAGGTGAACTAATTTGTGGCATGTTATGTGAGTAAGCAGAGACATCTAATTAATTTCTTAAGGATAATTATTTTAATGGTATAAATCATTTCCTCTTTGTGTTGGAGAGGTTGAGTATCCAAGGCACAATAGTAAGGTGAGCATTTAGGAGGAGGAACTAATTCATTCTTTGAAATCATTGTATTGATGTTTACTCAGCTTACTATGTGGATTTAGCTGTCAAAATTGGTTGAGTATACACTTTCTGAACTCCTAGTCAAGTTTTAAAGGTGGAGATTATGGAAAGCAGTTGGAACTTCTCAGTTACAACAGAGCAAAAAATATAATGGAAGACAGTGAGAATGTACATCCAGCGAACAGTCCTTCAATACCCAAGAGAAGACCTGCACACCATCACTGTTCCAACTGGGCAGAACTGAGGGAAAAAGTGACTCTGTTTTTATGATATTCCACAGCATCCATCTGTTTAGATTTACTCTGTTTTCTGCACTTTCTGTCTTAACTTTTGGTTCCAGTTTTGTCTTTTGTAATGACTGATAATCCCACCTAGGGAAGCAGTGGATTTTCTGAGTTCCACTGCGGTCTAGTGATAGCAGTGTTGCTCTTGAGTGGAATTGCATTGCCCTCCAACCATCCTTCATTGCAGACATATTTGCTGCAATTTATCAGACAAAATTGATAATGGTTATGAATTGCTGAGGTTCAGAGATGATGGGAAGTATATTTGAAATGGAGAGAGTAAGTTTGAAACAAGGAATAGCAATAGATCTTATTGTAAACTATTTACAGTTCAAATGGGAAAGAGTATAAGTAATTATTATCCAAATAAAATCAAATGACCTCACTTTTCTATGCTTTTCCATCCAATTTTATTTTAGCCTAATAGAAACATTTCTTGGAAATAAGGATGCTTAACAGAGGTGTTGTTCAGGTGCTGCTCATAGCATTTACTTTAAATGTTGCTTTTCTTTCAAACTTGGATGTCCTTCACCCCAATTGTTATTCTGTAAATAACCTTTAAAGTATGTAGGTGTTTTTGTGTAAGCAAAAATGAAAGATTATGACAAAGCTTGGAATGAATCAGGTAGTATGGACTGTCTTAGAAATGGACTCAACCTAAGTGGTGAGAGTTTTGGGCTCTACAAGAAAAAAAATCAAGGAAATAAAGAGAGAAGAGAGAGAAGAGAGAAGATGGCAAGGAAGAAACAGGCAACAGAGAGAAAGCAGAACTGCTTAACTCATTCTTTGCATCCGTCTTCATGCAAAAAGAAACTATAGCTCAACCCACCAAAAACATAACTATAAAAGACAGACCAGAAATAAAAGTTAAAATAAGCAAAAAAATAGTAAGAGAACACCTGTCTGATCTTGATGAAAACAAATCACTGGGGCCTGATGGACTACATCCCAGAGTTTTAAAGGAGTTGGCAGAGGTCATCTCAGAATCACTGCACCATATCTTTCAAAAATCCTGGAGCACCGGTGAACTACCAGAGGACTGGAAAAGAGCTGATATGGTTCCCATCTTCAAAAAAGGAAAAAAAAAAACAGACTCAGGAAACTATAGACCAATCAGCCTAACATCAATACCCAGGAAGATATTGGAAAAGATAATAATAATAATAAAAAAAAAAACAGATCTGCCAACATCTAGAAACAAGTAAAGTAATAACTAGCAGTCAGTACGGGTTTGTTAAGAACAGATCATGCCAAAACAATCTTACTTCATTTTTCAACACAGTGACTAAATTAGTAGACCAACAAAATACTGTGGACATAATATATTTAGATTTCAGCAGGGCATTCGACAAAATAGACCACAACCTACTTCTTAGTAAGCTAGAAAAATGTGGAATAGATAGCACCACCACTAGATGGACTTGCAACTGGCTGGCAAACCGTACTCAACATGTAGTCCTTAATGGGTCTAAGTCTACATGGAGGGAAGTAAGCAGTGGAGTACCACAAGGTTCCGTCTTAGGCCCAGTACTCTTCAATATCTTCATTAATGACTTAGATGCAGGAATAGAGGGGAACTTACCAAATTTGCAGATGATACTAAGCTGGCAGGAATAGCTAACACCCAAGAAGACAGGCTCAAGATCCAGATGGATATTGACAGACTAGAACACTGGGCCATATCTAACAAAATGAAATTCAATGTAGAGGAAAGTAAAGTCCTTACACTTAGGCAAGAAAAACCAAAAGTACACATATAGACTGGGTGAAACCAGGCTGAATAGCAGTAACTGTGAGAGGGATCTTGGAGTCTTAGTGGACAACTAACTAAATATGAGCCAAAAAAGCTAATGCAATCCTAAATTGTATTAACAGAAGGATACAATCAAGATCAAGGGAAGTACTAATACCACTCTATAAAGCCTTAGCAAGACCACACCTAGAGTACTGCATCCAGTTTTGTTCACCACATTATAAAAAAGATGTTGAGACTTTAGAAAAAGTACACAAAAGAGCAACCAGGATGATTAGGGGACTGGAGTCTAAAATATACAACGAACGGTTGCAGGAACTGGGCTTGGCTAGTCTAGTAAAGAGAAGGACCAGGGGAGACATGATAATGGTCTTCCAATATTTGAGGGGCCGCCACAGAGAGGAAGGGGTCAAGCTATTTTCTAAAGCGCCTGTAGGCCAGACAAGGAATTATAGATGGAAACTGAACAAGGAGAGATTTAACCTGGAAATAAGGAGAAACTTTCTGACAGTGAGAGCAATCAACCAATGGAACAGCTTGCCCTTGGAAGTTGTGGGAGCACCATCAGTTGAGACTTTCAAGAAGAGATTGGACTGCCATTTGTTAGAAATGGTGTAGGGTCTCCCGCTTGGGTGGGGAGTTGGACTAGATGACCTATGAGGTCCCTTCCAACTCTGATTATCTGTTATCTATTATCTACTTGAATGACCTCACTATAGCAGAAGCTGATCAATTCCTATTAGTTTCTTAAGGTTCTGTATTCCAGAGTAACATTAGAGTTACCTTAATGAAGTTTGTGTTGTTGCTTACTTGATCTTACCAATTGCATGTGCAAGAATAGGTAAGTATGCCTGATACTGCAGTGCAATTCATAATCCTGTCAGGGCTCTAAACTAATTGAGGAGCTTCTACAATTACAGAATAGTCCCTACTTTAGAAGCGATATTTGCAGAAATGGTAATGGAACAGATAGAAGAAATGACCCAACTTTGGAGGAGGAGACAAATATGCTGCCCCTTTGATTAAATGTACTTTTAAGGCACAAATGAAGCTAGATGTTTTTCAGGAGAGTTATATCTTACATTCTTAATGTACAACTATAATCCAATTGAAGAAATAGCTTGTGTTTTCCAGACCTAATGCTCCTCATACAATGGTACTCTAGTACAGCATATTAATCAATCAATGTCACAATCAGTTGTCTGGAAACAAGCAGATATTAATCAACCTTGAAATTAAGCAGATAGGCAAACTGTTGCTCAAAATATTGAGACAAACGGTTGGCAATTTGTTTGGTCCTTCAGTCCACTAAGGAGCTACTGTTTGTAACAAGTAGTATCTGGCCACAATGAATAGTATCCTACCATTCACAGTAATACTAGAGAGAATAGATTAATGGCACATCTTTTAAAAACCTAACACGATTATGTAGTATAGAGAAAGTAGATACAGAGAAATGAATTTATTTAAGACTCATAATGCTAAAGTTTATTCGATGTTACTGATTAGTAATAGTTAGGGAGAAACCACTTGTTCTGAGGTAGCTTGCCATTAAATATTAGTTGCAGTAGCAGAAGAGGAGACAATTATTGCTTTGAAGGTCTCACTATGGGGTTCCCAATGGCATCTGCTGAACTACATGGACATTTGGTCTGATCCAACAAGCCTGCCCATTGATTAGGTTTGTATCTTAAATGAACTTGACACCTTATGTAGTTGACAGTATTAAAGTTGTGGGTTTGTTCCCTTTGCATTTTAATTAAAATTCTTGATATCTATATTGTTTTTCTTTTATTTACTGCTTAGTAGATTTTACTTAGTTCAATTTCAGAAACATCTTTTACATCTATTTAGATTTAATTTAAACTTTAAAAAGTAACATAGCAGATCTCTTAATTCATATCATAATAGAAAATTACTTAGGCCTTTTTAAGAAGGCACCCTGTACAGTATTTCAAACCTCTCTAAATTGGAATAACAGCTAACAGGAGTAGATTTGATGTAGGAGGTTATAACGCGAAGAAGGCTGATTTTGGGATTATACTATTTGAGGACTATGGCTGGTGGCTGGGAAACCATGTGGTTGTGGCATTAAAGGGGTTGTTACATGAAAAACTAGTGCCATCATTGTTTAAAAGGGGTAAACTCATCATTTAATTAAGAAAAATGAATAGAACTGGGGAACTTTTAAAAGTTTGCTATTAATCAGTTGTATAGTTAAGAACAAATTTCCCCATTTTATACTTTATGCCTGCTTGCTAATGTTTATGCAACTAAAGTTTCTTATGACAATGCTGAAATCTCATGAGGTATTCCACTGAATCTCTGACAGATTCTGAGAGAGCTCTCACAAGAATACCAAAATCTTGAAAGATACAGACAATATCACATGAGTTTTTGTGCTTCTAAGGTTGCCAAGATTCCTCCTTCTAACATTTTCAAATTTTATGTCATATTAAATTTCTAGTTGAATTCCTGCTGTTTCATTTCTAGCTAAATTTATTGTTAATTATGTCATTTCTTATACCTTATTTTGGTGGGAAACATAATTTCATATATTTCTGTATTTTCAATTCCAAAATTTCAAATTCCTTTCCTTTAAAAAATTCCTGTATTTTATACATTATTTTATTTTATTATCTATTATTTTATTTTTTATTATATGTATTTTATTTATTATAACTGGCTGACAAACCATATTCAACAAGAAGTTCTTAATTGCACACCATCTACTTGGAAGGAGTGAGGTACCACAAAGTTCCGGCTTAGGCCCAGTATTCTTCAATATCTTCATAAATGATTTAGAATAGATGAGGGAATAGAAAGGGAACTCATCAAATTTTCAGATGACAGTAAGCTAACAGGAATAGCCAACAGTGCAGAAAAGCACAACTAGGATGATTAAAAACTTGGAGACTAAAATGTAGCAGATAACACCAAGCTGGTAGGAATAGCCAACACTACAGACGATAGCCTTAAGACACAGAAGGATCTTGACAGACTTGAACATTGGGCCCTATCTAACAAAATGAAATTCAGTGGTGAAAAAAATAAGGTTCTGCACTTAAGCAAGAAAAACCAAATGCACAGGTATACCTAGTGGTACTGGCTCAATAGTAGTAACTATGAGGGGAATCTTGGAGTCCTAGTGGACAATCACTTAAATATAAGCCAGCAGTGTGCTGCAGGTGCCAAAAAAGGCCAACACTGTTCTAGGCTGCAGTAACAGTGGGATAGAATCAAGATAATGTGAAGTGTTAATACCACTTTATAATGCCTTGATAAGACCACACTTGGAATATTGCATCCAGTTTTGGTCACCACGACCAAAGATGATTAGGGGACTGGAGGCTAAAACATATAAATTGGCAATTGGGTATGTCTAATTTAATGAAAAGAAAGACTAGTGGTGACATGATAAATATCTCTGGGGTCGTCACAAAGAAGAGGGAGTCAGGGTATTCTCCAAAGCATCTGAAGGCAGGACAAAAAGCAAGGGATGGAAACTAATCAAGGAGAGAAGCAACTAGAACTAAAGAGAAATAATATTTCATTTAATTTATAGGTAAAAGAACTGGATTTTCTTTTATAACCATAGGATTATGAAAATGAAAATGACTGGTAATATCTCTACTTTAGAAACTTTAGTAGTTACATTTTTCAAAATCCAAATCATATCTATTCTTGAAAAGGATCTATATCTTTCAGAAAAGTAGGTGTACTCCCTTGAATTTGCATCTTTGTGTCTCCATATGCTCTCAAAATTGTCATTTTTTTTGATAATTTGCCTTGGGTAATTTTAACATTTTTCTCAGAAGTTCTGTTCAGTTGTGGAGAGGTCATTCCTTTTCAATCTCCTTCCTTCAATCTCTTCAATCTCTTCCTTCTCTTTCAGTTCCAGTACTGCCAAATTATCTAATTCTTTTTCTGGCTCTGTATCCATAACTTCTGTTTTACTATCTGGAATTTCCACTGTTAATGTTAATTTGTACTACATCTTCAGTCACTTATTTTTACAGAGCTTTCAATCTTCTTGACTTCTTTTATCTCCTCTTTCATCTTTACAAGTGTTTCATCCATTCTTTTTTCAAAAGCTGTCAATTTAGTATTCAGTGATTTAGTCAATTTAGTATCAAGTGATTCAGCTAACATATTGCCCCATTCCTCTAGCATTATCTGAAGTAAATCTGGTGTAATTCCTTTCTCTGCAGGTTGGACTCGTGATCCTCTCCTCCTCTCTGCTATTTTTGCCACTTTTCTGTTGGTTGTATTGTAAATATTGTAATCCAAAAGTGAAAATGTTTCAATTTCAAGGGAAAGAGTAAAAGGCGAGATTTCCCTACCTCCCATTTTTTCTTCCTGTACCTTTAATACTTTCATGTCAAATCACATTGCAGTAATTACAGTCAACATCGTAGTCTGCTCATATTATCTTTATCTTTTGTTTTGTAAAATTACCAATTGTCTGTATTCTTTAATAAAAAATAATATTCCCACAAAGGTCCAGTTTGCCTGTCTACTTTAATTCCAATTTATTAAAAAGTAATTTCATTACAAATCATTCAGAATGACTTATCTCCTTTATCCAGTTTAAACTTTCTTATATATACTCCTTCTTAAACTTTTTGGCAAAAGTTTTAAATCTTTTAACACCCCTCCCCCCAATTTCTTTTTTTTAGTGCTTAAAAAGGGTTGAGTCACCAAATAGAATTCTTTTATCTTGCTCCTTTAGAAAATCTCTTTAACTATAAATGAATTATGTCCAGGAGGATTTAATTTTGAATCAAAAAAGAAAATATGGCCATTACTCCTGAACACAATTTTATTCAATTGTTAGATTTATATCATCTTTTATTCAGGAGCCCAAGATGAGACACACACACACTTTTTCAATTTTTCCCACACAACAATCCTATTGAATCCAAGCAGAAGGTTTAATGGAAAATCACTAACTGTGGGTGAAGGTAGACTTGAACCAGGGCCTCTCCAATCTTAGTTCCAACTCCTTAAGCTCTGTATTATGTTGGCACTCCATATAGGACATGTTGGATTGAACACAGTCTGTTTCTAACTTGTGCCTGTTTTGCATATATACATTTGTAAGTCTGTTTTGTCCTGTTTCCTTACTAATTTGCAATCTTTTAAAAAAAAAATTACATTGCAATCATATTTTTTTCACAAACTATGCATTTTAACTGTGTTTCATCCTCAGTTATACATTTTCATAAGTCTGATAACAGTCTTTTTGAGATGAGGACTGTATTGTAGGGGATGTGTGAAATTAAACAGATAGGTGTTATAATATGCATATTCACCTGGGGACTATGTATTTAGCTTTGAAATGCAGACTGTTCAGTATCTTGTAGTTTCAGGATTATTATAATTCACATTGTATAAGTGGATGGATATTTTGAAGAAACACTTTAATAAGTATGATTCTATTTAAGTGTTGGTTATGGAGATTGGTGATCTAGAAAGTTTTTTAAAATGCAATTTAATATTTGTATTTTGCTATTTACTTACATATTGATAAGATGGGTTCCCAAATTGTATTAGGGAAATGTTTAGCTATCTCTATTTTCCAATTCACAGTTCTTCAACAGAGCAGGAAATATAACTCTTAATTTAACCCCATTTGATGGCCACTCACATTTTAGAACAACAGAATGGAAGAGATCTTGAAAATCATGTAGTCCAACCTCATGTCCAAAGAGGAGCCCACTATTATAGAATCCTCAACAGATGGCCATCTGTTTACATACCTCCAGTGAAGGAGAATCTACCACTTCCAGAAATAGGCTGTTCCATTTTTGAACAATTCTTACTATTAATAATTTTTTTTCTGTTTATCCAAAATCAATTTCTTTGTCACTTATATACATTATTTTTTTGTCTCCACTTTTTGAAAAAACTGAACAGTTCTGCCATCTTTATGATACCCCTTCAGCTACTTGGAGACAAATGCCATGTTTCCCCATAGGCTTGATTTCTCCAGGCAAATTGTACATATTACTACCAGATATTCTTCATTTTCATTCTAGGGCGTTTGTCAGTTTAGCTCCTTTCCTTTGGAAACACTCCAGTTTGTCACTGTTCTTGAGATGTGTTTGAAAGTGGAATTTGTATTATAGATGTGGTCTGAAAAATACAAAAAAGAGAAGAATAATGATTTCTGTTGATTATCATGTTAAATTTCTAGTGATGCAGTTTAGAACTTCATTTGTATGATTTGCACCATGCCACACTGCTTGTTCAATGTTTCACTTGGGATCCTGATCTTTAAATGAAACCCTGTGTATTTCATGAAATATTTAGTGTCTTTGCTTTTTTATAAAAAACATTCTAATACAAGTTGACAGCAATGTGAACTGAACCAGCTTTTAGGAATTGTAACCCAAAATTATTACTTCTTCACTCTCAGAGACACAAAGATGAAAGTGTGTGTGTGTGTGTGTGTATGTGCGTGTCTTTCTTTCTCCCTCAGAGATGTCTCTAAAGTGTATAAAATTCTGTATGTTTGCAAATAAAAATAAGCCATATGTTCATTTCTGCAAATAGTTGAATGCGACAAGTATATATTTTCTTCAAGAGTTCCCTTCAGTGTTGGATTTTCATACCTGAGCCCTTGTGACAAAGGAGACTGTGAAAGCTTCTGTTGCATCTGGAAATTGCATTGTGTACTGTGTATTGCGGAGTACTTTATTCAGTCTTGTTATGATCCCAAGGAAGTGGGCAAAAGTGTCATTATGGTACCACAGGAAATATTAGCTAGATCAGTTTCCATGTCGTTTGCTGAGTTTAAAGTGTATTTCTTCTTACTATAATTTTGAATTCTACAGCTTCTGAATTTTTGCCAGGAGTAATTATATGGAGATTGTGGTGAGTGGATTGTGCATTTTATAAGCAGATCACCAGGGTGAAGAAGAAAAGCCATATAGGGCAAGATCATTCACCTCTTTTGAGTTATCAGTGTTTTCTTTGCTGACCTTCTTCCTCATAGACCTACCCCAGCTCCACAAAGGGAAGAAACATTGCAAAATGTCATGTGACAGCAACGTGATGTTGCGAGTTTGACACCAGTGTCATAGAGAAAATAAATTTTTGCTTCCACCTATGCCTTAGAAGCTATTTTGAAGATGGTAGAATTTGAAGGAGTGGGCAAAATACTTATGTTTATTCACTCATCAATGAATTTTAATTCATTCTCCAATTGCTGGATTTGAATTAAAAAAAAAAATCAGTGAAAAAGAGCCAGAGAATGTGAATGTTATATCACTCTTTGATTATCAGAATGAGCTAAAACACTACATTAGCTCTATGATGGGATATTTATTTATTTATTTATAAAATTTATTGGCACCCATTTTACCAGAGGGTAACTCTGGGCGGCTTAAAGTTATATAAAATCTAAAACATAAAAAGTTAAAAACAAACATTAAAACCAAAAAACACATGGGAGATGGCAGGGGCGGAGTGGGAAGGAAGTGGGATCTGTTATTACTCAATCAACCACCTCCATTGTGTTGGATCCCCCACCAGCATCCCAAGTCAACTGGCACAGCCAAATTTTAGGCTCTTACGAAAAGACAGGAGGTTGGGACAACATTCCCACTAGTGATGGCAAAGAACGAATAGGGTAAGGTGCTTTGGACATTAAACAGTTTACATATCCTAGTTTGCACAAATTTCTTGTAGCTGCTCCTCTAAAGTTGGGAGACAGAACTAGTAAGGCAGACTATATCAAAAGAACAATAACAATAATATGTTTATTCATAATCTTAATAATTTGGTCTGGTTGACTCCAGGGTATCTGTTGGAACTTCAAGCAAAGTTCTGAACCTTTCTGCGTTGTGAAGACAAGGAACGGGTGTTCTTTGATTGCAATGCTCCTTGTTACATCTTGACCCTAAATCTTCATGCTGAAAAGAAAGAAGCTGTTCTAAGGCACAGAAAAAAGTGATGACAGGAAGATGTGATAAAATGGCAAAACTGTCAGAACAATCCAAGCCAGTGGTGAAAAAACTTTGTGATTGTGACTGGCAGGATTTGCTTTTGCATGACAGCCATGAGAGATGAAATATCTTGCTGTAGTTTGGATCAAAATAAAGCATGGCTTAAAAAAAACCAAACACCGTACTGTATAGCAGTGGTTGCCAACCTTTTGGACCTCAGGGACCACCAAACTCATAATTTTAAATCTCAGGGGCCATTAATAAATTTTTTGATTGACAGTGGCTTGCTGACATTTGTGGGAGAGAGAAAGAGAGACATCTGATCTCCCCTCCACAAACACACAGAGGCAGGGGTGGGATTCAAATTTCTTAACCGGTTCTTGGGTGTGGCCTAATTTGTGGGTGTGGTTTGGTGGTCATGTGACTGGCTGGGCATGGCTTGCATGTAAATATTATAAATATTTATGTAAATATTGATTTTTAAAAAAATAAAGAACAACTTTTACCCAAAATCAGGCAAAGCAGGCAGGCAGATTGAGTTGCTCACAGAATCACAGATTCAGAGATCTATCTTTTTGCCATCAGCCTCCTAAGTCTGTCACATAAAATTTGCTTTCAAGCAAACACACAAAATTAACTCACAACACACCATGTATATAAATGTTGAATTTTTTATAAAAAAGAGCAACTTTTACCCAAAATCAGGCAAAGCAGGCAGGCAGATTGAGTTGCTCACAGAATCACAGATTAATTCCGAGATCTGTGCTTCTGCCATTGGCTACCTGCATTGAATAATAGAACTTTCAATCCTAAGGAAGATTCGGCTCTGTTTAGAAGCAGAGCCGAAGATCTAAATATTAGCTAGAGAGTAAGAAATCCAGTGGTTTCCTGATTTCTAGCTAATCTAAATCTCCCGGCACAGCAGAACAGCTGATGGTCAGCAAAAAAAAAAAAAGGGGGAAAAATAGCAACTTAGCAAGCAAGTTTGCCAGGTAAGGAGTGAGTGTGCGGGGAGAGTTCCCGAGGGCCATGTGGGTAGTGCAGTCTTGTTTTCCTGCACAGCCTGGATTAATTGCTTTGGGGGGTGCTCTGGGGATGACATTTCTCAGCGGACCACCACAATTTTCTTGCAGACCACCAGTGGGCCGTGGCACACTGGTTGGTGACCACTGCTGTATAGGACTCTGGTATTTACTTTGCATATGCATTATGTTCCTGATGTGAGGCTACAGGACACAATAATGAGCTTCATAGTGTTACCATGTATATTGGAACCTCAGAGTGGCCTATGGATCTGGCCAGTAATAAAGTCATTTCTTTATTTCCGTGGTAGAAGTCCCCCTACGGAGTAATGATATGCTGGCTTCGGCTTGAACGTCTTCCCTGGCCCTAGTTTGTCCTGGTTTGATCAAAGAAGGCTGCTTTCTTTTCTCAACCATTGCAAGGGCCAAATGCATATTTCCTTTATTTGGAATATTTATAGATTTTTTAAAAAAATATATATACTTAGATTTAGGGAAGTTTCTTTTTCAAATGTCCAGAAGCACTGAAGATTACCATGCCTGGCTCTGCTTATTCTGATTTTCATTGATCCAACTACCTCTAAGTAACTCAGTGCTAGAAACTGAAAGATGTATCTTTTGTTAAAGCTTAGTTACACTTACGGAACTGTAATTTATGTTTTGCTTGGTTCAGGAAGGGGAAACCATCATAGAACATAACATCCTTTGTTTTAATAATTCACAGTCTTCTGAGTATCCCATCAGCACAAGTCAATGAAACTTTCATCAGCAAAGTGCTATGAAGATTTGACCGTTCATTCTCTCTACAGAAAACTGCTGTGGTCTAAATATTATAGGTTACCTTTAGTAGCTTATGAAGTGAGAGACCTTAATATGCAATGCAGTTAATCACAAAGGTCTTCTGCATCATCTAAAGACTCCTGTTGCCAGTACTGATTTTTTTTGGCAACCAGATGTGGAGAAGCCAGCAAATGAGTAATGGTTGGTTCCTAATATCCTTGGCAAAGGCAATGCTTATTAGCATACTATAATATTTTACTGAATATACAATTTAAGCATAGCTGGGGTATACCATTGCACTGAGTTTCCAGAAAGATCAGCTAGCTTCCTAAAACCCTTAGTTTCTTGAATCTTTATTTTATTTCCAAAATTATACCTTTGTCAATCCAAAGATATTTTATTTAAATGTTGTTTACTCTCAAATAATCCTGTACTTAAAAACAGTTGGATATCTATTGGAACATATGGGAGCATAGCATTTCCACTTGTCCAATAAAAGCTTGTGGTGAAGTTCTAATCACTCCTTTTGGAGGGATCACCCTGTTAACTGTATTATTTCCTTTACCAGCAGTATGGAAAATAGGTTCACTTCCTGCCTTTGCTTTTCCATCACATTTTTTTTGCCAAAGTTCAAAATGCATAATTTAAAGACAGTAGAATTTTAAAAAAGCTTCCTGACTTATTCAAAGGCAGATTGGTAGCAGAGGCAGAAGGAATAATTTTCAGATTTGCAATTCTACTGTTGTAGCTTCTCTCTTAATTTGCATCCTTCTGGGTGAAGATGGACGGGAACATTTAACACTGTCAGTCATCTAGATCTGCATGCTGGCTGGGAAATTCTGGGAATTGAAAACCATACATCTTAAAGTTGATAAGGTTGAGAAACACTGTTCTAGAGGGGACTGAAAAGTTCTTTCATGCTACTTCTTTCTGAAATCATGGCTTCTCCATATTTCTTCAGCATTTCTGGATTACTCTTAGGAATTATTAGCATCATTCAGTTACTCCAGTGGGCCATGGGATTTTGTTTTATGAATCGGAGACCCTATAGAGTGAGCCAGTTCAGATCTTTTTGAACATTCAGAAAAATAGATCTTTGTTATTTAATATTCATTTCTTACAATTCTATACCTTTGGAGCATTCTTAGCTCAATAGGAGCCTTTGCCAACAGATTTGCCTGAAGATGACATGCAGTTAGTTTATGTATTTACATCACATTGTCTGACTACAAATTATATTCAAGGCAATGACAACAATAAAATATAATCTGGTCTATTATATTTAAAATGTAATTGCTATGAATACAATTTTAAAAACTGACCATCAGAAAGGTGACTATTTTATTCTTTATTTCTTAAGGCTGCTAACGCCACCCAGCACATATTATTCATATATTGAAGGTTATATACTGTATGTTAGCAATAAATAAGGTAAGGTTCTGAGTTGAATATGCATATCTTCAAAATCAAAGACTATTTGAATGAAGTTTTCTTTCTTGATAGTGGGACATCTTAAATTCACATTGTGGGTCCAATGATGAAGGTATAGAGAGATATGGAGAAGAATTATCTGGTGAAGGCTGCAATATATCATGGTTGATATAACTATAATACTAATACAGAACCAAGACCACCTATAAGGATGAGTGGGTGGAAGAAGTGATATGTCCTTACACACACACACACACACACACACACACACACACACACGGAGGGAGGGAGTGAGGGAGGGAGGGAGAGACTGAAATAAGACCTAGAGACAGAACAAGTAACAATTATATGACAATATGGATGCAAAATTTTAAACAAACAACTTGTGGAAAAACTCAATAAAATTTACTGTCTGCTATTTTTAAAGAGAATATCAGCACAAAATGCTTCATAGATATTCTATAATTCCAGTAACTGCAAAAATGGATAAATCATATAATAATGCTGGAAATACACAAAAAGAACTTTTTTATTATATGCGGTACTCAGTTAAAAATGAAAATACTTAAAAGAAATAGAATTTTTTTAAAAAACCCAAGTTGGAAATGAAAATTTTAAATTTTCCTAGGAATTATACAATTATAGAACATTTAATTTTAATTTATTTAAAACACATTTTTATTTGTGATAATGCAGCTACGAGGACAAATTTGGCTTAAGGTTGGAAAAAAGACATTTTGCCAACAATAGCAAACTGAGAAACAATTTGTCTAATTTGCACATCACATTAAACATTTTTTAAAAAATGTTTAATGTGTGAATTTTTATAAAAGGGAAAGAGTCAACCTTGTATCTTCATAGCCTCATGCAAATTTCCAGTTTCTTACAATAGTTTTTTGGGCTGAGACAGCTTTGTCAATCCCAAGTGGCTAGGTTTATACTGTACAAACTAAGCTACACTCTGCAGCTTTCAATGTGTAGTATCTGGATTCATACAGTATGTCCTTTTAAGTCAAAACTAAGCAGAATATATTATGGCACAATACAATTTATGTTCAAATAAGAATGCACACATTTTTGTGAGATGCTTAATGCACAGTTTGGCTAGACGGTGCTGTCTAAAGTATGTGCAGAGAAACAGAAGGAAAAATTGGAAATGTGAGTTGAAAATTTGTTAGAGTTGGTTAACTAGCAGCTGAATGTGTGTAGGTATGACACTCTAGAAAAACCTCTCTGCTTCACAATATTTCTTGTTATCCTTCTTCATGCCTCTAATTTCAAAATATTTCCTGTTGAAATTCACAAAGGGAGTGATCTGATCCCACCACCACCAAGGCTAAAGAGATCAAGTGGCCCAGTAACTGGAGAAAAAGCCTTTCAGTATTAATTCAGTAGCTCCTTTTCATTCTGGGATTGTTCCCATCTGACATCTGTTCAGAAACCTGGACTGTGGGATTGTCTGCTTCATTAACCAGTGTGCATAATGGAGGACGAGGCTTAAATATACTGCATACAAATATGTATACTATTCTTTAGGAAAAGACATTGAAGAATTATACATTCCCATTTGTGCTAGGAGGACTGATGCCCAACATAGCTTGTCCTGCGGTTATGCCCTGTCCTGCATAACTGTTTGTTTGTACCTGCTGAACAAAAGCCTTCCATCTTTCTTTCTTTCTGAATGACAGTGAATCACTATTCATCATTGACAAAATTCACTTGAAATATTTAAAATTAAATGCTGCAGACATTTCATACCACAGGTGTGACAGCGATCTGAGCTACAAATGTCTTCCTTTTCATCTCCACTGAACTTCACTGTTTCCCTTTCAATTTTACCCAAGTGGCTTGTACTGTACCTGACAAAGGCAGTCACCCTGCTGATCCTTATTTCAGTTCTGCTATTAGCCTCAAAGAGCAAAAGCAAACAACCTTGGCTTGCAACTCTGAACTCCACAAAGCCTTGGTGAATGGGCTCTTGTGTCTAGGACAAAAAAAAATTAGGCATTTTGTTGTCAAGAGACTTCTTATGCTGTTTTTAAAAAGCACTAAGCTAGATAAAGAGGATAGCCTTTTCTTTGAAGAAATGCATGTGAACCCTTGCATTTGAATACATTTTAACTTGTGTTGGTTTTTGCATCACAGAAGAGAAATTGGGTGGGCTGATGTCAAAGTTAGCTTGTGCGTAAATACCTTTGGGTTTTAAGGAGCTAAGTATACTTAAGAGAGCTTCTTGACACAAGCTTGCAAAGAAAAGCAGCCTTATCAGGAGAAGGTTTGGAGTGGAGAAATAAAGGGAGGTTGAGCTCACTCCCATTTTCTTTTTGTAAAGATCTAGTTGGCAGATTAGCAGTGGTTCTAGAAAGAGGAGAGTACTTTTCCTCTACCACAGCTACTGCATGTTGCAAACAGAATCTTTTTAAAATTAACTGACTGTAAAGTAAAAGTCCACAGCTAGTGACACTATTCTCTCTAACATTCTTGCTCCATAATAAAATTATTGGTTCAAAGACATCATTTGTTTACAGACTACTTGCATTGTTCGAATTTAGCTTTATTACTATTTTTAGTTAAAAGACTGCTGGGGGGGGCGGCGGTCAGGGTTTTAAAATAGTGGTCTTTTAACTGATTCAAAATTGCATTAATCTCCTTATACCAGTAGATTCTGTTAGACACAACTATTTTGAATTAAATAATACACAAAGCTCATATGTAATTCCAGAAATCATCTTGAATAAATTTCATTTAATACACTGCTTTTTACTAGCCAGAAATTTAATTTTGGATGAAGGAGGAAAAATGGGCAGCAAAGAGAGAGTGATTTTATAACATATTATAGATGGGGCTGTGTTAAATGTTTGGACATGGCCAGGATTTTCCATATTTAGGGGTCTTATCAGTTTTTCCTTTGCTTAAACTGTGTTCAGTTGCTCAGTTGTGTCAGACAATTGGGTTGCTAAAATTTAGTGACATGGAGGCTTTGAACATCACAAAAAAGAGTTTGGGGAGTTGCAAATTCCATACAAAAAGTACTTGAACTTCAAGATCATTTTTGTTTTAAAGCTGTGGCTTTCTAAAACTCAAAGTCAAGTAAATATAGAGAACAATACAGGTTAACTGAAAAATGGTATAGCAGCCACCCTTAACGAATTAGTTTCTGAAGATCTAATATTGTTTACCAAAACTTCTCTCCTTAATATGAACAGCTCTGGTTTTTGTTATTTTTGTACATTTTTTAGAAATAAGACTACCATGTATAAAGTTGTGTAAGCACATCTAAAATTGCACCATTAGTGTACAGTACTGTACTGTAAAAGTATAGTAACATATTTTATACAAGCAACATTGCAAACATACCTAATATTAGAGACAAAACTGCAAGCTGTTGCGTTCTTTACTACCTAAGCAGATGTATCTGAATTTGCCATCTGGGCAGTAGGAAAAAAAGTTTAAAATAGAAACCACAAACAATGTGACAAAGAAAGGAAAGTGTATTATTTAAGCAGAAATAGCTCCTTATAGCCATTTGTATGTTCTTTCCTATGCAGCAAATAAACACTTGAGAGGGGATTCAGATTGAGAACATGATAAGAATTAAATCTTATATCTTAGCATTACCCAGATCAAATCTCCTTACCTCCAGGAATTGCATTTAAAAAAAAGAAGAAAAGAAAAAGAAAAATGATTATTGATTTTCTTGGACAATGAGGTCTAAAACTGGATTCCTGAACAGAGCATTCACAGTATCCTCCAGAAGATGATCTAGTAAACTAATCTACCAAGCCCCTTTTCAAATAAAATAGTTGAGAGGACCTCTCCAAGAATCAACTAATTCTGTTGAAAGTTCACTATTGTCAGTCTTGTATGATCATTATGGGTAATTCAGTGAAGTTTATGGATGGTATTCATAACTCACAGAAAGTGTGTTCATATTATGGAACTGCTAGGTTTTTTTTAATGGTGTTAACTTTTAATAAAAAATATGGCATGCTCTATTGTAATCAAAGAGATTAGATGAATGAGTAGTTGGTTGAGTTTGTAAGATTACTGTGTTTCTGCTTTTTCAGAAATTATTTGACAATTCAGGGAGTAAAAATAAAGGATGTACACATGCAATAAAATTGATTTAGGATTCAGATAATAGGAAATAATGGAATTTCTTCACCTTGGTTTGCTTACTTGTTGTTTCTATTAAATGAAATGCTATGATAGAAAGATGTGGTCCTTAATGCAAAACATGTGTTTTTCCATTTAATAACAGGAAAGGGAGTACTCAGAAAATTTCAGTAAAATTTCTGCAATGTCCACAATGAAGGATGGTCACAGGAACCTGGGCATAAAGAACTACAATCGTTTTAGTTTTGTTTTCTTTTGTTTGCTAGACCTCAGGATCTGGAAAACCAATAATTGGTCATAAATTCACATAAAGCTTTCAGAAGGGGAAACAATTTGCCTTTTTCTCCAATATTACTTATATGTTGTTGAATTTATGAAAATAGAACTGTTATGCTGTGAGGACAATCTTTTTCTCCTTTTTAAAATCTATTTGTGAAATAAATACCACAGAATATTCTAACCAATATTCTTGCAGGTCTCTGTGTTGGATCTATCTGATTCTGGAATTTCTTTCTCTCTCCAGACAGATATGACATCTGATTAATTTCTACATGCACAGGGAGAAGGGATCCAAGCCCTTTTCCCTTGCATGATGGGCAGATGGCTGAGGATGGATTATTTTTAAAAAACAAATTTCTGGTTTTGCATGTAATTCATTTCCATGCAAAGAAGCTAAGCTGCTGGTGTGGATGCATGTGGGTTTCTAATATGTTTTCTCTTTCTCTCTTTCTTTTCTTCCTCCCTTTTCCTGCTTCCTATGAAAATGCTTCATCAGATGCCAGTCATGTTCCAGGTGAGTATTTGGATTGCCAGAGTGTGGGAAGCTGCCTTCTAAGGATGGGAACGAGAATGAAGAAAAATTTCAGTTTTGAAATCTAGAACACATATTTCAGCGTGTCAGGCGTTGTCATCAGCTGTACTAGATAAACACATTATGGTATACATAAATGAGTAGTAGTCATTTTCTTGGAAAGCACACAATAACGTGACAAAATACTCTGAACAGCAACTGCAATACAAATTAAGAATAATATGGATTCACTGTCACTTTTCTAATCCATGTCAAATGAAATGTTGCTCTTAAAGTCAACACTTGGTGTTTTGCTATTACCACATAGAAAATGTTCAAGAACTTCATGAAATGTAAACCAACAAAAGAAGTAATACATTGAAATGTCAAAATGTAATAATTAGTGCCCAGAAATTGGTCATGGTGCAATATACTGAATGAAGACAGGCTAAATCAGGGGTCTCCAACCTTGGCAACTTTAAGCCTGGAGGACTTCAACTCCCAGAATTTTCACCTCCCCAGAATGCTGGCTGGGGAATTCTGGGAGTTGAAGTCCTCTGGGCTTAAAGTTGCCAAGGTTGGAGACCCCTGGGCTAAACAAACCTAATTCATTTCTTTACTTCAAGGTAATATTCATCCAAAATGAACACTGACTACCGATTTCTGTGCTTATTCCACTGTTCTATTCTACTGTGCAACCCTAATTTCAAGACTTTGATTTATCTTTCATTGAAATCAGCAGACCTATTGTTCAATGACAGCCAGTTTACTCTGTTTTTCCTGTGAAACAGGAAGCTTTATCATGCAACAGACAGGAAATAGAAATAGGGATTCAAAATTAGATGTTTTACACAGTATAGGTTTAGCTCACATTTTTTAAAAGAATGGAAATTGGCCCCAGTGTTCAGCACAGAATGATAGATTAATGGTTTCTTCTTCTATCAAACAGTTTGAGTTGAATGTATAATTTTAGTTCTCAACTAGGCTTCAACTGCTTTAGATCATTTTGTAATATACAAATTGAATAAAGAAACTCTCTTTTTTTGCTATTTAAAATTACAGCTCCATTTTAAGAGATGTTAAGGGCCAGAAATTTGGGAAGAAAAGGATGAAGAATTCTGATCAGGTCCAATAAGAGTAAAACTAAAGGAACCTAAAAGGACAAGCTGTTTATAATATGAGCCTGAGCATAGTGCTGGAGCTCTATTCAGACAGTAAGAACTGGAGAGTTTTGTTCAGGACCCTGGACAGATACTAGCACACTTTTTGCCAAACTCCTGATAACCTTATATTTCATTCTGCATCTTTGGGGTCCTTGGTGCTCTCCTGAGTTGGTTGTTTTCTTGCAGACATTTCATTTGATGTTACCAGGTAACATCATCAGAACTAGAAGGACCCCACAATTCAACCAATATTCTATTGGTATTATCTTTCTCACATCTTGCCTCTGTGCTGGAGAAAGGAGATTACAATTACCGGAGATAATTGTTTACCCTGCATGTAATGTTCTATCACATTTCAATTCTATCCATTGTTCATCTAATTATCAATAGTATTAGTACCATGTGAATCTGTTAGTAGCAAAGAGCTAGTTTGATGTAATGGTTAAGCTGATAGGTGATGTAACACAAGGAGATACTGCTCAACCATCACATTGGCTCTCTCCACAATTCCATTGGTACTGGGATGGAAGGCAGAGCTGAGGCCTTGTGAGGAACCGATCACCCAAACAATACCCCCACCCCCAGAAACCAGGAAATTGTGATTGCTGATTTTGCCTTTGGATTGAAAGTCAGCTGGGTGACTTTAGGCCAGTCATACTCTGTCAGTATAACCCATCTCAGAGTTGTTACTGTGGGGAAAATAAGGAGAGGAAGAAGTATTATGTATGTTCACTGCCTAGAGTTACTTATCAGTAATAAAGGTGAGATCAATGTTTAATCAATAAATAAGTATAGATAAATAAGGACCTTTACTTTTTTGTTGGAAATAGCCCAGGGATCATGATCTATCACTGTTGACTTTATGATAGTCTGATGTGAAAGATCCTGCTTCATGGGCAATGTTATGTTTTACATCCAGGGTCTGTATAAGTTGGGACAGTAGTTGTCCTGATTCTACCGGCCCATCTTAATTGTAACAGTCCATCACTTCTGGCATACCTTGATCATGACAGAAGCAGGTTTAGTTTAGTTTACTTTATTGTCATTGCATCTTGTACAATGAATTCAAACACCATCTTCAGTGCACATCATGATCATGAAAATAAACACAAACACACATCCTTCACACTCCACACATTGAATTGAAAACCCTGACACCACACCAACACTGCACTATACAGTAGAATTCAACAGAGCTACTGCCCTGGGATAGAAGCTGTTTTTCAGCCTATTTGTCCTTGTTTTTATTATTCTGTATTGTCTGCTAAATGGTAATAGTTCAAAAAAAGGGTGCCCAGGATGAGATGGATCTTTAAGAATGTTTTGAACTTTTTTAAGGCAGCGGGAGCTATAAATCTTCTGTCATTCTGATCATGACAGAAGCAGGTCAAGAAACTTTTAGTGAGAAAAGAATTATTTATTGACTGATTTATTTAGACCATCTTATCTTGTCTTCGACTTCAGATTCCCAGATGAGTTTATAAAGAACAGGAAAAAGTAAGTTCTTGCCCCAAGGTTAGCTTTCTAAATAATGCAACCAAAATTAAGCTGGGAAATAAAAACAGGTGAACACAGGTGAACACTTTGTTGTAATGTTCAGCATCAATAGGAAATAATTTTGTAGGCCATACAGATGGTATTGATACAAGCTGGAAGAGCTGCTGCTTTTCCATCTGGAGACCACAGCATGGAGGTTAATGAAAGAACGACTATCAACTGGATAGTGTAGAATGCCTACCTGGTGTTATTCTTTTTCTGGTAGACATCATATATAAAAAAAATTAGAAGTGTCTTTGTCTTATGCCTAGTTGTATTTCTACAAAAACTCCCACTTTATTATCCTCTTATCTTTTTCAGAACAAAATTATCTAATATGGATACTATCTTTTACATACTTGCAACAATCTATTTGTTATATTAACTGGTCCTTGAATTAAGAATTACATAGCAGGCCCTTGTCTATATAATATCAATTAGAGAAATAAATTACATACTTTCTCTTTCTGTCTTAACAATGCCTAAATTTTGGACTTTCCATACAAGACAGATTCTACATGCTTTTCTTTTTTCTTTCATTTTCTTTATTTTCATTTCTTCATGCTCCTTCTCTCTGCTTTGGGAACTCAAGGACCTTTCAAATTCAACCTCTGTAGTCATTTTGCTTAATCAAATCAAAATTATATTTATCTTCCTTTTTCTTATGTTCTTAGGCAATTAGCAATAAGCAATCCTTCACATACCTATATTCTTTATGAACAGGAAATAAGGAAATAGCTATTGACAGAAGACATGATACAATGCAACATGGCATAAATCTAAAAGAAATTCTATTACCTATGACATCTATTTTATCACTGTCTTTATATTGATGCATGATGCATTTGATGAAGTAGACTTTATTCCATGAACACATACCTAATACATAGTCTTTACGATGCTAAAAAACTCTTATTTTTATATAAACATATTTAACTTCACTGGTTAATTTCATATATAAAAATCATAATTTGATTCAAAACTAGCAGTAGTAGATTCAAAACTATCAATGCAGTAACAACGATCTGATAGTAGAATCCAGCTGCAAGGCCCACATTGAGTTTTTGATAGCGAGCGGTATATAGAGTCTAATAACTAAATAAATTAGCTTCATTGATTAACTAATCAAGTAGACAGGCCAAAACTATTGTTCAATATTACAAGCTCCTCATGAAAGATCTAACATTGGTTGTAGCCAAATGGGTATCCCCAGGGTTTTTGTAATCCAGGGCTGCCAAAATTGTGTGAAATGAAACTTGATTGGAGTGAATTCCTCATTTTCATGCCAGTCATTTTAATTTTTTGGACTGATATTTCTGTTACCACGGAGCCTAAAAGAGGGCTGGTATCCCTCTTCTTTTAATAATCTGCTTGAGACTTTAATTAATTCATTTTGGATACTCAACTATGCTTTAGGTAATGATGCAATTCAATATTACTAGTATTAGGGCTCAGTACATTTTTTATAAAATGACTTAAATTTTACTATCATGGTCAGATCTCTAGTTATCTTTTTCACAATGACTCATGTTTAAATCAGACTTGGTATCCTCCAGATCTGTTCAATTTGCAATCCACTGAATTCCAGCTGATGTGAAAGGTACCCATTTTTAAAAGTTGGCATACAAATTTGAAATGAATTGTTGCTAGGTTTTTTAAAAATCTAGGATCCTGAATGAAATGAAATATTGAATACTTATTTTTTTATTTTATATTGCTATTATGAAGAACCTCTGTATAGGTGTTATTTTTTGCTTCCTCTAGACTATTTTGGCTGATAAAATTTGGTGCCTGAACGTTGGTGCCTGGTAAATGCATCCAAGAAAAGAGAGCCAAAGAACATAGATTAAATTACTTCAGTGTGGTTCTCAATAACCATATCATGAAAAAGTGCTACAAATTGCTCATCAGATTCTACTATGAAAATGGATTGTATTCCAATTTCCACTACAATGAGATATTCTTTGGGGGAATGTTAAGATTTGAGAAGAAGTCATCTGGCAACTAGGTGAAGATGATAAAACCTGAAAGTGGATCATTTAATAAAAAAAAGAGGCCTAAGATACCACAGCTTCTTGAAAATTTGAAGAAAAATTAGGAGAGGGTACTATAAGGGAAACAAAACTCGGTAATGATTAGCCCCATTTCTGGGCAGGGAATTTCAAAATCCTTGCTCATTTATATAAGGAATCACTGAAAATAGCTGTGAAAAATACTTCAATTTGCCCTGATTCTATTTTCCAATTCAGTGGGACCATTCACAGAAGATCTGACCACCAGATCCAAATTGCCTTTCAAATTATCACTTTCTTATGGTGAAGGATACCAGTTGTGAAAAACGAATGTACAGATTGTGAAAAACTAATGTACAGTGAGGATTGGGGGAATTCCTCCATTAACATTTCTGGAATGCATGAAAGTTTCACAGGAGTGATTCTTGGTGAAGCTGCCTATAAACATTGTATATTCTAGAATGGTGTTTTTCAAACTTGGCAACTTTAAGATGAGTGGATTTCAACTCCCAGATTTCTCCAGCCAGTATGGAAATTCTGGGAGCTGATTCTGCACACCTCAAAATTGCGAAGTTTGAAAAGTACTGTTCTAGGATGTTCATCCTACACAAAACCAACCAGTTACTTCTTGATGTCACAGTCATATCAGAACACACATTCATATTTTTGTACATATATTTGTCTGTTTTTTTTTCTCAAGTTTGATCACGTTGCAACCACAAGAGCAGTTGTATTAAAGTAGAACTGCAGTTCAAGTGTGATGATAGAAAACTGAAACGGTAGAACATTTATTGTTCTAAAGTAAAGGGCAGCTAATATAAAATCCCTGTCTAATATAGTAAATGCAAACATATTTGAAATATTTGTCTCTAGAACCAGCACTGCACGTACAGCACTTGTTGTGTTGGTCTTCTTATCACCATAAATCTATTTTCACTTTTAATAATCATTATTTTGTTTCTCAAAGTATCTTTCAAATTGTCTTAGATCTTAAACGAGGAATAAAATGCATGGCATTTGTATAGCTATTTTCACACTGAACATGTTATCTGACTTAATTTAGATTCACATTATTTAGCTTTATTTAATATATATGCCCCCTCTCTTTTATGAGAACATTGTAAAATACCAATATTTAACTTTTACATCAAATTATATATGTATTATAAATCCTGCTATTCAACAGCAAAGGTTGTTATATAGTGTAACAACCCAAAATCCAAAGCACATACATTTATAGTCAACTTTGGAAGCAAATATATTGTTTGTGTGTATATTGATTTTTACTTTTGCAATCAAAATTCTTAATCAAAATTATATTTAAAAAGTAGGCAAGGCTAATGTCACAAAAAATGAACCCATTCTCAACCTTGGTCGTGGAAAAAAAAAAAGTTGAAATTACTTGGGATAGCTTTCGCAAGTGTTAGTTAAGAAATCTGTTCTGTTTGGAGGATATTAAATATAAAAAGATAGGTATATATTAATCAGCATGATATTATTTTCCCTCTGAAGTTCACAGAGATTTAATTAAAATGTTCTCAATTGGATATGGGAAAAAAACAGAATAACACAACTGTTACCTGTTACAATGTTCAGTTGACTGAGTTTCATGTTTAATGAATAAAAGAGATAATAATAATAATAAATAATAATCTATATAAGTTTTTCTAACGCAACTATTGTTTTAGCAAGTGAACACCATAACTTCTGGAGGCTATATTCTTGTATAGTATGTGCAGAGATAAAGAAACCCAGATTCTTTGAGTGAATTTCTCTCTGCCATGTATTTCCTCATTTTTATCTAGAAGGAAATTCTGTGAAGCTGTTTTGAAAATCTGATTTTATATCTAGTTTCACCTGCCAGGTAATTCAAGTAGCTTTTCTTTATCTCTTCTCCCTTCCATCACTGATTGGACCCAGCTCCATCTCTGAACAGAATCCAGCAGCACAATAGTACTGAAGAAGATCCATTTTTCACTGTGCTTTAGTTATGTTCCATAATTCTTCCCTGCTGTCATTCATAGGTAGAAACAGTAGTCTGTGGAACTAAATAAAACCATACGTCTTCCATCATGCTGACACAGTCTTTTTGTTCTAGCTGACATAAAAAAAGCCCTCCACCCAACATAGCATGGGCTGAATGCAACAAGACAAGGTATAATTAAGAAGAACAAAAAGACTCTATCATCCTTCTTGGCCTCAATCACTTGTCATTTTAAACTGGCTTTTTAATGCACTTCTACTCCTTTATGTTTAGTGGCTTTAATTTCCTACTCTGTAAGTGCTAAAAGCCTGGCCATAATTAACATTGACAAAAAAAAAAAAAAGTTCCAAGGTTTCTATTTTAAGTACCCAATCCACAGAAATGGCCCTTATAAGTCCTTAACATGGCCAGTGTTTCAGTACATTATTTTTTCATATAATTGTCCTCTGAATCTAGTTTTTAAAAGTTCTTTTAAGAGCCTGAGTTCATATAGACCCAAAGGTTGACCCATTAGCGCTTTGCGCAATTAGCAATATGTAATTCTTTACTTTAATATGGAAAGTGGAACTGCATATTTATATTTGAAAAGAGATAACTTTAATTCCTGAGAGTAGTGCTTTGAGGTCTTTCGTGATTAAATCTGGATTTTTTTATAATAACTTTATGAGATTTTCAAACAAGAAAAATAAAAATTAACAGAAACTAATATTTAAGATGAAAGAAAGAAAGAAAGAAAGAAAGAAAGAAAGAAAGAAAAACCTAAAGTGTGGAAAATAAATAAATATAAATTTCCAATTTTCTTTTATGGCAATTATAGATACAAATGTATTTAAACTTTTATTCTGTGGGTACAAAATAATTTTCATTTTTTTTATCATGTACTGTTTTTTCTATCCTCCAAACCCATATATCATAATTTTATTTTTTTTCTGTTTTGAGCAAAAGTCCAAAAGGGGTTTCCTATCGGCATTAAACTTAATTAATGTCTTTTTTCTAACCAAGACTATCAATTTAGCTATATCTGCAAGCTCCATCATTTTCACCATTCTTCCACTGTTGATATCAAATTTTTCCACTGTTGTGCATAGAAAAGTTTGTTTGTTAATCCCCAAAGTCCCAATGGGTTCATTGTAAAAATCATTTACATTAAAGTTGCATGTATCTTAGATCCATTTTTTAAAGCTTTTTTACATGTCTACTAACATGATAAAAAGTCATCTCTCATTCACATTCAGAATTTAATTTGATACATTTTTGACAATTTATATGGTGGCATGTACCAATGATACATAATTTTGTAAAAAAAAAATCTTTTAAAGATTATTACACAATATAAATTTCAACCCTTTCAACTTTATATTCAACAACATCATTGTTCTATTTGTATGTTATAACCAAAAATTTTAGCCCATTTTATCACACATTCTTTTGCTTCTATTTCAAATTTCAGTAAAAGGTATATATTTTAGCCACAACATTTTCATCATTTGTACCTAAACCTCTTTCAATTCAGTGTTACAATGTTCAAAAACAAAAGTCCTTCTATTTCAAGTCTTTCTATAATTGTACATAAGAAAACCATTGACACGTTTTGTCCTTCTAGTATCAAATCTTCTCTTGATTTAATTTTGGATTTTCCCTGAGAATTCTTATATGTCACCATAAGTTAACCACTTGTAATTTCTCTTCTATAATATGTTTCTTTTGATGCAAGCAATAAGTTATTTTTGAACACAATCTGGGTTTATATCTATTCAATGTTCTTGATATGACATGTCTGATAAAATGATTTTTAAAATCTATATTATAGCCTTGTCATAAAAGAACTAAATATTGCCCTTAAATTTCAAATCATTTCCTCTGAACTCCAGTATTTTTTTTCAGCTTTGCCCACTCTTCCATCCAAACAACAAGGTGCAAAGAATAAACTCAAACTACATAAACCCAAACTTTCTCTTTCTTTAGCTTGAAATAAGAGCCATAGTAGCGCAGTGATTAGAATGCAGTATTGCAAGCTGACTCTGCCCTCAGGGCAGGAGTTTGATCCTGACCGGTTCAAGGTTGACTCAGCCTTCCATCCTTCCAAGGTTGATAAAATGAGGTTACAGATTGTTGGGGACAATAGGCCTACACTGTAAATTGCTTAGAGAGGGCTGTAAAGCTCTGTGAAGCAGTATGTAAGTCAATGTGCTATTGTTATCTTGTAATATCTTACACTTGATTTATGTTTTTCCCCTGCCAAATTTATCAAATTTAGATAAGTCTTTCTGCCATTTTTGCCAGTCATTTGGAATATTGTATATAAAGTTGATCATTTCACATTTGCTTTTTTAAAACTTAGAAATGGGTCTCAGAGTACAAAATAACCAAGAATTGTGTCAACTGTGAGTGAGCCATTCATTAAATTATCAGATACTTTCCTTTAAAATGACCAGAAACATTCTTCAGAGAAAGTACTACATTGCTAGTAACAATGTAAAATGATGTAAAAACAATGTTCCCAGGTTGAAGACGAGAGATTTCTTGAGTATTAATTTTTTCCTCCTATAGTGGAAGAGGGAAAGTAGCCAAAAATAGCCTTTAACTAATTTTTTTAAACCAAATCTTCCTGTGCTTATATTATCTTCCATGTGAGTAAGCTGGGAAACTATATAAATTTGTGTAATAAAAAAATAAATATTATAATATTTTTTTCTGAGTTGTCTAGGTAAGGTTAATAGATGGATAGTCTAATATCATATTCTCTATCCAGCTGATGAAAGCCTCTGCAAAGAACAATTTTGAATATAATCAATAAATATGTCATTTTTTGCTGCAAGGTTATTATCAATATCACTTCTGATCAAACATCAGCACTTGTTCTAAAAGCACACAATCACATAGACAAATCCAAAGGAGAAAGCATGCAGTAAACACAGGGGTGTCCTGTGTTTTATTATCAGCATTATGAAATTCTCTTTTCTTGTTGGAAAACAATTGCCTAAATCCTGAAGTATATTAATAATAACTGACAATTGGATGAGCAAAACCTTATATTAAATCACATATTCTTAAATTTATTATCAACATATCTGTTTTGCTTTTTGACCAGTAAACTGCAGACATGAAAAGTACATCATTACAGTTAATCTGAATATTGTAGCAGTCATCTGCCAAATATAATGAGTTAGCTGAATTTATCAGACAAGCTTACAAAAAACCTAGGATTATAATGAGGCCCTATTGGAAATCCTATTTGTAAGACATATTGAATACAGTTCTAATATCAAAAACTGATTAAGTCCCTTGCAGTGCAAACTTCATAAAATGGATACATCATGTATAAAACATAAACTTGTTATATTTTAGATAACATTAAAGAAACATTAAAACATTTAAAATATTAAAATCACAGATCAACTTTTCACGGAATCATGGAATGGAAGGTAATAGTCCAATCTTCTGCTCACTGTTGAAATCCATTATAGTATCATCTTCAAGAGATGAATCATTAACCTGTATTTAAACATACCTCTGTTCCATGGTTGAACAATTCTTACATTAGGTCTGATGTCCAGCTACAAATTGCTTTATTGTAATTTGAATCTATTGTTTCTTGTCTTCTTTGAAAAAAAAAAAACCCTGAGCACTTCCGCCCCGTTTTTACGTGATAGCCATCAAACTCTTAAACACGTTTCCTTGCAATCTTCTCTTCTCTAGACGTAACATACCCAGCATCTCCAACTTCCCTGCACAGGTTTTTTTTCCCCCTTCCAGATCCTTAGCATCTGGATTGTTTTCCTTTGGATATTTTGTGTTCTAAACAACAACCACAGCTGGTAAACATACAACATCATTATCAAACATTAAAAACATCAATTCAATCCCATATATCGCAAACAATGAATGAGCATTTTTCACTGCACAAGACACAAATTAATAATTGATAAGATTTAGACTGCTTTTTTAAAATTCAATCATGTATCCAAATATTCTGACATTGGTTTTTCAGTGCTTTAAATTTATTTTCCTTTCCTTTCCTTTCCTTTCCTTTCCTTTCCTTTCCTTTCCTTTCCTTTCCTTTCCTTTCCTTTCCTTTCCTGTCCTGTCCTGTCCTGTCCTATCCTTTCCTTTCCTTTCCTTTCCTTTCCTTTCCTTTCCTTTCCTTTCCTTTCCTTTCCTTTCTTTTCCTTTCCTTTCCTTTCCTTTCCTTTCAATTGTAGTTTGTTACTATATTTGTTACTATAGTTTCTGATAATTCTATCTACCTCCCTGCCCCCATTATCCAACACACATACAGATAAAATTCTTAATCACAAGAATTAAGAAGTATACATATAATAATAGGTATACATGCCATCAATTAAAGAGTTCTTTTGGATGAATATTTGCTTACTTTGAAAGATTTGGATTTAGGTTTCTAGAAGTAAAAAAGAAAAAGAAAAGATCATTACTAGGGCTGTGCAAATCCTTTGAAAGAGATACTTTGGAACATCCAAAAATCCATAGAAAGCATTTCTCAAATCTTTCACACAGCTATGGTTTTCCCAAAATGTAAGAAACTCCTCCCATGAACATAGAAAACATTTGGTTGCGTTGATGATTTCAAAATGTATTTCCGTATGTTTTAAAGCATTTAGTCAGGAAAATTTGCATTGCTGTTTAAATTACTAATCTAAAGGCTAGTATTGGTTGTGAAATCTGATAGATTAATTTGATGTCCTGACCTGCTATCAAAGTGAATTAAAAATGGTTGAAGAACTACAGTGATGTTTTGAGGTTAATGGTGGATGATGGACTCTTAATAAAGAACATGCACCAGAATGTATAATATTTGCAATGCAATAAGGATGATTGTCTTCAAAACAAAAAAAATAAAAAAATAAGCTGTCCTACTTCCCAGGGCTTGTACTTAATGTAAACAACTAATTATGTGAAGATCAGTCTCACTGACACTGATGGAATGTATAAGGTAGTCGTCGACTTACAACAATTCATTTAGTGAGCATTCAAAGTTACAATGGGCCCTGAAAAAAGTGACTGTTTTTCACACTTACAACCTTTGTAATCGTGTGATCAAAATTCAAATGCTTGTCAACTGACTCATACTTATGACCATTGCTGTGTTTCAAGGTCATGTGATCACCTTTGGCGATCTTTTGACAAAGCAAAGTCAACGGGGAACTCAGATTCTCTTAACAATCGGGTTACTAACTTACCATCTGTGGTGATTCATTTCACAACTGTGGCAAGAAAGGCTGTAAACCGGGACAAAACTCACTTAACATTCACTAAATGAGTAATTTTGGGGTCAATTGTGGTTGTATGTTGAGGACTACCTGTATTTCTTATTTTTTCCTCTGCAGTCCAGACTTTCTCCTGTAATGGAGGAAGCTCTGGGCATGCGCACGTGTGTGTATGTGTACATGCATGCAAGGAATACAACAGACATACATTCATTGATGAAGTATGTGATATTCCCCAAATTACTGAGCTATGTAAAGGTACACATGTCTTCCTGTGTTTTCTTTCTGCTTTATTCCGTCTTATTTACTTTCTTTCTGTTTCTCAAAGGCCTTTCACATCTGATGATGAGCGAACAAGGTAAGTCTTTTCTTTCCTGCCTTCTTCGTCAGCTAATTAAAACTTCAATAAGCAACCCTTTTGGAAAACAATCAAGATGCTATATATCTTCTCCAAACTTTTTGCAGTTGTATCACTCATTTGCCAGACTCTACAGAAAATAATGTTCATAATTTAATGTATTGGAATAAATGAATAAATGAATAACTGAATTTACATGTATACATGTAAAGGCAATATTAGAGGAGAAATGCAAAATTTTCCTTCTCTTGTGTGGATGTGTAACCTTCATGTTTTCAACTCTAGTACAGTGACTTGTTAGTCACTGGCCTTCAAAATTAGTCAGTGATATGTAAGCTCATGATGACAGTTTTCATGGCATGCAACAAGGACCTAGGAGGCAACATTCATGGCGAACAGTCACTCTCCTGTCACTTTGCAACATTAAGTTTTATAGTGTTATACATATATTTTGGTCTGCAGGATTGATCTGCTGAAAGAGCTAATTCTAAAACGGGTCATGCTTATTAAATTTGAGTTGCCTATCATGATGCATTATTTGAAAGTCACAGATATATTGGTGTTATGCTGATCATAAAGAAGTGATACAGTTGCTGGGAGTATTCCACATCAGATTATGAAAGATTTAGATAGACATGTTGCTGGGAGTTAGGTGGCCTAATAATAATTAATAATACAAAATACCAAAACCTGCAAGTAGAAGTAGAATGACTGTGAAAAAATAAAGCAAAGATAGTAATCTCAGAACAACTGGAGCACCATTTGAACATCATCAGCATTGACAAAAATCACCATCAGTCAATTGCAAAAGGCAGTGTTACTTAAAACAGCTTATATCCTGCAATGGTACCTGTGACCAGCAAACAATATCTGCCTACCCCAGGTCCTTGGGAAAGACTCAGTATCTATTTGGGTGTATATGACAAACCCATCTGGCTGACTGTGTGACCAACCATAATAATTGGGCATGTATCTTTATCTCATCAAGCAGCCGGAGAGGAACTAAGGAGCTGGAATCACAACATTAAGATGTATAAATGTATAATGTATAAAATTCAGAATGGAATTCAAGCGTTCCACTTTAGCAACATTGGAATAAATAGAAACAGGCAATTATGGCAGGTTATCCATGTTCTGATAGATCAGTTTGGGAGCTGATAACCCCCTTTACATTGTTATTGTTAGCTCCAGCCAGAGAATGAATGTACCTTTTTTAAAAATGGTGAGTCTGGAAAGAAAAAGACAGAATGAAATTAGAGTGACCCAAATATCTGATTCTTGCATCCTTTGCTATGAGATACATTTGTAGAGTATTCTTCTGTAAGTCAAGTAGTCATTTTAATACTAAGGAATACTATTTGCTGGCCATAGCAAGAAATAAAAACAAGTGAATTCACAGCACAGCTATTTTGGAATATTAATGAATGGTGCTGGCCAGTAGGACATATTGTATACAGGCTGTATTAAGCCAGCAGTTTTTAAACCTGGCTTTGTTAAATGAGCATAGTAGTGTGGTTTTCATGTTAAAGTGGACAGATGTTCTATATTGCTAAGCAAAAGTAACAATGTTATGCATAAGCCAAACTAATTTGTTTTTTTTTTTAGTTGGTAAACAACAAATGTAGTCTGTTCAATTTAAAGGCGATCTTGGGTCCTTAGACTGCCTCTAAACATGTCTGTGTTTCTTCATGTTCCTTATATTTAGTCATATTTAGTCATCTGGCATTTCTTTCATTTCTCTTTCTTAGCCTCATTCTTTTGAACACCTATATTTCTCTTTTCAGCTAATTCATTCCCTAAATTCTTCAAAATTATATAGAGTATGTAACATGCTACTGTGTAAATAACTGTATTTTTAAATACATATTATATACAGTGGGAATATAATATAAAATTCAGTGTGTCTTTATACATCCAGTACAACTATGCAAGCTATTCATCCTACACCATTGTGGGTAGGTGGAAAATATATTTCCACGGAATATTGTTCTCTTTTTCTTTGTTTTAACCTTGTTTTCTTTATGATCAATTTGATGTGTTTTTCTGGATTTTTAACATGCTTCTATAATAAGAGCTTGGCGTTTCTCCATGTACAATTGGAGTTAAAGAGTTTAATATTATATTTTAATCTGCACTGTGTGTAGTTTGTGATTCTACTTTCTTTTTTTGTTTTAATATGTGTGCTTTTGAGTATTGTTTCTTTTGTGCTGTGTTCATTGGTTTATGTTCAAGTGATGTGAGGTGTGATCTAATTTTTTTTGTTTTTTTTTATTATGTCTTTCTTTCTGTTCTTTTCTCTTGCCTTCTCTCTGATGGACACTTCTCCGTACCTGTGCTTATGTGGACTTACAACTTCATACCATATAGGTAGAAGTAAAGGTATAGATAATTTTCCTTTGAAAATAATGTTTCTGGTTATTAACATATATGTAAAATGTTGAGATGTTACTTCTAAATGTGTTTGTAATCTTACAAATGCTTTTATTTTTTAAAAAATAGGACCTTTCTTGCTATTTGTAAGAAATACAGTCTATAATTTATTGATGAACTCCTGCCATATGGCATTTGGCAATGGAAAGAAGAAAAAGAAATTGTAGAACTTTTTGCAGTGAGGAAGAGATATGTATCAGATTCAGCTAAGTCACCAGTGTTTTGAGCACTCTGATATATAATACTTACTATGGAACTTCTCATCTTTATTGTAGCAACAATTAGGCAGACTACAGTAGGCTGTTTACTAGATAATCAGCTTACTCAATAAAAGTGTTAGGCAGACAGCCAGGGTCTGTCTTGTATAATGAACCTATGCAATTGTGCTTAAATAGGCTGTAGGTTAACTGTGAGAGCACCCTGGCTCAAAAGATACTCACTTTATTGGATAACAATGTACAAATCTAAATTGGCTACATATAGTGTATACAAAAAAAGAGATGCAGAACTTACCATAAAATTAAAGTGAGAGGAAAGAAACAGTATAGTGAGATTCAAATAATTGTTCATACCGGGGATGCATGTAAGAATTTATGTTGCATGAATCTAGTGGAAATAGAAGTACTGACTCTGCACAATGCAAACATGTTCTCTTGAATGCCTGTCTCCCTCAAGCACGTTAAGTGAGGTATGAAGGTTTAATTTTCCTTTCAGCAACCTACATACATTATGGTGCCAAAAGTCAAACTATTCAATAAATATTCAAATGAACTTAAATCCAAGGGGACTGTTGATTTTTCAACATTTATTGCCAAATAAGCTGTTTGGAAATGCAATATGTTTTGCCAATACAATATAGGGAATTCTAGGCAGAAATATAAATATAGGTGAATATAAGGTAGAAATCAGAATCTGAACTATGAGAGTTATTCTCTGTTGAGCAGAAAGTATGTGTTGATTCTGTTCCACACAAACATCAAAGAATGCAGATGTTCCACATAAGATTCTGAATACTTTCACAAGGTTCTGTTCTCTTTGTTGAATGCCAGTGTTTCAAGCATGTTCATAAAAAATGGAAATGGCCTCATGCTCAATACAAAAATCTGTTGCTTCAAAGGTAAGTGTGCAAAGATAAATAATTCCTACCCAGGACAGCACATTTATTGGCTCTTCTAAGGCACCTGGACTCATTTGCAACTCTTTTTCAATAATTTTAAATTGTATTGCTTAAATTCTAATGATATGCGGCCAATAATCAATGATTTAGGCTGTTGGATTTCTCTCTCAAGTTGACAAATTATATCAGGTAGGAGAAATTATTAGAAAATACATAGTACAAGGAAAAAATGTTCCCCTTTACTTCCTTCCCTTTTCCTCCTCCTCAGAAGTACTTATTTATATAATTGTAGCAGATATGTAACAGGAACATAGTTAATGATGGCAGAAGCTAAAAAATAAAGGGAAAGAAAGTATGCGTCTTTGTGAAGTTCTAGATCATATAAGTCTCTATAGACCATATAAAAATGATAAACAGCCAAATAGTCAAAGGTTTTTTTTAATTATTTATTTGATTTACATGATTCTGGGCAGCTTACAATGAAATAAAAAAAATACTACAATACAATACAAACAATACAAATAATCAAAACATAAAATACAAGCCCTGGGAGTAATAAAAAGTACCATTAATAAGATGCTAATAGGAAATAGGCTCTGAAGTGGCACTGAAGTGACAGGATTTTTTTGGAGGGGGGGGCGGGGGGGGAGGAATAAATGGAATTTAATAGGCCTTATGTAGATTCTATCTTACCTCCTCCACAATACATGATGGCAAAAATTAGAGCAGAAGTAATAGAGTTCAAATTAGCAGTTGTGTTTGAGTGAATACATAGTCACAATTTGCCATTTAATTTATTACCCGGATAGCCTTTAGTTAAAGAAACAATAATTGACCTTCCTGTTATATTTCAGTATAGATATCTCCATTCCTAGAGTATTTTATGTCTGTTTTAATGATCATTCTTATCTTTGGCTGCCTGTTATCTTCGGTTTCCTTTTGCACCTTGTAGTCTGTTTCTGGCTCCATTTGGAGGCTTATGTACAGTAAACTATGGGCATGTTTAAATATAAACAGAGCTATTGTTCCCTTGAGGAAATAATATTGATTTCTCTTTGAGCAGGTAGCATTTAATAGTAGAAGACAAGAAGCCTCCGTGGAAAACTAGCATGGCATAATGGGAAGTTCCCAATTCACAAATGCACTAGGAAGTCTACATTATTTTAGTCTTAACCTAGGATAGTAAATAAAAGCATAAAAATAATGTTGCTATTGAGTAGAGGACAGTATCCTTCAGGTCCTTTCACCTCAGTTGGGAATGCTTGATATTCCATATACAGTATGTAGGATATGAGATAGGCCAGTATTATTCATCCTTGATCTCTTGAAGATGCCAGTACTTCAACCCCCAGAATTCTCCAGCCAGCATGGGAGTTGAAGCCCAGGCATCTTCATGTGGCCAAGGATGAGAAACACTGAGAGAGGTGACTCAAAGGCAGACCTTTTCCATAGTGGCCCTTACTCCTTGGAGCAGCTTCTCCTGCTTTGATGAAAGACTCTGAAAATATTGAGGAGGGAACAAGACCATCACTGAAGGAAGCAGGGTAGTTACAGAAAAGATTCCTGATTCCGGGGCACAGGAAAAAATATAAAAGAGACTTAAAGTAACCCTGGCTTAATTATTCTAGATATAAGTTGAGTAGTGCTTTGACAGTTCAAGATTCTGTTACATTATCCTACTGACAATAAAGTTCTTTCTAGAAATCCAAGTGCTTCTTGTTTCCTACGTTTGCCTGCTTGACACCTCCAGAAGACCAATTTGTATCTGTAATTATGTATATAAGGGTGTTAAAATAATATCTTGCACATTTTTGAAAGTCTGGATTAATTTTTGCCAAATCCTATCTTACTTTGTATTATTGCATTGTTTTATTGTTATTATTGTAATTATTATTTTATGGATTTATAATTGTAAATTTTAGGTTTTATGGATTACTTACTTGTAAATCATTGTGAGTCATTTAGAATCAGTGGTTTGCTTAATTAATTCGTTAAATTATATCTTGTCATGACCTGGAAGTGGTTTGCCTTTCCATGCTTGCTCAAGAATTTCTAAACCCCACTCATCCTACATAGTTTCTTATATAGATCAAAGTTGACTAGGTAGTGCCCTCTAGTTGAGATCTAAATAAATAGAAAATTAATTTAAATTTTGTCAGATTATTTTTTCATCCAGTTCTCTGTTGTCTACTTTCACTTTTATCTATTCAAGCACTTCTTTGTCTCATAATGGAAGAGCAGATCATAATAAGTAGATCTTCCAAGATTGTAAAATATCTGCATGTACAACATGTCTTACTAGCAAGTTATGGTGAGATCATTACTGTGGCTGTTTTTAGTATACCAATATATTAGTCATTAAACATTACAAAGTGTTATGTAAATAAGAATTAATTGCTTTTATTTATATGGAATTCTAAGATATTCAGAACTTATGGAAATTTTTCAAGGCTGAATTGCAAATCAAGTGATCTTATTGATTTTACTCAAAGCTAAGCATACCTATGTTTATCTGGGTTATATTCTTTCAAGCCAGTGCTGCAGACATTACTGTAACACGATATGCAGGTATTCACATTATTGAATGCAAAATGCTTGTGCAAAATCTTAAGCTCACAACTACCTAGGGTAACATAAATAAAAGAGTCCATTTTCCATCCTTCATGTGTTACTATGATCCTAATTTGCTTAGGACAAAAACCAACATTCCAGATCAAGTTGTCACAAGAAGAAATGATTTAGTGGTTTGTCTTTTAAAGAAAGAAGAAAGAACATTTACTAGCATGCTTTGTTTTGTGGTTTATTAAGCCATTTGAAAATTGTCATTTTAAAATGATAAATTAAATCATTTTAATTTATTGTAAAATGAAATACTATTATTTTTTCATTTATGAATACACATACACACACAGTATTTATGTGCATTTAACTTTTCCATTTTTCTTTGCTGATGGTAGCACATTCGTCAAATCCTTTGAGGAATATAAACAGAAGATCTGAATATCTATTTGTCTTTGCAGTTTGTAGGTTGCTTCATCTTTTATCAGGTATGATAGTGTAGATGGATACAACTACAATTATGGGATAGAATGCAGCTAACAGTATATATTACACAGATTCATTCATTAAGAAACTTAGGAGGAAATCCAGGCACAAGATAAATTGCTACTGTATGAAGAAGAGAAATAATGAAAGAATTTGGGCCAAGAGTCTATTCAGATAATTAGCATGGTGTTGGAACAGATATGACTGTTTGACCAGACCTGTACCGAGAAGGGAGTGGAAAAGCAAGAAACCTCTCTGAGAATGAAGCCAAGGACCCAGGAAGTGTTAGCAAGATCTGAAATGAAGATCTATGGATCTCTTTGGCTGGTGGAAAATATAGCATTTGGAAAGTCAGATATCAGTGAGGATATCTGATGCCCACATTCATGAGCTACATATGGACATTCCATAAGTCGATGCCTACATGTATATTCAGGTACATTATTCTCATGTAAGATTGCCTCCTTTTACTAATCTATAATATTTCTGCCAGGTAAAACGGAGTAATCTCTTAGGCTTTACATTTAATGTTATGTACTAAACCACTAACCCATTGCCCCTCTGGCCATGAAAATACAATAAATATTTATTCAGTCTATGACTAGCACAATTTAAAAGAACAAAAAAGAGTAAAACAAATAAATGCAATAATATACTAACAACTAGCAAAATAAATCATATAGCATAACATTCATTCTTCTATTACTATGTTAATACAGCTGTTACCCATGTGATATAAACCTAAAACTTAAAAAAGTCTAAAATAAAAACTGTATATCTCCTAACAATATATTAGTTAACATAATATTTAGAACAAAGCAGAGGTGGTATTCAGCAGGTTCTGACCAGTTCTGGAGAACAGGTAGCAGAAATTTTGAGTAGTTCAGAGAACCGGCAAATACCATCTCTGACCAGAGATTTTACAGTATCCTTCCCCTGCCATGCCCAGCAGGCCACGCCTACAGAACTGGTAGTAAAAAAAAATGAATCCCACCACTGGAACAAAGGTAATTACATTTTTAACCAATTGTATTTTGCTTTCAGTACAGCAACATAAAATTTAGCTACTGCACATGCCCATGCAAATACAGTTGCACACTCTTAAATGTTGGGAGAAAAAAGAGATTCTATATCCATCTGTTCTGTTAATTTTGGGATTTTAATATGCTTAGGGTTTTTTTCCATAAGGTTAGGTGGATATGCAAAATGCCTTTTAGTGCCACTAATATCTTTCAACTTTCCTAAACTAGTTTCCCTTGCTAATTTTATGTTCCGGTCTGTTGTGTATATCACTTTTTCTTTAGCCTTAGTCTATTTTCTTGTTGCTTTAACATTAGCTTAACCAGAGCTCATTGAGTGTTTCTTAAGTCCTGCTGAAAGTCAGGTGGACTACACATGTAATAAATGATTAAATAAATAAATAAATTCCTTTTCCTTATCTTAAGCTTAACTGGGGTATCCTTTCCACCTGCAGTTCTTCTATACTGTAATTGCAAGAGTTTCTGATTTGTCTTCTGTTTGTCAGGTAGAGCCATGTGGTCAATAATACAGCCCTCCTAATATCACAGTATTTCCTTTGGCCTGTTTTGCTCACATATTGACAACTTATTTTGTCTCTAGATCCACTCCAAATCACAGTTACCACTGCTATCATATGTTAGAAGGTGGAAAAAGAGGCAGAAACCTTTTTGCACACATACACACTGTTTTCCTCTAAATTAAAATGAACCTTATTTGTTATAGTACTTATAGGTAAATAATTTGTGATTATTCTTAATGTATTCCTGAACAGATGATACAGCTTTTCCATATGGAGGGTTTTACAGTTGTTTTCACTGAGTCGTCCTCACCATCCCTAATTCACAAGGTGTTCCTTATTACTTTAATATGATTACCCTATTAAAAAGCTGCAGAAAAAAAAGGAAAAGAATTATTTTTTGAGCTTCTTGAAATTCCAGCATTTTTCTCAAGCTCTCCTCAACATCTATAAGTTCCAAATGCTCGATCTTTTCCACCAGCCAATCTACTCTTCAGCCTTCTCTTTCATATCCCGGCTGCTCCTGATGGGACTTCAAACTGCCATTTTGTTTGTCCTGGTATGCCTGGGTTTATACAGCATCCCCCAGATCACACAACACAAAAACAACACAGCACTATCAAAAATCACCAACCTCTGCCATCTCCTAATACTTCTTTTAGTTTAAATTTTCTGCAGTATAATGTGTGAAAGAGCACTTATGGATCCTTGGGTCATAACCCAATCTTACATTACATGCATATTTTTTTCTGAAAAAAAGAAATGAAATATGCTCAGTTGCCTTTGACCTATAGAAAAAAGTGTAAATTTGTTAGATATGCCTTTTTATAAATTTGCAAGTACAATGCCATTAAAAGGTACAAGGAGAACAGAAAGCTATAGCATTATGTTCAAGTCCATGACAGACAGACAGACACAGATCACTTGGAAGGAGTATGTTGAGCTATTTAAGCAAATAAATAATGCTGAACAAAAGGTGGCTAGGATAAATTCACTTATCTCTTTTTACATGCTTAGTGTGATCTAAATAAATATCTGTATCCCTTTCTATCCATACCACTGGGATTTAAAAGTCTTGTGAATATGATTAGCTTTGTAGCCAAGAGTTTACATAAATATTTAAGCAAACCATCAGGAACCAATAATTAAAAGAATGTGCTGCAATAGGGTCTAATTACAAAAGAAATGGTTTTGTTACATCTGCAATACCAACTTCAACTAAAATGGTTGAGTTGTTGATCTGTAATTTCCATTGAGTATTACAACTTTTATTTACTTGAAACTCTATTTTGAAGTGTTTCTAAAAGATAAAAACATCTTGCTTTGCTATCATTGAAATGCAAAAAATGAGGGTTGTGAAGGAGGTTTGTTAAAAAAATGGCACATAAATGGCATCTTATACCCCAAAGACTATGAAACATTTATCCTGCAGTAAGCGCTGGTTATTAGAAAACTGGTTAGTTTCCTATGTGTGTCTATGTATGTAAAAGTTAGTTGAATGTGCTCAGTCTTCAATCTGAAGTTGAACTGATACTCCATATCCATGCGTGGATTGAAATGCAGCTGTCCTTTAGATTTTGCTGTGATGAAGTTTTCAGTCTGAATAACAGTGTTATTTAAAAATAAGCAATTAACATAGAAAAGAGGGGAAATTGACTTGTGAATGAACATTTCTTATGAGAAATCATCATGGATTAGAAGCCATGTGATCTTTTCTCCTGTACTAGATAAAATGTCAACTCAAAGCTGTGCTTCATATATGGGAAAGAATGTGTGGGAGAATTGATCTTTCATCCTTCTATATCTGGGTTGATGACAGCCTGAGAAAGATGGATGATGCTACTATGGGGAAATGTAGGCTTTGTTTTTTTTGTTTTTTAAAGGCAATAATGAAGTCAGTCTTGTATAAAAGGCAGCAAGAAAATTTTATAGATCAGGAGCAGAGGTGGTATTCAGCAGGTTCTGACCAGTTCTGGAGAACCGGTAGTGGAAATTTTGAGAAGTTTGGAGAACCGGCAAATACCAGCTCTGACTGGAGATTTTACAGTATCCTTCCCCTTCCACACCCACCAAGCCACTGAAGAACCACTGATCAGGAGGTTGAATGAATATAGGACTGGCAATATAGGATGGGCAATGTTCATAGTTTGACTTCAGACAAAGAATATTCTGAAATATAGGTATACATATACATACATACATACATACATACATACATACATGAATAGCTTGGTTAATATTCTTATCCAGATCAAAGGAAGTTATTCATTGTAGCTGTAATATGTACTGAATATTTCTACAACTATAAAACCCTGTTTGTTCCCATAATCTGATTGGTCATCAAAATACTGCTGGCCTGTCTGGTAGCTAAGTTGGGTGATTTCCTAATAATGCCTGTATTTATCTTGCTGTCATATTCATATGAAGCTATAGGGAGCTATAATAGAATTTAGCTGATAGTTAAATTGTTTCTAGATTGTAGAACCGAGTCTCAGATGTGTGCTTTCCACTTTAGTCAATCCAGCAGCTATTTCTCATTGGTTCAAGGGTGTGGATGAATGTCTTACTTTGCATTATATGACTGGTTTTCTGAGATTTTTCCAACTTTCTTTCTTTTCTTTTTATTCTAGAAAAAACATTTATTTAACATACATTTAAAACAGACAAATCAACATATATATATACACACATATATACATTTTACAGTGAATATTGAGCAATGGTTAATTTTTTTTCTTTATCTTTATCATGGACATGATCTGCCTTGTTACAATAACTCCTTCATTCTTTTAATGTTTTAATTTCTCTATATAGTTTATAATTAAATGCATGTCTTCTGTCATTTCCATAACTTAGCCAAATATCAAATATTACCTTTTCTTTAACCAATCATACCAAATGTTCCATATTTCATAATAGTCACTATCTTGTTTATTTTTTAACAATTTGGTTAGGCTATCCATCTCAGCACATTCATGTATTTTTTTAATTACCATATCCTCTGAAGGAATGAAAGTGCTTTCCACTTCAGTCAATCCAGCAGCAATTTCTCATTGGTTCAAAGGTGTGGATGAATGTCTTACTTTGCATTATGTGACTGGTTTTCTGGGATTTTTCTAACTTTCAATATACACTTGGGAAACATATTTGTATTTTAAGCTGTATAGAATGGGAAAATTATGTTATTGTTATTGCTGCTTTGCTGATTGGAAGGCTATCCGGTATAATAACTTTTCTCCAAAGGCAGGGAACCAGATCAATCCTCTCTACGGAGTTCCCCCCCCTCCGAAAAATTACTTTTGGGGAAAAAACTGTGATCATTTCTCATGTAGATAAATTGGGCTGTCTATATAAAATATATCTAACCTGTTCATGTTATGGTATTATTTTTGTGTATGTTTTTACGGCAGCAAAAAGTAGGGCAACCATAGCTAATTTTTAAAATATTTTGTGTTCAAAGAAGAATTAACTCATTGCATAAATATCTATTTAAGTTCCATTTGCTTAACAAGTTTTAGTTAATACTGCAGGTCTTAGGGTTTTTTTTTTTCATAAAAAAACCTCTGTTATTCCAGATACTCTGGTCTTCCTGAACCAGATTATTATTTATGACAGCAAGTACCCAGTTTCAAGTTGGGCCAGAAAGCCCATAGTCTCAACAGATCTGGAACATGAGAGATAATTTGGAATACAACAGATCTGGAAAAAGCTGAATTGAGAAAGGCTTAGTTACTTGATTTATTTTGGATACTGAGTGGAAGATTTTACAATTTCACATCTGACTTTTGCTGCCCTGTGAAGTTTGGATGGTCAGAGAATTCACTTTTGTGAATTCAAGGGAAAAAAACTTGTCATTTTTTTTATTCAATATTACTGAATTATAAATGAAAATGTTTATATAAAATAGCTAAAAATTTTTGATGTCTTTAATTTAGGAAAGCCTTATATGTTTAATAACATAGTTAAATGGCATAGTGTTCTTAAATCTCAGTATAAAATGTATGTCTATGTATAGTTAAGAGGCTCATATTCTACGTATAATGTGTGGGAGAAGAGAACATAACAATATGTTAGGGATTATAATAAGTAATTTGAGCGAACACAACGCTAATGTATCTCTTTTATGTTAAACCCATTCTTCTTTATTTGTGAATAAGCATCTGAGTCTGACTTGGTTTTAATTTTCATTAAGAGGAATGATTCCTCTGGGAGTTGGAGGCATTATGGCTGCATTGTGTGTTAACAGAAGCAAAAATAGTGTTCTCTGATGTATTATTAGAGTGCACTGTTTATGATGAGGCTCAGGTTTCACTTGACACAAAGTGAATATTTGATTGATCTTCTCTGTGTGTATGTATGCGTGTGTATGTATGCGTGCTTGCTTATGTGAGTGCCTCACTCTCAAAGTATTTCGTGATCTGGAAGTAGAGAACCAAACTGTTCATTTTATAAAAGCATTCTAATAATGCATCTGATGAATTCCTAATTTTAAAGTGGTGTATCTTTCATTAAAATCTACATGTAAAATAAGGGCTAGCCCAGTGACATGAAAAGTAATACAGCTTGCTGATCTTGACATAATAACAATCAGTGGAAACTGGAGATCCCAGATGGCTGCTTGGCCTTTGCCAGTCTTTTAATAAGCTACTAACAGCTAATTATTCCACTCTTTGGGGTAAGTTAATTTACTGTTGACTCTTAAAGCAACACTGCTCCTTTCCCTGTCACATAGCAATTTCTTAAAAACGAACACTGAAAATGTTTGGTATGCAGTTTTCCAGGATAACTGGGGCAATAAAATAAAAATGAGAAACATTTTAAAGCAATAAGAAAAAAAGTCAAAATATGCAAGGGATAAAATTCACAGCTAAATGTCCAAGAGAATAAAGCTGCCCTTCTCTACAATGAGTTCAAAAGTTGATTTTCAAATAGGTAGGTGAGTAACTTCACCAGGAAAGGCATTTCACGAGAGATCACCAATAACACATGGTCTTTTTCATAGCTGACATTTGTCTCCTCTTTGTTAGTGAGAGTATTTCAGGGGTGGGATGCTACTGGTTCTGCCTGGTTCTATAGAACCAGTAGCTCTGAAGAGCAGCAGACACCAAACTGGTTCTGTATTTGCTGCTGTTTGGCTCACCTGCCTGCCCAGGCTCTTACCTGTCCTTTATTTCCTGCTTTTTCAACCTCAGCTGCTTTGTGTGGCACAGCTGAGGTTGAAAAAACAGTAAAAAAGAGGCTTTTCAAATGCTGCGCACCCACGCATAGCGCTTTTCAGCTGTCCGGGCAACACAGCTGATGTTTTTTTTAACACGTGTGTGCAGGCACGCAAAACATAGTCACCAAACTGGTAGTAACACCAGTTGCATCCCACCCTGGAGTATTTAAAAGTCTCTATTATCTTCTACCAAAGGTGCTTTTTCAAAAGGCAACTGGACTTTGAACTGAGACAATCGTGGCATGGATGACTGAGAATCTCCATAGATTATTAACTTCTAGTTAATCGAAAATAAATAAAACTATAATACATTTAGGCATAGCTATAGCCAAGCTGAAGTACTTCTTTTCCATTATCAAATAAATGCTAGAATGGATTTTGAGAGGAAGGTTTTGCCAAAGTTGGATGTCAGTCAATCTGTCCATCAGTCTCTTGAATCTATCTCTCTTTCCTTTCAGCTTTACCAGAAATTAAATGCACTCCATTGAGTAGTTGATTAGTTGCCTTTAGTGCCTACCACTATGTTTCCACTGTAAATGTGGACTGAATGGGGGGAGCAAGGAGGGTCTAGAAGTCAATAGATGTGTTTTTCTCTAGAACTCCTGGAAACAGTCATGGGCCATCACTTACTTTGTCCCAAAGAGCCATTCTCTTGAAAATTGCTAAGGAAATAATGCTGAAGGCATCTGTGGCTTGAACTGTGGTAGCAAAGGAAAAATAATCTATGATCTTATCTTTAAATATATGCCTACTGTCCCAACTAAATATTGATAGATTTTCTTTATACTCTGCAAATTAATCCAACTGGAATATTGTACTTAATTATAACAAAATAATGTGCATTAAATGTATAATGCAAAGACAAGATCCACTTCTCAAAATAAATATACCTATAAGCGTAATCTCATGCAAAGTGTTTGGTTGATACTGCTACCTTAGCCCTGTGTTTGTGCCAGATGTTTCAATCCAGTCTTAGTTATGATGTATTATAACTGAGTTATCAAATAAATTGATAGGTGACTAAATGCTCAGAGTCAAGATAGCAGAGGGATAATTTATTGTGAAAAAAAAGTCAAGAGCAAACAATAACGCCTAACTCTTTAGTACTAAAACCTTAATCTACAAGTGGAGAAAAAAATCAGTTGGGGAAGTTTGTTTGACTTAAATGTTTTTCTTCCCACTTGTTAGTTACTGAAGGCATAGAGCTTGGTGAGGAAGAAATTTCCATTTAAAATATGTCATTTTAGAAAAGATTGGCTGTTTCTTCTTAATTGTTGAAAGCTGCATTAAAAGGAGATCAGCGTAGAGTGAGGTTTTTACATTGAGAGCTTGCTTAGAAAAGAAGGAACAGCTGCTGTTTTAAATGGACTCTAATTTTGACAGTTTATGCTGTTCTGTGAATACACAGTGCTCTGTGATAATGTTTGGGAGGACTGATGCTGGGTAATAGCTTATTTCCTGGGCTTTATGGTAATTCAGCAAAGTGATTATAATAATGTCATCAGGAACTGAAATAGACTCATCACACCCATCAGACAGCCCTGCAAAAAAATAAAATAAAAAAAATAAAATAAAAACGAAGCCCAATGAAAGATGCTGATAATGGTGGGCCTGATAATGTCAAAGTGTAACTGTATGCTATGTAGGCTACATATAAGGCAGGAAGAGCACCAATGTTTGCAGTAGGAAAGCTCTAAACCAGCTCTCTGTTTTTTCAGCATTAATAGCAATAGCATTTAGACTTATATACCACTTCTTTACAGCTCTCTCCAAGTAGTTTACAGAGTCAGCATATTGTCCCCAACAATCTGGGTCCTCATTTTACTGACCTTGGAAGGATGGAAGGCTAAGTCAACCTTCAGCCTGGTGCGAGTCAGACGGCCAAATTGCAGGCAGCCAGCGGTCAGTAGAACTAGCCTGCAGTACTGCATTCTAACCACGGCACCACCACGGCTCATTAAGCAATGCTTGTGCTTTTATTTAAGATTCCCACCACCTGGTAGATTTTCAGTTTCAGAACTCTGGTTCACCTGTGATAGCGAGACCTGTAACATTCTGCATCTGTGAAATTTGGCCATGCTATGAATCAAATTCTAACAACAGCAGTAGGTAAACACTGCTTTATGTGATAATATTGTATTTAAGATGTCAGGTGTTTCATTGTACTGTTTTCATTAGTAGAACAACAATCCAGGATGCTGTGTCTTTTAATGACTTTTTAAAATCTATTTAAACATCTGAATTCAGTTCTGTGTTAAACTTTTCTTAACAAAAGAAATGTTTACATGTAACTTTAATACATGAATCAATGTAAATGTACTGAAAATGACATTTTTTAAATGCAACTTTTCTTGTTAGCCTTTGTTATATACTCCTTTCCCAATATCAGGAACATCATCTATCTTGAGACAACTTCCAATATTAAGTTATCGTTCATAAAAAAAAGACAAAAGTGAAAATATATACATTAAGATAGATAGGTTGCCACTTGCAAAATTGAAAAAATTTAAGTATAGATATTTTGATAAAAAATACTGAACAGTGAGAAAATATCCATGACATATCTTGTCCTATAAAATTGCATACTTAGAAAACTATACTGGATATAGTTTACATTCCATTTTTAATACAGTAATTTTATTAAAAATTAACATTGCAACAAAAACCAATACAAACTAAGATCAATCCAAGAATAAAAAGATCAATAGAAGGTATAAAAGAAAAAAGAAAGAAAAATAGAGCTATACTATGGAGAAAGAAAATATATATAAAGAAATACTTCCTCACAAGCATAAACTATTTTAGTAACTTATGATATTCTTTTAAAATGCAACAAATGAGCTTTTCTTCCCATATTCTAGCTCTTACCTTTAAACAAATCTTTAACGCCTCATCATTTAAGTCCTGAATTCAGCAAAAATTCATTAAGGGTTACCAAAGATCTCAGCTTATCTATTTTAATATTGAACAAATAATCAACTTTATATTCCTTTTATTTTTAACAATCTCAATTTTTTAGCCCCCTCAAAATAATGTCTAAGAACTTGAGTCATTTTTATACTTTATCAAAAAATTCTTCAGAGCTTTTACAAGTCTATTTTGGAACTGCAATATTGGAAAATTATACAGGTCACTCTCTTTGTTTATTATTTGTATATCCCTTTTAATTATTAAAATATTGTTTGTGTAGCCAGTATAGTGTCTTTTTCTATATCATTATTGTAGCCTGTCAATCCACTTTCAAATCATTCTCAACTTGGAAAATAAAATTCTTTCTCTTCCATAGCATCTTTTAAACATAGAGGCAGAGACTCTTAAAATTAACTTCTGGATGTATTGTTCAAAAATATCCTTTGATATATTCAGTGTTAAAATATTTTGTTTTATTCTGTATTATTAAATCAAAGTGTTCTTCTTTGATTGTAATGTTTAGTTTCAGTGCAGGGATCCCTAACCCCTGGGCCATGGCCTATTTGCAACAGGACTGCGTGAGCAGTCGGTGGTGTACACTCATGTGCAGCTCAACTCACATGAGCATTGGATCGGTGTGCATGCGAATGCAGGTCAATTTGTAGTTGAGCTGCATCTGCATGCATGTGTGTGCCAGCCCGTTGCTCACTTCATCCGGTTCCACTTCCCCCAGCTGGGTGGCCAAGCCACAAATATAGAAGAAATAGATGTAGTTAGAAAGTCTGCTACTTTGGGCTTAACTGATAGAAGATAACAACTGTCAAAAACAGAAGGAAATGAGTGCTATGGAATTGAGTAAGGAATACATTTTTGTCCTTCCTCACAATCATTTTCATTGCCTGTATCACTGTTGGATGATTGGACATCTGTAAGCAGTCTTATTTTTCCAACCTTCAGAATTCTCCTTGGGATGTGTTGATTTTTTTTCCTTGGGAGAAGAAATAAAAACCAATATAAATTCTCTCTAGACTTTCAAAAGAGATTGCAAATTGCTATTGTATATTTATTTTGCTCAGGCTAAACATTATGAATGCAACTTCTAATCAAACCCTGGTCAAGATCAAAAGTAAATAAATTTTGTTCAGAAGATTGCTACTGAACTGCTCAAAAAATAAAGGGAACACTTAAGCAACACAATGCAACTCCAAGTCAATCACACTTCTGTGAAATCAAACTGTCCACTTAGGTAGCAACACTGATTGACAATCAATTTTACATGCTGTTGTGCAAATGGAATAGACAACAAGTGGAAAGCATAGGCAGTTAGCAAGACATCCCCAATAAAGAAGTGGTTCTGCAGGTGGTAACCACAGACCACTTCTCAGTTCCTATGCTTTCTGGCTGATGGTTTGGTCACTTTTGAATGCTGGTGGTGCTTTCACTCTAGTGGTAGCATGAGATGGAGTCTACAACCCACACAAGTGGCTCAGGTAGTACAGCTCATCCAGGATGGCACATCAGTGTGAGCTGTGGCAAGAAGGTTTGCTGTGTCTGTCAGCGTAGTGTCCAGAGCATGGAGGCGCTACCAGGAGGCCAGTACACCAGGAGATGTGGAGGAGGCCATAGGAGGGCAACAACCCAGCATCAAGACCTCTACCTCCTCCTTTGTGCAAGGAGGGAGAGGAGGAGCACTGCCAGAGCCCTGCAAAATGATCTCCAGCAGGCCACATATGTGCATGTGGCTGCTCAAACGGTCAGAAACAGACTCCCTGGGGGTGGTCTGAGGGCCCAATGTCCACAAGTGGGGGTTGTGCTTACAGCCCAACACTGTGCAGGACGTTTGGCATTTTCCAGAGAACACCAAGATTGGCAAATTCGCCACTGGCACCCGGTGCTCTTCACAGATGAAAGCAGGTTCACACTGAGCACATGTGACAGACGTGACGGGGTCTGGAGACGCCGTGGAGAGTGTTCTGCTACCTGCAACATCCTCCAGCATGACCGGTTTGGCAGTGGGTCAGTAATGGTGTGGGGTGGCATTTCTTTAGGGGGCCGCACAGCCCTCCATGTGGTCACCAGAGGTAGCCTGACTGCCATTAGATACTGAGATGAGATCCTCAGACCCCTTATGAGACCATATGCTAGTGCGGTTGGCCCTGGGTTCCTCCTAATGCATGACAATGCTATACCTCATGTGGCTGGAGTGTGTCAGCAGTTCGTGCAAGATGAAGGCATTGATGCTATGGACTGGCCCGCCCATTCCCCAGACCTGAATCCAATTGAGCAAATCTGGGACATCATGTCTCACTCCATCCACCAATGCCACGTTGCACCACAGACTGTCCAGGAGTTGGGGGATGCTTTAATCCAGGTGTGGGAGGAGATCCCTCAGGAGACCATCCGCCACCTCATCAGGAGCATGCCCAGGCATTGTAGGGAGGTCATATAGGCACGTGGAGGCCACACACACTACTGAGCCTCATTTTGACTTGTTTTAAGGACATTACATCAAAGTTGGATCAGGCTGTAGTGTTTTTTCCCACTTTAATTTTGAGTGTAACTTCAAATCCAGACTTCCATGGGTTGCTAAATTTGATTTCCATTGATAATTTTTGTGTGATTTTGTTGTTAGCAAATTCAACTATGTAGTGAACAAAGTAATAAGAATATTTCATTCATTCAGATCTAGGATGTTCTTATTTTTGTGTTCCCTTTATTTTTTTTTGTATTAACTTCTGGGTTGTTGCAGGTGTATTTTCATAGATCCAGGTTCATAATTCATTAATTACTACTGCAAATTTGTGAAGTTCCAACATACAGTTCCAAGCTGCTGATCTCAGTCTACTGTGGAGGTTATATTTCTTTCAGCAAAATCCATTCCTTTTAGCGATAATCATTAAATCATGTGGCAGTGAATTTCGACCAGATGTCCCAGCAGATCACCTTCACATTCAGTGTATTCCAATAGTTAATGATGCATTGCATAAATTAATGTCTTCTTTTGTTTGGTTACCGAGTAGAAGATTTAAGACAATCTATTAGTTCCATTTTGAGAGAAGTTTAGTTATATTGTTTTATTCAATGCTGGTTTTGACTTACAAATATAGTGTATTCAAGTTTGTTGAGTTTTTTATGTACAATCCAGAGACGAGATGGGCAGCAAATGAATAAAATAAAATATAAAATAAAATTGTACATAGTGTAGGAGAAGCATATACATAAGCCACATGAGTTGTATTACAGGGTTAATACAAAGACCAAATATATGCCCAAGTAAATGTAGATACTGAATGAAGTCTTGTTAAACATTCCTTAAATGCAAAATATTGCAAAGGATTGAAATATTTTGTTTAGTATAGGAGTTTATTAATTTAGTAATCTAGGGATAGTGATTTACTGCGACTTTAATACTGTAATGATTGGGGAAATGAACAATTTCCCTGTGAGGTTGAACTGAATAATGTTGGTGAAGCCACAGTTATTGAATCAAGAACATGAGATCTAATGAATGAACTTCAGGAATTAGAGTGTCTCTCTACCAATTTCTTCCATCTTCTCATTTAGCATGAAGATCCTGCCTTCTGTTAAGATAGAATGTTCTGTGTCATCAAAAAAATATTAGTCTGCATAATGTTAATAAACCAGGAAAATAAATTAAATGTAGAAGAGATTATAAAATAAGGTCTGGGTTGGCTTTTTAAGCCACATTGTCTGTCTGTCATACACATATATGCATAGTATGTCACAGTAATGGTCAAGCACCGCTGGACTGCTGGATCTTGAATGCAGTGGAAAAGAAGGGAATGACCTCTGTTTTCTTTTTTATGCCATTCCCTATTAATGATTTTCTCTCTATCCCCTTGTAACAAGGTAATGAAAAGCTTTGTATGAAAACTGCATGCTCAAACAAATGGCTGTGGTGTTATTTCTGTATTCAGTGCCTGTTCATTTAATAGAACAGTTCAAATTCCAAACAAAGCTGTTGCCTTCGTGAATTTATACACTGTTTAAAAAGTCAGCCGCATTTGCTCACAGTTGCCACACTGTGGTGTCTCGGACAGCAAATTCCAACTTAAAGAAAAAGGGGGAGAAGTCCAACTATTAGAACATGTTTTCAGGTAAATGTTTGAGCTCCTATTTCAGAAAGCCATCTAGTCACATTTGTGCAATATATATACTTCTTTTACAAGGGATTATAATTGAATTTGTGTATTTTACAAAGTAAAATATCCTAATAGTATGATAATGGCATGCATCCTTTTCTAAATTTTGAGAAACTGACAATTTGGAGTCAAAATAAACTCTCCCTTCTATATGTAGAGCTATATGTAAATCACAGAATTGAAATGTATCTTCTTTTCTTCTTGGCTCTATATATGCATAGATCTTTGTCATGGACAAATTTTGAGTTTCTTGGTTCTCTTTTCCTTATACTACAGCATCTAGACATATATTTTGATGCAAGAATTTGATTCCAGGGAACAGTATTCCAAGATCTTAAAAACTGTTTTGAGTCTCGGAGCTGACCATCAAACCATAGTCTTTTTGCTATAAATTGACTTACTCCTTTATTTTTCAAAATATAACTTGGAGCAGAGGAGAGAAAATTTGCTGCATGTTAATGATAAACATTTGAGAATCAGGTATCCTTTCCAAAATATGACATTTACACACACACACACACACACCTCAAATCAACATTTTTATGCCTCCTGCATTTTTCTCCCCTGGGCCACAGCTTGCAAGTAACTTCTGTTTCAGGTAAAAGTAATTTGCCAGCTGGCACTTTCAGCAGGTGGTGTACATGAGTACATAGAACAAGCGTTCCCTTTCACAAATCTTTTGATTTTAACAATATAACACAAGAATAGCATTGTTTCAATCAACAAATGCCTGAAACCTTCTCTTATTGCTCTTGCTTTTTTTAGTCATCTGGTGTTTTGAATTTCTTTCTTTCTTTCTTTCTTTCTTTCTTTCTTTCTTTCTTTCTTTCTTTCTTTCTTTCTTTCTTTCTTTCTTTCTTTCTTCCTTCCTTCCTTCCTTCCTTCCTTCCTTCCTTCCTTCCTTCCTTCGTTCCTTCCTTTTTCTTTCTCTTTCTCTTTTTCTTATTCTTTTTCCTTTTTTTCTTCCCCCCCCATGTGAATTTATATTCATGTTTGTATGCTTCTGTGAATTAATTCAGTGACACTTTACCATATTCTATACTGTTTGAAATAACAGTGCAAACATTAAAAGGTATTTAGATCGAGTGCCACTCAAAATATCTTGCTTTATTAATGCGTTATTGGGAGCGAGGCCTGTGAAATTTTGGATTCATTTTGCTGGAAACCATGAAGTGTCATTTTCTAGATTTATGAATTCAGATAAAAGAGTATGTCACAGTTGAGCCTTGCCTTGTAAGTCTACTTTAAGAATTAAAAAATAATGGTATTTTGTAAATTTTTGGAATAGAGATTATAGTAATTTGGCTAAATCTGTGTAGACCTATTTGAATATGCTGGGGCAGGCCGTTACATTTTAATTAAAGATGTTCTAGAGCAAGAAAGCAACAAAACTAGCCAAACACCCATGCCAAAAACCTCCATCATCCAGTGTGCTCTGTTGTGTTTGTATCTTATGATAGCAGTAGAAAAACTTGGAAAAATTGCTTCTCACTTGGAAGGAACAGTAAATCTATAAGAGGGAAAATGATGTGCTTTCAGATTTGTATGTTTATTAATCAGTATCAGATATTCTAATCCTAGACTAATTTATTTTATTTATAAACCTACAGTATATAGCTACCCATCCACCAGCAAGATATCTATGTGGTGAACAAAATTTTAAAAAGAATCTTTCGTTTAAGTACACCTAAAGAATTTTGCAAACTGAACTGCTGAGCCTAAGGCTTAACAATAACAAATGAACATTTCTTTAAAAAATGTATAATGGTTGGTTGTACTGGTGAAGGAGTTGGGCACAATGCAGCAAGTTAGTTATAAAGTAATTCTTGCAATGGGAAAAGGAATGTCAAATGAGTTTAGCCTTTTTAGCTTTTTTTTTTTTTAAAAAAAAACAAGGTGGTAACAATATACAATTCAGGATTTTCCTAATATGAATATCCTTAACATGTTAGTTTTGCGAAGTGTAATGCATAGATAATTAAATATTTATTATATTGGTTATTGTTACAGTGAAATATTGTTCATGTTCTTATGAGCAGCAGTAAATTATTGATAAATTATTGATGTGGATAATTCTGAATGACAGGATAGATTTCAGTCACCTGTATATCATTTTGCTAACTTTGCCTTCACAAATAAGTTTGTAAATGCTGCAATTCATTTCAGATTCCCTTTGTATTATTTCATGAGCACATACAAAAAATAGAAACGTGTTTTGACATACAATGCAAAATCACTGTAGATTAGTGGAACACATATTATGGACACCCCAACCCAAATTAGCAAAGAAACAAAATGGGATCATTTTAATGTTTAATAACATATATAGATTTTTATTATGGATATGTTTACTATAGACATTTTATCTTGTGTTCTTTAGAGTGAATATTTGAATTATGCTGCCACTATAGATACTTTCATTTTTTTGTAAGCTATATGAGTTAATATGGCTCTTAGAGCATATAAAAGAAACAAAATCATACTTCTACAATATATTATTGAGTAAAATGAATTGTTATAGCAGCCCCACTGAAAAAGAAAAGAACCTCATTATAGACCACATGAATACTTATTAATATCCTTATGCACAAACTAAATGGCTCTGCTGTTAGAATGGCCTTTCTTTCAAGGCAGCTGCAGGAATCCTCCCTCTTCTAATGAGCCACCAAAATGCATTGTATTAAGAAGAGAAATCCCAAGACCAAGTCCATTCTAAGCATAAGCTATTCCCTGGCTCTGGTCTCTCTCAATTCAGTGTTGTTGTCCATGAGAATACTTAAGGGCAGGAAGGAAACATTCTGGTGTTGCTTACAGAAACTGCCTTTCCGTTAACCCTTATTACATTCTTGGCAGGACTAGACTTCCTGCCTCAGGAACGTCTCTGGAGTTTTTTCCCCCTTCTTTGCTGGTACTTTGCTTGTGTGGAGTGACCATTCAAAGTTACAATGGCACTGAAAAAAAGTGACTTATGACCATTTTTCACACTTACAAATGTTGCAACATCCCCACAGTCATGAGAAGTCAGGCGAGGAGATGTGTGCCTCAATGTAAGTGATATTGAGTTGGCCACACCCAGCCAATAAGATGACCACCAAGCCATGTCCACCCAGTCACATGACCACCTAAGCCACGCCCACCACCTAAGCCATGCCCACAGAACCGATTGTTAAAAATTTGAATCCCAACCCTGCTTTAGGGTCGTTGCAGCACACAGATGGGCAGACTTCTTTTGCTTTCTGTTATTGACACATCTCTTTTCAACCACAGGTTTAGTATATTGTCATTATTTCCCCCTAATATATACACTTTGGTAAATACTATAATAAAGACTTTTTGTATAGTATTTTCCTAAAGGTAAAGGTTCCCCTTTTCTAGTTGTTTCTGACTCTAGGGAGCGGTGTTCATCTCTGTTTCTTAGCTAAGGGAGCCAGCATTGTCCGAAGCTTCCCTGGTCATGTGGCCAGCATGCCAGCATGACTATATGCCAAGGAACACAGAACACTATTCCTTCTCAAATAGAAGTGGTATCTATTTATCTATTTGCATTTGCATGTTTTCAGGCTGCTAGGTGGGGAGGAGCTAGGACAGGAATGGAAGCTCACCCCATTGTGCGGCACCAAGGTCTCTAACCTCGGCTGTTTACCAAATGGATACTTTTTTTGTATACACAGTTTAATGACAAATGTGAAGAAGTCCAAAAATAAAATAACACTCACTTTAAGTGATATTGAACATGTTGCTGTGTAAGTCCATGAAGAAACTAATATTCATGCAAAAAATAAGCATACATTTTTCTTGTTGAAATCAAAATTGTACATTTCTTAAAATAGTATGTATAAAACTAAAATTGAAAATATATAGTGCACTGTAAGTCTGCATAAATAAAAGTTTCCCAGTGCAAATCATTTCTCAGTTCTGTTGTGAAAAGAAACCTGGAAACAATCCCAGCATAGAAAAATAGTAATAGCTAGTCTGTAATTTTGACAAACTGACATAGTATGTGAAAATCAGAGTAAGAGAGGATGACCCATCAGAACTAATAAATTCTAACTGCAACAACGATGTATTAGTGTTTGGAGAGCCCTGATTGTGTCTAGACTAATAGTCCACAGCATTGATTTGTTTAGGTTCAAAGAAAATAAAGAAGCAGATTGCATAAAAATAGGTTGCTCAAGTATTAGCTTAACTCAAACAATAATAACTGCCTTTTATAAACATTTGGTACATCATTTATAATCCCATTTGGATGTAATTCAAGTTCATGACAGTTATTTGACATCAATTTTTATTGATACCATCTGTTTAAAAATTGAAAATAGGAAATGTGTAACATCAAGAAAATGTTTGAGTGAACATAAACATTACTTTTAAATATAAATTGGCCATGGTTAATGCCTGAATCAGAGACTACCTGGAAATCCCAGGGCTGAGGCTAGATTGAGAAATTAAAATATGAAAAAATCCAAGCTGATCATGGGAAACCCTTTCCTTGGGTTGCCAAGAACACAACCAGGAGTTAATTCAAGTCAATAATTATTCTCTTTAACATGATTTGTTGGTGTCCAAGGAAATAACTAATGACATCTAGCTTTCCTTCTTACTCTTGCCTAAGATTAAACTGGTATGACCTTTTTATTGATTTTCTCCTTCTGGTATGTTTGCTCTTCATCCACCAGCTTAGACTTATGCTGTTCTATCAGGCAAGTTTGGTAGATGTTGATCAGTGCATGAAATCAGTTCTTAAATGGCTGCAAAATTGCCTGCCTTCAGACTGTTTTGATCACAAGGGCTTTCAAGTGTCAAAGTCATTTGGTGAACTAGATAGATAAAATGCATGAGCACTGAGCTTTTGCTGGGATAGAATAAATAAATGTGTTTTCAACTGTGTGCTTTGCCTTTGATAGTGGTTTGTTAAAAAAGGGGGAGAGGGGAAGCAATGCTATTAAATATTTACAAGAAAGCTTTAGTTGTATAATCTTGTGTTGTTGCCCATGCTCAACAGTGAAATCAGCTACAGTTGAAGAAAATATTTAATTGATAGGACTGTGAAGGTCACTGGTTATATAGTATTGCAGAAATTTATAAAGAGTAATGATTTTTCACAGCTTTTTGTCTTGTTCCTCTTTTCCCTATCCTTTTTGGTTTCCTTTTCCAAAAGCCATTGAAAAGAAATGCAGTTCAGGACTCAGTTCTTTTTATTTTGACTGATCTGGTGAGCCTTTAAGTGTCTTGGTCTGATGACTTTTCCAGGCAAATGTTGATTTGTTTGCCTGGTGGGGAATTTGTTACAACTGCAGTGGCTTTAGTCCAAGTAGATGTTTCTTATAGTTCATTTTAAGAGATGCAAAACTTTCATTGTTAGCAGCTTTGGTTCATTTATCATGTTCTTTTCAAAAAGTTAAAGGGAGAAGGAAAGGTATCTCATTTGTAGTAAATTGTTAGTTGACTCTGAGGGTTTGTCATCTATTTTTTCCCTCTAATATTATGGCCTGGTCATCTTTCTGTGAAATGAAGTTGTTATGAAATAATTCACATCCATGACCTTTAGCAAAATCAGTTTTGATTGTGTTATATCTAAGCTGAGCACTGTGCACATTAACTGAATAAAATTAGTCTCTTCTGTGAAAAACGACTTTTAAATTCAACTTTATCTTCTAAACTGGGGAGAGTTTTAAAGTGAAGTCAAGTAAATGCAGGTTACTTAGGTTTCTATTTTCAGACTTCTAACATTTGTCTATCGGTCTCCCATCAAACTGAAGTCACTTAAAATATTTAACAGTCCAAGACAAAAAAAATTGTTCAGAAATATGTAGTTTGTTCCTGGCACTGTATTAATCCTTTTGTGATGCAGAGATTTCAGTGTAGTAGGAATTAAAAGGTATAAAGAATTTATTCTCTTAGGGCAGGGTTGGCAGCCTTAAACATCCAACTGGAAGTCCCCCATTCAGTTCTGGAGCCAACCAGACTCTATGGCATTTCCCCCACCATAGAGTCTCCTCCTAGCATGGTGTCTTTTTTCCTCTACCTGTCCTAACCAAAAGCCCTATCAATTGTGGAGCTGACCGGCAACAGGGAGCCACAGCAGAGGGATGAAAGAGCCACACGCGGCTCCAGAACCGCAGGTTGCTGACCCCTGTCTTAGGGTAAAGTTTAGAAATTATATTGAAAGATTATCTATTCATTGTAAATAACATTTTTTTTAAACAAGTTTTATTGATTTTACAAACAAACAAACAAAACAAAACATCATTAAACATTAAAAACATAAAACCTCTTTCCATTGTATATCCTTACAAGGCAGGTAACATATTGCTTTATATCACGTACTTATAATTTATCCCATTTCCATATAAACATGTAAATTCCCTTTACCAAATTCCACATTGTTTCTCTTTAATCATTATTCAATCATATTTCCTTTCTGATTTATCTGCTATCCAGTCATCAACTTTATATTTTCCTCTGGCTTGTTTATAATTATTCTCATCTAGTCTTCCTCCGAGATTTTATTATTTAATTCTTAATTAAACATACACACATAAAACATAGACATAAAAACATAAAAACTTTCTTCTAGAAAGTAACTTGGCCCCAGATTACCTCTTTTTGTATGGACTCAATTGAATTCACTCTCTTCTTATATACCATTACCCATCTTATTTACCATTCTATATCTATTATATAACTCCTCTCCACTTTTGCCTCATCTTAATTCTGTTTTATATATTTAATCTTGCTTTTTTAAAAAAATATTTTTATATCTTTTGTCCATTTCTCCCTTTACATCTGTCTCATTTCCAATTTAAGAGAGAATAGTTTCCCCTGGAGTCACTAATCGGAGTATGATGCCTTTCTATCATTCCCCTAAGTTAAAATTTAAAATAACACCTAAATCCCAATCAGATTCTGCTTAGTACATTCTACTATTTCAAAAACCAATACTACAATAATAAATCCATAACAATCAACACATTAATCCATTAAACTCTATATTCAAACTAATATTTTAAACATTCCCTTTAGTATTTTATTAAAACTTATTATCATTCATTATTAAACCTTTTAAAGTTATACCTTGATATTTTAGTCTTTTATTAGATCTTAAAAAGTTTTGATTATCTACTTATAATACAAATACCACTATTACAATACTCATGTGTACTTTGCAGAATCCCCCTTTAAAAAAAAAAAAAAATCCCATATATTACCCATTATCCCTGAAAAAAATTTCCTTTTCTCCATCTTGTCTTATACCTTTGTAACTTTTTTCCCCTCTTTTCCCTTTCCTTCTTAGCCCGCCTAAACTTTTTACCCCCTCCTCTCCAAACCTCTACCTTCTTGATTTCCCCTTTCTGTTGCATTCCTCTTTCCTTTTGCTTTCTAGCATTCTGTTGTTTTTGCATCTTCTTTTTCTCTTTCATAAACATTTTTTTATTTCTTAAGTCCTTTCTTTTCGCTCCTCTCTTTCTCCTTTCTTTCTTAGTCACACCGTTTAGTTCATTAAAAATGGCTTCTTCTTCCTCGGCTTCTTGCAGCTGTTGTTTAATTTGCTGACACATGACAAGTGCCATATCTAGGAAACAAAGGGCTTCTCCCATAACATCTTTGCCTTCTTTCTTTATTTTTAAATATTGTTTTTTTAGTTCATCAAGAGATAGAGCCATTTTAAACTGTTTCTTCTTCTCTTTCTGTATCCTCTTCTTAAACCAATCAGTTATTTCCAAACTTAAAACAGTTCCCAAAAGTCCCAAAGTCCCACAGTCATCAAACAGTCCAGGCAGAGTTCAAGCTTCTTCTTTTTACAATTTCTCTTCTAGGGGTGAAGTCAAATTAGGGAAAAGAAAAACGTCCAATCTGTGCTTTAAGTCTTTCTTATAATTAATTTCTATTCTCTTTATCTTCAAGGCATCTCCTCCAGCAAAGTCTTAGAGTAAAAATTTGTTTTCCCAAGCCTCTCCCTTCCCACTTATAACAAAGGAGTTTAGGCTTTACCTTCTATCAAAAGGCTGGTTTCCCTTGTCGATTTGTTAATTCCATAAGGGAGGGAGAGTGACTTCCCCTTTTCGTCACTTTTCTTCGCAGCTGAAAACATCAATCGGGAACATTATACCTTCCAAGTCATTACTTTCCCAGGTGTTAAATATATCCTTAAGGTCCCAGTTCGACCAAGAAAAAACTTTCTTTAAAAAAAAACTCCTTCTCCCTCCTGCGCATTCTTATCCAATTGCCGGCTTCTTTATGGTGGCCATAAAAGACCACCGCTGCACCGTCTTGAGAGAAGGGGGTTATTGCTGGCTGGGGGGGGGTTGCGATCCAGATCCCCCCTATCTTCAGCTGCCCCAACAGGGCAGCCTTAGCCTCCAAATCCGTCAGGATCGGAGGCACCAAGGCGGCTAGCACAGCAGGGATCGCAGAGAAGGCGAATCCCTGCTGTCACCGAAGCCGACAACCGGAAGTGTCTGTAAATAACTTTTTGTAAGTGAATTAATTATTACTGCATGGATATACAGAAAATGTATAGAATAGAATAGAATAGAATAGAATAGAATAGAATAGAATAGAATAGAATAGAATAGAATAGAATACTTTATTGGCCAAGTGTGATTGGACACACAAGGAATTTGTCTTGGTGTAAATATTCTCAGTATACAAAAAAGAAAAGATACATTAGTTAAGAATCAAGAATCATAATGTACAACACTTAATGATAGTCATAGAGTACAATCAACAATCAAATCATACTAGGAAACAATATAAATCGTAAGGGTACAAGCGAAAAAGTTACAGTCCTACAATCACAAGTGGGAGGGGATGGGTGATAAGGAGTGATGAGAAGGTTAATAGTAATAGTAGTGCAGACTTTGTAATAGTTGAACAGTGTTGAGGGAATTATTTGTTTAGCAGAGTGATGGCTTTCGGGAAAAAACTCTTCTTATGTAGAATAAAGAAACCATTGGAGAGCATTTCACCAAGGCAGCCGTTGTCGGCGCAATCTTGGCTATGATGTATGATGTTATGATGCTCATATTAGGTGAAATTTGAACCCTTATTCTGTCTCCTTCATGCTTATGTACGCTCCATAGCTATGCCTTGGGATAATAATTGGACAGATAAAGAACCTTATCCTCTTTGCATGCCAGGAGCTGATTACTTTCCCCCATTAAATGATATTTTCATATTCTAATCAGCAGTTGTCTGATATATTTTGAATCTCCTGTAAATATTCTGGTATTGTTTGCCTTGACTTTCAAAAATTAAACTGTACTTTCTTGATTAAAAAAAATGTACACAACTTTTCTCCCACCTCCCTCACAAAAGATTCCAATGTGTTACCATAGTGAAATCACTGTCTCAACCAGTTGTATTATCCTGTATACTGCTCTGCCTAAAATAAGAATGAGGGCAAGGAAGAAAGGAAGTCTTTCTACCCACAGTATATGTGAGAGCTATTTTCAAATCAAACTTATTTTTAAAGTACTTCTTGGATTTCCCCTTATAATTTTTATCTCATTTTACCCCTTTTAAAAAATAATTTCACACTATGGCATACAGTTGATGTTTATTTGTGGCAGCTCCAAAAACATTTTCCATGATACTTCTAATGCTATGAAATTTTTTACATGTATTATTTTCTTTTTGTTTGTAAGCCATCTATAGTTGTCAAGACAACCCAAAGTTGTCAATAAGTCAGTTAGCTATGAAATTTGATAAAAATAAAATAACGTTACTTGGAAAAAAAAATTTCAGTTATCGAATAAATATCTAAGCCTGAACTTATATTTGTTGACTTAGTTATCGCTTCTGTAATATTTCTGTATTGCTTTCTAGCCATCTTTTTTCAGATAAAGGCTAGGTTCTCTGCTAAATGCAATTTGTCAGGGTAATGTACATCAGAACATAACAACAAAGTATTAAGAGAATAAAATGTTTACAATTTTAACTGTATTTTTAAAGGTTTGTTTCTATATTGTCATATTGAGGATTCTTTAGGATTCCTCCAAGGCTGCCTATTTGTTTTCTCTTCAGAAACTCAGACCACGCAAAAAGACAGAAATGCAGATTCAAACTTTTATTGCTTTTCTGTCTTAAAAGTTCCATCCATTCATACAACCATGCATACCTCCCAAACTCAGAGTCTAGCTGGATAGGCTAACTGTGAGTTCCAGATGAATCAAAGCAGAATGCCTACTGCAACAATACCTCTTTGCATTTAATGGTTTCAAAGGATTACTGATCTTATACACTTTTATAATTACCAACAATTTCCACCTGGGTACTTTTCTCATATTTTTCTACTTGAATGCCATTCACATGATAACTACTTGTTGTTTCAGGAGCCATCTTTTAGTTGTGAGGTCTGCCTTCTTTGAAGTTATAATTCTTCACATTCAGCATAGGCTGAAATCTTTTATAGATATTGAAATACATAACTTAAGGCAGTATAGGAGCTAATATACATACAAATCAATATATGCAATCTGTATATAATACCAGTAACAATATGGTGTTACATAGTTGTGCCACAACTGTAACACAGCAATAGCCAGCTAGATCCTGTCTCTTCTGTTGATTTGAATCTTTATAGTGCTGGTCACAGATATCTAAAGCTAGACCTTGCTTTTTCTAAAGAGTTGAAAATAAATAATGGCACATCTGGTAAAAGCATGTGGCCTTTTCTCTTATCATTCAGTAGTTCTGCTGTAAAGATATCTGATAACATGAATACTGAACTTTGAATATAAATATGATAACCCTTCAGTCATTCAGAATCTAAAAACAAATGAACCACTGAATATCACTAAAACATTCACCCATGTGCATTATCAAGTAAGACAATAGCCACAAAAACTTTTATTAATGATTTTAATACTTTGTCATTACTTAAATATGTGGCTGTTTGTATGTCATTGTTATTATTTATTGCTTTTGAAGGCTTTGGACAATAATGGTCCACTGCTTTTTAATATATGATGCTGATACAATTATAAATACAATAAAAATACAGTAAAATACAATAAAAATACAAATGTATTTTCTTTACACATATATACTACTACATGAAATAATAACTGAAATATGTACTTCAGAACAAAGATTTTCAGAATGTTACTAAAAAAAGTTGCTTATGGTGATTTTAATTATGGCTTCTTTTTATTTTTATAGAACATTAACAGTCACATATGCTGAGCATTAAATTATATTCTTCAGAATTAAAACTACATTTTCAAAATTGATCAACATAATCTAAATTATATTATAAAACACATACACAAACATCCATAACTTTATAGGTAGTATTCTTTGTACCATAGAAATATGCAATCAATCTGTATGGCTTAAGAATGTTGTTTTTAGGCATGGATTGTATGCTAAAAAAAGAGTGGGAGAAGGAGGGAGAGAGAAAGTGACTCAAAAGGAGACCAGCATTTATATCATGGGGATGGATACAAAAAAATATGTGCTTATGATTGTCCATTTGAACGACAAGAAAAGTCCAGCCTGATACAGCAGGTAAAAGTAAAATATGATTCTCCATGAAGCCTCCAGAAGCTCTTGGTTTAATCTATTTCCACTATTATTGCTATTGACGCATATGAGCTGCAGATTGACTACCCTGGGAAAGAATTTTACTAGAGGACAATTGGTCCTTTCCTCCTGAGGTTTTTTACCATTTTTGTACCAACAGAATATTTTTTTAAAAATCACATATGTTGCTGACACTGTTTCCATAATAAATTATGCAATGTAATAAGTGTCAGACTACATCGTTTGGGGGTAGTTAAAGAGCACCATATCCCGCACTTCTCCTTTTGCTCTGCTGCCACAGTAACTAAATGTAAAATGACTATATAATAATATTTCTCCTCTAATTAGTGCTCAGGCTAAATGTAATTAATCGAAACTATTTGGCATTCTTTGACAATGTTCTCTATATAAAGTTATTGGTAGATAGCTGTAGAGAAGAAAACAATGTGGTGAACAAGGAATTTTATGCAGGAATATGATATATAAAGCTGCCGAGATGGTGGAATTCATTGGGTTCATACTGTATATCATACAAAACAATGATTTGTTTAGCTCTGATTTGTTGCATAAGTCTTACTGCCCTTGTTCACATATCACACTAAATTTACACATTTTGCTAATGCAAAATGAAAGAAAAACAAATCATATGTATGCTGGATTCAGATTCAGTTTGATCCATGGGCAGCTGCTTGGGAGATCAGGATAAGCTACATCATGATGTTATTACTCAAATACTGTGAATGGTTAACTGTATGTTATTTACATCCTAATGCTACTGATGTCAGTTTACATAATTTGCATTATTTACACAATGGTTTCATGGAACACATGATGTTATTCTGACACCTACAACGTGTTCTATTTGGTTTTAACTTACTATGATATGTGAGTCCAGACACATTTACATATCTTCTTACATATTCTTCACAAAATGACAGCATAATAAATATGCAGATCCACTTAACCAGGGGTAGATAAACTTATTTCCAATTTTTATATGCTTCAACAAAAAGTAGATCATCTCATAGAGGAAGCCTATCTGAACACTACCTCTCCCCCACCCCCCGCTCATTTTACAACTGCAGCAACAAGTTTGAGTTTGATACCCCTCGTCTAAGCTGTTCGGATGTGAAAGTGGATTTTATTTCATATTTCCCTATATTCACTGTGTGAAGGGAATAGCTCTGACTGGCCTCATCGCTGAGATGCAGTAAAAGAAGACTGTGAGGATAGTATTGTTTATATAAACATACTTTCCTCTTCCTTGAGGATGGGAGGAAAAGTACATTAGCATAGCTGTAAGGAAGAACCTACTATCTACCCATTACTATCTGGTAGCTTAATCTATCTCACAGGACTATTTTTAAGACAAGATCAAGAAGTACCAATGGTTATTTTCTTAGAGAAAAGGTAGGCCTTAAATATAATAAATGATATATCTATATCCTTTAAAAAAACAACAGTTCTTTCTCTGCAGTACAAGGCAGTGCAGTCTGATAAGAGCTGGACTATGTCTTTTGTTGATGTGCTGGCTCTTGCATAAACACTGCTAAATCTACAACTCAATAAGAAGCCAGAAATAGTTTTAAAATGACTTAGCTGAAGCTAATGGAGGCAATGTCTTGATCCTTTATCTGCAGTGATGTTGTTAATTTGCAAGGCTTGACCACTGTTTAGTGAAAGCACTCTATTTCTAGTTAGAAGCAAACATGCATTAGATGCGTTAAAAACTTCTGGTTTGGATAGAGCCTGTTAGGTCATTAATTTATAATTGTAATGGGTTAGCCTCTGTTTTTTGTTTACTTCCTGGACTGAATTTCCTTTGCCTTTATGTGTGTGCCTTTGCTCTGTTCCTTACTTAAAAGACCACTGTTTGTGCATCAGCTGGGGGAAGAAATAGCATGCTGAGGATAAATATATTTTTTATAGAAAAGAGAGCTTCTTGTAGTAGCATTATTGGTAATGCAGTGGCAGGTATGACCATTATTTCACTTTCTGCTCTTCTTCAAGCTGAATTGTGCTTTTGAAGCTAGAGGTGGCTTTTACTTTTTGGCTTCATTAGCACCTTCCATTTTCATTAAGTTTGGAGTGCTAATGGACTGTTAGAAAACAGTCTCACATGCTGCTGGACTATACATGGGATGTTGATGACTTTGTGCAGTGGAGTGAACCATCTGACTTTGCAGGGAGCAGCACATTGGAAATAACAAAATTTGTTGTTTGGCTCTAAGAAGGTCACTGATGCCTGCAGCTCTTGTTCATAAGAGCCTGTCCAGTCTCTTGGGTCTTTAAAGTTAGTAGGATGATTGCATGAAATGTGACCGCTTGGGAGACGACTAGTAATTGCAGCATCTGTTTCAGTTGCACATGCTTGCATAGTCAGCTCCCTGGGCATCTCATAATAATGATGAATTCCAAATGGAATGTCATTTATCCAAATACCTAAGAATTTTGAATGGGGAATTTTATTTTTTCTAAATCACCTACAGTTGTTGAGTACGAGTGCATATTTTTATGGAAACTCTGTAAGATCATGTTTAGACAATTGTCAAAGTAAATTCTGGATGACAATATACATATTCTTGATGAAGAGGTTCAAATTGCTTTGAGAAGCAAATGAGTTTTAAAGGTATATCAGACCTTAAACCCAACTTTGAGACAATATACCTATTTGATGTCTTTTCCCCATTTCTACCCAGTCTGACTAGATGCGAAATTAAAAGCATTGCAGTTCACTTTATAGGCTGTGAATTAGTTCTGATTTAATTTTAAAAGAGAATTCCATTTTAGTTTTGATCCAATATTTGGTGACAAAGCAGTTCAGCTTGAAATGATTTAACATTTTATTTATCTTAAAAAAACTAATATGTTATGAATGGAAAACTTTTGAACATAAGGCAGAATGGAATGAATAGCAAAGATGGTAAAATTTTAATGTAATTTACTTCTGCTAAGTTTCATTTGCTCAAGGGTTTTTACTACAATAAAAGTTTGAATCCCGCCCCCCATCACCACCTCAAAGATAGCAGATGAGGAGAGAACAAGACAATAATGCTCCAAACTTTCTAATGCATAGCAAAGAGACTATAGAGCAGGGGTGTCAAACTCATGTCATCACAGTGGTGTCACGTGACCTATCGGGATTTCCCCCCATTTGCTAAACTGGATGTGGGCGTGGCCAGTATGTGAAGCAACCGGCTTGTGGGCCAGGCGTTTGACAATCCTGCTATAGAGATATTGGCTGAACCAAAGCACCAAAACTTCAAAATTCAAAATGTTAAAAACTATTTAAAACCCAAAATTTCAAAACTTTTTTTTGAAAAAAACATAAGCTGTTTTCACTTGTTTTTTTCCTGATGTGCCACTAATTTGTAATTTGCTGTCTATACTCCTTGGAATTTTTGGGTTACTAGCAAGGATCTTGAGAAGATCCAACCTTGTCAAGCAGCTTTGCTTCACTGAGTCATATTGACAAAAATAAGGATTCTCCAGAGGCATCTGTGGATTGGTACAATATGTCATTTTCTCTGAACTTATGATTAATGTTAAATATGATTTATTGAAAGAACTCTCACTAGTGATTTATGGTTTATTTGTGACTAAAGTATCTATAGTTTTTCTAGAATAAATATAGTAAGAACAAGAGGTGGGATTCAAAAATTCCAGCAACCAGTTCTTTGCCTGGTTGCTGGGTGAGTGTGGGTGGCCATGATGGCCATGGCCTACCAGAACTTCCAGAAGGGCTGTTTTTTGCCTTCCCCAGAGTCCGGGCCTCTCTTGGGCCTCTGGAAGGGTGAAAACGGCCTCCCCTGGGCTCTGGATGCCCTCCAGAAGCTGGAAACAGGCCCATCCCCAAACTTCTGGAACTTCCGGGAGGGCCGTTTTTCACCCTCCCAGAGCCTGCGCACGGACCCTGCACTTACCTGCATCCAAAATAGGCTGCATGGAGATTCCTGGGAGGGACGGGGTGGGGTGGGCGGGGCCAGATGGTGAATCAGATGTAAATTTAAATCTGATTCACCTGAACTGGCTGAACTGGCTGAGTCCCACCCCTGGTAAGAACTATGTTTAACCTAATGTTGGCATGAGATCTTCCAAACTGTTCCAGTTAAGGTGGAAAATCCACTATGTGTGAATGAGACGACTATCTCCCATGATTTTTTTTCTTGTTTTTCCATCTTGTTAGAAAAGAATTGCAATTCTGAGTAGTTGAAATTTGAATTTCAATTGTCTTTTTTTTTTTTAATTAAAAGCTTATTTTATAAAGGCTGTGAAGGTTTTCCTCCTTTTTAAAAAAACTGGGCAGAATTCAAAATTTAAATGTTAATTTTTCAGAATCTAGAATTCAGATTGTTTATTTTTTCTAACATGTTTCAGTTTGTTTCTGTTAGGTGTCAAAGAGGAGTCCTGATAAATTGTCAAGTCATACATATGTCTAACTGCATGTTATCTAATAAATAAATAGAATTGGGGACTAAATTCATTTATATTTTAAAAGCCAGCTTCAAAGATAAAGGCACTATTTGTACACACTTCAGAGATTAACTTGGGCTATGTAAGAGCGCTTCTTTTCATTCTCCCTGCCAGACATCAATATATTGAGTACAATGTTTTCATTCCAGTGTACATCCAATTCTAATATCCAGTTCTGTTTTTATTAGTACTTGGAAGTAGTACTTTCATATGTTGGATTTTATATGCAGATATCAATTGAAAATCTACATCCTTGTATTGTAATGATTAGGTATGTCAAGTTGTCTCTGCCTATTATGTACAGCATCTCAGTGCCATGCCATTTGCTAATAGAAAGCTAATACAACTTTTCGAAATCCTACATATTTATTTAAATTGAATTATCATTTATCACTTATGCTACTGATGCTTTACCTAACAGACTATAATCACTACAAATAAAGAACTACTAGGTGTCCCAGAAAGCTGGACATGGTGATCCAAAGATGGGCAGCCTTTTCAAGACACTTGATTCCTTTATGTAATCTCATTTTAAAAAAATATCTTTCAAAGGAATAAAATATTATGAAATGTTGACAATTTTACTCCTATGGGCTACATCACATGCTGAACATGCTGAAAACTTCAATTTGAAAGCCAAATGATATGTGATTCTGGTTCTCCTACTTGAAATCTCTGAAGACATTCATTCCTGAAATGTCATACATCTTGGGCAGAGAAAACATAATGTCATGAGATTTGTTATCTCGCTGAGTTTTCAGTCTTTTAAAAAATAATAATTTAATGTTTTCTACACATTACATATAGCACTGTCGTCTTGTTGATTTGTGAAATAGGCCTTTGGCTTGAACCAGCAGAACTTTTTAAAATGTCCTTTAAAAGGACAAAATATAAATTAGGTTTGTTTCCCAAAACTAGCTTTCTCATCTTATGCCAGGAATAGGGCAAAGACTGGTAAAGAATTTGGGAAAAAAAAGTAGTATGCTGATTTGAGTGACTATCATTTTCCAGTTGCCTGCTAAAATGTTCCTTAGAGTGTGTGGATAAATGTAGTCAAAAATATGAGGAGCCTCCTCCCATCTTTTTATCACAATCTGTCATATTTGCCTTGGAACTATGGCATCTGAAGGGAGCCTAAACAGTGACAGAACAGATAAAATGCCAGGCCTAAAAGAAATTGGACAACTGATACATTCAGTAGAGTTCTCTGTGAAAATGCTTAGGACTCCAAACAATAAAGACAATTGCTGAATTTTGCTTTTCAATTGTTTATTCAATTTATTCTGCTGGTAAGTCAAGAGCTATACAGTAAATCTGTTAAGCAAATAAAATGAAGCACAAATTAGTGTTTTTGAAGTTTACGTTATTTCACAAATAATGCTTTATTAAACATGACATACTTTGGGTTAGATCAAAGTTAGCATCTTGTGGTTTTAGGGCCAAATGCAGCTCCTGTTGTCTAAAACTACCTCCATTCATTTTTGCTGAAAAATGTCAGGAAGCACATGACATCTGTACTATAGACCCTTGTCTAGATTTAATATGTTAAAAAAATCCACCTAGAATTATCTTGTGGTAAGATGGGCAGTCAATAAATTTAAACAAATACTCCCATACGCTCCATCCACTGCCCAGGGAAAAATTCCTGACCACTTTGTATTTTTGTCTACTCACTATAATTTACAGTATAGTTCTCAGCCACCAAAGATTGCCCACCTCTTCTCTAGTTTGTATTAAAATTATTGTTCATTTAATTATTTAATTACATGGAAGTATGGCTTAGAACAGGGGTCCCCAAACTTGGCAACTTAAGACTTGTGGACTTCAACTCCAGGAATTCTGGGAGTTGAAGTCCACAAGTCTTAAAGTTGCCAAGTTTTGGGACCTCTGGCTTAGAAAGTATACAGATGTCTCCAGCATACAGATGTTTGAAGAAACACCACAGTGAACCAATGAAGTCACCTGATGTTGGCCTCCAGCTGAAGAATAATAAACATGTCATTTTGAAGATCTGCTGTCAAAGTTGTCATTGATTTAGTCTTGAGTAGAGTAAGAAAAGTTAAGAGATCTATAAGGATAATATATCTGATGTGCTAGTGAAGTAGGGTTTAACAGGGGTTATGTAAACTTCTAGGACTCATGGACTATATAGCTATGTAAATAACTTCCTGCCATGTAGAGGGGATGTGCTAGTAAAGCCACATACATAATGAAGTTGATACTCAATCAGCAGTCATATCACAGCTGCTGAATGAGAAAGAGGAGAGGGATAAAAGTCAGTCAAATGAAAAAGGCTGTCAAATTGCTATTCAAAAAAGGCAGAGAGAGGATTGGCTCTCTTGACGGTTAAGTCTTCATGTATGTAAACACCACAGAATAGTGGTAAAAAACAGAAACGTAAGAATCCAGGAAGGAGGAGTCTGATCTTCTGATTTTACCAAAGGGAAAATCTGGAAAGCTAGGACATAGAAAAAAATTGTTTGCACGGTGATCTATTGGTATTTCTTTAAAAAATATCCTTAATTTTTATAAGATAAAATAAGTGCTGTAAGCAAGCTACCAAACTGTAATAACTGATAAATTGTCACCTCCACTTTCAAATGACCAGGCTGATGGTCACCAAGTCTAGTTTTTCCTGTAAAGTAATATAAAACTGTAGGCTCATACAAGTATAATGATGATTGGAGTCTGCATGGGGATAGGTGGAAGGGGCTAATTCTTTTATTGGGCCCATTGTTACTAACAATGTCCATCACAACAAAAAAATTATCCCAAAGGTATTTTTTTCAAGAGGCAACTGGACTTTCTGGTTTTTCTTTGAAGACATTTCACTTCTCATCTAAGAAGCTTCTTCAGCTCTAACTGGATGGTGGGGAATAGAAGGATTTATACTCCTTGCAGACAGCTGGTCATTTGCATTCTTTTAGCAGGTCATTAAGGTCAGCTGTCTGTTTATCATCAGAGTCACCTGAGTGGTGCAAATTGGTGTAGAGCCTTCTTGGAACTGTTGAAAGAACTGTGTTGTAGATTGGACATAAATGTCCAATTAATGACATAAATGGCTTCTTTAACCCTTATTTCAAACCAGCAATCCTCTGTCCAATTTTTGTCCAAAATATGAACTTTGGACCAAAATTAGACAAAGAGGATTCCTGATTTGAAAGAGGGGTTAAAGAGGCCATTAAGTCAAAATTGAACAGGCCTCTCTCAACGGGAGGGAGAAATACAATATCATCTATCTCCAATCTACAACACAGTCCTTCCAACAGTTCCAAAAAGGCTCTACACCCATTTGCATCACTCAGGTGACCCTGATGACACAGATAAACCTCTAGGTGATCTTAACAACCAGCTATCTGCAAAGAGCATAAATCCTTCCATTTCCCACCATCTGGTCAGAGCTAAAGAAGCTTCTTGGATGAGAAGCAAAATGTCTTCAAATTAAAAAAAAAAACCCAGAAATTCCAGTTGCCTCTTGAAAAAAGCACCTTTGGGATAACAATGACTTGGATGACAGAATCTCCATAAACAGTTAACAAAAATATTATTAACACTCATTTTAAAATAGCACAAGACCGCTTATTGTTTTTGCTAAAAAAATGATATGCCTATGCTTTAAAAAAAAAAACCTCACAAATTGATATAGGGAGACCAAATTTGTGTTTCAAAAAATGCTAAAGCTGATTTCCCAGGGGCATATAGCAAATTGAAGATGGCTCTATGAATATGAAGCCGATGACCACAGCAAAGACTAAGGAACTAATCGTGGTGACTTGGAATCTCTCCAGATAAAGAGTGGACAGGAGATCACCTTCGTGTACTCTGGATGGCTGTTCTGTGCAAGAAGATTGCAGGGCAATGGTCTTCAGTAAGTTTGAGTATAGGGAGATGATAGGATTAGCCAGTTTACTCACAACCATGGTGGAACCTTTTAAAGGATACTAAGATCACAAACCTTACTTTCTAATAACTTTCAGAAATTGCCTATTAACCATTTTAAAGCTATTAGTTGTGTTTGGAACAATAAGTTTGAAAACTTGCTGGCTAAGTTTAGCTTCAACTCTGAACAAAAGAAAAAGTAATAATTTAAGAATTTAAAGAATCTGGAATAATGAACAAAAGGCTAAAATGAGCAAAAAAGCAGTGGGACTATGAGTGACTTCTGGTTTCTTCTCCCTTGAAAGGGGGAACTATGTAGGCTCGTAAGAATTCTAAACTTAGAGGAAGTGAGTCACTAATTTTTTTATCCATTGTAATGAAGGTTGGAAGTCACTTCTTTCTATATCTTCTTTAGTATTTTCCCCCCTTTTCTAGTATCTTTTATTTTTTCTTCTCTAATTTTAATTTGTATTAAATTATTAAAATTATTAATTAAAAATGCTGAAGCTACTAGAAAGGAATATGAATTCCTGTGAAATTGGATTATACTAATAGTACTATATTCTTTTGATTCTTCATCATGTTTTGATCTCTTAAATTAGGTCAATCAATATGAAGCCAGTTATGAATAGTAGCTATTTCTGTTAATCATAAAGCTACTTACTAGGACAGGAGCGTAAAACATAGTTGTATGCTATTAGTCTTTGCAAAAGTTCACACAGAAATGCTTTATACTCTAGGACAGGTTTCTCAACTTGGCAACTTTTAGACACATGCACTTCTACTCCAAGAATTCCCCAGCCACACACGGTGTCTGGAAATTCTGGGAGTTGAAGTACATGTCTTAAAATTGCCAAGGTTGGAAAACCCTGCTCTTCTAGGACTGCTTTCTCCAATAACTGGGCTTATTACTCCTAAAATTCCTTACTCAATGGGAATCCTGACTGTTGTAGCCTCAACACTTATGAAGAGCTGAAGCAGGGAAGACAGCTTTGCTTTCTGAAGGGTATCTGAAGGGATATTGTCATTACATCAAGAACTATCACACCAGAGCTTTTTGAGCAATTTTTTGAAAACAAACAAACAAACAAACAGGGACATGGATATATCTGAGAAATTTGATTTGGGATTAGACAGCTAAATATGCATATATTATTTCTGTATTTTATTCTTTTGTTGTGGAATATATTGATGTTTTGTGTTCCACATAACATATCATAATCAAACATATCCAGTGTAATGGGGCCAAAAAAAGGAGAAAGAAAAATTGTTCAACTGAAATCTTTTGATTATGTTAGTATGGGTCATTGATTTTCCTTACTGTAATTCCACACACAGAGCTGTTAATTAATTCTGCACTATCTTTTTAAAACTTGAGTTCACAAATTAAACTTTATATTGCAGCATTTGATTCTGCTGGTTCTTATCTAGGTTTCTCTCTTAAATTGTTTATTGTTCAGCTTAGGTCTGTGGTTACAATTGTAGATAAATAAATTTCAGAGTTGCTTTAGCTCAATAAAGCAGTTGTTGCTTAAAAACCTGACACTAATGTTAAAACAATTACTTTTAGTTGACTTATGCCAACTGAAATGTTCTTTCTATATTTTTCTCTTCATATATTTCTATCAATTGTCTGTGGATATTTTCAGTCATCCAAGTCATGAAGAAGCTTCTTGGATTAGAAGCTAAACATCTTCAAGCAAAAACAAAGAAAGTCTGGTTGTCTTTTGAAAAAGCACCTTTGGGACATTTCTATCAATTGTGTTTTAATTACGCTCATTTCCATTTTTATTTAAATAGTTCAAGGATGAAGTTGGTGTGCCATGAATGATGAATTTCAAAATGATGACATGTTCAAAGAAGTATGAATCACTTGGGTATGGTTTGATTTATTATGTTCCACCAAGTCATTGTTGATTCTTAGCGACCATATAGATACAATCTGTCTTTCAGGTCTTCCAGTAGTGTATTCATCACACTGTAACTGAATCCACCCCTTTACTCTTATTGCCCTCTTCTTCTCTTCCAATTTACCTTTCCCAGAATTAGAGCTAGGTGTTTGTATAATTTGTCCAAAATAGGATAATTTGAGTCTTGCTATATGGGTATGGTGTATTTTTATGCTGCCATTTTTATTGATTGCTATGAGCTGCCTATGATTATTGTGTGAGATAAGTGGCCATACATATTCTTTAAATAAATGTATATTATCCAGTAGTAATTTTCCTTTAATATATTAAAAACAAAAATTAAGAATGGTCATGAATCCAATTACTGAACTTGAAAAGGATCAGAAACTAGGCTCCTGTAATTACTATCCTAAATTTTAAAATGCTTTGTCCAAATTACTGTTTTTCTTACTGACACTTCTTACTGATACTTGAAAGGAACTCTTTCCATTTGGGCTGGCCAGCCAAGGATTTTCCTAATGTGAAGAGAAGATTTGATAATAGCATCAGCCCCATGGAAAAGGCTGAAAGCATCTCTATCAATGATCTTTGGCATAACATTTTGCTGCCTGAGGAAAAGGACACAATAGTACATCTCTCCTTTCAAGAAAATGGCTCAGCCGATAATGTAACATTTAACTGCTTCTACTTTAGTAGAAGATTCTCAGACCTAGCCTGGTTAGATTGTAGTGAAGAATAAAGGCATATGCAAAGAGATGATTTGTCCTCTTAGTGGGAAGGAGTTAAAGAATTTTTATTGGTCTATGTTCCAGACCAAGTTTCTAAATTAAGAAACACTTGATGGCCTAAGACTGTACAAACTTCTTTATAAAACAGTGTGTAAAGAACTACCTGTAATGTAAGTAAGTAATTATTAATGTCTATGGGAAGGAGGAGGGATGCGGTGGCACAGTGGCTAAGACACTGAGCTTGTTGATCAGAACAGTTGTGTGATTGAGCAGTTCAGCGGTTCAAATCCCTAGCATCGTGTAATGGAGTGAGCTCCCATTACTTGTACCAGCTTCTGCCAACCTAGCAGTTTGAAAGCATGTAAAAATGCAAGTAGAAAAATAGGGACCACTTTGGTGGGAAGGTAACAGTGTTCTGTGTGCCTTCAGCATTTAATCATGCTGACCACATGACCACGGAGATGTCTTTGGACAGCACTGGCTGTTCGGGTTTGTAACGGAGATGAGCACCGCCCCCTAGAGCTGCAACAACTAGTACCTGTGGGAAGGAAGGTAAAAGACTTTGGGGATAAAATGGATTAATGTACCTTTCTTTATCATCTGTGAGGAGCCAGTGGAACAAAATTCCAGCCTGGAAAAACATCCAGCTTGATTTCTAGAAAATAATACCCAGAGATGAAGCATTGTCTATTATCAAAGTGAACACTCAGTGTTGACACAGAATGTTGGTTTCATCATTCTTTCATTTGTTAACATGCCCTAAACATACATAGCTTTCACAGTATCTCTACTTTATACATCTCTTCTCTAATGAACATTTCAATGTTCCCATATCACACTGATGGGAAGTGTTACTGTAGATAATTTGTAATAAACTGTCCCTTGGCTACCGTTATAGCAGAGTTTACTTGACAGCTTAATTCAGGAAGAAGCTGCTTCCATGTGTCAGTTTTCTGTGCCCTGGCTGGAATACCTAGCACAACTTACTATGTGGATCTTGAGTTTATGTGGCAGCCATGGAGCTCTGGAGACTCATTTGCTGGCATAGCTATTCTTTCTGATTGGAAAGTTGCCTATAGCAAGCAGGGTGGATGTTACAGCTGTGGCCCAGGCTGGAACCTTTTGTTTGGTAAGCATGAAGAAAAAAGCCTGGCTTGTTGAAAAAGTGAGTTAATCACAGTTGTGAATTTATAAAGGGAGCAAAGAATAAAAGCTAAAGAGGCCTTGTAGAGAGTTTCCCTGCCATAATGGCTTCGGCTGTACAATATATAATATAGATTGTACACGACCCTTGCTCTTCAATTCCCTTTCTGGCTGTTCTCAAAATCAAAAGAAAGATAGTGTGTGTGTGTGGACAGCTGCCTTGTTTGGTGTTAAGTATTCATCACCAAATTGCCTTCATTGTTCCCCACTTTATTAGCTTTCAAGAAGTAGATCAGCTTTTACTAAGGGCTGCAAGGTTTATGGCAGCAATATTTCTCACAGTGGCAGAGATAAAATATCAGGCTAATAACCAACTCTCTGCTAATATAAATCGCAATAGAAAAGCAATCTCATTTTGAAGATCTATCTGGGAATGTTAAGCCTCCTGTTCAGAAGAAGGAGCTTGAAAAAATGACAACACTTTATGTTTGCTAAGCAAATAAATTATTTGTTCTAAATGATGAGAGGCAAAGGAGATCTATTTCAGGCATTGTCTTTCCTGATCTGAGAATCAGCAGTAGCATTCTTTGTGATTGTTCATGAGTATTCATATTTCTGAATTCAGGGACACTATGAGTGCTCAGGACTTATTCTGGAGACATCAAATATTTTAGCTCAGTGTATCCTTACTAATGATGGAAGTACACTGAAAAAGTGGAAATCATTTTGTTTTTAACTAGTTTTCATCTCTTTATCCTCTCCCTTGTAATGTACTCAGTTTGTAATAGATTCTGGGTGGTATACATGTTCAGAATAATTTTATTAAAATATTACTACAATAATAAAACTTAAAACGAAGCTCAAAACTAATGTAGACACCCACCTACAGTCAATCAATGGAATGAAGGCATGTTGAAATAAGACATTTATTTTTGGAATTGCAGTATGATGGGTAGTTGGGACCATATGTCACATTGAACCTTTGCATATAGAATATTGTAGATATTTGTGTTACAAATGTTTCTGTGTCTTACATCAGTTCTTCTAAAGAATTAGGAAAATTGTATTTAACTGTTCAACAGTATTAACATGATTAGATTACAAAGCCTTGGGACATTTACTTATTTGTTTATTGATCTAATTTACAAATTTTTCCATCTCATAGGCAAGTAACTCTGGGCAGTGTACATCAAAACTAAAACAATATTTGAAACCATCAATGTTAACAATGGCTAAAACATTAAAAACTGTAAACACAGCTAAAACAAGAATAATAAATGAAGAGATGTTAATAGTAATGGAGCAGACTCACTAGTTCATACGTCCCTTGAAGTCCACAGGCCTGCTGGCATATTGTATGTATTATTTATTTATATTTCCTATTTTTAAACTTCCCATCTCCCTTAGAGAGTTTCTGAGCACACTTATAAAATAGGAAAAAAACATCAAAAGAAAGGGTAATGGTGTTACTCTCTAGTTCTATTCTTTTTGCTCCACTTCTCATATAGTAAAAGTCTGCTTATTTTGATTTGACCTGATTTAAATCACACCTTCTCAGGATTCAATAGCATCCTAGCCATTCCCTGCTAGGCAGGGAAGCCCCAGCTTTGCTATCTGGGACTTCATCTATGAACTTTTCCTCTTGCTCCTTTATTTTGCTGCCCTTGTTGCTTGATTGGCCACTTAGTGTACTTCCTTCATCCACTTTTTATGCTTGATCTTGCTCTGTTAGTAAGAGGGTGTTTTAATATGCTGAGATTTTTCCCATGTTCTTTATCACAAGAAGGAAGCACTATGGATATGTGTTTGGCTGTTTTGTCTCTGAAAAGATCAAATCTGAAGTGGCTTTAAGGCACTTGAGATTAAAAACCTTAATAGGTTTTGAAAGCAATTCTATGCCTTTCTATTCTGTAGCAAACTGAATGGGTCTTGGTAAGTTGCGATACAAATGCTTTAACCCACTGAATTCATTCATGTGCATTTATCCAAAGCTTTTTTTCTGATGAATGCCGCTGGTTGATTACACTGATCCTTATGTATGATTTGCTTATAGCATGACTGCAACCAATCTGTGTGTGTCACTTAAGTTAAATAAAACTAATAGGAAATCAAGAGAAATCTCAGTATGCTTGAATGAAAGACAATTCAATGTCTTTATACAGGAGAAATCTAATAGCGTGGTAAAAAAGCTATAAAACAGTTCTATTTTGTGGGAATCTAAGTAGAATTTACTTAGGATGTTTGAGAATATTTTCCAAACATTATGCACAGTGTTAGTGTCAGGCAAACAAAAGTATTGCCTTCAGTAACCATTCTGAAAATAGCACATGTATTGCATTCCTGTCATACTAATTTTAATTTGTGAATTAATTGATTAATTGGAAAAGAAAGCAAGGTATTTAATCATGTAAAATGAGAGCTAGAACACTGCCCTCAAGTTTTCTATGAAATGCATATAGGGAGTTTTGTTACAGGGAAAAAAATGAATTGCAATTTGTTACTTGGGAATATATGCTTTGAAACTGAACTGATGTTGCTTGGGAATATGGGGCAGGACAAACCTCCAACCATAAAAAAGGGAAAAGAAAAAGCCCAGGGGATTGTGGGGAGACAAGTGGAGGCAGTTGTTTTAATTTGGTTGTGATGATTGCATTGGTAGGGCAGAACAAGGTCTTTTCTAGCAGCTGGGGTGATTGATGACCTGAGAGACTGCCTGTAGCATAAGTAATAATGTCATATAGGGTACACATTATAGGCAATTACAGTTTGAATAGTTATCAGATAAAGAAGAGAGAGGACTAGAAAGCTATTTTATTAACCCCCTGATATTATGATCTAAACACTCTGGAGGAAAACTTCATGAATGGATATGAATTATGAACATAGTGACATATGCTAATATCCTGAGAATTCCAGATCACAGCCGCTTCAGCAGGCAGCATTTTATTGCCACATTTTAACACAGCAGACTGTGTATTTCCTAAAAAAATATGGAAAACGCATTTCGAATTTACTGTGTAATTTGCCGATCATTTTTTAAAGGCAGATTTGTCTAGTACCCACATGAGAAAAAAAAAAGAATGGAATATCCTGGATATACAATAGGATCTAAGTGTAAATTAATTTGAATTCTATAACAACATTTTGAAATTTTATTGTTTACTAGCAATTATTGTGGATATCAAGCATGGAGCTGAAAGTATTACATTAAAAATTGGAAAAGTTTTATTATTCCAGATGTCAAGGAATTGTTGTGAAAAATGTGTAATGTATATGTATTGTAAAAGGAAATATTTTCTGCTGCAAAAGAACATATCATGATAGAGATTGTATGGTATTTTAAAATCATATATTGCATTATTTATACTATGGTACTTAATTCATTGGTAAATGAATGACTATTGATAAGTAGAAAATATAGGATAGATTTTTTTTCTTTCCTTTTTGTTGTATACTTTTAATTAAAAAAAAACAAAGAAAAGAAAAAGAAAAGGGTAAGTTAGTGAAAAGAATAAGATAAAACAAAGGATAAGGTGTTTTATTCGTTTGCTCCTGGCTTGGATTAGAGAATGAACACTTTTTACACACACTAGGTCCTTGAAAAATAAGCTTTCCTTTCAGTGCATCCACAATTAGATTGCTTGTTTGGAATTATATCATGACATCAATTATATGATCCCAGACGGGCTGGTTCTCATAGTTAATAAGAAGCTCATTTTAAGATCACCAGAGAAACTGCTGAGAGGGGCAGAGAAAATAAACAAATTGGACAACAATGAAAGGCATTCTATGAACATATATTGCTCTTCTATTTCTGTTTTCCCACTTAAAATGGTCACCATCAAAAAGTGGGATTAGTCCTAACAAATTCTATTGCACCATTTGTTTTTGCTCTGCATGGGGGATAATTATAAAATAAGTGCATGGCTCTACTAAATTGCCTCTACAATCCCCAATTGTCCCCTCAGGTCTCATTCCTTTTCATATAAGACACTTTTGTGACTATCCTTTTCATCCTGATTTTCAGACCATCATCTACATTAAAATTCACTTAGACATGAAACATTGTTATTCCATGATGTAAGGAAGAGAGTGGTAACGAGTACAGTTTTGTTACCCAATTTGGCATATCATCATGCAGCTTCCCACTTGATGTGTGAGCAGAAAGACTCTGCTACCTGTTATTTTATGCAGACAGCCTTAAGGACAAAGTTAATATTAACTGCTGAGGACCCAGGAGGATGGACTTTGCAATGTTTGCAATATGGGTTTTGTGGTACTGTTGCATTAGCTAACTAACCATGTGTTTTCTTGGATTTTAAACTGGCCTTTTTCAAATAAACTGCTAAAACAAGAGCAATAAACGAAATAATTTGTCATAACCTTCAAGAAGAATGTAAAAAGCCTTTCTTTTAGAAACCAGCATGAGCAGAGAAGTATTCCCTTGCAAATGTTTCTTTTACTTTTATTCTGAATATAATACTCTTTTCTGTGGCTATGCCCATATATTATTGTGAGCTTAATTTTTTTGATGACTGATTTGGCCATCACTTGTATTTAGTTTGAAGCAGTTGAGACATAATCTGAATATAGAATGTTAGAATATCATCTATTTTCACTCTGGTTAGAGTTCACTTTCTGTCAAAATCTTGTACCTCTATGAGACAAAGGACTTATTAAGGTGACCCACCACAAATACCTAATCCAATGAGATGTCTTTTTAAGAGCCTCTTGGGAATTCTTCACCCATTTGGCGTAAAGGGATATGTGCTCAGTTTTAACCCTACAAAACGGCAATAAATACAGTGGAGTGTATTAACTTGTCATTATTATTGATTCCTCGGATTCATATTCAGTGACTTTGTCAAAGGTGACCTGGACCTTTTGAAGAAGAATGGGAGAGATCTAATGCCCATAACATTGGTCACTTTGGTGGATGACCTTCACATAGACCATATGAGGGACTGCCACAGGGTTTGATTTTTTTCCTTTTAAGCTTTTTAACATCTACCTGAAATCACTGGGTAAATTATCCATTAGTTTAGGTGAGGTACTCTTAATATGCAGATGATACTTTGCATTGTAATCCCATGGCTCCTAACTAAAAGAGCTATAGAAGATTTGAAAACAGTTCTAGTACTACTTGTATGTAATTATCCCAGCGTTCAAGGAATTTCACCAGTAGCATTGACTCTACAAAGAGAAAAAGACTTGGAGTTTCTGTTTTTCATGGCTTTCTTGGAACAAAAGGTAGAAGTTGTGGCTGGGAAACCCTTTTCTTGGTGTTGGCTGGTGCCACAGTTACAGCCCTAAATGGAACTAGAAAGCCTTGGTAATGATACTTGATGCCCTTATCACTATGAATCTTGCATATTGCCATGGGCATTATGTGCAGCAGCCTCTAAAGATGATTCAAAAGTTACAACTGATACAGAATGTAATGAAAATCAGGACAATGCCTATTTTGTAGTTTATTTATTTATAGCTGCCCATCTCACAAGAGACCCTAGGCAGTGCATAACAAAACTAAAACAGTAAATATGTAAAATCATTATCATTAACCAATATTAAAAACATTTAAAAACCACAAAAACAGCTAAAATCAGAATAATAGACAGGGACATTAATAGTAATGGAGCCACCTCATTAGCTCAGCCATCTCCTGAGATCCCAGGCCTGCTGGCATAACCAGGCCTAGAGGGATCTTCAGAAGCATGGAAGTGATGCATTACTTCTGTATTGGTTACAAAATGAGAAAAAGAAATCAAAGAGTAATTTAAAGTGCTAGTTAGTGTTCTGGATTACATTAGGGATTATCCTGTCCACAATGATTCTGCTTGCCTATTAAGATCATCATAAGATAGTTGCTCAAAATTTTGTCCCTGAATAAGGTGAAAAGCACATGGGACAGAAAGCAGGTCTTCTCTGTAGTTGCTCCAACATGTGGAACTGATGCCACCAGGGTTAAGACTAGTGTCCCTTTGCTTGTGGCATTCTTAAAAATCCTGCAGTTTTGATCTTTGTTATATTTTTCTGAGAATGTTGAATTTTTATTTATGGATTGTTTATTTGATATTTTTATTAACTACTTAGTATTCACTGATTGAGCTCATAAAATGTAAATAAATAAATAAATAAGATCACCAAGTACTTCCAGGAAAACAAGAGCAATAAACCAAATAGCATGGTTTATTAATTCTTTATAACTAACAGTTGTATAGTAATAATTTTATTACTGTGACATTCTCAGATATGCTGCAAGAGATAGTTAAAACCTTTGGGGGACTATGATTATATTACATTATTGAATAGTTTTGAGATTATCTTGTAACGTTTCACAAATGCTGGTGTTTTTGTACAGACAGTGATTAAAAAGTATAAAATGTTTAGGCATTGGTGAAGATAGTATTGTTAAGCAACCAAAACCAGCCAATATTAACATGTGATTATTAACAGAGGACTACACAGAAGCCTTTTCATCCAACCACAAATTGATTCAAGATAATTATTGATGCTTGAAGAGCCAATCAGGGGCCACTTGCCAGGAATGGGTTCACCATATGTTTCTTTTGGATTCTAATATTGATTCTCATTATTTTTAAATGATTACAAACATTGCAGGTGTTTTGTAATAATCTATATTGTGTAATTAGAACAAGCATGGAATGAGTTCATTTTGTTAATAAATATTGAACAACCAACTTTGTCTCATATGAACACCATTAGCATGTTGGCTACAATAGTGTAGCATAGTTGAAATCACAAATTTTGAATTAGAAAGCGGGCCAGGAATTTCAGCAGACCTGAAATAAAGGTATTCAGTAAATGTATTTGCCCAAGTTCCCTTCAAATTATCTGTCATGAATTTTCTGGTATCTTTAATTCATGATTATCCCAATGAAGGTTAGAATTTGAAATTTCAATCAATAGATTTAGAATTATATATAATGCATTTTTACTGAACACTAATTTCAGATTCTTATGTACATGGAACACATTATATGCTGATCTGTCAAGGACTCTCTAGGTGTCTATGAATGATTTGAGATTCAGGTATTTGGCTATGTCTAGATGTGGATCATTATTTCTTTTTAAAAATCTAGCAAATAGATAAATTAAATCCTGTTGAGGATCTAAAGGATACTTTTAAGAGCAAATTCCTGACCATATATGCAAAAAGATAGTGTAAAATGCAACAAGCTGAATTCTTATTTCCTTTGCTAGAGATCAAATATATGCTTTTATTCTATTTAAATTCAAATGAATTGTAAAAAAAGATCAATATTATATTCTGATATGATTAATTGAGAGAAAATGGTTTTGATGCTCTTGGACAATGAACTCCATTTGTGAAGAAGCCAAATTAGTTAAAAGGTAAGAGCCAGGAGACTCAGCTGCTAGATTTTTTTAAAAAAGAAAATTAAGTTAGATATCAAGCTATGCTAACTACTCTGAAGTGGCAGTTCCAGTAAAACAGAGAGACTCCAATCCAGGTTTTCAACTGATGGTTCCACCAACAATTCTATTAGTCAGAGTGCCAAGCTTGGCTTCACTAAATAAATTAGCCATGGTGATGTTCTTCTTGCTAAGTGAAAATTGGAACCACAGTTTGAAGATAGCTTGTTTTCAAATTAATCGGGATGCTGGATGTCAAGCTGAATTAGTGGTCCCTGGAAGTTGATTTGCATGACCAGGGTATACCATCAGTAATCAACATTTCTCAAGGATACTATCACACAATGTCATCTTCTACCTAAACTCAATCAATTGAAAGACAATCTTTGCCTTTTTTTCTCTCTGTTATGCCGCAAAAGTTGTGTTTTGCATTGTGCTGGTATAAACAGGGCCGTTCAATTTATCCTCCATGCTTCATATAATAATATAATACCTCCACTACTGGGTGCCCCTGCCTTTCACTCAGTGGTCTTTGCTCTCCATGGCATTTAGCCCTGGACTGCTGAGTTATATAGCCTTCTTCTAAATGGAACTTGATTGGTAAATTTCTCTCTTCTCACCTTTATTTCATTGGTGGATTGGTTGTCAGAAGGGCAAAAGGCTAGATTTTTTTTTAATTTTACAAGTTCACTAATGGAATGATGAAATGACAGTCCCACTCTCCCTTCCTAAATTGTTTTTTTCTCTTTCAGCTCAAATCACAGAGAGAATGGTCAATGGGTTTTTATCTTCCCCTTTGTTATTCCTTTGCTTCCCCATTCTCACTGGTGCCAAATATGTGGGCTGTCAACAGAGACAAACCACATGTCCTCAAAATATGCTTTCCTATCACAAGTGTCAGGAGGAAAGTTACAGGGGAATCCATCAATCAGGGCTTGTGGAAACGGATTCATTTAGAAGACCAGAGTGTTCCTGTGGTCAAAGGCGACCAAGAGGTTGAAATTCGGAAAGAGTTGTCTTAAACTGGATTCTTTACTACCTGATTTACGCATGGGAAGCTATTTATGACTGCAATGAGTTTTTGAAAGGCTAATTTTTGGGGGCCAAAAAGAATAAGAAACTATTTCTGAATAGTTCCAGATGCTCCTTTTTCAACTTTTATTTTACAGTGTTCTGCTTCTTCGCCCTCTAAGTGTGCTGGTATCTACCAGAGTTGACCCTGGTTAGGGAAAAATTGCAGCAAAAGTTAATATTGTTTCTGGATGCATTGAATAGCTGTGCATTTAAAATCACACTTTAATTTGAAGAGCATTGATAATGATTGGGGTAGAAAAGCAATTTGTTTTACAAGTGGGAGCTGGTGAGAAATCAATTTGAACTACTGAAAAAAAATTCTTTTAACAATATTAACTGGATTGGGAGAACACTGGTGGATTTTAAACTTGGTTCCAAATATATGCATAGTTGCAAGCAGGTTACCTGCTCTGCTATTGAAGATGATTTGTATGAAGGGACAAAACTGTAGTTGGACAAATAAATCCAGTAGAACAGGTGTAAAATAATCTTCAGTTCATTTTAATCAATTTTTGTATGAAATTACATAGTTCATACTGACTTTAGGGCAACAACTTCTACATGAACACAACCTATATTTCTATTCCAGGAATGCCTAAGGACTAATTTATTAGCCCAAGGGCTACAATACTGAAGCCTTCAGATACACTAATAAGTCTCCAAATGCATTTGATGTGCATGAAAAGGATTGCTGCATAGAACTGTGCCACTTCATTTCTCTATTTTTGTATTTTTTTCAATATTACTGCTCTTGCTGACCAATTATTATCAAAGAGCCAGCCTCTGTGTTTTTATAATGAATAGTGCTGCTGTTGGCTGAGGCCGATGGAAGCTGCAATGTGGGCAGAACCTGTTTGTTCTCTAAGTGTTAAAAAAATATGTAGGATATGATTGTAGAATATAGAACAGTCAAATATGTGCAGTAGTGTAGCTGATAGTCATACTGATATCTGTACAATGGTGGTTGAGGAATTTTGTTGGCATTAGAGATAGGCTTGTGGTTCATTGGTCTTGTGTAAAGATGTACCAGAAGCAGAAAAAGTACCTTTCCAAGCTGATCCAAACTGATTCAGTTCCAGGCCATTGATACTCCACTGACCTTTGTGTAGGTCTTCTGTGAAGATGAGGAAGCAAAACCACCAAGTTTAGGTTAAGGTTAGGACCTGCTCTCCCTACTATTATCACCACCTTTCCTTCTCATAGCTTTAGGAAGAAAAATATAGTTTTGCACCCAGACAAGGCCCAATTCTGGCTGCAGTGGTACCTTGATGGAGGGCCAGGAATGCAGGCAACATTCAGCCTGTCTTGCCCAAGCATGGAGCTGCATTTTCACCTCAATAGTGGAGCCATTTAAAAAGTCTCTGGTTTCCATGGTTGATGATAAAACGTATTGAGGGACTTCCAGAATATGTTACTTTGCAACATATTCTTCCCATTTCTATAAGAAGAAATGGTTACTTTTTTAATAGGGCTGAGTGAAAAATAGAAATCTGGAAAATCACTTCCAAATGCCAGTATAAAGTATATTTCATTATACTGATTCATTGGGAACCTGCAGTTTAGCTTCTGGATTTCCAGCATTGGCCTATTTCTGTTCTCAAACACCAAATAACTTTGAGCTCATATTTCTTCTTTATATCCTTAGCTATTGGCTCAGGCGTATATTTTCTTCTTTTCCACTAACCCTCTTCCTTTTAGTTCTTGCTTCCACTATCTCATTTCCTAATTTTTTTTTCAAAGTGGCAATACATTCAGTGTGGTAATCAATATACTACTCAGTTAGAACAATGTTACCACGGAAACCTTGCTAGAGCGGACCATGGCTTCATTGAAATGCATGACCAGCAGCAGGTTATTGTTGATGTTTTAACTGGTGTGACTAGTCTTTCTCAAACTCAACATCTTTTAAGTTGTGTGAACTTCAACTCCCTGGATGGGGAATTCTGAGAGTTGAAGTCCACACTTCCTAAAAGTTGCCAAGGTTGAGAAATCCTTCATCCATTACATATTTCTGATTTTCTTCAGGCACCCATTGGATAACCAGAGAGATACAATTTAATTTGGTACAAAAGGGTAGAATTGATGTTGAGTTCATGGTCATATATTTCATAGAGAAGACTTAGTTGGAGGGAGACGAAAATATTAAATATTTTCCTGTTGTGTATTGCCATTCTTTCTGTGAAACTGAGGTGAGCTATGGAAGTGATAAGAGGCTCAATCTTTCATGATACCTTTTTAGTATTTAAAGAGCAACACTAAAATATATTGATTCTTCTCATAACTTGGATCTAGAGTAGGATGTACAATGTCCATTGGCTCAAGATCTTAATTGGACTTTTGTGGTATGTCAAAAGCTATGTGCTAAAAGTGAATAGGACCAATGCTCATTTTGGGAGAGTATTTAGGACAGTTTTAGGGATGAAATAGGTGCCTTAAGGTGCCCTTTTTTCCCCTTTAAAATTAATCAAATCAGCCAAAAGGATTCAGAATTTTTGCTTTATATATTTTGGGTGGTCTTTGTGAGCCATTAAAGAATATCTCTTATATTCATCACCCATAGTCTATATACATAATTTGCAGCTTTGGTACTCTTTATAATTACCAACATTTGCTCTGGCTGCCCCGAACACTCATAGATATACATCCTAGGTTGGAGAAGGAATCTGATTTGAGTTCAGAGCAAGTTTTAAGAGTGTTGCAGACATGCAACATTGAGGCATCAATTTCACTTCAGAAAATCACTGCCAAAATTGTTTTTTTTTCCATTTTGAGGAAATATTTTATGAGCTAGCATGGATGCTTTAAACCTCTGCAAGATGTAAGAGAGCCAGTTTGATTTTCAGTGATTAAGGCACCAGCACCAGACTAGAAACCAGGAGTTTCAGTCCTGCCTTAGGCACGAAGACAATTGGGAGACTTTGGGCCAGTCAGTTTCTTTCAGCCCTAGGAAGGAGGCAATGGTTAATCACTTTTGAAAAATTTTGCCAAGAAAATTGCAGGGACTTAATCCAGGCAGTCTCTAAAAATAGGATGTAATTGAACAGAAGAAAATAAAGCTGTAAGATATGAATGTCACCTTTAATCTTTCCAGACTTTGGAAAATGTTCCTACCAGCAATGATATCATAATATCACTAGCCTAATGTCTGTTGCCCTTAGATATGGGAAATAAACTATATCATATCTCATTATTCCATTTTATCATGTGGTACAGTTTAGTCTGATGCAGCTATGTTTTTTTAAATTCTTTTGTTAATTATAACTTCTAATCAAGGTCAAGCAGGGACTATAAAAATACGGCTTAGAGCCCCTGAGTTCAGAAGTATGAATTTAAAGCAGTGTCCAATGTATGAAGATGAGAAGAAAATTTGCTGCAATCATGAAGCATCTCAGGATTATCTTTTACAATCAATTTTATTAATATTTTATTTATTTTCTTTACTATACTTAAATAAAAAGGCTGAATAAAATAGGAACAAAAGAAAAAAATAAAGCTGCATTAATATTACTTACAGCTCATTAAAAAATAAGCAACAGAAACTTCAGTGCATGTGCAAGACAACATATACCAGAATTATACAGATTTTTTTATATCTGTTAAATTAGAACTTTCCCTTTATGCAGTTGGTACAGAAATTTCACCCAATTACATAAAGCCAAAGATATCGATTGCAAAGGGAAAGACTATGTCAGCTTTGAAATTCAGCTGCCACATTTTTTTAGAGGGTTAGAGGAGTTGAAAAGTTCAAGGTTATTCTGTATGTCGTATTAAGAATTTCCAGTTGCAGTTAATTGGTTCTCGTGACTTATGAAGTATAGAAGTAGGAGGAGAGAGGGGAGGAGAGAAAGTGGATTTGGCCTGTTCCTTCCAATGTGCCACCTCTGCAACCACAACCCAGGCTGGACCGAATACCCTTTGAGGCCATATTCGATGGCCCCCATGAACATTTCAATTACTTCCTCATTTGAATCTGATCCCATATAGAACAATTTGGAGATCAATATGGCACAGAGCGCGATTTGGTTATAGACATAACAAATGGGATGAATGAAGGGATGCTTCAGACTGGGTGGCCCAACTACACAATGAACAAGCCCCTGAATTATATGATGTAAATGGATTTATTCAATTATTAAGACTTAGATTTGAAAATCCAGACAGGGTAGCAGAGAATGAAGAGAAGTTAATGGAAATGAGGCAGGGCAAGTGACCCTTGTCAGAATTCATTTGGGACTTTAGTAGGCTCATGGATTGGCCTGAAAGAATGACTTGACACTATTTTAAAAAAGCCATTGATCCAGAAGTAAAGAAGGCCTGAGAAATTAGGGGAATCCCAGAGACCTTATAATCATGGTATGCCGCATCCCTCAGCTTAGATTGCAGCATCAACCCACACAGGAAACCCCTTCCGGTGGCCCTGCCTAAGAGAATTGTGGCTAGGAGACCACTGACCAGTTCAGCCGAACTGGATCAGCTCGTACCCAACCTACCAGGGTGCTGAAATGTTACCAATGTGGCCAAGCCAGCCATAGAGCAGCAGACTGCCTGGCCCCTGCTCCTGTACGAGAAGCTCTGCAGTCAAAGTCTAATCCAGCTGTTAGATGTTGGAAGAATCGAGAAAGACCTTTGGCCAGGGCCGGGTTCACCAAACACAGCTGGGAAAGCCCGCTCTGCACAGATGGGAGCAACGGACCACCAGACCGCAACCATGTCCCTGAGAACCCAACCTGCGAAGACAGCCCAATGGTGAGTGATCCCATCATACCTTTTACAGTCAAGGTCAAGTTAGTGGTACCAAACACAGGGGAGGCCAGGGAGTTAGAAGCTGTCATTGATACTGGGTGTTCTAAATGCCTTATCGGACTCCCCATCATTGAACAATTGGGCATAAAGACTAACATGCTAAAATGCCCAATCATATTTGAGCAAGTGGATGGAACCTTAATTGGGGAGGGCAGCCACTCAGATGACTGAATTGATCAAGATGGAATTAGGGCCCCATCGCGAACTCATACGCTTCATGGTGGCCCCCAAGATGTCAGAATCAATCATACTGGGACTTGCTTGGCTAGACAAATGGGCCCCAACGATCAAATGGGAGGATGGATTCAGAAAAATCCTCATTGGACCGGGCCCATTGCACCCTCTTCCACCCACTACAAAGCCACTGGTCAGCTTCAACCCAGAGCCTGAGCCAGCATCCATGACATCCCACCTTCTCCCAGATAACCCCCAGGTACCCGACCAATACAAAGACTTGGCTGAAGCTTTCAGTGAAGAAGAGTGTAATGTCTTACCTCCCCATCGAGCCACTGATTGTGCCATAGAATTAGAGCCCAGGGCGAAATTACCAAAACCAAAGATGTATTCCATGACACCTGCTGAAGTGACTGAATTAAGGAAATACATTGACAGCAATTTGGAACGAGGTTTTATTGAGCCTGCCAAATCAACACTAGCTGCCCCTGTGTTGTATAAGAAGAAAGATGGCGGGTTGAGATTGTGTGTTGACTTTAGAGGTGTGAACGCCATATGCGTCAAAAACATGGAGGGTCAACACCCTCTCCCCCTTATGAAGGACTTATTGAATCACCTGTTGAAGGGCAAGATATTCACCAAGCTAGATATCAGGGAAGCTTACTACCGGGTCTGCATCAAAAAAGGCGATGAGTGGAAAACTGCTTTTAACTGCCCTCTGGGTAGCTTCCAATTCAAAGTCATGCCTTTTGGACTTCAGGAGGGCTTCTGCAGTGTTTATGCAGCTCATCAATGAGGTGCTACACCCGCACCTTTACCGGGGGGGTCCTTGTGTACCTGGGTGACATCCTTAATCTTCAGTGAAACCATGGAACAACATGTTAGTCCAACAAGTTCTAGAAAAACTTCTAGCCGCAAATTATATGTGAAACTCTCAAAATGCGAGTTCCACAAAGAGTTGTTGGACTACTTAGGCTACCAAATATCCAACCTGGGGATTGAAATTGACCCCAGAAAGATGAAAGCAGTGCTGGACTGGCAAACCCCCAGAACCCAAAAACAACTTCAAAGTTTCTTGGGGTTTGCCAACTTCTATAGACAATTCATTCTGTCTGAAGTTGCCCTCCCATTGACGGAGCTGTTAAAAACGGGCCTGTTGCCCACCAAACCAAAGCCAAGTCAATCCCTGGCTTGTACTATGGACTGTCAGAAAGCTTTCGAGGCCTTAAAATGCCTTTTTGCAGCTGAGCCCATCCTCCAGCACCCAGATGCGAGCAACCCTTTAATTGTTCAAATGGATGCAAGTGATGTAGCAGTGGCAGTTGTTTTGCTGCAAAAGGACTCTCAAGGCCGACTGATGCTTTGCGCTTATGTGTCTAAAAAGCTGACAGACACAGAGTGAAGGTGGGTGGTCTGGGAGAAAGAAGCATTCACCGTATGATGGGCTTTGTTGACTTGGAGGCATTTTCTAGAAGGGGTGCCAGAGGCCTTTGAGGTATGGACTGATCATAAGAACCTTGAAGCTCTAAAGACCCCTAGGAGATTATCACCTAAACAAGTCTGCTGGGCCCAATATTTCAAGTGATTCAACATCTGCGAAAAAACTTGCAAAGCTGTTTGTGAAACATATCTATAGACTACATGAAGTACCTCATAGAATAATATCAGAGAGAGAGGTACTATTTACCACAAAATTTTGGAGGGAATTTCTGAAATCCATTGGTTTATCTCAAGGGTTATCCTCAGCTTTCCATCCTGCTTGTAATGGAGCAGCGGAGATGGCTAATGCCATGATTGAACAATACATTAGATGTAAATTGTCAACAAGAAAATTGGGCTGAATTATTATCTTTTGCAGAGGTTGCTTACAATAATGCAGTACATAGCAGCACAGGATTAACTCCATTCCAAATCAACACTGGAATGGATTTTGTCCCGATGCCAGAGTTACCTAGATAACCTCCCTCATCCATGTCCCTAACAGAATGGATGAACTCATTAAAGAAAGGATGGGAAGATACAAAAAAAGCTTTGACCGAAGCTGCAAAAAATTATAAAAAACAGGTGGATAAACATAGATCCCTTCAACCGCCTTTTAAAGTAGGGGACAAGGTATATTAAATTCTTGGGTCCATTCCCAATTTCAAAGATAATCAATCCAGTCACTGACCAATTACATCTTCCTCAACTATTGGGGAAAATTCATCCGGTGTTCCACTAAAACCAGCTAGTACATCGATGATAAGACCACTGCCAGTCGCTCCCCCTAAACCGTTAATGGTACATGGGGAAACACATTATGAGATTCAAAGAATTGTCGATTCTAGATTACACCGTGGCCGATTGCAATATTTGGTCTTATGAAAAGGATACCCCCTCTCAGATGCTAGTTGGGTAAAGAGTTGGGATGTTCATGCTGATCAATTGGTTAACCCATTCCATGAGGATTTTCCCCGCAAACCGAAGGGTCCTCATGGAGGGGAGGGGGTTAAGGACAATGTATTAACCCCTGTATGTGTTTTTTTTCTTTTCTTTTAGGAGGAGGAGTTTTCAAGGGGGGGACATCTGTCAGCTTTGAAATTCAGCTGCCACAGTTTTTAGAGGGTTAGAGGAGTTGAAAAGTTCAAGGTTATTCTGTATGTCATATGAAGAATTTCCAGTTGCAGTTAATTGGTTCTCATGATTTATGAAGTGTAGAAGTTGGAGGAGAGAAGGGAGCAGAGAAGGTGGATTCTGTGTAACGCGCAAAAAATCTTTCACTTGGGAAATTGCTTTTGACATGCCAGATCTGTTTCTAATAAATTAATTGGAGAGATAACGTCTCAGAGTGATTGATATCATGGATACTTTCTGGATGCCTTACAGACTAATCATTAGCCTCTTTCCTGAAAAAGTAACAAGTACTATTTCTATTACTACTGTTTATACAGCAAATAGCCAGCCATCAACACACTGATCAACCAATAGGAAGCCATATCCAACCAGGCACCATATAAATATACATATGATACATAGAATAGTTAAAAAAGCACACTCTCTAGCCAAAAGGCTAGAGAGAAGTTCCCTGTGGATGGGCTCCAGTATGAGTCCGAAAGCTCATAAGATAAACCCCTGGTCCTGGTGAACGATCCAGATTAGACCCTGCAACGTTATCCTGGGACACGTATATATACCTTCATTCGTGAGTACTTTTTCTATTATAAAGGATGGCTCAGGGCAAAATATATAACAACCATTATCTAACAAATGAATGTCATTTTATTTTTATATCAACCTTATAATACTGAGTCAACAGTTATTGAGGAAGAAATTAATCATTTTTAAATAATATAGTTATTTTGAAAATTACACATGACTAAAGTGTCTAGCAGCATCTGTATGTCTTTAGAAAATGAAATGCTATTAAACCGATGAAAATTGAGATAGCTGCTGTTTCTGATCACTATCCTATTGAGTGGTGCAACACACTAACAATTTGTTTTATTGCTTCTACATTTTTTAAAAAGTATTACATGCTTTCTTGAATGTAATTTTCCAACTTCCTTTAATGAAATTTATGTGACTTTATAGGCTGATAAAAAGCCTGCTGATTGCATGGTTATTGTCCAATTTTCATCTTAAGTGTTGACAAAATTTTAACAGCTATCCTGGGACAGAGTATTATCTTTGATCCAGAAATATCTGGTTTTATAATAATAAGCTTAGAATTCTATTAGATTACTAACTGAAATGTTAAATAATATTCTCAGAAAACTTTGAATAAGCAGTTGTGCCCATGTTAGTGACAGAAATCTGAAGTACTTCAAATATTTGGTTCCAATTTTGGCCAAATGTGGGATAAAAAAGCACTTTAACAATAATTGGATTAAAATGTGCTGTTTTGGTCATTTGAATAGGGTTATTACAAATGTAATTATTTGTTTTTTAATTAAGATATCACATACAGTTGATGATAACTATTGTGACTGGGAATGCTATTGCTAAGCAATATGATCATAAAACTATACTGCTTAGTGACAATACTGTAATTCTGCCAGTCCTGGTTGCTATGGTTAAGTAAGAACCACATGGTTTGTTTATCTCATGTTAGCATGACTTCAGACTTCCTGCCAGTTTTGTCAAACAGATTACAAACAGATATAATCCAAAGTCTACCTGTGTGTCATATAAACTGTGATGTATCTATAGAAATTTCTAAAAATTTGAAACTTTATTGGTATTATTTGGAAATACTTTTTTCCTAAAAAAAAAATTCTAAATATTTTGAAGTGTTTGTCTCGGATTTATCTTAATACAGAAGTGGTCCTTCTACAGCATTCATCCAAACTTGTGACAGTGTTGAATGAGTAATATCTATGATTGGTCCTTAAGCTCCAGCCATCACAGTCCCCTCTTCATAGTCACATGATCATAATCTGGGCATCACTAGCCAGGATTTCTTACAGTATCCTATAGTCATGTGATTTCAATTTGTGACTTGCTGGCTTCTTACAAGTAAAGTCAATAGAAAAGCCAGCAAGAAATCAGAATTTATGATTACCTGAGATCCTCACTTAATGACATACAGAGATTTGCAGGATCTAATCTGGGTCGGTCACTGGAACCAGTGGTATAGCCTTCTGAGCTTTCAAACTCGTGCTGGAGCCCATCCACCCCATCAGTCTTAACTACTTTCTCTCTTTTAACTACCATCCAGGTATATTTCATTAGTCCAAATGACATCCCAGTGTAGAGTCAGGTGGATCAACAAGTTGATGTTTCATTCATTCTTTGCATATAACTTGATGTCATCAGTGTAAAGGAGGTGGTTGATGGAGTTACCCCCTTGAACTTATATCCTTATTCAGGCCTTGTGATTATCTGGCTGAGGGGGTACAAGCATACATAGAACAACAGCAGAAACAGTGCATTACCTTGGTATCCGTCACACTGGAGGACCACTTGTGAGCTGTCTTGAGTTGACTTCTGGTGTTGTCTTCCATGTATATGCATATGTATATGTACGCATATGTATATGTATGTCCCACCTTTATTATTTTTATATATTAACTCAAGATGATGAACATGCCTAATGTTCATATGATATGCGTTTTCCTCATAAACATGCTATGTATATTAAATATCTAAATTTTAACATAGTTTGGAAAGAATAAATGGTTTAAAGATAGTATTATTATGCTGAGCAATACAGCAAACTTTTGGAATTTATCATTATTTGAAGTATTGTGGATTTATTGAACATGGGATGTAACCAAAATGATTTATTTTATTATGGAAAAAGTGCCACTTGGATTTATAATCTAGGGTTGATTATGAAAAGACTGATCAATATTATTCCATGTGATCAAGGTTTAGCTGTCCAGGCAGAATTAATGAAAATAAACTTAGATGGATTAAAACTCTGACTTGATATAAAGTTTACTGGAATATCTTGGTTAGAGTGTTTCATACATGCAGAAATATAAGTTTGCTGCATCATCATGGGCTAGTCATGTCCTCTCAATGTAGTATACTTTATATTTGTTAATGTATTTGTTATTTGTTTAATATTTGTTATTTGTTAAATTTATTTTCAGCATATCTCACCATAGAGATACTTTGGTTTACTCTAGGGCAGTGGTCGCCAACTGGTGGGCCATGGTCCACTGGTGGGCCATGAGAAAATTTTGGTGGTGCGCAAAGAAATATCACCCCCAGAGCATCTCCTCCCAAAGCAATTAACCCAGGTTGCGTGGGAACACAGGGCCGCACGCCAACATGGCCAGCCCACGAGAACACAAGGCTTGTGTTGGAACAAAACGAGGTAGTGAGGGGAGAGGGGAAAGGGCAGAGGGGGGGGAACTTGCCTGGCCACTGGGCTGCTTCTTTCCACTTCTTTCTTCTTCTAAGCAGGTTAGGAATGCCTTGGAAGGTGTGTGAGGGATCTCTGTGTTAGACTGGATCTCTCCCCCCCTCCCAAGAATGGAGCTCAATAGCAGGAATATGGCTGCCTTGGAGTGGGTGGGGTGTGAGAGGGATTGTGTGTGTGTGTGTGTGTGTGTGTGTGAGAGAGAGAGAGAGAGAGAGAGAGATTAGATTAGATGTCTCTCTCTCTCTCTCCCATCAACATCAGCAAGCCACTGTCAGTCAAAATTCATATTAGTGGTCCCTGGGATTTAAAATTATGAGTTTGGTGGTCCCTGAGGTCCAAAAGGTTGGTGACCCCTGCTCTAGGGGTTAAGGTACTAGGCTAGAAACCAGAACAGTGTGAATTCTTATCCTGCTTTAGCCATGAAAGCTAGCTGAATGACTTTGGGTCAGTCACTCTCTCAGTCCAATGTGCCTCACACGGTTATTGTTGTGGGGAAAATAGGAAGTAGGTATGTTATGTTTATCACCTTGACTTATTTGTAAAAATAATAAAGGCAGGATACAAATATTTTAAAAATATATTATAAAAAAAGGTTTAATAATAAAAGGATGATAGAGAATCAGGTTTGCTTTCCTGAGTTTTTGAAAGGACTAGAAAATTAAGAGAAAAATGAGTCAATTAATAAGACAGCATTTTTTTGGCTCAGTTCCTCCTCTGGCAAAGTCTACAAATATTTTCCATAGCTTGCTTTATCTTTAGGAATGCTTGAATTTGTTCCATAGGCAATAGCAAGCTCCCATGGGCCCCTTTTAGGATGATTACATTTATTGTTATCATCAATGTGAAAGCTCATCACCTTTGTTGCTCTATCAGTATGCCTGCTGGAGCAAGAGGCTCACTGCTGATATCTCCTGCCCGATAAAGTGCTCTCATGACTGAAGAGGCCTACTCAATAGCAAAACTTGAGAAGAGTCCATCTCTCAATGTACCTCATTTTCCTCTTGACAAACTGTTGGAGGGAGTTCTGTTAGATACAAGTTGTCTTGTTCAATTTAAGATTTAATTGGAAGTAACTGAGCAGGTGGTTTTTTCAGGAGCCATAGCCACAGACAATTTATATTCTGAGCTTTCAAGATTGTAAGAATATTCAACTCAAAGGTAGTCCCCCTTGAAGATGCACTTTGTTCCATGAAAATGTATACTACCTTGATATGATGAAATGCTTCATGGAAGTACATTATTTTGCACTGATAAAGAGCTTAGAAGGAACAGATCTACTTGAGTGGGCAGATTGATTTCATTTTTAATTGGATGGAGAAAATATGCCTATGGGAAGAAATAGATTCTCCTGTGTGACATGTCTCAGGAAAACATGGAAGTCAGGGATGTCCATTCTTGGTACTTTAAGACTTGTGGACTTCATGGCATGGCTGGCTGGGGAATTCTAAGATTTGAAGCCCACAAGTCTTAAAATTGTCAAGGTTGGACACTCATATGTAAAGTATATATAAAGGATTCTACCAGGTTAGAGGTATTTGAGTTCTTAATGGCATTGCTTTGCTAATTGAGCCAGCATGTGCTCAAAAGAATACTGTTTTGCATGATTTAGATTAGCACCTATTGCAACAGCAAAAACATAAAAATGTCACAATTGGGAAGCAATTTTACTTGTATTTTGTTGGGAATTTAGACTGACTTCGAACTTATTATATTTAATCAGACAATTAATAGGAAACAAACATGGATTTGCAATAGTTGTGAATATCTGTGGCTCAGATGTAGAATGAGGGGGAAGGTTCATTCTCCGAGCTTGTGAATTGGTTTCTAAATATTTTGTTAACAGGCAAGGTAACATCTTCAGTAGAATTCAGGGGATCCTTAACAAACATGGATATTTGATCCAGGATGGATTGCTGTTAATTTTGGGATGATATGGGATAGATAAGATGCTGTGGAAAATTTTGTACGAATTGTTCACAATAATAGTTTGTTAACAGGGGTTCTGAAACTTTAATCTTGTCTCTCTATTATTATTGTTCTTCCAGTTAACTATTTTGTTATTAATATAGTATATAGATGACAGGTTAGTAATTTGTAAATGGATTTTGGTACTTTCAAATCTATTAGATCTGTTTCGCAAAGGGCTTGGAAATTAGTTTTGTGGTAATGTATTAATTAGCATACAACTAGGGAAGATAATATGTATAAAGGTATTAGTTTTTTTCCTTTTCCATGTATTTTTAATATTGTGTTTGTTGTATGTTGTTTTTATTTTTTATTTTGTATGGGGTTATGTTATTTTAATCCTTTTTTGAATAAAATAAAAAAATGTAAATACAAAAAAAGGAAAATAAAAATGGGGACTAACTTAAATTGCACTAATTCCACTAAGTCTCTTCTAAATATGATTAAATCTGAATCCACACAGTCAATACAGTGTATTGAATAGACCTAAGGAAAACTAGTCTATACCTAGCCATGAAGCTCAGTGGGTTACTTTAAACTACTCTCTATTTCATAAACCAACCAGAATTTCAGGCATGTAGTTATGGGCATAAAATGAGTGAAGGTCATTATGTAAAGGGCCTTGAGCTTCTGAAAGAACAATAAGATACAAGTTGATCAAATAATTCAGCAGATACTGTTGATACAAATGAGCTAAACAAATACATAAATGTGATGTAAATCTTTCTAGGGTTGCTTGCTAGGATGACATTCAAATCAAAACAACGATCAGCATCAGCAGTTTTGTAAAAATTTAAAGATAAAGGTTCATTTTATATAAAATCACTATTATTAGGGCTGCCAGGCAATAGCTTTCCAGAAGAAAAAATATTAATCATTTTACCAAAAAAGTAGTTATTTCCATTGTCCATCAGGAGGTCAAACTAATAGGAGAGAGAGATAAAGCAGTGAATTTTAGAATTGCATTGGCAAAGCTTTCTACAGGAAAATATAGAAAAATAACGGTCTAGAGTTAGAGCATGGAGCACACTTATTTGCAAGAACAGTAATAAAAGCCAGCATTGATTATGTTTTTTTTTCTAGTCTCTCTCCTCTTCCTTTCCCCTCCATTCCTTTCTCTTATATGCTTTGTCAGTCTGTGGGCTACTGTCTTGCTCTTTATAATTGATGTGAATTGGTCTAAGTGATAATACAGTAAATAAATAATAAAGAGGAAGGGAAATAGCTAATTGCTGAGAACTCAGGGGAGCATTCCCTGAAGTCAAGGCAGAGCTGCCTGAGTCAATGAGATATCAGTGTCCATAGATCTCTGTGGATAGTTTCTTACAGTATTTTCTGCTTAGTACATTGTATTTTGGGAGTTAAATGTGTGAGGAAATGAGTGAGTTGAAGGCTAAAGAATATTAGTTGGTTTTGATTATGCTGTTATCTTACATCATATGTGTATAACCCAAGACCCTGGGCTGTATACATCCTTCAGAAATGTTAGTTCTGGAAGTCGCCAAATGACCAAATTGTAATGTTAATTGTGACAAAAGGAGAACATCATTAAACATGTAATAAAATTTGGATTTCGTTGCTCTCTAAATTGTAGGTGTAAACGGGATATTTAAAGAAGATAGTGTGTCCCACAGCCTAGAAAATTTGCATATAATTTCCATATATTAGAAGACAATTCAGCCTGTTAAAAAGTCAGAAGAGTGATGACCTGAAAGTATTGTAAATATGAAACTGGCCAAGTGTAGCCCTGGCCTTGAAAACATTGCACATTCTTTGTAGTTGTTTTTGAGCAGTAAAACAGATAGTCCACTGTTAGCAACCACTCCTTCAATGACTGTTCAAAGTTATGATGACACAGATTCTATCTTAGCACCCCTTCAGTCATGAGATTGCAATCTGGACACTGACCAATGGGCTGGCACTTACAACAGTTGCAGCACCATCTAGTTACAAGATCCCCATTTGTGACTTTTCACACCAGCTTCTTATAAACAAAATCATTGGGAAAGCTAGCAGAGAAAGTCACTAGTCACTTGAATAAGTTTTCCTTGTCCTGCAGCAGATACTACCAGTCCCTGCTGCACTCATGCCGTGCCTTGCTGGGTCCTTGTGCTCTCTGCAGCACCAGCACTTAAGATTTATATACAGCTTCACAGTGCTTCACAGTTTTTTCTAAGTGGTTTACAGAGTCAGCCTATTGCCCCTAACTATCTGGGTCCTCATTTTACCCACCTCGGAAGGATGGAAGGCTGAGTCAACCTTGAGCCGGTTGGGATCAAATTCTTGGCAGTGGGCAGAGTCAGCCTGCAATCTAATTACATTAGATTACTGCATTCTAACCACAGCACCACTATGGCTCTTCACTTAGCAGCCACTGTAAGCCCTGCTGCACTCATACCACTTATACACCCTCCTGTACCCTGAAGCAGTTACCCTAAGCCCTGTTTTGCTTTCTGTGTGCCTCACCTGCCCCTCCTACACCATCTCACACCCTATGGCAACCACCACAAGCCCCATGCATTGTGCCATGCCACACCAGTTGCTTGTGCACCCTCCTGCACCCAGCAGCAGCTCAAGGTTGACTCAACCTTCCATCCTTCCGAGGTCGGTAAAATGAGGACCCAGATTGTTGGGGGCAATAGGCTGACTCTGTAAACTGATTAGAGACGGCTGTAAAGCACTGTGATGTGGTATATAGATCTAAGTGCTATTGCTATTGCTGCCAGCCTGCTTGTAAGACATCTGAATTTGCAACTTCTTTCTAACTTCCCCACTGACTTTGCTTGTTGAAAGGTAGCAAGAAGTTGTGAGGGGATTCACACTTAACAATGAAATTGGGAATGCTGGGACTGCAGTTCTTGAGTGATGTAGTTACATGATGTCACCCTTTATGACCACTTTGCTTAGCAATGGAAATTCTGGTCCCAATTATCATTGTCAACTAAGGATTATTTGCAGTGACATCAGTATTGTTAAGGTAATTTATCAACTAGTTTTCATCCCCATAAAATATGCAAGTGAATTAGAAATTGGAGAGTGCATTTAGATTTTGAATACCTACTGTTAGGTAGAAGTTAACTAAATTTACATAGATTTTGTATGAAAATCTTAATATTGGCCCTGGATATTACTGAAATTGTGTTTAGCCAGGTGCTAAATAGAAAAATCTAATAGACATCATGAGAAAAACTATTTTGTTTTAGACTTCTAGCATCCTGTCAGAAATAATAATTTGCCTGAGAGAAGGCAGAGCCTCCTCGCTGATGGACCGTAGATTGTGACTCTCTGTGGCTCTGGTCTGTGCTCTTTCGTTGGAGAGCCCCGATCATTATGATTAGGGGCTGAAGCTGCCTTGGAGGGGCGGCGGAGTAAGGGGAAGCCGCAAGCCAGGTTGAGGGGAGCCGCATCTCCCCCCCTCGGGCTTGGTCTTTTTTCCCCCCAAAGACGACTGCAGTGGTGGTTTAAAATGGCCACCCCAAAGAGGAGGACCCAGCTGGATTAAGATTTGTGCAGGAGGGAAGAAGGAGGTGGATAACATCTGAACTGGGACAACTAGGCAATACAACTAAACAAAAGTATCCCAGGATTAAGGTAATATGGAATTTTTAAGAAAAGAAAAGTGAGCGGTGAAATTACAAAGGGACAGGAAAAAAAAAAAGAAAATATTTTTGATAGCTAAGTGGGGCTTCGAACCGGGAAAGGAAGAAGCTGGAACTAAAGATTTAACTAAATTGGACTAAAATATTTTGGCAATAAACAGGCATAAAATAAAGCTGGACTTAAGATTGTCAAAAAATAATAATAATAAAGTTTACAAATTGGAGACTTGTCTATGCTGGAATATTGAGGTTCGAAAAACCCTAAATAAAAAAATAGGGGAAAAAAGTGAAGACTTTGTATAATGGAGAGAACCACCTTTTGACAAAAACTTGAGCTCAAACAAAAAGGAAACCATCCTGTTTCTGAATGAACTTGTGTGGATATAACATTAAAGAAATATTGAAATAAAGTAAGAATCTTATAAAGTGAAAGCAGAACCAGAATAAAGAAAAAAGCAAGGAAAGACTGACTGTGGGATTGATTGATGTTTTTGGTATAGATCCTGGGCTGGAATAATTGAGAACTTTAGAAAATTGAAAGAAGAAAGAAGGAAAGTAAAAGTGTTTTTTTGTGGACTTTAATGATCATAAAATATAAGAGTGTGTAATGATGATATCTCTTTGGGAATTAAAAATGGAACTTAAAAATATGAGAGAATTACTACAGGAAAGAGGCGAATCACTTTGCTCTGTGTTAGAAAAAATGGAAATGGCAATTGAAGAACAAGAAGAAAGAGCTTCAGAGGAGGAGGAGTTGACTCAAGGAGAAGACATTTTAAATAGACAATTAACACAAAGAATACTACAAAGAAGTGGGGAAAGAAGGAAGGTTAAAAAGTTGAGATTTAAGAAGGCAATCAAAAGGGGGAATACCTGTGAAGTCAGGAAAGGCAGAAAGACCCAGCAGAAGAGGGGAGTAAGAAACAGGTGCATGAAATAAAGAAATACGAAAATAGTAAAATGTTGAAAAGAATTTTTTTTTTCAGAGAGAATGGTTGATGAATTAAAAAGGGGATTCTGCAGGGTAATAAGAATATTTCCGCAATTAAAAATATTTAGAAAATAGGGTAATATAGATACTGATAACTTTTATTAAAAATTAAGGGAGAAAAATATGCAGAATCCAAATGAAAAGATGTAATGATTATTATTGTAACTTCTTAAAAATAATAGTTTATTGGGAATCAAGATGAGGGAATAAAAGTATACTTTAATCATTGAGGTGTCACACTCAAAACAGTAAAAGCGGGGAAACCTATACTTGTTTTTTTTTCTTTACAGTAAAATAGTAAAAGGGGGGAAACCTATACTTGTTTTTTTTTCTTTAGTGTTAAAATTTGTATTAATCTAGAATTTATAAAAAGAATGTGTAATGGAAAGGGAATATGACAGACTAAAGAACCAACTAAATTAATAAGTTAATATAGACTATTAAAAGCAAGGAGAGACATTGGTAACCATTATTATTATTATTATTATTATTATTATTATTATTATATAACACATTGTTTATCTTTATTTTTAAAATAAATATTAAAGGATTATATTTGAAATAATTGAAATGAAACAAAAAGATGTTTCAATTGAGATTAATGAAAGAGGCTAGAATTAATGTGTTTGTTTCTCTCCTTACTGAAAATTTGGAATGGAAAAGGTAATAATAGAATTAAGTATGCATATATGAATGTATAATAGCTGTCATATTTGTATGTAAAGGTGATGACCTGGAAATATGTTGTCCACTAAAAAGAGATTTTTGTTTTTAATGTGAAAAACTGCATAAAATTTGTTTTTTAAAAAAAAGAAATAATAATTTGCCTGAGTTTTATGCAGAGATGTAAAATTTCAAAATATTTGTGATTTGAATTTTCAAAATTTCAAAAATTATATTATGATGATGTATGCATCGTGCCTGTCTATAAGGTTCATACAGACATTATTAGTTCATGAATCGCTGCTTAATACTTATTGCAATAGCTAAAGATATCCCTATCTTGTCATTTTGATTCCAAACATCCACTACTTTTATACTGTACCATTGTCCAAAACTGCTGATTTTCAGAGGCATACATATTTATGAACATTCATGAATGTTGTCATGTGCCAAAAGCATATCTGAATAAGTCAACCTGGTCAAAGGGATTATTTTCTCTCTCACTAATCCTCTGTCCTACAAAGTCTGTGGCATGCTAAATATGTTCTCCTGTCATCCTGTCCCAGCACAAGCCATCTTTCCTTATCTTCAACATATTCTGTCACAGCTGCCATTGAAAATATGGACAGCTCTCTGGACTGTGGATAAGAGTAAAAGTGAGAGTGTTTATTTCAATTGCACCTAAAATAAGGAGTAGAATACTGTCTCCTCAAAATATAGGCAACCGTGAGGATCAATGAAGTACATTTAACCTCTGGAAAATTTCTTTGTCCAGAAAAATTGGCTTCCTTAATTCAGATATATTGGATCAGAGAATATATTTTTAAAAATTTGTATTCCACAAATCACCTTCACTTATATACACCTGAAATGAACTTGGCTATATGTCTGAGATGTAGGTTCTCGGTCAATTGGTATGAAAGAGGTTTCTTTGTGGCACTCATGAGATACTGTCAGCCCTCTGGGGTAAATCAAACAGAAAGCATGACTTAATGAGCTAAATCAACTTTATTGTAAGGCTAGATCAGGAGAGTCAAACTCACATTGTCATGGCAGTGTCACATGACTTATCGGGACTTTTTTTCCCCCTTCGCTAAACCAGGTTTGGGTGTGGGTGTCGGTGTAATACATCTGGCCCACGGGCTGGGAGTTTGACAGCCAAGGTTAGATTAATAGAATCTTGGAATTTTGAAGGTACAAACCATTTTTAACTTGTTAATTAGGGCAGGCCCTTCCTAAGTTTCTTTCTTTGATTGATAGGAGTCCTTGGAGGCTCCTCCCTCTTGTCAGGTTGTTTCAATAGTCAATTCTTGCTTTCTAATTTCTATACATTAGTGTCATATAGTCTGCATCATAATACTGGAGCTGTGATTTATGGGAAACATCAAGCACATAAGAGGTGGTATTCAGCAGGTTCTGACCAGTTCTGGAGAACCAGTAATGGAAATTTTGAGCAGTTTGAAATACCACCTGACTGGCCCTCCCCCACCCGAGTCTCAGCTGATCTGCTGGGTCTTCTTTTGTTGCCCTGCACAGGAGAATGGAGCTGGAAAGCAGGTTAGTGGGGTGGGGAGAGAATGGAGATTTTACAGTATCCTTCCCCTGCCACACCCAAGCCATGCCCACCAAGCCACACCACACCCACCAAGCCCACAGAACCAGTAGTAAAAATTTTTTTGAATCCCACCACTGAAGCACATATTTTGGATTTAAAAAGATGGATTATAATAAACTCAGAGCAATGATAAGTAATAGCTTATGACTAGAGAAACTAAATGGGAAAAGCAACTGAAGCTGAATGGGCATTTTTAAAGAAGATATTAAAAGCACATTTGTGAGCAATTTTAATAAAGGTAAAAATGAGAGCAAAATAAGCTAATATGGCTACTATATACAAGAATCTCAGCTAGAATAAGCTAAGCTAAATTTGAAAGGGAAGAGAACTAAGTGTATTTATTCCTGAGAAAAGATGACTGAGGAAAGAAATGTGGTATCATACTTTAAATACTAGAAAGGATGGCACACAGAAGAAGGTCAAGACCTGTCCTTTTTCATTCCAGAGTGCAGGACATGGAATAATGGATTTTAAGTTACAAGAAAGTAGATTCCAAGTGAGCTTTATAAACAACTTCCTAACAGTTAAGAACAGTTGGACAAAAGAACCAATTACTCAAGAAGGTTATGTGATATCTGGAATCATAAACTGGATGGGTTATATTCTGGCATAAGTTAGCTAGCCATCTGTCTCAGATGCTATAATGTAGATACCTGCACAGAGTATAGGGTTGCATCAATGATCTGAATTCTTCCAATTCTGTGATTCTGCCTTGGTATATTTTGAAAGCAAATATCTGGAATTATGGATAAAATTCCATTTCTTAATTCTAAGTTCCAATGGCTGGTTGGTTTTATTGCTGAAAACATTTGATCAGCTGTAGTTAACTAAAACATGATTTGCTAATCACTGAATCTAAGGGGAAACCAGGTCTTGGGCTCTATCTGCTCATATCTCAATGAAGATAGCACATGTAAAACAGCTGCTGGGTATTAACAGTAATTGTACTTGCTGTGTGTGAAAAGTAAAAACATAGTCCCAGTCAAGGGAGTTTCTTTAAGAAGAAAGCAATAAAAAGTGACCATGGAAAAGACTCAAAAGTTGGAAAGTTGGCAGAGCTACAGAAAAAAACATTAAGAACTAAATCTTTTTCAGAGAAACCATAAATAGCCCATTCATTTTGGAATCCATTATTGGAGAATAGAGTGGAGGGCAGGAGATGTATTCTGAAGTTGAGAAAATAGTTGAATATTGAAGAGAAACGAATTTTAGCTATTATATTCTTTTTTTGTTGAAGTTTTTGTTTATAGAAATAATGAACACCATTTTTTTTATCTGAGTGGAAGCACAGTGCATATTGGTTTATTTTAAAATTCAAAAATACTCAATAGAAAGTTTTATGGACAAATGATCTCTTTAACTTTTTAATGCAGTAGCAATGACCATAAATGGAAACTAAACTTCTAATCAGAGATCTTTACAGATAAATATTTGCACACCGCTTCCATTCCCAACAGAAAAGTTCAATATAATGGAATCTTATCTGAGATAGGAACCTTAGCTCATCAATAGTGATGCATAAATAACAAAAGGAAATGGGCACTTTTGCTGAGTTGCTTGCATGGAAAACTGAGGATAAAAAAAGTTACCACTTGTGACAAGATCAAGTTTAGCAGATTCAGATCATAGATAATATTTGTGGGCTATAAAAGGAAAAAATAGTTTTTTGAAGCCCTTTAAAATAAAAGCTAATATAACAATAGTGTGATTATTTTTATGGATGGTTATTAGCATAAAATGCAAAAGCAGCGTCTTTATAATGCTATCTCTGTTGTTATTCAGCTTTAAGCTACTTGATAGTCCCCTTCCTCCCATATATTTGGAAGTACCCTGTTAGGTGACTTACATTCCTAACATACCCCCCTGAATTCTTGCTTAATGCTAGTTCCATCTCATAAAGCCATCTTTCTGTGAATTTCAATCTGCTGCCTGTTTAGCTCATACTCTTGTTAGTTGGTTTGACAAAGGAGAAGGCATTTTGGTTGTATATTTAACTGCAAAATCTGGTGCATAAATGTGCACAACTTTCTTCTCTCTATGTGTGATATTTTTATATATTACTCATGTTTCTATTTATTAGTTGTTCTTTTGACAACTGGTAAAACTTTTCCATATATGTATGTATGTATGTATATGTATATGTGTATGTGTATGTGTATATGTATATGTATATGTATATGTATATGTATATGTATATGTATATGTATATGTATATGTATATATATATATATGGATCTTTGGTTGTTCGGGTTTTCTCCCGCGTAAGATTCGAAGTATCTAGGCAACGTTTCGATGAAGTCTCATTCATCATCTTCAGGCTTCTGTCTCCGGCTCTGTGCTTCTCAGAGTAATGTGAGATTGCAGCTGCTTCTTCCTTTTAACTGCTAGTGGGGATGGGACTTGATTGGGTGGGGGCTTGGCTGTGTTCTGATTGGGTGGGAGTGTGTTCTCATTGGTAGGGGGTTTGTCTGTGTTCTGATTGGTTGGGGGTTGGCCGTGTTCTGATTGGTTGGAGGCGTGTTCTGTTCAAGTGGGGGCTTGGTTGTGCTCAGGTTAGTCTTAGTTGCTGGGGATTTGAGTTGGTGAGCTGTGATCTTGCTGTTTGGCTTGAGTTCGTGGTTGTGCTGCATCTTCATAGTGGGTGTCGGTTTGCTTCGTGTATGGCTCGGAGGGGTTTGAAGTGGGTAGTGATGCAGCTGCAGTGTGGCTTCTGGTCTGTGGTCGTGTGTCATCTTCTGAGTGGGTGTGAGTCTGTTTTCTACATGGAAGTGTGGTGGTGGCATCTTGTGTGGCTCTCATGGGTGTGGGTCTGGTGTCATTCTTCATGTTAGGTACTCGTCTGTTCATGAGGCGGGTTTCCAAATGGCTGGAAGGCGGGAGGTGTCATCTCGTTTGTTCATGCTGTGTGGGCGTTTTTCATCTCTATGGCTTCTCTGATTATTCTGCTGTTGAAGTGTTCGGTTTGGTGATAGTTCTGGTATTTTTAAAGTCAATTTCATGTCCTGTGGCTTTGAGGTGTTGGACCAGGGAAGAGGTCGTTTCTTCTTTTTGATTGAGTTCTTATGTTCTTCAATGCGTGCACTTATTCTTCTGTTAGTTTGTCCAATGTATGTGGTAGGGCAGGCAGTGCAGGGATTTCGTATACTCCTTGGTTTTCTAATTCGATTTTGTCTTTGGGGTTTCTTAGGATGGTGGATATTTTTCTGTTTGTGCAGAATGCTGTTTTAATGTTGTGTTTTTGGAGGATCTTGCTGATTTTGTCTGTAGTGCCTTTTATATATGGGAGGAGGGCTTTGCCGTTTTCTTGTTCTCTGTCTTGGATTTTGGTTGGGGTTTCTTTTTGGATTAGGTGGGTAATCTTCTTTCTTTGGAATCCATTGGCTGTAAGTACGTTGGTGAGAGTGTGTAGTTCGGTTTTTGGTGTTGTTCATCGGCTAAGCATTTTGTTCTGGAGATGAGTGTCTCAAGCTCGGAATTGATCTGTGCTGGGCGGTGGTGTGAGAGTGCAGGTAGATAGCGGTTTGTATGTGTTTTCTTCTGGTAGATGGTGTGTCCTAGGGAGCCATTGGATCTTTTGTATACCAAGACATCTAGGAAGGGAAGTTGATTGTTGGCTTCTGTTTCCATGGTGAATTGTATTTTGGGGTGTAGGCTGTTGAGGTGTGTGAGGAAGTTGCTCAGTTTTTCTTTCCCGTGTGGCCAGATTATGAAGGTGTCATCTACGTATCTGAGCCAGAGTTTGGGTTTGTGGTCGTATTTTTCTAGAGCTTGTGTTTCAAAGTGTTCCATGTAGAGGTTTGCGATGTTCGAACACAATACAGAAGCCTGATGATGGCAGATGAGATTCTGCCAAAATGTTGCTACAACTTTAAAAGTACAACTATAATGATGTGGGAAAATACCCGAACAAAGCTGAATTTTATATATATATATATATATATATATATATATTTGGAGGTTATTCGGGTTTTCTTCCGTTTAAGATTGGAAGTATCTAGGCAACGTTTCGATGAAGTCTCATTCATCATCTTTAGGCTTGTGTCTTCTGCTCTGTGCTTCTCAGAGTAATGTGAGCTTGCAGCTGCTTCTTCCTTTCAACTGCTAGTGGGTGTGTGACTTGATTGGGTGGGGGTGTGTTCTCATTGGTTGGGGGTTCTCTAACCTGAGCACAACCAAGCCCCCACCTGAACAGAACACACCTCCAGCCAATCAGAACATGGCCAACCCCCCCAACCAATCAGAACACAGCCAAACCCGAATAAAGCCGAATGCCATATATATATTTGTTTTAAGTTTTTGCGGGTACTTACATGTATGGCATTCAGCTTCATTTGGGTATTTTCCCACGTCATTGTAGTTGTGCTTTTAAAGTTGTAGCAACGTTTCGGCAGAATCTCATCTGCCATCATCAGGCTTCTGTATAGTGTTCATCTGTGAGTCCGGCTTTTATAGTGGTTTCAGATTTAAATTTGGGGCAGCCTATTGCTGTGCCAGAATGATTTTTTCTTCATCTTGATTGGTTGGGAGTCTTGGTCTGTGTTTATTGGTCTTGGAGTTTGCTGTGTTCTGTTTGATTGGTGTTTCTAATATCTCCTGTCTGTTTTTTGGCTCTTTTTGTCTCTTGATTGGCTGGCAACATTGTGTTACTTTATTGAAGGTCTTTAGTGCAGCTTGGCTCCGGGTAAATGGACGGCTATCATTAGTTAGGAAGCTAGGTTTCATCTGGGTGCCTGGTTGGGGTGTGTTTGAGCTGGAGGTATCAGGGGGGGACTGTCTGTGTCCAGGTGTTTGCCTGGCTTGTGGCGTGGAGATTTTTTTGTTTGTGAGTGCAGGCTTCCAAATGATTGACAGTCTGGTGGAGTCATCTCTTCTATTCATGCTTTCTGGTCTTTTTTCAATAGTACCTGAGCTAACTTATTAACAAATTAAAGCCTAAGGGTGCTTTTAAAAAGTCAGTGATGATCCAATGAAAATGTGGAATTCCTCTAACATTGATATTTGTTCTCAGTCTGAAAAAAACCTGTGTAATCTCAGTTTTTAAAAAAAGAAAGTCGGGATGTAATATAGAAATTTCGAAGCAAGCTATCTTAATATTAATTAAAACTAAAATGGTAAAAAGTATTGTTAAAAATAAATTAATCAAAGAGAAAAAATAGTGTTTTTTAAAAGGAAAGCTTCAATAGATAAATATTACTAGCTATCTACACTTTTAGAGGTATCAGCAGATACATAGATCAGATGATGTCAACATACATTGTAGGTATGAACACAGCGTGTGGTTTAAAAAAAGGCATTCATAAAAATGGGTGGAGCTTCAATCACACTGTTGCAGCTACCATTTTGAGAAAATGGAATTTAAAAAGTCACATTTGAAAGACGCACAATGTGGAAAGTTCCAGGATTGGCACTGGATTGGTTTTTAAATTGTTGCAAATGATATTGAAGTTAGGGTTTGAGTATTGGGGTTAGGGTTTTAGTCTTGAGTGGAGTGCTAGTTAGATTTTCTGAGGATATCAAAATGTTCAAAATAATAAAATAAAAATGGATTGTTAAGAGAGCTAAAAATCATCTATAAAAATGGGATTGAATAAACCTTAAAATAGAAAATTCAATATCTTTTAGGACAAAATGAAGCACATTGTCATAAATGATCCAAATACCAATATTACTAGGCTGACAGTGACTGATCAGGACAAATATCATAGTGGATAACGTATTGAAAAGATTGAAAAGTTTGCAGCTGTTGTGAAAAAGTAAAATTGAAATAATTAAAAACAATTTAAATACAACACTGTCAATATATGTTATTAGAATTAGACTATTCACACACACGCACGCACACACACACAAAAATGGCAGAGAAAAGCAACATAAAACTTCACTACTCCATAATACTCCAAATCTACTAGAACGTTACACTGAAACCTTCCCTCTTACAATTACCCGAATTTTTGTCAATTTTCATAGTAATTAAAGGTGGCAAAGGAATTACGGGAGTTGTTATGGCAACTGTATTTCTAAAATTACCAGTAGTTTGGAGGGAAAATACTCTGATTTTTTCTATTTCTTTATTAAAAGGCAACAGAGGAACTTCACTCTCTGGCTTGCACCATTTCTTCATTTTGTAGTTGTGCAGCTATGGAGGCATTGACGCAATTCTATGGCGTGCTGAAAAAAAAAGATGCTTCAGGGAAGAATAATAGACAATTAGTAATCCTGTCCATTTCAAAACAAAGGAAGGGGGAAAGGAACAAAATGTATTCAAGGAAACAACATGCTATTTTCCTGTGACATCATCTGAGATTTTTCTAAGGAAAAGAAGAGAATTACAATTTGAGATAAATGAAGGTTAATCTGCATAAAAGATGCTGTCACTTCCCTATCTGGAAGTAAGAATACATAAGGGTTATAGACCCCCACTATTTCCATCAACCCAGAACTTTTTTTCTTCAGTACACAATTTCTCCCTGTTTTCCAGGATCTCTGTAAGAAACATATAGCTTACAATGATTACTAAAATAACCTCTCGCTGCCTCATTGTTGCCTTCATACCCAGATATTGTTATCGCCATCTTTAATTAATTACAATAATTGTATTGTCCTAATATGTGTTTTCTTAATATTATTTGCAAGCTTAGCAGCAAAAACTTAAACTTAGCAGAATCATGCACACGAATCTCCCCGGGGAACAAAATGAAATATGGCAGCAAGAAATGGAAAGAATTGCCATAGTTGTCAGAATTTCTAACTTTTTAAATGAACTTTATTGGGGTATAAAATACAAGAGAGAATTTAAATAGTGGGAAAAAGGGGGAGGGGAAAAGGAAGAGAGAAAAAAAGTATAGGATAATGGGAGAAAAAGAAAGAAAAGCATTTGATTCCAAGTTTTTACTGCAGTAGAATAGGATAATAATATTACAGCCTCATCTTTTTACATTTACATGCTAATACCATTAACCATTAAGAAGAACTTAAATTACATTGGCTGACATTTTTTTACCCATCTAACTGGCAGCTTCTTCTCTACTGACTTTTCTTTGGCAGATAAATCTGATTGTTTTCAAGTTCCACCAATAACTTTTTGTATTGAGTAAAAAGATCCAACAGTGCCACCTTCTCTTCAACATAGTTCTTTGGGTAGTTTCCAAACATTTTTTTTCTGCAATCTTTCCTCTTACCCACAAAGTAATCTATTTAAGATTTACCAGCCAAGAGTGGTTTTGCTATAGCAAAGCCAGTTTAAACAGTCAATTGTTGTCTGTCCATTTCAGCTATCATCTCATTTTCAATTTTATCTTCTCCAAGCTTTTGCATCCCAGAGTCCTCTCTGATTATGTTTAATACTCCATTTTTAATGCCAGCATACCATCTGATACGCATATCCGCTGCCTACAACCTCTTCTTTGCATATGTGAGTTTCCTTCTGAGAATCTAAACAAATTCTTATTCTCAGCTCCTAATCATTGAACGGAATGCAAACTGTTTGGTCTGGGTGACTGCATGGATGCATGGGTAGATAAAGGGCCAGCAAGATGCTCTGGTCTCATAACAGTCATGGTCATATCTATCAGGACATCTGGAAACTTAAAATCATGGATAACTAATTTAGGAAGGTAAAAAGTCATGGATAACTAATACCTGAGCTTTACATTAATTTAGGCAGTAAAAAACTGACTAGTTCATGATTTACAAAGCCATTTTTTTCAAGTATTCGTAACAAAATATTTCTGGCTTCTCAAAAGGGTGAGATTCCCAAAATATTAGATTTAGATTTATAAAAACAATAGAATTCTGTTCAAATGGTTGTAAAAATTAAGAAATGAGTTATCAAAGACTATAATCACAATAATTTGTGTAGGCTTACATACAAAATATTTTCAGCACATTGTAATTTTAACCATTATGAATCAATTTTCCAAAGTGGTAATGAGTAATCAAAAGTTGTTTTTGGTAAATAGCTTGTTTGACACATTTATGAAGTAAGGCCAGTGGTGATTTACATTTAGATTTAGACAATAATGAAGCAATTACACTTTTTATATATCCATCCATTCCACATCACTTTGGCAATATTGATCCATTTGCAGCTGCATTTTTTTTTTACTATTACTTCCTATTTAGTTTCAGCAGTTTGTTATGTACCACATTTGACAGTGATAGGCAGTTGAAATGCTCACCTTTTTCCTCTGCACCTCTTGGAATAGACCTGTACAGATATGTACATATTTCCTAGAGCTGTACTAGTTTAGAATGCAGTAAAATTTTGCATGGTGCAATAGCCCCTCATATTTTTAAAAAAAATAGCTACAAAATCTACTATAGCAGGTTGATTTTTCCCTCTTGCATTGCTCTGATCGATGGAACTGATAGGTTGACACTTCCAGTGACTTGGGAAAAAGGCAAGAGTTGAGTGAAGCTTTGAGAAACCACTGCATCAAGGTGTACCAGTAAGTGGAATGTTTGAAGCCGAAGTTCCCCAGTGACAGTCAGTGAAGTGAAGAAAAAATGGAGCAGTAGCAAATCACCATTTCAAGAAGCTCTCAACATCTTGGATGGTTGGTCTCCAGTCAGCCACTGTCATTTTGCTTTTATCTTTCCCAATGGGAGCATCTCATAGTGAACCAGAGTTTCTTGGCTTCACAGTATTGGTGCACCTTGATATGGTAATTCCTTAAGCTGTCCTTTTCCTACTTCTTATTGGGAAAAGTGAGGCCAACCAAATTGTGTAATTGTTTAGCTTCAAAGCAGTCCAGCCAGGAAACCAAAACCATGAACTCTAATACTTCCTTTATTGTGAGGTTATAGTGGCAGAATCTTGTAAGTCCGAAAGCAGTCCCCCTTCTGCTTTCACTTTCTAGAGAACTAGAGAGGGTCCTTTCTGGGATATTATCTCTATTTCCATCCCACTTTGGGAGTCATATTTCATATATTGGACTATTATCTAGGCTTTGGCTCTGGCTACCAAGGCTATTCTTACACATTGGGAAGCTGTTATATCCTAGTGCTGAGAATGTCCTTATTCTTCTATTTCTTTATGGAAAAAGAAAAGCGTCTCCTCAAAGTAGGCGAAGATGCTTGATGAAACAGCAAGAAGAGGTAAAGCCACCCCTCACAGAGTCTTCCCCTCAATTGGCCCGTATTGCATGTGTGATTTGAAATGTGGATATGAGTGTAGTGTGTATGTGTATGTATGCATTTCTATAATGTGTATACAGTCTGTTTCCACGGACTGTAAATGGCTTATGGTTTTATTATCAGAAAATTAAATACAAACTTGAATTAACATGGTTATAGCCAATTGGCCCAAATGTACTACCATTTAGGGTGACATTATTTTTTTCAACAGCAAATATCTTTCTAAAGAGCCATGATTTTATAGTTTTCTTTAAAAAGTAACATGGTGAGGGTAAACTGGATGTCTGGGAATAAATTGTACCAAAGGAGGCTTGACCCTGAAGTTCCTGAACATGCCCTTAGTTACCTTGAGCTTAGATTTGATCACTCATGGCAGTGTCCTAAATGTTAGTCCAGACCTTATGTGATGACCTAGCCATGACATACAGTCAGATAAGCAATAAGAGTCTTATGTGATGACCTAGCCATGACATACAGTCAGATAAGCAATAAGAGTCTCTTTATTCTCTCTAACTTTGCCCCAATGTCCAGTTTACCTTCTGGCTGGAGAAAAACACTCCCAGAAACAGCCTTTGACTGCAGAAAATTAGGTCCAAAACACGAGCAACACAAACTCTAACTTAAAGTCTAAACAAACCAAACTGAAGTAATTAGTTTGTCAGGGCAGAAGCAAGAATCTCAGGCTGGAAGGTACGGCAAAACTCAAATGGTTGGGAAGATGTCAGGAGCACAGATAAGCCATGATAACACAGGATAAAGTCACTTTGCTCCCAGTAGCCTGCCAAATGCAGCCTGCCTTTCTTATCAACTGTCTTTCCAGCTGTGGCTAATGAAGAGAATCAGGGCCTTCTCCTCCCTCATAAGCCATGCAACACACGTTGCTCTCTTCTCCGTTCCTCCCTGCATGCCCTAGGATGAAGAGGGTTCTTCCTCTGAACTCCCTCTACCTTGTTCTTTCTCTTTCCTGCTCTGCCCAACCAGACTTTGCCCTTTCCCAGTCTTCTCCACAGCCAGTGGAACCACACTCCCACTTCCTGTCAGCTTTTTGGCTTCCTCCTTGGTTTCAGACTCTGACAGGGGCATGACACTTTATGCCAAGAGGTTTCTCTGCTCCCTTAGCTCCTTGAGCTAAGAAATTTCTATTTCTGCTTCCTAGACCACTCTTCTATAAGTTGCTTTTTCTTCTGTGTCATGATTATATTAGAAAAACACATTAGATGGGCAGAATAGAGAAAATGCATGGTCAGAAACTCCATTCCCCATAATACCTGGTTCCAGACCATTGACAGATCTTTACTTCATCAGTTTTTTCTGTGAATCAATGATTCACCATATGATAGTTTCCCCACATCTGAATCAATAAGTTGTACATGACAGAATTGTAACCTTCTGCCCACATTCAACATACTTTGTGTTATTTCTAAAACTGACTTTTCCCCACAATTCTGCATCTGAAATAGCAACTGCTTGCTTATTAAAGCATGAGAATGCTAATAGGCCTCAGGCCATTGGTGGTAAATGCCAGGTATACAATAGTACATATTCTGCCAGAATACATATTTTATCATGATATGATGGTGATGGTGCTGTGATAAGATAAGCAAGGATTGGAAACAAGGTAATAAAAAGTGAAAGGAAAGGAACTGGGCATATATAGTCTTAAGAAAAGATTTGGGCTATCTATGATATGACTAATTAGTTACATGTGATATGATAGTGTTACACTGAAGAAAAGGAAGATGTGTTCTTCGTCATACCTGAGGATAGGATAGAGAATAATCTGTACCAGCAAGCCACATTGATACCAAAATAACAACACACATGTAGTGACATCATCATGCAAGTGCCACCCTCACATTGTGTCTGTGATGCAAGCACATGTGATGCTAGAGTCAATAATGTCATTTTGGCATTATTGTTGTCAGATGAGTGTTAACTTATGTTTTAAATGCATCTATTATATCTATTCTCTCAAATAAAAGTTTTTTAGCCAAATAATGTCTTGGCTGACATTTTGTTATAAAATACAGGTAATCCTCAGGTTATGGGCATTCCCTTAGCAAAAATTTGAAACTACGCAATAAGCGCACCATAGCATTTATCAGTAAGTCCCAAAACTACAAATCTTGCAGCACCATAGCAGTTATTCACCATTATGAACAACCACAGAGGCTCTGCAAAATTCATCCTGCACCTTTTGGGCCAAAATGGAGGTTTGGAGGGGCTGGCCTGCCCATCTGATGCTCTGTTTAGGCCTTGGGAGGCTTTCCCTGACACATTGAGGCCGAAATGGAGCTCTGAAGGGGAGCATGAAATATTTCAATGGGTCGGGGGAGGCATTGGATGGTCTTAGGCAGGTGGCCTGTTCCATCAGTAGGTTGCACCCTGAAATACCTCATGTGCACTTAACCAACCACACATTCAATTAGCGAATGCATGGGCCAAAGGAGGTGAGTGATCCCGTTCAAGGTACAAGATTCACTTCCACGAATCCTCGGGTTACAAATGGAATGGGCAGGTCCATTACATTAATAACTCAAGGACTACCTGTATGTGTGCATCATTCTTCTTGTTTTCATTTCTTAGTTTGAAACATGTATTATTGTTTAAATAAAGTATAGATCATGGTTTAGGAAGAACTCCCTACTATTTAGAGCAGTTTGATATTGGTAGACTGAGGCTTAAAATAACAAACTTTGAGATCAGTAGTTCAAACTAACTTGCAAAAAGCACTTTCAATATGATTTTTAATTGCTTCTTTATGTTTCTGTTTACAATTATAAGAATGGCAAAGGAAAATAATAGTACTTTGTTTTCAAACAAACATGAGAAATCAAACTAGGGAAAGATTATTTGATTATAGATTGGTCATGTTCTAAATATGGGGAGTGTTTTGGAGAGGCACTTGGCCTTCGTAATTTATTAATTGTGAAGGCTACTTTGAAATGAATCTCGAGAATGGAACCTTATTTCCACTTGTTGGAGTGAAGAAGGAAACCACAAGATTTGGATCTGCCCAGCTTTAACCAAGCATTAATGCCCAGCAGTTTGCTTCTATAAGAGGATGCGTGTCACAGCAAATGGATCAGTATCAAATCTGAACTAGTATAATAGCTACCATTTGATTTTCCTAGCATTTCTTCTTTCTCCATTTGTTGTCTTTGTGTTTAATATGAGGGGCAGTTCTGATAAACTCTGCTGTGTACAGTGACAACTTGCCACTATAATTCATAAAGGTGACAAAAAGTCAGCTTTAATTTTGTTATGCTTTCAGTGCTTTTCATAGTTAGTTAAATATGAATATTTGATTGCTAAAGTATGGATTCAATGCTCCTTGCTTTGTATTCTATAGTCCCCTGTAGCTTTTAATTCTTTTTTCTTTTGTCTTTCCCTTTCTCTTTACTGATGACTTCGTCTTCTTTCTCCTTTACTGCCTTCAGTGCCATTCATGCTGCACGTGATTTGATAATAAGGTTTTCAGTTACAATCTGTGATCTAGTTCATATCACAGTATGTCATGGCTGGTTTGATTGTGCTTTATTGAATAAACCACAAGAGTCTGACTTTATGAATTGCTAAGCCAAGTCAAACAAATCAGACTGTAGCTATGCTACTATGTGAGAGCAGTCCGTATACTGAAAGAATGTGTAGGAACAATAATATATATGCTTCTTGACACTTTGGGCGCAGGGATTTGTTATTTCAGGGAAATGAAAGCCTTGTATATATATTTTAGAAGGTGATCATGCAAATCAGTGGATGAAGCGTTACATGTCATTGTATCAAAGCTTTTATGAGGGTAAGACATTAGTTAACTTAGGCAAATGATCATGACAATTGATTATTGCTATTACCATTGCTCTTTTTGCTTATTGTTCATTTTTGGGCTCTGTTTTTAAAATGAAACTTAGCTTACTTTGGTCAATTAAATGTAATTCTACTTGCCTTCTTTTGTCAGTAGAGTTGCAACTTCATTATTTGGAAAGCCACTATTTTCTTTAACTAGTTACCTAGTACATGTTAAATAAAATTAATGTTTTCTAATGAATCTCATGAATATTGCAAAGTTTCCTTCAGTTACTGGAGTTCTAATGTATCATGTATCATGTATGTATCATGTATTCTTATCCTATATATAATGTTAAGCAGATACTGATAAATTCAGGAAAAATGATAACCTTTTGTGACTTAATATCACATAAACATGAAATGCGCCAATGGGTGTATCATATTCTGAAGTTTTTCAGAATAAACTCTGTGAAAATTAAGTTGTACCTGTGTGAGAAAGTAGGGAAATAAAAACTGTCACATGACTGTAATCAAGAGTAGAAAAATGAAAATAGCAAAAATGTATTCTATATTGAGTGTATAAGGGAAGTAACTAGTGATGATTTTGTTATTCTTTTGTGTCACTCTATAGTAATCAAGATTCCATAAATAGGTAATATTAATTATTCAGAAGGATTTATAGAAATGATTTTCTGGTTTTCTCTGGACTTTACTACCATGTTTCTCCAGCAATACGGCACCCCAATAGGAAGGCCCAGCAAGTTTTCTAGGCATGAGGTGAAATTAAGCCCCTCCCCAAAAATTTAGACCTATTTAAAACATGCAAAATGGGGGAAAGGGCAGGGGAAGCTTCCTGTTAGGAACAGCCTGTGGGCAGCCATGCCTCACCACCAGCTGCTCCTAACGGCCGATCATGGCAGAGCATGGAGGGCTCCCTGCCCCCACCAAACGCCTTTACTGCAGACCTGTGTTTGGTGCTGGCTGCTGGCTGGGTCAGTGGGTGAGCAGTGGCGGGGCACTTTGTGCCACTGCTGCTTCCTCCGCCGCTGTCGCTTTCCCTTCTATCCTTCTGCAAGTCGGTGAGTCATTCAGGCTTCGGTGGGTGGAAGTGGCAGCGGGAGGGTGATGCCATCATTTCTCTCCCCCCCACCTTGCTTTGCTTCCTGCCCCAGAGCTTTGGGTCATGGTCTCATCCCCTGTATAGTTGGGCGCTCTCCTCTTGCTCCAGCCACCTGAAACCTCCCCGTGGATCTTTCCCCCATCTTTAAGTTTTCTTTCCTCTAATTCCCTCTGTCAGTTCCCTAAGAATAAAGACTGGCTGGGTAGCTTCCTCCCCACCACTCCCGGTAGTTTTAAAAAGGGAACCACCTATCCATTTTGCCCTTTGAACAGAGGCAAACCTTCCAATCCAAACATAAGAGAAAGGGAATCATCCTACAGACCCTTAGCACCAAGCTTCCCAGAGGATTCTCCCAAAGGATTCACCCCAAAGGGGGATTCACCCCCTTAAATGCACTCCCCACCTTCATCTCCTTGAAGGGCAGAAATAGGATAGAAATCCACCTCCTGGATTTCTCCTGGCAAATCCCAAAGACACTCTTCCTCTCTCCCTCCCTCCCTCATTTGGTGGCTAGAGCAAGAGAAGAGTGCCCGACTGTACAGGGGACGAGACTGTAAGCTGAAGCTCTGGGGCGGGAAGCAAAGCGAGGCGTGGGCGGGAGAGAAATGATGGCATCACCCTCCCACCGCTGCTTCCACCCACTGAAGCTGACTTGCAGGACCTTGTTGACACAGCTGCTGTCAAGCAAAGTGATGCCCCTGCAGGAAGGCAGGTGGTTCTGGTCGGCAGCGGGGTTGGTTCTGCCACTGCTGCTGCTGTTGTTGGAGACAGTGCTGGCGAGGGAGGCACCACTGCCGGCGGGAACCATGGAAGCTATGGAGGCGGCTCCCCTGCCTGAGAAGCAGCTGAAAAACTGCCGACAAAGGAATGAACTCAAACCATTCCTACCACCATGCCATGATGTCCAGCATGGTCTCCGGCCTCTGCATCTTACCCAATGGCAGCAGTCCCAACATGGCATAAGACGTGGTGAGGGCAGAAGTGAAAGCAATGGTGGCGGAGGAAGCGGCAGTGGCACAAAGTGCCCTGCTGCCACCACACCTGCTAACTCGGCCTGCAGCCAGCACCATACCTGGGTCTGCCGTAAAGGCGCTTGGTGGGAGTAGGGCGCCCTCTGTGTTCTGCCATGATCAGCCATTAGGAGTGGCTGGTGATGAGGTGTGGCTACCCGCAGGGTGCTCTAGGCAAGGGTGTGCATGGGGGAAAGAAATTAAGTCACACCCAAAAGGACAGCCTAGCCATTTTTTTGGGGGTTGTCAAAAGAAAATAAGGCCCGGCCTTATTTTCTGAGAAATGCAGTACCATAAACATAGAAGGTTGCATGAAGTTTGTAAAATCTTTCAAAAGAAAATGCATTTATTTTCCATGTAAAAACAATTGTTCATATAATGAAGTGGTTATCTCATTTTAACTTTGTCACCTTGTGGCTGTTTTTATATAAGCATTAGCATAATCAGGGAAAAAAAACAAATCCCTGAGGTAGATAAATAAGGTTAAACTAGATTTTGGATAGAGAAAAGGCATGTGATTGATAGAAGTAGGTAGATAATGTCTGCCAGCTGGCAAAATGATCACATAGACATGCACGTACCTGAAGATGGTAAACTGTCTGCAAAGAATCTGAGAAGTAGCTAAGATTTGTACATATTCATAGAATCTCTTCTGGAGAGGGAGTTGAAATGGGCTAAGGAACTGGCAGGAAAAAAAAAAGACAAAGAAAAGTTGGATTTATGTAGTCTTAACTACTGAAAAAATGGCAGGTTCCTGGCAATGGAAAATCACAAGGATCCTCAGCAGAAAAGTCACCATATACATGATCTTGGATCATATTTATCCAGCATAAAAACCATGGGTGGGGGAGTAAATTAAAAAAAAAAACACAGAGAGACTATAAATGTTTTGTTAGCAATGAGTAGTTACCACCAAAGTTTTATTTGAAACCCTTGATTAATTCTAAGGGGAATTTAATTAAAACTGTATAGATTGTAAATGGGCTCCTGAGCTCCATTTTAGGCTGTGACGGCCTCCTGAAGTCCTCTGCCAGTGAAAATGGGGCATGGGAGAGTGTGCACTCACCCAGGTCCATTTTTCTGGCAGAGGCACCATCGGCCAGTCCTTCGCTGTTTCCAGGCTGGCCCTGTGCCATATCTAAGCACCCTGCAGGCCAGATCTTGCCCCCTGGCCTTGAGTTTGACACCCCTGCTTTAGATACTCACGCTCTTGTCTTTAAAGACTAAAATAAGAGAGGGAGATGGGGGTTGATTTATTTACTTTGACAGAATGCTGCTTGTGAAGTTTCTGACTACAAAAGCCAGGGTCAGAGGAAACAATACTTCCTTTGCTATTCATTGACAAACTGTGAATAAAAATCAAACTGCTTCACAAAAAGTTATTTCATGCTGTGTTTTGCGTACCTAATCTTGAGAGCTCCATTCCAACCATGGTCTATGGTGGCTTTGCAGTCTGCAGGCCTGGAGGGCAGTTAGTTCCTTAAAAGTTCCATTTATTTACTTCACTCTTTCACTCCTACCCACAAGCCCAGACCATGAAGACCATACTGTCTTTTTGTTCTATATATCAGTCACAGGCCTTACTCTTCTTAAACATTTTCTTGACATTATTTGTTCCCTGCATGAATGAAGCCAAAGGTCTGTTAAATCAAGTGACTGTTTTTTTTTCTTTTTCCTTGGCATAATTGTATGTCTCGGTTTCACTAGGTTGACTTAATTTGAGTTGAGAAAAGTTTCTGTAAAACTTCCAACTCCTACACTTTGGGGATAGAAAATAGTGACATAGTTTTAGGAAAATTAATAATGAAAGAGATTTATGAATTTATTTAGGCAGTTGAGCATTGGGTTTCCCCAACTTACCACTTTTTGACAATAAAGGATTTATTCCATCATATTTAAACTTTATATAAAATTGTTTTGCTCTAGGAAAGTGTATTTATATGGAGGAGTGGAAATGCTAGAATTGTTTTGGATGCATGGAGCATATGGTGTAGAAAAATAGTGTAAGCTGCAAATTGGAGTTTAAGTTCACCAGATGGGTTGCCATGTTGGATGCTGATTTGGGACTAGGAAGTGTTGTTTTCCATGAATATTCTAAATGTAATGTATAAAACTGGCTGGAAGAAGGTAATGGATGTACAGAACATAAACTTTTAGTTAGAGGTTTTCAAGTTTTCCAACAAGTGTGAAAGTTCAATGGGAAATCATGAAGACTTGCTACATATCATGATGGTTGGGTACATGGCTATTTTGAGTGGTGTGCCTTAAGGTCAAATGAAGTGAGAACAGATTGTGTTAACTAATTCAATGAAGGAAGTCTTTTGCTCAGAAAAATTGCTAAGAATCAAGGGCTCTTTAAACAGCTAGAGAACAATAAAATGTGGCTCAAATCAATAATGAAATGTACTTATTTGTTTGTTTACTTATTTATTAAAAGTATATACCATCAATCTAATTGTTTAGGGTGAATGACAGGTGGGTTACAATATTATAGGAAGAGGGATATAAAAACCAATATAAATATTAAATAGATTAAAATTAGAAAAGATTACATACAGAGTAAAAGACCATGGATTTGAAGCAGAGCAATGGTGCTGTGTTCTCTCTCACTGCATCAGCCATCTCCAGACTACAATTTCTCCATCAAGGCCCCACACCAACTGTCAGAACCAGGTTTAAAGTTCTTTCTAAATGCCAGAAGGGGGGTGGCAGATCTCAGCAAGATGTTCCCAACAGTGAGGACCATGGCAGAAACAAAGGGTCTTCCAGAGTGCTCCAGCCAAAATTCCTTAGCTACTGGGATCCAATGAGAAGCAATAGCTAACAATAATAATACTTTGGAGAACAGCAAGGTTTCACAATCAAACCTGGTTTATACATGCTTTTTTATTTCTAGGTCATAATTTACATATATTCGTTATTTTGTGTAAATAGAAAGATTCAGTATTTGTGCATAATGTTTATTGCTAAGTGATGCTTGCTTTTACACACCTTTTAAAATTATAAATTATTATACCTAAAAAACTTTTTTGTATTGCATATTTTGCTGCTTCTTTGTAAATTATGGTGTGGTATTATATTTTTGGCTTCAATGTGTTTTATCTGCTTATATTTTAGAAATGTAAATTGCAGAGAAACTTACAGTGGCAGAAAAATACAATAAATAAATAGATAAATATTATTTACTTACAGGAGCATTTTTCTCCTAATGTTTTCATCTGCCTGATGAGATCAGGCAAAGCATATGTTTTGGGCCTTATCAGTTAAGCCACTGCTTCCCAAACATTTTCCTTCAATAGCCAAAACCATTTAAATAGTGGTGGGATTCAACTTCTTTTTACTACCAGTTCTGTGGGCGTGACTTGGTGGGCATGGCAGGGGAAGGATACTGTAAAATCTCCAGTCAGAGGTGGTATTTGCCGGTTCTCCAAACTACTCAAAATTTCTGCTACCGGTTTTCCAGAACTGGTCAGAACCTGCTGAATACCACCTCTGATTTAATAGAAATGGTTACTTTTTAATCAATGTAGGTAAAACACTTTAAGTTACTCAAGGAAAAAATACTTTTATCCAATTTAAAACAATTTTGCCCAACTTGCTAATACATTTTTAGAACACTTCTTTTAACAATGTTTAATTTTCTCAGAGTTGTCTAGAGAAATCAACTGAAACAAATTTTGTAAGAGGATGAGAACCAAGGTTTTTTATCTATACTTCTCTCCCTAGCTATGAAACTGGCTGGAGAAGGACATTTACTGTGCTGCCTTTAGAACTTGAAAATAATTGGTTGCGTTCTAGTTATTCTTGGTGCCAATAGCTACATCGAGGGCAAAATAGCAAAATCAAGAAAAGGGGACTATTTTTTTCTTCAAAAACATACCATAGAAGGAGAATACTTAATTATTTTCATATTTTCATTCATAGTTTCCAACACTTGCTACTTATTTTACCCCCGTTGGACATATTAAATACATTTACATGTTGTCTTGTGTAACCCTAATTGCTAAATATTTTATAGACTGTGAAAGAGCAAAGAAATGAAATACATTCCACTGATGTAACCTTTTCCTAACACTCAGCCTCCTAATAGTTTTTGTTGCATTTCTGTCAGTTGGGGAGCTATACATGTGTTAACTTCATCTTTAGCTTCACAGACTCATGATTAATATTTTCCATACATTATTTCAATATTGTCCTCATTATTTCCCCCTTCCCTTCCCCCTCTCCATTTTATTTACCTTTAATGGAAGAGTAGAAAGATGCTCAGCTACTCATTGTCAGTAGAAGTCAATAAGCAACCAGACAGGGAGTGAAATTGAGGGTGGCAACTATAGATTCTTAGCTTTATTTCTTGTGAGCTTTTCAGAACTTGTGTGATTCACTCTTGTCAGATACTATTTTGCGCCAGGCTGAGATGAACACATTTCCCTAGTGGACTCTATGCTGCTGCTCATGTTTTCATCTCTCTTTACCCCAATGGCAAACCTCTGTGTATTTCTTTTTGTAGATATTCATATTAGGCAGGGAAAAATATAGCCATATCTGCTAAAGTATATGAACTCTCCATAAAGCATCTTTTCCTCCTCATATTAAGTAATTTCACTTTATTAAAAAAATATTCTTAGTAGCATAATTTTGTTCCTGGGCCTATCCTTTTTATTCAGGAAGAAAGTTTCACTAATTTTTACAGTACAAATAAAAAAAGCATTGTTCTGAGCAGTAATTTGGTATTTCCATTCTTTCAGTCATCAAAATTAGTGTGACAGATTGCAACACTTCCTGCATCCAAACAGAGTGTACACTCAGCAATACACTTGAACTGCTGAAGGTGAGAGAATGGGCCAATTCCTCTGGACACTAACCCATTGCTCAAAAGCCTGCAGAACAATTCTTTCCAGCAGTTTTCCTACTTGATGTGGATGAATCAGAAACATCAATATTTTGAGAGAAGGTGATTAGTAAAATTAGATCTCAAATTTGCAGTGATTTCTGTCAACAGTGCAGGATCACTCACATAACATTTTATGATTTTGGGGTGTTCAGTTTATCCACTCTATGTGAAAGTGAGATTCAATGACATTTTAGAAGCTTCATCATTATTCTGATCCTGTTGTGTCATTAATTATTATGGGTTTGAGTTTGTCACTATCACTGTTTACAACCTTGTTGATAAACTTCATAATGGATCCCTTGATCCCCTTTGATGTTTAACTATTTTCATTTCCTTCTAATCTCTTGACCAGACTCAAGATTTTTTTTGTGTCTGCCTGGCAGATTGGAAAATTGGGGAAACTGAGATTATTCATCATGAAAAACAAATATAAAATACAGTACTAAATTCTTTTTAAAAACCTATGAAATTTCACTTTTAAAAAGTCATGAGTAAATTTTATAAAATAAGAACTACTATGTGCCCTCAATTTGTTTTTGAATCCTAGCAACCACATAAGTTTTTTCCATGATTATCAACTAGACTATAGATATATACGGTTGTGCTCATAAGTTTACATTCCCTGTCAAAATTTATGGTTTCTTGGCCATTTCTCAGAGAATATGAATGATGACACAAAATTTTTTCTTTCACTCATGGTTAGTGTATGGCTGAAGCATGACCCTGATCAAAAGTTTACATACCCTGGTGATTTTGGCCTGATAACATGCACACAGGTTGGCACAAAAAGGCTTGAATGGCTATTAAAGGTAACCATTCTCACCTGTGATCTGTTTGCTTGTAATTAGTGTGTGTATAAAAGGTCAATGAGTTCCTGGACTCCTGACAGATCCTAGCATCTTTCATCCAGTGCTGCACTGATGTTTCTGGCTTCTGAGTCATGGGAAAGCAAAATAATTGTCGAAGATCTGCTGGAAAAGGTAGTTGAACTGTATAAAACAGGAAAGGGAAATAAAAAGATATCCAAGGAACTGGGAATGCCAATTAGCAGTGTTCAAACACTAATCAAGAAGTGGAAAATGAGGGGTTCTGTTGAAAACAAACCACAGTCAGGTAGACCAACTAAAATTTCAGCCACAACTACCAGGAAAATTGTTCGGGATGCAAAGAAAAACCCACAAATAACTTCAGGTGAAATACAGGACTCTCTGAAAACATGTGGTGTGGCTATTTCAAGATGCACAATAAGGAGGCACTGGAAGAAAGATGGGCTGCATGATCGAATCGCCAGAAGAAAGCCATTACTATGCAAATGCCACAAAGTATCCCACTTACAATATGCCAAACAGCACAGAGACAAGCCTCAAACCTTCTGGAACAAAGTTATTTGGAGTGATGAGACCAAAATTGAGCTTTTTAGCCACAACCATAAATGCTACATTTGGAGAAGAGTCAACTAGGTCTATGATGAAAAGTACACCATTCCTACTGTGAAACATGGAGGTGGATCACTGATGTTTTGGGGATGTGTGAACTACAAAGGCACAGGAAATTGGGTCAGAATTGATGGCAAGATGAATGCAGTATATTATCAAAAGATACTGGAGGAAAATTTGCATTCATTAACCCGGAAGCTGCACATGGGACGTACTTGGACATTACAACATGAAGATGATCCTAAACACAAGGCCAAGTTGACCTGTCATTGGCTACAAAAGAATAAAGTGAAGGTTCCGGAGTGGCCATCTCAGTCTCCTGACCTCAATATCATTGAGCCACTCAGGGGAAATCTCAAACATGCAGTTCATGCAAGACAGCCCAAGAATTTACAGGAACTGCAGGCTTTTTGACAGGAAGAATGGGCAGCTTTTCTATCTGAGAAGATAAAGAGCCTCATCCACACATACCACAAAAGACTTCAAGCTATCATTGATGTTAAAGGGGGCAATACACCATATTAAGAACTGGGGTATATAAACTTTTGATCAGGGTCATTTGGGTAGTTTCGGTTGTCATTATGATTTAAAAAGAGTAAACACAGTTCATTGATAATAAATGGCTTCAGCCAACCACTAACCATGAGTGAAAGAAAAGTTTTTGTGTTATCATTCATGTTCTCTGAAAAATGGCCAAGAAATCATAAATTCTGCCAGGGAATGTAAAGTTATGAGCACAACTGTAGCTATAGATATACAGCACAACTAAAAGAGGCAAAATGCAAGGAAACCAAAATTCTGATTAGACCTAAGGTTGAAACATAATGCTTAGCTCTCTGAGACATTGTCCATTTACCATCATTTTTCCTATTTCATGAGGTTTAAAAGAGTGGGTGTATTCCTTGTTATTTCTTCTGTAAACAATAATGATTAATATAACAACCTGCACATTCTATTACATTCCTAATTGAAATTTTGTTTAATTTGTAAGAGCAAAGATAAGAACATTCCAATTAGCATAGTGAACAAACTGGCTGCTATGGTCTGTTTCATATTGTAACATTTGGTCACTAGCTTGAAAGTTCTGGACAGAAAACTCTATTGCATGTGTTCATGAAACATCTTAATTCGTGTACCCAGTGTAACATGAGTAACGATGCATCTACCAAAGAGACTGTGAAACTGAAGTGCCTCATGTCTTAATCCAAAACTGCATGAAGGCTGTCCTTCAGAGGGCTACAATGCCTGAGCTGAGTTAAACGACTCTTAACTATTTATGTATTTGCATTGAATGACTGAACATTTCAGAAGGGCTTATTTAAAGTGATGAAAACAGGAAATCACTGGAATACAACACAAGGATCTAATTAGGAAATTGATTAGACTATGGTGAATTAACAAAAAAGAAAAGAAAAAAAGACCAATGAACAGGCCTTAATACTAGAGAAGAAAGCTGTTATCATGCATTACAATTTTGATGGGTAAATATAGCCCATGTGCAATATACGGATTTTAAAAAAGTTTTCCACAATTTTACATACCCTACAAGAGGGTTTGGTGACTCTTTTAAGTTAGGCATAACGTAAGTATTTGACAAGTTCATCTCTTTGTGGGCCTAAGATATTAGAAGGTTAGTGTTGGGAAAATTGTCATGCATTTGTGGCACAGTTGGAGAACTGCAAGTAAAAAAACGAAAAGGCAAAAGGAACTGCAGCAGATATATTCACTTGTCCTTTAACCAGTTATTTAAAGCATAGCATCTGGAGTTTATGTTTTCTATTTAATTAATAGCATTGTTTTAAAACTGCATTTCCGCCCAAGAGCTAACACAGCAATTTTTCATTTCAAGGGGTGTGAAAAGACTACAGTACTCAGCAAAGAGATAATATTGTAAAACAATAAAAATCAATATAATAAAAAGAAATTAGAAAAGGAAGAGCACAACTGACATGTCTGAACAAACAACTTTGTGCTGAAATGTCAGCAATGTCAATACTTTTGAGGGTTTGTGAGGAGGACAACTAGTGAGAAAGTCCCTTTCTTTGTTCCTAAATCAAATATTTGATCTGAAATAGGATCATTGCTTGAAAAGTTTGAGGAATAGAAAGTACTGAATGTGAGATCTGTCAGTTTCACTGGTGTCCTCAAAAGCTTAGTGGTTACTGTCTCTGTCAAAATAATTAACAAAGTGGAATAAAGCTAATCTGAGACACAATTTCTAAGCTGAGATCAGTGGGAGGGTTACTTTTTTGTCTTTGGAAAACCAGGAAGACTGATTGTTTAACTCAGAATTGGGCTAGGATGGAGTTGAGTTGCATGGGTTGCTATGGCACAGTGGTGGCAGAGGTATAATGTGTTTTGTGATGTTTTATTGGTTTTGTTGTGCACTGCCTAGGATTATTGTGTGAGACCTTTCTTTAAATAATAAATGAATAAACAATATATTTTGTGTCACAATTAAAGGCACTGTACTAGGAATGGAAACTAAAACTGGTTTGAATTCTAGTCCTAACTTAGGCACAGAAATCAGCTAAATGACTTAGGGCCAGAACCCCTCTCTTTCAGCTGTAGAAAGAAGGCAATGGTAAAGGTCTTCTAAAAACATTGTCAATAGAACTGCAGGGACTTGACCATATAGTTTGCCTGGAATCCAGATTAGAGTCAAGACTAGAGGGCATACATGCCCTTACAGAAAAAACTAACCCAGTGGTTGCTGGATTCTCCCCTCTTCCATGATCTTTTCTGCAAACAAGAAATTTTGCCACCACTCACTAGAAACTCTTTTGGGATTTTAATCAAAATATCACTGGAGTGGGAGAGGAAGTCGCAGTCTAATCAATCTGTTTCATTGGTTTTTTTTCTATTCAATCAGTTTGAAGCTTAATCTGATGACATTTACCAATTTAAAAATGTAGTCAATATTTTAAATAGCTCAAAGCTGGCATCCTGTCTGTTTGTTTATCATCTGTCTTCTATCTATTTAATATTTAGATCCTGCATTTCCAAAAAATTGAATGAAACTAAAAAGAAACAAAAAGAAATAGAATTTGGTGAAGGAAGAAAAAGAAGAGAGGAGGGGGGAGAGGGAGGAAGGTGATACCAGAAAAGGCAAAAGTAGCATTGCTCAGGTTATTGCCTTCTATTTCTATTGGATTGAACATTAATTCCCATGGTTTAGCTTCTTTTGACTACGTCACTTGAGAATTATGGGAATTAGCCCAAAATTTCTGGAGCACATGAGAATGAGGGATGTGGTGCTAAAGCAGAAACAGCAGCAAAATAGTAAGGAAAAACCTTTCTGTAGCAATATAAAATCACTGTGTGTTCATTCCAAAGCTATATTGCCTTACCCAAATGAAATTAATTTGTTGGTGTGTTGGGATGACCATAGGTTTTGCCTATCTCCTTGAATTCTTCCAAGATCTAATGATGCTGCAGAGCACTTGGTAAATAGAACATTATAGGGTGATACATAGATTTACTGGCCACCTTGTGCTATGCAATTGTATTTTCTGCTTACTCACTCATTATCTCAAGCATACCTCATTGATATACTCAAGAATAGTGAGGTAACGGAGGAAATTATCAGTGTTGGAGGAAATCAGTGAACTTACACAATGGAGGCCAAGATAGAAGGAGTTGTTTCACATACAAAAACACTTGTCATGAACTCTCCTCATGGATGTTTTCTATTGAATTTGATTCTGCCCAATTTCTTCTGCTGAAAAATTGCTTGCTCCCTCAGTGACTAATGACAGTAACTGCCCAGAAGTGCTTATGGTTAGAGATCCAAGATAAGCTGTAGTTTATAAATTCTGTTAATCTGTCTATAGGGATCTTGCTTGCTATTGTAGATGTAAAGTGACAGATGCTATCAGTGGGACAGCAGAGGGAGTATCAAGAATTTGTGGCCTTTCTATAGGCTAAAAAGTATGTTCACATCATACTAGATGGAAAAAGAAGCATTTAGCTTGTGCTGCTGATAGTATCTATTAGGAAGAAAAGTTAAATAATCTCCCAAAGTAAAATTCACTCTAACTTGGACAAATTATGATTCCTTATGGGAAGTGGATCTGTAAGGATGAATTAATCTATTAAAACAGATCTAGCTGGATTCCAAGAGATTTTAGAATAATTCATGACTAATTGCATTAATGATTCTTTCAGTGATCTGGTTGGTACTGGAGTAGGCAACTTGCTAAGGTAGATGACACAATTGCATCTATGATCTCTCCAATATGCTGCAAAGATGGTGCACAGATAAACTGTGAAACCTGAAGTGCAAGATAGTTGGCAAGAGTGTGTATGCCTAGATTTGAATCTGAAAGCACACTTTTTGAAAGAAGGCTTGTGTGCTGTTGCAATATGTGCAGCAAAAATGTTCTGTGGGGTCCTTGGTGGGGTCTCTCAGCTTGCTTGTTTTCTTGAAGATATTTCATTATTCAGCTAGGTAACATCAACAGTTTTCCCCCTCATACATTGCACCTGCAAGGATAAAATCTACTGAACTGTTCTAGATTGGGAATTTGCTAGCTAGGGAATTCTGGGAGTTAAAGTTCACATATCTTAAAGTTGCCAAAGTTGAGAAACATCATTCTAGTGATTTGATGTTTGTCTCTGATAAAATCTCTCACAACCCAGCAGCATAGATGCCACCATTGATGCATGGTGAATTATGGGGTGAGTCCTCTTGTACATTAGAAAGAATCAGTTCAAATTCATGACATCTGAGGAGGTGGATAAGTAACTTAGAGCAATACATCATGGCATGCGATTGAGGGCCTTTTTCTCTGCTGCTCCCAGACTCTGGCAAATACCTCTTTGATAATTTGGTTCCTTATCCTTTACTGGGCTTTTAACTGTGCAATTTTTAAACACTATCAGTATTTAATTCTAATATTGTCTACTGCTTTTAATGTTGTTTAATTTGTTTTTAACATTCATCTGAGTGGAAAGACAGGATATAAATCAGTTACATCCATGACAATGATGTATTTTAAATTATCTATTATTTAAACTGCATCTCTTAACGGCCTTAAAATAGTAGGTAGACCTACTGGTAACATTTGGTTGGATGTCTGAAATGTGTTCTTCCTGGTGTTATCTTTTGGTCTAAGTCTGGAATTCCACATAATATAGAATTTGAAAACCAAATTAGAACTTCTGTGGAAGAACTCAGAATAAAAAACAGGAAAACAGCCATTTCATTTTAAACTACATGGGCAGTATTGGTATAATATTATTTATATCCTTTTGTGTGATACATAAACTTTTCTATCTGTGAAGGGTTATTATGATAGGTGTATTTAATACATGTTTCTTAAAAATTATATTTGTTTCCAGTTTTTTTTGATAAAGCAACTTTCCAGCACATGTAGGAGAATAAATACAGATATCTACTATAACAACTGCTTCTCTTACTGAATCTATACCTTTACTTAGCCATTGTTTCCCGATGAAATAGATTGTGCTTATTATTACTTTGAAAGAAGTGTGTAGATTGAGTCTAAGTACTTAAAATAATACCTCTTTCTGTATTCTGAGAGAGTCAAACTTTTTGTATAAGCTGCCCAGTTACTTGGAATGTGCTGTCTGCTGAAATGAGTGACCCAGATTGCTTTTTTTTTAAAGTGTATCTTTCGAAACACTATTTTAATTATTTTTCATGTTTAAGTATTTACAATAAGTTTTATTCTAATGTTGATTGAATGCTTCATTGCAGGAGGCTATTTATATAAATAATGTGCATATTCATCTCTGATCTGTCTTTAAACCATGCTTAGTTAAGAAAAAAACAGTCTTCCAATGAAATTGGGGTTGGCAGAAGTATACAGTTGAGAACGCTCATAAAGAAAGTTCACATGTAAAAAAATGGTTTGCAAAGATAATGTATGTTAGGGACACACACACGTGCATGTGTGTGTGTGTGTGTGTGTGTGTGTGTGTGTGTATATATATATATATATTTTCTGAGGTTCCTGGTATTTGTATGTGGATCTTTGGTTGTTCAGGTTTCTCCGCGTAAGATTCGAGTATCTAGGCAACGTTTCGATGAAGTCTCATTCATCATCTTCAGGCTTCTGTCTCGGCTCTGTGCTTCTCAGAGTGATGAGAAGCACAGAGCCGGAGACAGAAGCCTGAAGATGATGAATGAGACTTCATCAAACGCTGCCTAGATACTTCGAATCTTACGCTGAGAAAACCCGAACAACCAAAGATCCACATACAAATACCCAGAACCTCAGAAAACAAATATACAAATATATATATATATATATATATATATATATATATATATATATATATATATATATATATATATATATATGGCATTCAGCTTTGTTTGGGTATTTTCCCATGTCATTGTAGTTGTGCTTTTAAAGTTGTAGCAACGTTTCGGCAGAATCTCATCTGCCATCATCAGGCTTCTGTATATATATATGTATATGTATATGTATATGTATATGTATATGTATGTGCACACACATATGCGCATACACACAAAAATGACTGAGATACACCTTTTTATTGTGTTTTCCACTACTCTAATTAGGTATCTGTAAATGTGACTATTTTGCTTTGAACGTTCTTAATTTCTAGTGACAAAGATAGAAGATGGAGGGAAGTTTCTTTCAGCACAAAATTATCAGAAATATTTTCTTTTTGGGTGCTATCATCCATTCTCTTCCTCCTTCCTGAGCAAGTGAATGAAGAGCAGGGAAAGCCAGGATTTATCTTGTTCTTAGCTCAACAATTTAATCCTTTTTCTCAAAGTTGGATACTCTGAAATGAAGCCTTTAAGAAGATGGGAAGGATCCTCAGAATTCTGCCCGAACTAGTCATAGTGAAGAATTGATCTGGGGCTGTCAGAAGAGATGATATAGCCCCTATTTCCATTAATTTGATTTACCTGGTGTATTGTAATCAGATAACACTGTAAGTTGTTCTCAGCCAGCTCTTTTAAATCACCTTTAGCATATATTGAAAGCAACAACATTGTATTTTATGGCTGAATTGTCATCCTCCAGTAATAAGTAAAATACATCATAAATGATGGCTATGCTCCTCTAGAATCTTTCCACCCACTCACACGTGCTTTTCCCGTTTGCTAACACATACATGTATTCTCTTCTTCTTGCAAGGCTTTGGGACTTATTAAGAGACTAAGCTTTTTGGAGAAGTACCTGTAATGTAATCATACAGGTGAAACTGAAAAAATTAGAATATTGTGCAAAAGTTCATTTATTTCAGTAATGCAACTTAAAAGGTGAAACTAATATATGAGATAGACTCATTACATGCAAAGCAAGGTAGTTCAAGCTGTGATTTGTCAGAATTGTGATGATTATGGCCTACAGCTCATGAAAAACCCAAATCCACAATCTCAGAAAATTAGAATATTACATGCAATCAATAAAACAAGGATTGTACATAGAACAATATTGGACCTCTGAAAAGTATAAGCATGCATATGTACTCAGTCCTTGGTTTGGGCCCCTTTTGCAGCAAGTACTGCCTCAATGCGGCGTGGCATGGAAGCTATCAGCCTGTGGCACTGCTGAGGTGTTATGGAAGACCAGGATGCTTCAACAGCGGCCTTCAGCTCTTCTGCATTGTTCGGTCTCATGTCTCTCATCTTTCTCTTGGCAATGCCCCACTGATTCTCTATGGGGTTCAGGTCAGGCGAGTTTGCTGGCCAATCAAGCACAGTAATCCCACGGTCATTGGACCAGGTTTTGGTGCTTTTGGCAGTGTGGGCAGGTGCCAAGTCCTGCTGGAAAATGAAGTCAGCATCCCCATAAAATTTGTCTGCGGAAGGAAGCATGAAGTGCTCCAAAATCTCCTGGTAGACGGCTGCATTGACTCTGGACTTAATGAAGCACAGTGGACCAACACCAGCAGATGACATGGCTCCCCAAATCAACACAGACTGTGGAAACTTCACACTGGACTTCAAGCATCTTGCAGTGTGGGCCTCTCCATTCTTCCTCCAGACTCTGGGTCCTTGTTTTCCGAATGAGACACAAAAGTTGCTCTCATCAGAAAAGAGGACTTTGGACCACTGAGCAACAGACCAGTTCTGTTTTTCTTTAGCCCAGGTAAGACACTTCTGACGTTTGTTGTTCAGGAGTGGCTTGACAAGAGGAATACGACATTTGAAGCCCATGTCCAGGATCCGTCTGTGTGTGGTGGCTCTTGATGCACTGACTCCAGCCTCAGTCCACCCCTTGTGAAAGTCCCCAACACTTTTGAAGGGCCTTTTCCTGACAATCTTCTCCAGGCTGCGGTCATCCCTGCTGCTTGTGCACCTTTTTCTTCCACTTTTCCCTTCCACATAACTTTCTGTCAATGTGCTTTGATACAGCACTTTAAGAACACCCAACTTCTTTTGCAATTACCTTTTGAGGCTTTCCCTCCTTATGGAGGGTGTCAGTGATGGTTTTCTGCACAACTGTCAGGTCAGCAGTCTTTCCCATGATTGTGCTTCCTACTGAACCAGACTGAGAAACCATTTAAAGGCTCAGGAACCCTTTGCAGGTGTTATGGCTTAATTAGCTGATTAGAGTGGGACACTTTGAGCCTAAAATATTGAACCTCTTCACAATATTCTAATTTTCTGAGATGGTGGATTTAGGGTTTTCATGAGCTGTAATCCATAATCATCACAGTTATGACACATCACATGAACTATCTTGCTTTGCATGTAATGAGTCTATCTCATATATTAGTTTCACTTTTTAAGTTGCATTACTGAAATAAATGAACTTTTGTACAATCTTTTAATTTTTCGAGTTTCACTTGTAAACATGTTACAATCTCAGATAGGTTTCTTGCTACAGAGGTTGGCCAGAGATTGAACTTGCTTGTTAATGATGATTAAATTTTTCCCAAAAGAAAAAGAAAATGATTTGGTATGATATACTATTGGGATTTATTTATTTGATGTATCAGTTTGGGTGTCACCGGATCCTCAAAAATGTTTACAACAAACAAATAAGATTATAACATAATATTTAAAATGCTCCCCAAGTAGCAGCAACATGCTGAAAGTTAAATAAGTCCAATGCCCCTCTCCCCCCAAATCCTTGTTGAAACAAAAAGGGACTGTTAATGAAATGTAACCCAGAAAGTAAGTTTGGCTTATTGTTTAGTTTAAGTATTGAGTGCCTTCAGAGACTTAATGTTATGTATAAAACAAAGGTGATCTTCCAATGACTTTTAATGATCACATTTTTCATTTGACAAAAATTAGTTTTGCTTTTTTTAAGTATATGTAAACTTTTGATAGCTGTATGGATGTACCTACTTTGGCAATAATACAGAAGTAGTTTGTCATTCCTTTCTCCTGTTTTGTTATTGACTTTTTAATTTGGTCTATAACTATATAAAAATTTGGTATTATTTTGTGGTCTCTCATCCAAATACTAACCAGTTCTGTCCCTGCTTAGCTCATTAGATGCCCAGGAAATCATACTTTTCAACTATCTAAAAGGACGACACACAAAAGAAGGCTAACATCTGTCCCTTATCTCAGAGGCAGGACATAGAACAGTGGTTTTAATTTGAGGGAAGGCAGATTCCAGCTGAATGTTAAGAATAACTTCTTAATAGAACAGTTCTACAGTAGAATCAGTTGCAGAAAAAGATATTGAGTTCTTCTTTGCTGAGAATGTTTGAGCAGATGATGCTTTAATTTGGGTAGCTGCAAAAAGCAGGCAGTTGAACTAATTGAGCTTAGGCTGAAAGATAACTTGTACTGCTTGCAATTTCCAGATGTTTCAGTTGTGCCCCATGTACCTTGAAGTATCAGAGGCCTTCCACTGCTTATTGTAGTAGTGACAGCTCAGTTGTTTGTGGTCATTGTCAGCTTTGCAATAGTAAATGTGTCCTACCTTGTTTCTATATTAGAATCTAAACATACCGAGAGCTAAAATTTATCTGAGTGTACAATCGCTCCTATTATTTACATATTGATGTATTTCTCCTTAATATATAGAAATATGACTGCATGCATTTTTGAGCTAAGAATTGCACTGAAGAATTAGGAGGCATACTTTGGATATGTTTAACAGTTCCAAACTATTTTTTTCATCTGGAAAATGGTCAATAACTCATCATTGAATGAATTTCATATAGGAGTCACCCACCACAGAGAGATTAGAAGGCCTAAGATTAGGAGGAAATGCTTTTCTATAATGTCTTCATACTATAGAATCATATTCTATTGGAGGGAAGGTTTACTCCAACACTGGAAGTTCCTAGGAGCAGGTTAAAGCAGGGCTATTCTGGAAGTCCTTTTAAATTTATTGGAATAGTACATTAGGAATTATTTATATACTCTGGTTTTAAGATAAACATGGACATTCTTTTTATAATTCAATTTAGTATACTGATAATTACATTATTGCATTATGAATATTTTATTTTTTAGAGTTTGAGGGTCACATGATGATGGAAATCTAAAAATCAATAAAACATTTTAAAAATAGCTAAAATTATTTACTGCACCATTCCTCTTTTGCATATGTCTCTTTTTCAGGCAATTGTAGGAGGCAGTTTTCTCCAGGCCAGTAATGTTAATTGAACGTCACTGAAACAATACTTGATTTCAGGATAGTAGAGAAAACAACAGTAATATTTACAGCTGTCTGTGTGAAATTCCATTGAAAATTATGTGAGATCTTGCTCTACCATTTAATAAAATTGTGTGCAGTACATGTTATTTTGGAATTCTGGAAGTTAGTTCCTACATATTTAATTTAATTTAAGGAGGCTGCTGTAGACACTTATAATACCATTAACAATTCCTTTTATAAACATTAATGATGGGTAGGTAATATGGAAACAAATGCACTGTTGTAAGTTCAGAAAAAGTTGTACTGCAGCTGTGCCTTGGAAACTTTCATCACGAGAGACTCTTGTGAATATATATAATTATAATTGTGAAACACCCAAAATTTGTTGGGATTGGACAATGACTAAATTGAATCAAATAAATGTTCTGGCTTTTTAAAATCTCCTTTTCCACATCTGCAGCCTCTCTTACTTCCTACATTTCAATTAAACCTTAACCATCAAGTGGGAAGTTCTCCTCTCAGAAAGTGAGGGCAGCCAACATTACAAAATAATGGCAATCATAATTTAATAATCAGGACACATTACCAGCATCCCCTCTCTCCAATCATTTTCAACAATAAGCAGAGCTCACAAATTATAAAGAAATTTGAAGGAGGGCTAGAAAACAGAAACAATTTTTACAAGGGGAAAAATTTCCAGGAAATTAAAAATCCGATTTCAGTAATTGCATTAAATTTATGTATTTGTATGATGTATGTTTATGTATAAGAAATAGAAAAAAATAGTGAGAGTTCATACAGAGTAAAGGGGAAATAATATTTTCCCACTTTTATATTTGAACTTTGTTATAGCTTGGGTCCTTTCATGTTGGAAAATAAGGTTGTGCTAGAAGGGATAACAGTTTATATTAGAGAATGTTAGTGGATGATAATTTAGATTAAAATAGCAGATTTCTGAAAAATTCCTCTTCAGCCCCCTGTCCCTTCAAAGAAACCAGAAAATTGTTTCTGAAGTGAGGCCCACCGGAGCCTCATCTGTTCCATAGGTCCCTTTTTATGTAATAACATTTCAAGGAAGCAATAAGAACAACTCAATCATGTACCATGGCACATCTTATCCTTGTTATTTCAGTTCATAGGTGAGATATCTTATGCTCAAACTGTCCAAACAAGCAAATTTCTAAACTAGCATATTTCTTAGCTTGTAGAGACTTTATTTTATTTTCAGTGTAGATTAATTATTTCCCCTCTCACTCCCCTTGCATAGTCCTAGGTAAAAACCTTCTATACTATAGAACATATACATTTGCATAACAGCAATAACAATAACATTTAGACTTATACACCATCCCATAGTGCTTTACAGCAAACTCTAGGCATTTTACAAGTAGAAACATAATTTACCCATTGCCCGAGCAATCTGGATCCTCGTTTTAGCAACCTTGGAAGGATGGAAGGCTGAGTCAACCTTAAGCCCCAATCAGGATCAAATTCCAGTCTGTGGGCAGAGTTTGCCTGCAATACTGCACTTTAACTACTGCAATATTCAGGCTCCTTATACTAAGGTATAATACATACTTGTACTTTGCATGGAAATTCATTGGTTGGGCACTTTTATAATTTAATTAGTTTATCCTAATGCTAGAAGTTCAGTATGAATGATGTTCAGGTCTTGAATTTAGAGTTTTGTGACGAGCACCTGCAGCTGCACTGAGTAGTGAAGACTCTCATCTTAAGCTGCTTTTTCATTCTCAGAACTCCCTTTTCAGTTTATTGAATACACATGGGCTAAAAGCTACTCTGCAGGAAGTCACAGCAGTAATGTTGATGTTAAATATTAATATCTAAATTAGGAGTGTTTAAAAAACAAGTAACTCAATAGGCATCTATCCAGATTGTCTGGCATTAAGTAAATGGCAAGGATGCCAGCAATATGGCTGTGGTAATAACTGGAAAGAAGACTGCACAGCTTTTTAATTTCAGTTTACTTTAGCTGAGTTGTTTTAACACAATTGTGGGATAATGTCGGTTGAAGGAAGAGCTCCAGATGTGGAAGATATTCATATTCAAGGTGAATTTTTAATCTTCAATATTCAGTTTTGGAAAAAAAAGGTGGTCATCTTCTCCTTTTAAAGAACTGAAATAAAAATGCAATCCAGCTTAAGCATTAATTTGAGAGTTTTACAACATTCACTGTGTTTACAACTTTGAGGACAGTGCCTTCATAATCAAGAGTTAAATGTGTAAGATAGACAGAATGCACAAAGTGTTCATCCTGATTTCACTGGGCTCTTGCTGCCTTTGCAGGGATAGGCAAGAGTTTGTAAGCACACTCACACATTTATTTGAAAGTGGAAATCCTAAGAGGGCAGGATTTCAGATACTGGAGTTGCTTGTATCCAGATTTTACAATTCAGTGAGAAGCTCAGCCTGATACTGAGAGCTGGCCATGTACATCTGCTCCTTCATCACCATGTATCTTAATGCCATATGTATACAAGCTGAATAGCTGCAACGGAATTGGTTTCTACAATATAAAGATAATTATTGGTGGGGGAGAAGTGGTTGTTCAACAGTGGTTGCTTCCTAAAATTATAATTGCTACAAAAATCTAAATTACATTTGCTCTTAATGCTGATTGTAGATAAAATGTGAATGTTTCAAATATCATAGCATTAAGATAGCTGATAGGAACATTTCCAGGGAGATTTCCATTTGAACTTTATAGGAAAAAGTATTAAGAAGCAGATGTACACTTGTAACCTGATGGGTTCTGTGTCATTCCTAGAGTTTCTGAAGAATTATCTTGGGGGGAGTAGGAAAGTTTTTTTCCTAAGGCAAAATAATATTATAGAATGACAGAATTGGAAGAGATTGCTTAGGCCATCCAGTCCAATCCCCTGTTCAGTACAGAACCCCAAATCCAAGAAAAATGAAAGAGAACCGACAAATTTGCCTTATTATAGCTTTTGTTATAAAACTATTCTTATTGTTGGGATTCTCCCCAATCTTTCTTCCCATATCTTAGATCCAATATTCAAGAACAGGTTTTTTTATCTTCTATGTGCTACTTTTCCCAAGATTTGAAAAATGTTATCATATCTTTTCAATCATCTTTTCTCAAAGCTAAATACATGCATTTAGCAGGATCTTTTCTGACCAACAAATATTATTAAAAAATATAATATTGATCTGCTCCTAAATTCCTTCAAATTTCTAGTCTCTTCTCTGAACTTGCTTATCTTGTCCTTCTTTGAATCTGCTCTGTGTTTACTGAATCTTTAACTTGTGTCCAAAATTTCACACAGTATCCATGACGGGTTTGACTAAAGCAGAATAAATTACAGCAATTACTTCCTGTAATTTGGGATTTATATTTTATTGATTCAGAATAAAGCTGCATTTGGCTTTCCTGCAGCTGCATCACACAGCTGGCTGTTTTTCAGTTTTATTTAGCTAAATGAATCCAATATATTTTTCATAACTATTATCAAACCAGATGTACACCATGTCTCCTTACCTGCATCCTTGGTTTCTTTTTCTTGAGTGAAAAAAATTACATATGTCCCAGTTACAATGCATTCTGATTTCAGTCCTTTTTTCTAACAAACCAAAATTATTTTAAATAGCATTGCTAAATCCTAGGATGTAACCTATTCCATTCAATGCTGCATCATCTGCACATCTGAAGAAGAGTCACTTGGTATTTACTGAGTATCATTTTTGAGGTAGCAGGATGTATGATTGCCATGCTACCCAACCCACACTAATAAGCGTGCTCATGAAAGCACAGAGCGCACTTTGTTAAGTGGTTTGTTGAAACTGAGGTATCTTAGGTCAAGAGTGTTCTTAGAAACCCTTGGGGAAGTTACTGACTGAAAAAAATTAGAAAACGTTAGCCCAGCAAGATTTATTGACAAATCCATATTGATACCACCCCATTATTTTAAAGGGACTTAATGGATCATTTTATCATCTATGACAGTGATGGCTAACCTTTCCTTGTCGCGTGCCAAAAGTGCATGTATGCCTGCACCCATAATGCAATGCATGCAGATCATCCTGCCCCTGTGCATGTGCATGACCCCCCCATGCTTCCCTGCACATGCACGCACATCTCCCATGCACGCATCTCCCCCCATGCATGCATGGCAGATACCCAACAATCAGCTGGCTGGCAGGAGGCATGCTTCTTTGCACAGTGGATCTGTTCCAGGCGGCGGCTCGCATGCCGGCAGAAATGGCTCTGTGTGCCACTTCTGGCATGCGTACCACAGCTTCGCCATCACGGATCTATGGTTAAAAAAAATCCTATGTGTTGATACACGAGTAATTGATCTCTAATTTCTGAGATCTTCCTTTTTCTCTCATGGAGATGTTTGTCCTCTTTCAGATAGAGATATCTGCCCTCCTTAATTCCTCCCAAGAGAATATAATCCAAAATAGTATTCCATTTGAAATTAATATTCTATAATTCTGAAACATCAGTTCTCCCCTTCTCCCTTTTTTTGTTGCTGTTAAAGCCCTTTGCCAACCTCAGCTCATTCTAAAAAGTCAGTTCCTTGCTAGTATCTCTACAGTCATTTCAGGTCTTCCTGTATGTCCTTTTATTTTTGTGACCTGTCATCCTTTATTCATTGATGACTTGTCATCCTTTATTTATTTATTACATAGTTTGTATACTGACAGTTGCAAAGTGATTCTTGGCAGTTACATCTATAAAAACAAATAATCCTATAACATGAAATCAAAATCAAATAATAAAAATATGCAGTAATTCAGATAATTATGGCATTATCTACCATACAGATATTCCAAACTATAGAAAAAAATAATATAAAATGAAATCTGGCTGTCTCTGAGGTATGCAGATAAAGCAGTTAAAGTGGTTTCAAATCTTTGGTCCCTGTGATGGACTCAGAGTGGATCCTGCAACATTATCCTGGGACATGTATAAGATCTTCTATTCGTGACATCTTCTAAAAAATTCTTGAAATTTGTCAAAACTTTCATGGCTGTCAGAAAAATAACCAAAGCACAATTTATCAGGCATTGTAGAACAAATAATTGCATTTTTATTCAGACATGAATGATTGCAAAAAAATATGTAGGGTAGTGGCATTAGTGTTTTTGAATGTCTTGATACTTACATCCCACATCCCCCCAAAAAGCGATGAATAAAGGGAGATTCAAAAGAAAATAAATTATTTTTATAGAGACCGATCTGTAGAAGAGATGTACAAGTGGACTCTAATCCCAGAATTCCCCAGAATTTGAAGTCTACTACTTTAAAGTTCCTGACTTTGAAAAACACTGTTCTAATGAATGCCTAGACAAGGCTTATTGCTAACTTATCATAATGATTTCACTTACCATTTTCTGAATGTGAGCAAACAGGATTCAACTGGAAGTTTGTAGCAGTTGACTACTGTATAAAGGAAATTATCCAGAAGGGAATGAAAAATAATTTACTACTATTGACTCTACGGTGGGTTTCTTTTAATTGCAAAATGAATGGATGTTGCAGTTCATCCTCATATAAACTATGCAAAATCATGTAAGAAGAATCTCTTGTGGGTTTATTTTACACTATAGTGCTGTGATTCACCAGAGCAGATTCTATCATGGTGTAAATGGCAGCAATACAGGGAATTTATTGGCACTCCTTTTGGAAAGAAAAATCATACAAACCGAGCATGTACTTAGAAAAGCTGTTTAGTTTGGGAAAAGTTTAAAGAATAACAGCTTCTGAAAGAGATAAAGAATGGTTGTACATAAAAAAGGAGTAAACATAGAGGAAAGTAGCAACTTATGTTACTAGGTTATATAGAAACATATCTATTTTGCAGAAAGGTACATCTAAAAACCTTACAGTGAAAACTGAGGTTTGAGGCAGTATTTTCTATATAATTTGCAAAGCAATTGGATGGATTGGCATAAAATGTGAGTACATGTGACATTGACATAGACTAGATTTATATTCATTTACACATCCCTTGCCACATATAATCTTATAATCCCAGGAAGATACTTTGCCATATGCCATCAGACTATTTATCTTTCTAACCCAGTATAGCCAAGCAGAAACTCTCCTGGGACTTAGACAGATGTTTTTTCAGTCACTAGCTATTTGATCTTTTTCACTGGAGATGTATTGAATTGGATGCTGGGATGGTCTGTGTGCAGATACTTATTCTATTGCAAATTGTGATCCCTGTTCATTTTTTTCCCCATTCTAGGGGATCAAGCAAACTATTGAAAACTATTAACCTCTTATATATTGCAATTTTCATAATTATTAACATTCTTTTTTTAGTACTAATTCCTCTTTTTATTTGTGTTTTTTTTTATCTTGGAGAGATTGGTAATCTCACATTTCAGTGATACTGCCAAATTAAGGAGGCCATTATAAATTCTGATGAAAAAGGTTAAGAATTTCAGATTCAGTCTCCTTAAACATTTGTTGCTTTATTCTGGAGATAAAAAGATTAAAAATAGAAAACACTGATGAATGTGTTTTCTAGTTTTAAATCTTTTTATCTCCAGAATAAAGCAACAAATGTTTAAGGGGATTGAATCTGAAATTCTTAACCTTTTTCAGATTCAATTCCCTTAAACATTTGTTGCTTTATTCTGGTGATAGAAAAAAGATTTAAAACTAGAAAACACATTCATCAGTGATGAATTAAAAACTTGTAATGATGGAGACTTCCGGTGGTAAGGCAAGAACAAGCAGAGGTGCAGAGGCCCGCTCATGGTTTCAGTTAATCTCTTTTTGTGGTTGGTGCGATCCTTTGAGGGTGCACGAGTCCCAGAGAGATCCATGCTGGTGTGGGGGAGACTTGAGCTACAGTGTGGGGAGGCAACCCCCTTGCAACAAAGAGGAGCCCTCCAGAGCCCAACAAGCAAGAAACAGCCACTCATCAATGGTGGCTCCAAAGTCCGGACTGCCACCGATGTAAAGAAGCGAGTGAGTGATAGTTTGTGGGATTATTGGTGAAGAGTGTGGCAGAGAAAATTAGCGGCAGAGAGGGTGATTGGAATGCTATAGACTTTTATAAGGCTGCTACAAGTGTCTGTCCGGAGCCCTAAAAGGAAGCGGTCAAAAGCGGACCCGAGGCAAGTGAAAGTGAAGGGGCTTGGCAGACAGAAGAAAGATAGAGGACAATAATGAGTAAATAGGGAAGCCTACGAGTTTGGGAGATATACCACACTGATATTAATAGAAGGGAATCTAGTGGCTGGAAGGTGACTGGAAGGTGTGGGGGATTCAGACTATTTCATTCGATTTTTACTCTGAAAAACTTTATTAAATCGGAGACAGGAAGAAGATCAGAACCAGCAGAATAGAGACAGTGCAGCACCACAGGCGATATTTAGAAATCCTGAAGCTATTGTAACAATATAACTGATGTAAACCACTTAACTGCCCTTTAGGGAGTATATTGATTTGACTGAGGAGGTGGTTCCATCTGAAGAAAATCAGGAAAATTGAACTTAGGAATGCTAAGACGAAAAGGAAAAGTGGAAGCTTCTGAATGCGTGGAAATACCATGTAATTACAGTCACTACTCAGCATTTCTTACCTCCCCATATTTATAAATATAAATATTTATAATATTTAAATATAGTTGGATTTGGGTATAATATTTATATATTTTTTCTATTACGCGGAAGTTATGTATAGAGGCTGAGCATTGAGGCCTTACAAAATTATATATGTGATTTAGAATTTGGATTTAAAATAATATGGTGATAATATTTTTATCTACAAGAACCTATACTCCAGTAAATTGGCAAAGAGTACAGATATCCAGCAGATAGATAGATTAAGTAATTAGATACCAGTCAATCCTAATATAGAGATTCTATTACTGAATGTTAATTTGGGATAATACAATTAATATATTACGATAACAGAAGCAAATCTTAACAGAAATGACTTCCAGAACAACTACAACTCTGAAAACTGGAAGAAAGGTCACCCCGACATTAACAACCACGTCGGCAACAGCTTCACCCATGGCACAAAAAACAATTGAAGAAACATTACCAGTGGAGAAACAAGCTTACACCTCGAATGCCAATATCCAATCGATTCTGCCTATTTTACAGGAATCGATGATGAAGCTGCAAGAAACAATGATGAAAAAGCATAATGAGACAAGAACAGATATAAATGATTTAAAAGAGGAGATGGGGAAATTAAAAGCAGAAATGAAAGCGAACATCTCCAAAGTTGGATTATTACAGCATGCCTTGGAGAAAAAAGAAGCAACAATAAAAGAGGTAGAGAAAAGGACTGAACGAATTGAAAGGAAATTAGAAAGAGTAGATGAACATTTAAAGAATGTGAGTAAAGAAATGGAGGACTCAATGGTCTACCTAGAGATGGATAAGGCTGCTACATACTTGAGATTCCAGAATATAGTGGAAACATAAGAAGAAGACTTGGAACAACTAATGGCAGGAATATTGGTGGAACAATGGGAAAAGGATAAAGATGACATCTTGAGGGAATTTGATGAAGTTTACAGGGTTAGTACTAATTATGTGAGATGCCACAAATGCCTAAGAGAAGTCCATACATGATTTGTGAGAAGGAGTGTCCGGGACATCAGATATGGGATGTCAAGAGATGAATCAATCATGTATAAAGGCAAAGAAGTCTTGGTTCTCAAACAAATACCAAGAAGAGTAAGAGAACAAAGGTGAGATTATAAATTTTTAGTGGCTTACCTAAATCAGAAAAGAATTGTATTTAAATGGCTAATCCCATGTTAGTTTTGTGGGATGAGAGGAAAATCAAAATAGACTCCATGGAAAAGGCCCAGGAATTTTATGAACGGTTAGTAGGCCCAGAAGACCAGAGCAGTAAGGATGAACTGGAAACAAACTCCCAGGAAGATCAAGGCTATCATAAGAACAGAGATGGAACTTTAGGAAATCAAGGAAATACTCAATTACAACAGGAGAGAGAAGAAAGTAGGACACATCTTCAGGCACAAGGAGAGACCGGAGCCATTACAAGACAAAGAGCAAAACAGAACTAATTAAATGGAAGAAGAAAAGAAACTACTATCAATTAATATAAATTTTTTAAACTCGAGGATAAAAAGGAAAAGGATAATAGCCAAACTAATCAAACAAAATGCTGATATAGTATGTCTACAAGAAACTCACATAAAGAAATCAGATGAAAAATACTTAGAATGTCCGAAATTAGGGAAGCTATTCACTGCACCAGCAGACGCGGGGAAAAAGAAAGGGATTGCAGGATATGTTAAAGAGGATGTGAAAGCAGATTTAATATGGTCAAATTCTGAGGGAAGAACTCTGGTTTTGTAGATCTGGATTAATGCCATCCCAATTCTCTTAGTGGTAATCTACGCCCCAAATGGAGATCAAAAAGGGTTTTTAAAGCATCTTTATGGAAAAATAGTAGGATTGGAAAAAAGAAATATTTGTATTATAGGGGACTTTAATTCTATTGCTGATTATCAAAAAGACCACAGTAATGGGGGAAGGAACAAAAGGAAAAAAAGAGAGCTTCCCAAAATATGCATGGAAATGATGAAGGAGTTAAATTTGATTGACACATGGAGAAGATTATATCCTGAGAAAAAACAATTTACATTCTATTCAAATCCTCATCAAATATGGACACAAATTGATATGGCATGGATGAATGGGGAAATAGCAAATGAAATAAAAGGGATTGAAATCCTACCCAATGAATGGGCAGATCACAATCCAATTCAGATAATATGAAAGGGTAGGGAAAAAGCCAAGAAAAGATGGATGTTAAATACTCAGTTAATAAGAGAAAAAGAATATACTAACAAACTCAAGGAAGAATTAAATTATTTTTTAAAGGAAAGTAATAATGGAGCAACTATGAAACAAAACATTTGGGATACAGTGAAGGCAGTAATAAGAGGTATAACAATCTCTTATAACGCCAAGAGGAACAAAGAAAAATACGCCCAGCAAAACAAACCACAACAAAAAATTAAGGAATTAAAAACTCAATTACAGAGTACCCCGAAGGATTTAAGATTGAAAAATCAGATAACAATAATTAAACATAAATTGAATTTAATTGAACAAGAGAGAATTATTATAAATCTGAATACAATCAGACAAACTCATTTTGAGCATGCCAACAAGCCAGGGAGATGGCTATCATATAGACGTAAAAATAGGAAAGAAAAAAGATTGATTTATCAGCTAATAGATGGAAAGGGGGATATACAACAAGGGATAGAACAGAAAAAAGAAATTGCCCATAAATATTTTGAAGAGTTATATAAAAAGGAAGAAGTTAACGAAGATAGGATAAGAAACTATTTAGATGAAATGAAGGATAAAGCAACGGAAGAATTATTAAACAAAGACATTACTTGGTTCGAATTGAAATCAGCAATAGAGAACCAGAAAAACAACAAATCCCCAGAACCAGATGGGATCCCAGGGGAACTGTACAAGGCAACAGCAGAACAAATAGGACCTCTTATGGTGGAAGTTTTTAATGATGTCTTATTGGCAGCCAGGATGCTGGATTCATGGAAGAGGGGCATTGATTTCGCTGATCCCGAAGGAGGATTCAGACCCCTGATATATACAAAATTATAGGCCGATTTCTTTGCTAAATACTGACTATAAAATATTTACTTCTATTATAGCAAGTAGACTAAAAAGAATTTTAAAAGAGCATATACATGAAGACCAAAATGGATTTCTCCCGACCAGACAAACCAGGAATAATTTAAGAATAGTATTAGATGTTTTAGAATTTTATGAAGCCCACCCCAAAAAACAAATAGCACATGTTTTTAGATGCAGAGAAGGCCTTCGATAACTTAAATTGGCAATTTTTAATCCAAAAATATTATAATATGAATTTAGGCATCAAATTTGAAAATATTATAACAACCATTTATGATACACAACAGGTGAATATTATAATAAACAGGGAATATACCCGCCCAATAAAAATAGAAAAAGGAGTCAGACAGGGCTGCCCACTCTCACCCCTGCTCTTCATATTATCACTAGAAGCATTATTAACGTGAAATAGACAGAACCCAGACATAAAAGGATTAAAGGTTAAGAAAGAAGAATATAAGTTGCAGGCGTTTGTGGATGATATGATTTTTTTCGTTGAAGAATCAGTAGAAAGAGGACAAAAATTGATGAATGAATTAGAACAATTTGAGCAGTAGCAGGATTAAAAATTAATAGGAAGAAAATGAAATTAATGACTAAAAATTTAACAAGAAAACAGAAATTAGAACTAGAAGAAGTTAGGGGGCTACAAGTGATAAAGAAAGTTAAATATTTAGGAATATGGTTGACAACACATTGTAAGACACTAAAGGAAAACAATTATGACAAATTAATGCAACAGGTAAAGAAGGATTTAGAAACATGGGGCAAACTGCAACATTCACTATTAGGCAGGATTACTGCTATTAAAATGAATATTCTTCCAAAGTTCCTCTGTATATTTCAGACAATTCCAATTAAAGTACACAAAAAGTTTTTTGAAGAACTTAACAAAATAACTGCAAAATTCATCTGGCAAGGGAAAAAAAGCCTAGAATAAACTTAAAGGCAATGCAGGATATGAAGAGCTGGGGAGGGCTGGCACTCCCAAATTGGGAGTTGTATTATAGTGCGGCCTCTTTAGTATGGTTGAAGGAATGGGTAAATTTAACCAATAAGAGAATATTACTCTTAGAAGGCCATGATTTACAGAGGGGGTGGCATGCTTTTTTATTGCATATTGGGAAAACTATCCAGAAATATTTTCATAGACACCTAATCAGAGATTCATTATTAACTAATTGGAAGAAAATACGGAAAAAACACTACTTAAAGATACCAATCTGGATCTCAACAATGGAGGCGATGATCCACCCAAATAATCTGGATATTACTAAAATGATCAAATATAAGGACCTATTAGATACACAAGGAAATCTGAAATTGTGGCAAGACCTTAAAGATCAGGGATTAAAAATTGATCGGTGGGCATATCTTCAAATTCCAAGTAGATACAAACAGGACAAGAAAGAATTTGGAATTAATAATAAACTCCAGCAATTAGATAAAATTTTACTAGGATCAGGCAAAAAAAAAAAAAAAAACACCAAAATTTTATAATTATTTATTAGAGGTAGAATTAGAGGAAGAAATTGTTAAAGGGAACATGATAGCCTGGAGTAGGAATATAGGACATAGTATCACCTTAACAGAATGGGAAAAGGTCCGGGCTAGAAATAATAAAATTACAAAATCGGTAGCATACAAAGAAAATGCCTATAAATGTTTTACAGGTGGCACCTTCTTCCTTCAAGATTAGTGAAGATGCACCCCAATATGAGTCCGAACTGCTGGAAATGCAAAAAAAAAAAAAAAAGAGGGAACTTTTTTCCATATGTGGTGGACTTGTACAGAAGCTCAAAAATATTGGCAGAAAATTAGGAATTGGCTGGAGGAAATGACAAGAGAACAGATCGAATTTAAACCAGAGTCCTTTCTATTACAGATCTTTGATAAACAACTACCAAAAAAGTGAAATATATAATAATACATATTTTGACAGTGGTCAGATTGGCTTTTACATGATGTTGGAAACAGCCTCATGTTCCATCAGAGATGATTATTCAAAAAAATTCAAGTTGAAATTGCAGAAATGGACAAATTAACCTTGGCATTAAAAGATAAAGACATTTCAATATACTACAACAGCTGGAACTGCTGGTACAAATGGATAGACCAAAGATAGATTTCACATTAAAAGGCAAAAGAAGATATGATAGAATCGTAGTAGTGATATACAGATACATGTAAGGATTAATTGTGTATATGGCATAAAATAAGGATAAAAAGGAGGTCTCACAAACTGTTGAAGATGAAAATGTTTTTAATTGTTTTCTATTTCTTTCTATTCTTTTTTTTCTTATTTTCTTTTTCTCTCTTGCATTTATGTATGTGTTGTTGGTCTATTTTAATTGTAAAATCAACAAAGTGTATTTAAAAAAAACTTGCAATGAGGAAAGGAAGGAATGTAAGAAATTTAAGATGCAATGGAAGATTTAAGTCATCAAGAATTACACAAAACAGTGAACTGCGTGCGGGAATGCTGGTATTTTCTATACCAGAGGACATCCAATAAAACTGCAACATAGTAGATGTTAAAAATACTTTTTTTTTACCCACTATGTACAGCCTCAAGGTGTATTGCTATAGAACATGGAGGAATCAAAGTAATCACAAATATATTCTTCATTTTGGTGGAGATTATACGTTCAGTGATACCTTTTCAGAGCTTTCAAATGCAGCAAATGGAATACACTATTAAGAATGGTAAAAGCATTATTTCTCAGTGTTTTTATTGTGCTTGTTTGTTGTTTTCAAATGTTTGAGCCATGTTTAGTGCATCAGTGTTTCTTAATAAAATGTATTCCCGCATTATAAATAAAAAAATGAATAGCTGGGTGTGTTTTATACCATTCATGCAAATAAAATCATTCAACTCTTTCTTTCTGCTATTACTGTATTTCCTTGTAATTGTTTTTAATTTTCATTGTCTCCCTACAGGGGTGGGATCCGACCAGTGTAACTACCGGTTCGGTGATTTTACATTTTGTGCGCTGCGTGTGTGTGTATATCATCATCATTTAGCTGCCTGAACAGCTAAGCAGCGCTGCATGCAAGTGCGCAGTGGTTGAAAAAGCACTTTTTCCCTCCTTTTTCAACCTCAGCTGTGTCACACAAAGCAGCTGCGGTTGAAAATGCAGGAAATAAAGGTCAGGTAAGAGCCCGGGCAGGCGGCTGGGCCAAAACAGCAGCAGACGTAGAACCGGTTCTATGTATGCTCCCTGTTTGCTGCTTTTCAGAGCAGCCACTTCTACAGAAGTGGACAGAACCGGTATAATCACACCCCTGTCTCCCTCCTCCCTCTCCAATGTCCCATGTTACATTAATTTTTAAAAATAGTTTTATTTGGAAATCTCCTTTTCTTTTTCATTCATAAAATTGATGAAACCAGCACATCTCTTCCAACACTTAGCTGCAAAACTATACTGTTCCCATGGAAAGGATCTTCATTTTCTGACATCAAGAACAGATAATGCTTTCTTATTTCCCTGCTAAAATACTTGAATGACAACAACAATGGTGCTTGAGAATCAAAGGTCCATCTAGTTAATTGTATTGCAATCCTAAGCACGTGCCTGGGCATGAGAACAAAAGCAAGCTCCTTTTCAGAATCTCCAGCAACTAGTAAATCAGAGGCATACTGCCATTCCTTCAAAGCTGTTGAGATTAACCATCACTATATTTTATAATATTGAATTACAGTTTAGCACTTTTAATTGCCCTGAATCTTCCACCATTCAGCTTGAATAAAGCCAGGCTTTGGATTTTTGGTAGCTCCCTATCAATGTTCTCTTGCATCAAATCTTATTTTGCATGCCTCAATCATATGGAACCTTTATTTTTATTGTAATTTTATTTTAGAAAGTTTTGTCATATTTTTGAATAGAATCCAGTTCTAAGAATATAAAGATAGTCCTTGAGCTATGACTACGATTGGGACTGAAATTTGTATCGTTAAATGATACTATCATAAAGCACACTTTCATGTGTCTGAACCACTTAGCGGCAGCAATCTGACCCCGGATGCAAAGTTCACTAAGCCAGAAGTGGAGGAAGTCCCAGACATGTGGGAATACTGTGGAGCGGGAGGCCCTGGGAGACCCAGAGAAGGCTGCGTGTTAGTTGGGGTTGTGTTACAGTATAACATTAGCTCAGGGTGACTGAGGAAAGAAGGTGTGGGGTGTGTGTATGCATGTGTGTGATCTCAGGGAGACTAGAGAAAGAATATGCTGTGGCTCAGGGGCTTTTTGGCACGGCGCCACACTAGGGCTGCAAGAGTCCCTAAGGTGCCAAACAGCACAAAGCCCTTTGCAGAACAGAGTCCAGCATTTGCTTCTGTTTTCTGGGGTAAACTGCCCACTGTGGACAATGGGTTCATTTAACAACTGTACCATTTGCTTAATCACTGCCAAACAAAAAATGTAAAACCAGGTCAGTCATGTAATGACCTACTTAGCAACTGGCATGATTTAAAAATGTAATTGTGTGCTCCATTATAGTCATAAGTTAAAGACTATCTGTACATTAGGTGTAGACAAGAATAAAGCCAACAGAAGATCTATCTAGTGCCTTATAAAGCAATCAGTATGCTTGTGCACGTATATGTACATTTATACCAGCATGCATATAAATGTTATGAGTGTATGTATCTACATATGCCAATTCTCTAAAGTTTAAATTTTAGAATTTTTTCTGACTGCCTTTCCAAATTAATGGATACTTTCAAGTCAGAGACGGTTGGGATTATTTATTTAACTGCTTAATAACCCTTACTTGACTGGGAACTTCTGGCCCCTGCTAGTTCAGCCTGATTCCTAACAGGGAGGATAATGTCAGCCAGGCGCTGCGAAAGAGAAGGTACACTGCTGACATCCTGATAGATAATATTGTTTAATGGAAGAAACCTGGAGAATGCCAACGCTGCCAGATCAATTCGGCCAGGCAGATAACATAGAGATACATTTTTTTTTAGTGAGAATGCATTTTTAAAAGATATGAAGATGGGCAAAATTGCTGCTCAGAAAAATGTGGGAATTTGGGGTTGTCCCAGTAATGTCTGATATTGTGATGTATTTTAAAAGCTGGAATCCTGGTTTAATCACAGATGTGCACTGCGACTTCAGGAAGCATGACTTATTTCTCTAATTCTAGTCTTTTTAAAAATCTTGGCAGGAGGGTGTATTTACTTGCTGTATTTGATCTGTTGCTGCTGCTGTTTCCTCCTTTAGTACTACCAAGCTACATTGAAATAGGTGAAATTGTGTGAGCTTTAGGACTAGAATAATGCAATAATGAATAAGGCCTTTTAAGCTTAGAACACTCTCCCAAGATACTAAGTACTGTGATTATCCAGGACTTGGATCCAAATACTGCTTAAAATGTAACAAGCAGGAAAATAATTTGTTTTAAGAGAGGGAGACAGAACTGGTTTGGCGGTGTGGATTTGTTCTGGTGGCTTGCGACCTAGGAAACCAGCGTGAAAAAACAGAAGCCTATTTCTTCCATTTGGGCAAAGTACACATTTGCATACATGTCAACATGTTCATTAATGTCCTGCCAATAATACATTTAGGTTTCCTATAAACCAGGGATGGTGATCACAACCCTTCTGCATGATACTGATGAGATATATAATTATTTGTTTACTTATTTTATAAATAAAATATTGATGCCACACTTTGTTAAGGAGTGGGGTGTATACACAGCATGCAGTCTGTTCTGCAGTTCACTTAATTGTATTCCAAGCAATTTAATGACTTGCTGATTTATCCGAGGAGCTTGAAATATTTTTTTTAAAAAAATATTGTTGATGAAACATTTACTGCTATCTTTATGTTTAGTGTTACCAACTCCAATAAGATTTGTCTTAGGATTAAAGAGGTTGAAAATGCCCCTTGGAGGATATGCCTCTCTCTGTGTGTATGTGTTATCTCATTTATTCAGAGGTTCCAAAAAATCATGTGGCCTGGAAGATAAATATCCAGGCTATTTCCCAGGGGAATCTGGTGTTTGCACTTGGTCATTTTCAATCCCATACTTTAAAATGGAGGCTTCCTGCAGCATCAACAATCTTTCAAAACAACTGCATGTTATGTAGCCCAAATCATAAGAGTCAGAGGGAACAAGTGTGTGAAAAAACTAAAACCGCCTCCCAAACAGTTAATGTCAGGCTGAATGTTGATTCCATTGCCCACATTTATTTCTCATGTCAATTTCATTATTTTCTGTAGGATAGCAGAAGAGAGGGAATAAAGTTCACACATGGTTCACATAATTAGAATAAAGTTCCTATTCCCCTGTAAGCAAAACTTTGCTAATAGTTGGAATCATTCTCTTCAATGAGGTGGGATCAAAATATTTTTGTTCAAATCATAAGCTATAAAATGGATTATGTATTGTACATGCAAAGCAGGTTATTAGATTAATGCTGAAAGAAGCACCTATTAACATATCAAGGAGACAGTGTTGTAGCAACTCATCCTGGTTCAGTGATGGTGTCTGAGATGGCCACAAGGAAGGGAAGAAGGCATAATTTGGCTGTAGGTACCACTTGGAAGGGGAAAGAGAGAACCTATTCCCCCCATCCCTGGTACTTTGTCTCCAATAGGCACAAGCATTGCAGAAAGCATCACCTTGCTTAATGATGGTAATTGGGACCAACAAATCCATCACTAAGTGACATGGTCACATGACCATATTGACTTAAAATATCACACAATTGTTAAGCACAATGCCATGTGATCACCTTTTGTGACCTTCTGTCAGTTTCCCAATTGGTTTTGCTTTTTGGAAGCTAGCAGTAAAGGTTGCAAAGAGCAATCACATGACTGCAGGACACTGCCACCATGGTAATTGTGAATTGGTTGCCAAGCACCCAAATTGTGATCAGATCCCCATATCATGGAGATGCTGTGACAAGTGCAGCCATGAGCACCAGTCATAAGCATCATCATATCTTTGAGTTGAACAAGTGGTTGTGAACTGAGGGCTACTTATACTCACTATATTAGTTGGATATGTTTATTGAGTCAGAGCTTTGATACACTTTTATATGGAACATTTTATTGTTCCAACATGATTAATTAAAGGAATTATCACTGTTCAATACAGTTTTCCCAACTAATGTAATTAGTGAGTTTATTTACGATAATTAGCTACCAAAAGTTGTCTTGTAGTTCCATGATTCCAGAAAGATTTCCAGTATGAAAAAGATACTATGAGAAGTGATAGACAAAAACAGCATATAGTATAGCAATCTATAGAATAGCAAAGTTCATACGCACTACATGTACACCTTTACTTCAGATAACTACTTCTAGCTTATATACAGGGCTCATATTCATTTGTTTTATAAGTTAAATGTGTTGCACTCTGACAAGTAGCTTTCACCAATGTTGTCACAGAATATTGTTACAATTTAGAAAACAATCTGGTGAAAGGTCCTGCTATTCTTAGGCAATTCCTCATTATGGAAGTTTATGTTCTTTTTCTTGACACTTTTCAACATCAGTCATACTTTAATGTTCTCTTAGTCCTTGGCATATCATTGTTGTCATCCATCCTAGCATGCTGTGCATTTCCATGCATCTGCGCATTTGGATGGACTGTATGTACTTCATTACACTGTTCATTAAGCTCATTATCCATCATGATCACTAGAAAAGGTCATTTGCTGGGCAAGCTTACAAACAGGTTTACGTACTGTTCGGATATGGATTCTTTCTGGTCCAGTGAAAGCTTTATTTCTGTATATAAAAAATACTCTTCCAACCATTATGCACCTCAGATGTGGCTTGCAAAACCTCTGCCTAATTTGCTTGGAAAATGATGGACATGTTATTACATCAATGAATATAGAGATAATCTACACTTGATTACTACATACTGTGTATTAAAAAACCTCCCTGTATTAATGCAAGAAATAAGACATGGCCTACTTTTTCTATTATAAATTTTATTAGGCAATTATAAACTTTATTGGGCAATATTCTTAAGCTCAGAAAGCAGTAGGCAATGTGCCAGCAATGTATGTGTTTAGCAAATAATTAATAATATAAAATAGTGAGGCCAAACGTGATGTGTGATCACTACAGGACTAATCTTTTGCCTTTATCTGGTCACAGGATATGTGCAATTGTTTTGTAGTTTATTTATTTTTCTTTTTCTTTTTTATACTAATCAGAATAGCCCAAAGCCATATCAAACTATAATATTAAGTATAAAATTATACACCTAATAAAAAAGAAATACAAATAGAGATTTTTAAAAGCCAAGTTTATAATTAAAAATATCCTTAAAGCAGTAAATGAATTGCAACAACTCACTGAGAATGTATGACTATGAAAAGGCTTATTCTGTGTTTGTAGATGTTGAGAAAATAAATAGTAAACTGAACAGGACTGAACTATGAAATGTTTGTATGAATATGGAGTTGAAGGCTGGTTGTTGAATGTAATGGATGGTAAATTATGAAAGGTAAAGCATATATGAGAGCAAATGAAATGTTTGGTAAATGATTTATTGCTGACAAACAAGTGAGGGAAACTGAAGTGTGGTATTCAGCAGGTTCTGACCAGTTCTGGAGAACCAGTAGCATAAATTTTGAGTAGTTTGGAGAACTGGCAAATACCACCTCTTACTGGAGATTTTACAGTATCCTTCCTCTGCCACACCCACCAAGCCATGCCCACAGAACCAGTAGTAAATAATTTTGAATCCCACCACTGGAAGGAAGGTATATGAAGTCCTCTTGGATGCAATAAACATAGGAAAATAGACATTGGCCTAAAAACCCAGTACAGTTATGTCTGACAGGGGAATGGCGTGAATAATTTCCCCTCATGGGTAAAGAACTCAAATGTAACTATTTGCTCCATTTTTCAACATTTACTCACGCCTTTCCCCTGACAAGGAAGATATTTTAAGATGTAGAAATACCCGGATAGTTTGTCAAGAATGGAAAGCTTATTGAAAGAAGTAAAATGGCTGTGTTTGAGAATATGTTTCTGTTCACTTTGTTATTTAGAAGAGAGGATATCAATTTATGAAGAAACATAAAAGTTGAATAGTGGACACTAGGAATGGGTCATTTATGAATGATAGATTGGGTGATAGAACAAATGGTAGATTCCAGAACAAGTGGGTGTTGAATCAGTTTGGATTGAATATAAAGTGAGTGATGGACATGAAATAAGTTATTTGAGTTGGTTGATTATATGCCAAGAGAATGAATGAGGATCAAAACAGAAAATAAAGATATGATGGAAGAGTTAATGGGTTGAGAAGAAGGGAAAGGCTGAGGAAATCATGGATGAATAGTGTTGATTATGGAAATGGAGAAAAAAAAGAGATGAAAAGTTTAAAAAACAAAAAAGCAATGTATGAAGCAATGTATGGATGTAGTTGGGATTGAAGCAAGGATTGTTGGAAATGACATTCTTTGATTTCTTGACTCTAATTCCTTTTGCTTATTGATTCTTAACCTATCATTCCATATATGATTATGTGTAAAAACATAATGCTGCATATTGTGAAATGGGGAGAATGGTAAATCTGGATGTGTGCCGAATTTTCAAGTGATAATGTCTTTCTGGAGAGCATCAAGTTGGGGAATGCTAATACACAAACTACATATGGAATAGTGTAGAAACTGCTATCATGAAAAAATGAAATATAAGGGTCAGGTCTGCTTGACAACATTTATTTATTTATTTATTATTATTTATTTTATTTTTTTAAAAAAATCTTGTCTTTATTACTTTATACATAACTGAGGAAAGGGAACATACTTAATACTCCTTCCTCCATTTCCCCCCACTATAACAACCCTCTGAGGTGGGTTGGTCTGAAAGAGAGTGACTGGCCCAGAATCACTCAGCTGGCTTTCTTGGCTAAGGCAAGACTAGAACTCAGTCTACCGGTATCTAGATCAATACTTTAATCACTATACCAAACTGGCTCTCAAACATGTGCATAAAGAGTAAGGTTTAATTTAATTCTTGATTAAGAAGACAAAACAGGGCACACGGACTACTGAGGATAGATAAAGAAATAACAGCACAATTGTGTATATACGGGTCTGTAAAAAAATAAACCACTTAATTTATATAGCTTTTTTACTAGGCCAAAGAACGGAAATTAATGGAATAAAAATTGGTGGGTATAGCCATAATGATCACATTTTGATAAAAATATGTTTGGACAGAAATCCTCCTGTTGTGGATTTCTGTAACCTTAACTAGACTTCATTTTCCATCAGATGGAAAGCCAAGCTACTGCTGGTTCTTTCTTTAAAAGAGATCTATTTGGAAGTGCAATTGCTTGGAATTAGGAGGTGACAGCAAGAAGCAAGACCTTGATATAAATAAGTTATTTCTAAGCCAAAACATTTTAAGAAATATTGTTCTTTGGTGTTTTTCTTTTGGTGATTTTTATTTAGTTTTCCTCCCAGTTATTTATTTTTGTTTATTTATTTTGAGTGTGCTCATCCATTTTCCTTTTGGAATGAAATAAGATTTTGCAGTAACTCCACCTATACCTGACAGGGATTTCTTTTGATAAATTATACTTTGACTTACAGTTCAGATATATGCTGGGCAGTTGATGATGGCAGGAAAATATTAGACTGACTGGAATTTCTGCCAGCATGCAATAGCATCAGTTAGAAAGAGCTGTGCATTTAAAAAAAAAGTTAGCTTCTTGAATACTTCATTTGTGACTAGGGAAATAAAACTGTTAATAATTTAGACTTAGTAATGTTAGCAGTTTCATTCTAAGGAAATGGAATTATAGAACCTCCTGGGATTAGCCAAATGAAATTCTCATCCCTGAATATCCTCACATGCAGAAGTTGGCTTGAATACTTAGGGGAGTGTTCTTAATGCTCTTTGAGCTTGGTTTTTTTTTTTTTAGCTTGCAGGCATTTCATTGCCCAACTAGGGTAACATAATGCCATCATCAGTACCAACTAGGTGCCATCATCAGTACCAACTAGCTGGCATTGTCAGTGCATCAGTATTTAGGGAAGTTCTGTCAGGCACTGCTAATTGTCAACCATTTTCTAAGTAGAATCCAGTTGTTTTTCTTTCTGGTGACTCTAGGAGTTGGCTTTGTCCTCTGAAATTAGGCCACAACATAACCAGAATTTTGTGATATTCAGCCCATCCAACTCCAAGGATCATTCTAAACAATTATGATTAAAGAGTGCTTATCTACTTGCTAACAGGACACAGAAGAAGCAATTTGATGCAATAGTTAAGGTATTAGGCTAGAAACAAGGAAACTTTGAGTTCTAGTCCTGCCATAGGCACAAAGCCAGCTAGGTGACATTGGGCCAGTCATTTTGCATCAGCCCTTGGAAGCAGGCAATGACAACCTCCAAAAATCTTTGGACCACTTCCAAAAACCTTTCCCAAAAAACTGGAGAGACTAGTCCAAAAAGTTGCCAGGAATCATGACACGCCATTCCCCCCCACCCCCGAAAAAAAAGACAGCCAGCATTTGTTTTGTTTCTTCATCCCTGTTTGTTTGTTTGTTTTTTATGTTAGTGCCTGACCATAGATAATATTTAGTAGTGGAACAGACTAATAGAAAAACTGTGTCATATGAGGGATGTAAGTGGGATCAGATTTGCAGAAGAAAGAATATTTTATGGAAATAAACATACACAGAAATATCAGCTAAATATAGGATTGCAAATGATTGCACTGTACTGTGATGGTTGCCATGACAGTTCTTTGAAATAGCAATGGCCCCAATGTCTGCATGGCATGATACCTTAAACCTTAAAGATACAGTTGAAATTTGAAAAATTAGAATATCGTGCAAAAGTTCATTTATTTCAGTAATGCAACTTAAAAGGTGAAACTAATATATGAGATAGACTCATTACATGCAAAGCAAGATAGTTCAAGCTGTGATTTGTCATAATTGTGATGATTATGGCTTACAGCTCATGAAAACCCCAAATCCACAATTTCAGAAAATTAGAATATTACATACAATCAATAAAACAAGGATTGTACATAGAACAATATCGGACCTTTGAAAAGTATAAGCATGCATATGTACTCAGTCCTTGGTTTGGGCCCCTTTTGCAGCAAGTACTGCCTCAATGCAGTGTGGCATGGAAGCTATCAGCCTGTGGCACTGCTGAGGTGTTATGGAAGACCAAGATGCATCAATAGCGGCCTTCAGCTCTTCTGCATTGTTCGGTCTCATGTCTCTCATCTTTCTCTTGGCAATGCCCCATAGATTCTCTATGGGATTCAGGTCAGGCGAGTTTGCTGGCCAATCAAGCACAGTACTCCCACAGTCATTGAACCAGGTTTTGGTGCTTTTGGCAGTGTGGGCAGGTGCCAAGTCCTGCTGGAAAATGAAGTCAGCATCCCCATAAACTTTGTCTGCAGAAGGAAGCATGAAGTGCCCCAAAATCTCCTGGTAGACAGCTGCGTTGACTCTGGACTTAATGAAGCATAGTGGACCAACACCAGCAGATGACATGGCTCCCCAAATCAACACAGACTGTGGAAATTTCACACTGGACTTCAAGCATCTTGCAGTGTGTGCCTCTCCATTCTTCCTCCAGACTCTGGGTCCTTGATTTCCAAATGAGACATAAAAGTTGCTCCCATCAGAAAAGAGGACTTTGGACCACTGAGCAACAGACCAGTTCTGTTTTTCTTTAGTCCAGGTAAGATACTTCTGATGTTGTTTGTTGTTCAGGAGTGGCTTGACAAGAGAAATACGACATTTGAAGCCCATGTCCAGGATCCGTCTATGTGTGGTGGCTCTTGATGCACTGACTCCAGCCTCAGTCCACTCCTTGTGAAAGTCCCCAACACTTTTGAATGGCCTTTTCCTGACAATCTTCTCCAGGCTGCGGTCATCCCTGCCGCTTGTGCACCTTTTTCTTCCACACTTTTCCCTTCCACATAACTTTCTATTAATGTGCTTTGATACAGCACTTTGGGAACATCTAACTTCTTTTGCAATTACCTTTTGAGGCTTTCCCTCCTTATGAAGGGTGTCAGTGATGGTTTTCTGCACAACTGTCAGGTCAGCAGTCTTTCCCATGATTGTGCTTCCTACTGAACCAAACTGAGAGACCATTTAAAAGCTCAGGAACCCTTTGCAGGTGTTATGGCTTAATTATCTGATTAGAGTGGGACACTTTGAGCCTAGAATATTGTACCTTTCACAATATTCTAATTTTCTGAGATTGTGGATTTGGGGTTTTCATGAGCTGTTAGTGGAGCACACGCAATGTGGAACAGGAGCTTAATTCCATCATAAGGCTGGTTTATTTTATCTGGGTCTTACGAAAGATTCTGGAGAATTGCAGGCTGTCCAGATTTCTTCACTACTATTAACTGAAAATCCTATGTCATTTGTCCATTAGGACGAGATGATTGGTGGAAGATGGATTATTGAAATGATTCATTTGGTATTAGTGATATGCAGATACAATTAGATGTCTTTTGTCTAGGCTTTCTTTACAGACTATATTTGTGTTTCCAAGGAATTAACTGGAAGCACATAAGCAGGGTTAAACATAAAATGATTTTGGAGAACCAGTATTCTGAATATATGAAGCAGTCCATAATAAATATATAGTTCAGAAAGTATGGTTCTATGAGAGTAGTTTTTTATTCCATTCGTACTTATTATTAAATATATGGAATATACAGTGCAGCCAGGAATCCTGGTAACTTTTCCTGATTTTCTGAGGCTCATGTGTGCATCAGTAATGGTGTGTGTGTGTGTGTGTGTGTGTGTGTGTGTGTGTGTGTGTATCTTTGGTTATTCGGGTTTTCTCCCACATAAAATTGGAAGTATCTTGGCAACGTTTCGACGAAATCTCATTTGTGATCTTCAGGCTTGTGTCTTCGGCTCTGTGTTTCTCAGAGTGATGTGAAATTGCAGCTGCTTCTTCCTTTTAACTGCTAGTGGGGGTGTGACTTGATTGGGTGGGGCCTTGGCTGTGTTCTGATTGGATGGGGGAGTGTTCTCATTGGTTGGGGGTTTGGCTGTGTACTGATTGGTTGGGGGTTTGGCTGTGTTATGATTGGCTGGGGGTGTGTTCTGTTCAGGTGGGGGCTTGGTTGTGCTCAGGTTAGTCTTAGTTGTCAGGGGATTTGAGCTGGTGAGCTGTGATCCTTTTGTTTGGCTTCGCGTTTGTGGTTGTGCCACATCTTCATGGTGGGCGTCCGTTCGCTTCATGTATGGGTCAGAGGGGTTTGAAGTGGGTAGTGATGCAGCTGCGGTACGGCTTCTGGTCCCATGGGATCACCTCTCTCACCTGTCATCGCAAACCTCTACATGGAACACTTTGAAACACAAGCTCTAAAAAATATGATCACAAACCCAAACTCTGGCTCAGATACGTAGATGACACCTTCATAATCTGGCCACATGGGAAAGAAAAACTGAACAACTTCCTCACACACCTCAACAGCCTACACCCCAAAATACGATTCACCATGGAAACAGAAGCTAACAATCAACTTCCCTTCCTAGATGTCTTAGTATACAAAAAATCCATGGCTCCCTAGGACACACCATCTACCAGAAGAAAACACATACAAACCGCTATCTACATGCACTCTTACACTACTACCAGCACAGATCAATTCCGTAGCTGAGACACGCATCTCCAGAACAAAATTCTTAGCTGACGAACAACACCTAAAAACCGAACTACACACTCTCACTAACGTATTAACAGCCAATGGACTAGGCACCCAGATGAAACCTAGCTTCCTAACAAATGATAGCGGTCCATTTACTCGGAGCCAAGCTGCACTAAAAGCCTCCAATACAGGAACACAATGTTGCCAGCCAACCAAGACAAAAAAAGCCACAAAACAGACAGAAGATATTAGAAACACCAATCAAGCAGAACACAGCAAACTCCAAGACTAATATAAACACAGACCAAGACTCCCAACCAATCAAGATGAAGAAAAAAACATTCTGGCACAGCAGTAGGCTAGCCCCAAATTTAAAACTGAAATAACTGTAAAAGTCTGACTCACAGACGAACACAATACAGAAGCCTGATGATGGCAGATGAGATTCTGCCGAAACGTTGCTACAACTTTAAAAGCACAACTATAATGACGTGGAAAAATACCCGAACAAAGCTGAATACCATACATGTAAGTACCCATGAAAACATACATTAGGGAAAATTAATATACAGTAAATTTGTTATTATATGGGAAATTGCTACATATATCCATATCAGGAAATGTGTCTATTCAGATAAATATATCTTCAAGAGTTTGCCTCAAGGTGATAATAAGTTATCTTGGGGAAATGAAGAACAAATTATAGTTTCACTGTGGTTCATTTAAAAATGCCACTAAACAGTTTTGTTCTTTTATCCATAGCTGTGCCCGTGTTGAAGTCAGAGTTCTATTTTGTTCATGAAGGAGTTTTATGTTTTTTTGCAAAGATATACTTAGTATTATACTAAGGAGTCTTTAGGAATTAGACCACTAATAAAAGAGAGAGGAAAAATAGAAAAAGTTAGCCTTGCTGAAGTTCTTTGAATTCCAGGTATTATATACTGTATTATATACTGTATTTGGTGAGTGCTACTTCAAGAATAAACTGCCCATTTCCCTATCCTGGTGTAGAGGCTCTTCTGCAATGGTTTGGGGACATGTGATAGGGCATATAAGAGGCCCCCAGGATAGCCAAAATTCATTTGGCAGCAAACCATTATCAATAAAACATCATATTTTAATTTTGGATAACTTCAGAGACTTAATTGTTTGTTTTATTTTTAAAACAAAGCATTTATTTTTTTAATGAATATTTTATACATATTTTTTTTCTTTCCTGATTTGTTTTTACGCCACTCCTGATTAATGGGAATAATTGATTCCAATTTTCTTATCATAGTTCCTGATACCAGCTGTAGCTGTATCACCTTAAGGCAAGAGGTAGATATTCTCCAACTGTCAGCACACCTCATTACCTTAAAGCAATGTAGCAAATTAAGAAAAGAAAAGAAGTAATTGCTTGTGCTGGGGGGAATATCTGAAGCAAGATCTTTCTAATCTCCAGCTTCATCATGCAGAATAGACAGCTTCTTTAATCAATGTTGAGATGTCTTTGGTTCCTTTACAAACTCTTTGTAAGTGCTTTTATAACAGAAACACATGCATATGATAACAATTGTACGCACAAAAGCTGGTCAGTAAAATCTATCTAGCAGAAAGGTAAAACCCTGCCAAGGAATTTGATAGTCTTGCTTTCATATAGACTTTTTAAGGAAAGAAATGTTATTTTGCCTAGTGCCCAGAACCGAGAAAGTTTAAGAGCACATGCAAGGACCTGCAATTTTACTTTCAGTAGAGATGAATTGTGTTTAATAGAAGTAAGCCAAAAGTTAGGATAGTTACAAATATGGAGTTATTTGATTGGTATGTATACGTTAATATGATCTTGCCTAAACATTATTTCCTGAATAACTATGAGAAATAGAATACACATTTTTAAAAGTTTACATTTGAATGTTTTGGAGCAGTTCTAATTAAAAAGTGTTCAACCTATTAAGCAAAACGGTTCCGAAAAATGCAGGTAGTATTTGACTTATAACTGCAATTGGGCCTGAAAATCCAGTCATGGCCTTTTTCACACTGGTTATTAAGTGAATGGTTCAGTCATTAAGCAAACCCATTCATTGGACATTTGAATGGGTTTTTTTTTGTCTGAAACCAGCAAAAAATATCAGAAGCTGGTAGAAGACATTGCAAATTGAGACCATGTGTCTGCAGGGGGCAGGGAAAAGGTTTTTGTAAAGTTGACCTGTCTTCTTCATGTTTCCTCTACAACACAATCCAGGACTTTATAGCAAAATAAAATGGAGGCCAGAAGATGGCTATTGCTAACATCAGTTTAATAATTGCAAGGAGGAAGTAGGGCTATATTCCAGTTTCAGTATTTATAAACAACAACTGCAATGTCATCTTTCATTGTGCACAACTTTATTTACATCTTGTTTGTTTTGGTTGGAAAACTATTTCATTCTAAACACGTGCTTTTAACTTCTCAATATTTCAATAATATTTCCTACAGATTTTGTCCATTTGAAATAGGCAAGTGCTTAAAGACAATGTGTCTGTCAAATCAGAGAGATCACCAGGCAATGTGCGCAAACTTTGATATGCCATCACATCAGTATGATCCCTTTGCAGATCTGCTTCCAACAGAGGCTTTGGCTGTGGGTAAAATCCTGCTGACCCTGGCTAGGGTACCATAAGAAGTAATAGATTGGCAACCTATTTTCTCCCATCACGTTTTGTTTTCTGTTGGATGTAATTGAAAGAAGATATTCTAGGTTAGCCGTATTGGTTCCTGGATTGTATAGTCTCTTGTCAAAAAAGGAAGGAAGGAAGGATTTCTTTATTAACATTCAGTATTTTTGTGTGAGAGAGCTCTAGACCTTTAAAAGTTGCCTATTATGTCTTAGCATAATGTATCCCTATTGGCTGGGCAGGCATACTGTTTCCACCTGCCAGGAGTGGACTGAATTATTTTCTGAAATGCCACTCTGTGGTACATGCTAAAGCCTTCATAAACTTGCTAGCTTCTTAGTAATGTTATACCAGAAAAAGGTATTTAACATTCAATAGGAAAACTTTATGGTTTATATTTGTAACAAAATAATATTAATGACTGCACATTATGATTACATGACACTCAACATCATACTTGAAAATTAGACTATAATGTGACATAAATTTTAATGTTCCATGCTGTGGAAATAACTTAAAAATAAAATATTATTTACTGTCTACTGTATAACTAATCATGCTGATGTATATTCTTTACCTAATATCTTCTTTTATCTTAACCTTTCCCCCTTAATTTTTCCTTCTAGATTCTATTTTCTAAAGCTTTGGTGAATTCTTCTGATTTCACCCCAGTAAATTAAAAATACCCATTTATTCATTGGCAGTTGTTGGTTGAGTTTTTCTTATGAACTCAGCCCTTTTAATCCAGCAAACAGGATTCTCCCCTTAATCCCCAAGTATTTTAGCTATTAATCTGGAGATGCTTTTCCCTTTATCCAGCTGAGATTAAGACAAGAATGGTTTCCCATGGTTACCATTTCTTTCTTTTTTTTGTTGATCTTTGATGGGATTTTGGAGAGTCCCTTGAAACTCTGGACTTATATTCAATTTTTTGATTTTGCTTTTCTGCATTCTAATAGTGGTGCTTGTAAATTTCACCCTCCTTTTGACCTTGTGGAAAATGCTAGAATGTGGAAGCAAGTAACATGTGCAGATATCAATTAATCCTGTCACCCTTCCACCCAATAACCAAACACTGCCAGTCTGTATTTCTTCAGTGCCTAGGAAAAAAAATCAGATTTTGGCTTTTAACTGAACAATATTTCAAATACATGCCATGTTTCCAGATATGTAGCTTGCAGTTTTACTGTGCTCTGAAGCATTAAAAAGATCTCCCATTAAAAAAATGCAAAGGAAAGTTTAAGGTAGACCCACAAAAGATAATGGTCTTCTCTTGTCTTCTGGCAACTGTTCTTTCCTTCCTTCAAATGCTCTAAAATAATTTCAGATATTAGGCCTAGCCTCATGGTTTATACATCCTTGTGCATTTTGAGATGTTCCCTTTTACTATAGATAAAAGAATAGGGCATGTGTACCAGCAGCCAATCTGACCACTGTTAAGTAGGCTTATTGGGCAGAAAAAAGACCAATGCCACTAAATCTGAGGGCTTGTTCTTCTATGAAAAAAAAAGAACAAATTCTGCTGAAACTGTCCTCATTACATTCATATTCCTCTACTATTCTCTTTAATTGAGCTCTCTGGAAACAACAGACTCTACCTGTGAATATTTCTGACTTGTGGAACCTTATTATGGTTCCTACCAAGAACAGTTGTTCTCCCATGAGCTGTTCAGAGCATCCAGAAGTGGGAGGTGCTTCAGTCTCTTCTGGAAAGTCTGGGCTTAAAATTCCGGGACGCTCCTCCTCCTCCATGGGACACCTCCTCAGCGTCCCCCAGTTTTAGCTCAGCCTTCGTGGTAAGAGGTTGTGCACTCCCTGACTGGAACGGTTTGCTGATTCAGGTTTGCTCTTGGGTTATTTCGGCTTGTAAAAATCTTCCCCATTTAATTTGGCTTTTTTCAGGTTTGTGCCTCTATTAGCTTGCCTCGATCAGTTTAAAAACAGTTTCTTTGTAACTACCGGAGCCTGCCACTCCGCAGGCAGCCTGAGGCGACCGCCTCAGGCAATTACCTTATCTAACTTTCTGATCGTATTCTCTGCGATCGTAGCGGAGTGCTCACAGCCGCGGATCACTTCGCCTTGCCGTTTCGTCTGACAGGAGCATTTAACTCGCAAGTTAAAGCCTCAGCAGTGGCTCGTTAGACTTCTCAGACATTAGCAGGGGAGATTCTGGCTTCCCACCTTTTTCAACGGCTGGCTCAAGTTCATGCCTAAATATCACAGGTGCCATTCCCTGCTGGTTTCCCTTTTGGGGGACTGGGGCAGTACCTTCCCACTTCGTTCTCCCTGGGTTTAGCTTTCCCTTGTCTGGCTGATGTTGGATAAGCAGGCTAGTCATTAAACAGGAATTTCATTGCAATTGCCTTTGGATCATTTCTTTGGAGTGAAGCCACAAGTGCCATTTTAAACAGCGGGACATTTCATTTTGACAGGAAACAATCCACCTCAGATCCTGTATAGCTGGTTTCCCTTGTTGGGGACCAGGGATCCAGAAAGTTCTCGCTTGGAGCACTTGGGGGTTACCCTTGTTGGGGACCCTTAGATACTGTTTACCATATGCACAGTTTTACATATAGATATAGGCACATGTATATGTATACGGGTATATATATATATATATATATATATATATATATATATATATATATATGGATCTTTGGTTGTTCGGGTTTTCTCCACGTAAGATTCGAAGTATCTAGGCAGCGTTTCGATGAAGTCTCATTCATCATCTTCAGACAGAAGACAGAAGCCTGAAGATGATGAATGAGACTTCATCAACGCTTGCCTAGATCTCAATCTTCGTGGAGAAAACCAACAACCAAAGATCCACATACAAATACCACGAGAACCTCAGAAAACAAATATTGCACCTCTACGGGAGGAAACCCACCATCTGACCAGGACTTATGAAAAACTTGAAGTCCAAAGAGCCTCCATTTTATGTGACCTTGCATTCCTATGCAACTGCCGAGATCAAAATTTAATTCCCACAAGCTTCCAATTGAAATTCCACACCAACACAGCAGCCACCAAACGCATCCTTAAAAGAACAGAACTGGCCCTAATTAGAAATGAACTTCACACAAAAAGGTTTCTCCTAGACCAAATCAACAAAGATCTCCTCACACTCCACCTCAGACTCAGCAACAAGATTCACCCTCTACTTTGGGACAAATCCAAACAACTCGCTGTCTGGAGAGCCGAAACACAGACCACCCTCAAGACAGACACACACACCAACAAACTCAGGAAACTACAACAATGCCAGAAACCAACTCCCCTCCCCCACAGCCACACATGAAACAAACATTGCACAACATCTCAGACAAGATCCTCACTGAAGCTGAAACCAAGGTCCTTTCAAAAGGATTCAACTTTGCTGTCGCTCCCAAACACATCCCCACAGAAACCATCATATGCGGAGTTGAAACCAGCCTGACCAAAACCAACCCTGATGATGCTAACAAAATCAGACTCGAAATCACCAACATCCTCTGCACTAGCAAACCACCCAAAAGCAACTTATCCAAAGAAGAACAAACTGCACTACTTAACCTGAAAGAAGACACCAGCATAATAATCCTACCAGCAGACAAGGGCAACGCGACAGTGGTTATGAACACATCTGACTACCAAACCAAGCTAACCAACCTACTCCAAGACCCCACATACAAACCCCTAAAGACAGACCCCACCACCTACCTAGAAAAAACTACCAAATCCAAAATAAAAGCCTCCCCTTCAGTGAAGAAATCCAGCAAGGAATCATACCCAGAGAAAAATCATCCAGATGCCCCAAGCTTTATGGTCTCCCCAAAATACACAAAGAAGGAACCCCACTCAGACCAATAGTCAGCTCCATAGGCTCACCTCTACAAAACCTGGCCAAATTCCTCGCCAAACAACTACAACCCTATGCAGAATCCATCAACTCACACGTAAGAAACTCATTCCAGTTCATCGAGATCATAAAGAAACAAAACTTACAACCTAGCGACCTACTAGTAAGCTTCGATGTCATATCCCTCTTCACCCAAGTGCCAATAAAAGAAGCCTTGACAGCCATCCAAAACAAATACAACCCCCCAAGCACATCCTAGATCTAACCAACCACTGCCTATCCAATACATACTTCACCTACAATGGACAAAAATACAAACAAATAGAAGGAGCACCCATGGGATCACCTCTCTCACCTGTCATCGCAAACCTCTACATGGAACACTTTGAAACACAAGCTCTAGAAAAATACGACCACAAACCCAAACTCTGGCTCAGATACGTAGATGACACCTTCATAATCTGGCCACACGGGAAAGAAAAAACTGAACAACTTCCTCACATACCTCAACAGCCTACACCCCAAAATACAATTCACCATGGAAACAGAAGCCAACAATCAACTTCCTTCCTAGATGTCTTGGTATACAAAAGATCCAATGGCTCCCTAGGACACACCATCTACCAGAAGAAAACACATACTAACCGCTATCTACATGCACTCTCACACCACCACCCAGCACAGATCAATTCCGTAGCCAAGACACTCATCTCCAGAACAAAATGCTTAGCCGATGAACAACACCAAAAAACCGAACTACACACTCTCACCAACGTACTTACAGCCAATGGATTCCAAAGAAAGAAGATTACCCCACCTAATCCAAAAAGAAACCCCAACCAAAATCCAAGACAGAGAACAAGAAAACGGCAAAGCCCTCCTCCCATATATAAAAGGCACTACAGACAAAATTAGCAAGATCCTCCAAAAACACAACATCAAAACAGCATTCTGCACAAACAGAAAAATATCCACCATCCTAAGAAACCCCAAAGACAAAATCGAATTAGAAAACCAAGGAGTATCACGAAATCCCCTGCACTGCCTGCCCTACCACATACATTGGACAAACTAACAGAAGAATAAGTGCACGCATTGAAGAACATAAGAACTCAATCAAAAAAGAAGAAACGACCTCTTCCCTGGTCCAACACCTCAAAGCCACAGGACATGAAATTGATTTTAAAAATACCAGAACTATCGCCAAAACCGAACACTTCAACAGCAGAATAATCAGAGAAGCCATAGAGATAGAAAAACGCCCACACAGCATGAACAATCGAGATGACACCTCCCGCCTTCCAGCCATTTGGAAACCCGCCCTCATGAACAGACGAGTACCTAACATGAAGAAGGACACCAGACCCACACCCATGAGAGCCACACAAGATGCCACCACCACACTTCCATATAGAAAACAGACTCCCACCCATTCAGAAAATGAGACACGACCATGGACCAGAAGCTGCACTGCAGCTGCATCACTACCCACTTCAAACCCCTCTGAGCCATACATGAAGCAAACCGACACCCACTATGAAGATGCAGCAGGACCACGAACTAGAAGCCAAACAGCAAGATCACAACTCACCAGCTCAAATCCCCCAGCAACTAAGACTAACCTGAGCACAACCAAGCCCCCACCTGAACAGAACACGCCTCCAACCAATCAGAACACGGCTAACCCCCAACCAATCAGAACACAGCCAAACCCCTACCAATGAGAACACACTCCCACCCAATCATAACACAGCCAAGCCCCCACCCAATCAAGTCCCACCCCACTGGCAGTTAAAGGAGGAAGCAGCTGCAATCTCACATTACTCTGAGAAGCACAGAGCCGGAGACAGAAGCCTGAAGATGATGAATGAGACTTCATCGAACGTTGCCTAGATACTTCGAATCTTACGCGGGAGAAAACCCGAACAACCAAAGATCCACATACAAATACCCGAGAACCTCAGAAAACAAATATATATATATATATATATATATATATATATATATATATATATATATATATATATATATATATATATATATATATATATATATATACACATACATACATACACACACACACACACACACACACACACACACACATACATACACATACATACACATACTTACTTACTTACTTACTTACTTACTTACTTACTTACTCTCCTGGAAGAGCGTTCTACTTTCAGCCACAGGGGAAGGCATCACCCTAAAGTACAAATACTACTACTACTAATAATAATTTAAAAAAATAATTAAAAATTAAAGTCGGAGGCAAGAGAATCAGTAATCCACAATGGAAGGTGACAATGTTTTCCACTTCAAGACAAATAAGTCCCAAGATAAGCCAGTGGGCCCCAAAAAGGCCTCTAAGGCGGCAGATAAGGAAGCCCATAGATGGCACCTAGCTTTGTAAAGGCAATTGCAGAAACGAGCCAGGGAGGCAGACAAGATGGCTATGACACAACAATCTGATCAGGACCCAAGTCCATTGTTGGGGCCCTAGGACTTATCCACCCAGCCTAGGCAGGCTGTTTCTGGACAACCTCTCATAGGCACATCTCCTCCAATGAGCACTGTCCAGCTAATCCCAGAGGCAACCTTCACCCCTACGGTCACCAGCCTAAGACAGGAGGAGGGATTACATGAGACTATCCCCATCGAAATGAGGCAATGGATGGAGATGGTGATTCAAAGGGGCATTGCAGCTGGAGTTCAGCAATCCATCAGGACCAGACACTTCTCGGCCACTTCAGATGTGGGATCCCTGTCCGCTCAATCCTTTGTGCATATGGGACAACATCAAACTCAGGTATTCCCCAATATTCCTAACATACCAGCCCAGGCCTTCGGGAGGAGGTAGAATTTGAGGATCAGGATGTTCCCATGGAGGTGGGGTCGATCCATCAGATGGACTTGGGGTTGTCAGAGGCTGAACCACTAGAACGGGGAATGTTGGACAACGAAGGCCTCATTCTGGACCAACCTACCATTTCTGGCCTTTTTTGCCCATATCTCTTTAAATCCTTACTGTTCAAAGCAAAGAACACCGCTAAACTAGGCACATCAAACCCTCATCCATTGTCAACAGGGTCTCAGGACGAAACCGAGGATCTAATATTCTCACAACCGGCTAATGAGGCGGAAACTATTCCTGTCCCTCATATGTTTGCTGAATTAGTACAAAATCAATGGGCATCAGCAGCATCATACCCAGCCCCAACAGGGTACGATAAATGATATTATAATTTGGCACCAGAGTTTTCAAATTTTCTCAAAACACCAGAGGTGGATGAGCCCATTGTGGCACTGGCCTCTTCTTCAACCTTTCCCAACGAGGCCGAGGAAGCCCTGAAACCGGAAGAAAAGAGAGCACAGTTGGCACTCCGTAGGGTGCACATTTCTGATGCCGGGGCCATTAGGGCAGCTACAGTGGCGTCCTTTTTTACATGGTCCTCCCTACGATGGGTCTTCCACTTGAGGGATATATTGCTGGCATCAAATTTCAGAGCCCACCAGGACATAGCAAAAATTATTGCAGCAGCAGAATTCTCCGCCGATGCCACATTTAATGGAGTCAAATTCTCGTCTAGGGCCATAGCATCTCACGTATCAGCATGGAGACTGCTATGACTCAGACATTGGCAGGCGGATACCAAGCATAAATGCAAGTTGGCATCAGCCCCAATATTGGGGGATAAATTATTTGGCAGTGTCTTGGAGCCCCTCCTTATAGAGAAGAGAAACAAGGAAAAAGTGCTTCCCCCTCTCTTTCAGAGATCTGAAAACAGAACGCCCCAGTCGTTTCAGAGGGGTTCCTTTTGGCCCTACTATCAAGGCCCATACGTTCCCAGATCTCAGAGAACATCAGGCTACAGACCCAGTTTTAGACAGGATAGGTCTGAATCTTCTGACAGAGGTCAGTGGGGAGGCCAAAACAGAAGAAACCACAGAGGCACCAGAGGCCGATTTTTTTTGTTGCCCCAAGTGAGTCCTTGACAGCAGGAGGGTGGCTAAAATTGCTGATCAATAGGACAGCTCCACCTCTGGTGCGTGGGTCAAGGACACTATTAGGTTTGGTTTGGCGCTAGAGTTTCAATCCTTCCCCTGAACTTTTTCATTAGGAGCCCTAGGTCCATGGACCCCATTAAGAGGGTGTTCATGCAGGGGGCTATCAATCATCTTCTACATATTCGGACCATTAGAGAGGTCCCATCTGAACAGCGGGGTCAAGGCTGTTACTCTCTATTGTTTGTGGTCCCAAAGAGTTCGGGGGCTGGAGGGCAATTCTGGACCTCAAACATCTGAACAGATCATTGGTTTATCAAAAATTCAAGATGACTACTCTCCAGTTCATTCTGCTCAGCATCAGAGAGAACGATGTCCTGACCTCTATAGATCTCACAGAGGCTTATCTACACATACCAATTAGAACTGCTCACTACAAATATCTTAGATTCTGCTATTGTGATCGGCACTACGAATATATCGCCCTACCATTCGGTCTGGCTTCGGCCCCTAGGACTTTTACCAAGGTCCTCGCGGCTTTGGCTGCCTCACTCAGGATCAAATCTATTCGCTTACAATGTTATCTGGATGATATTTTAATTTTGTCATCTTCCAGACATCAAGCAAATTTGGATACCAAGATTACTCTGGAGACCCTTCAGGGTCATGGCTTTTCCATAAATTGGGATAAAAGCCATTTGATCCCCTCAACTAGATCAGTTCATTTAGGGGCAGTGATAGATACCGTGGAGGGCAAGGTCTTTCTCTCTCAGGACAGGTTAAACAGTATCCAGTCTTTGGCCAGAAAGATCAGAGCCTTAAAGAGGGTTTCCCTGTCAGTGCTGTCTCAACTGTTAGGGAAACTGATTTCTTGTATTTCCATTATGCCTTGGGCTCGATTCCATTCTAGAGAGCTGCAATGGTTCCTGCTACCTTTCCAGTGACCTGGAAGAGCCACTTCCAATATCCGGATAAAAGTACCGCACAATGTTCTCCAATCGCTCCGCTGGTGGTTGGAAAAAATGATAAACAAGGGGTGTCCTTCCAAGGAACCTTACAGGGCAATGATCACAACTGATGCCAGCCTGGTAGGATGGGGAGCTCACTTCCAATCCCACACTGCGTAGGGAATTTGGACTATTTCTGAACAATCACAAAGCATCAACCTGTTGGAGCTGCGAGCAGTTCACCTGGCCTTATGCAGTTTCTACCCCTTTTCCAATCACGCCACGTTCTGGTCGTGACAGACAATATCACAACCAAGGCCCATGTAAACAGACAGGGGGATACCCATTCCACACTTCTGATGCTGGAGACGGCCAAGTTGTTCAAGTGGGCCGAGGCCAATCTGTTTTCGCTCAAGGCAGAACACATAGCAGGGGTCTTAAACACACAAGCGGACTGGCTCAGCAGGGCCGTGATAGATCAGGCAGAGTGGCGCCTACACCCATCTGTCTTCCAGGAAGCAGTGTGGAGGTTTGGGCAACCGGTGATCGATCTATTTGCCTCTCCTCTCAACGCCCAATTGCCCCAGTATATTTCAAGGTACCCGACTCAGGGGGTGGAGGCCATCAATGCACTGCATTGTCAATGGCCTCCCGGACTTCTATATGCGTTTCCTCCACTCCCGGTAATACCCAGGTTGATCCAGAAGTCATTGGAGGAACGAGTGGAATTGATATTGGTCGCCCCTTACAGGTCCAGGCAAACATGGTTTACAGACTTACAGGACCTGTTGAGAGAACAACCTTGGAAAATTCGAAGGTTTTCCTCTCCCAAGGACCGATACTTCACCCGAATCCACAATGGCTCAGTCTAACTGTATGGAGGTTGAGCAGAGCCGTTTAAGGGCCCAACAGATTTCAGAGGAAGCTATTGCCATCATTCAAGCATCCAGATGGTCCTCAACAAATCGTATATATGAGGCCACGTGGTCCACCTTCTGTCGCTGGTGCCAGGGGTCTAGGATCGACCCAACTGCCCCATCAATATGATAATTATTGGCCTTTTTACAGGAAGGGTTGACCAAGGGCCTATCTCCAAATACTTTACGCAGATTGGTGGTGGCTTTAGCCTCGGTGATAGCCTGGGGTGACCTCTGGTCCATAGCGCACCATCCACATGTCCGCAGCTTTCTTAAGGGTGCTGCAAACTTACGACTTCCTGTAATTCACCGCTATCCCACCTGGAACCTCAACAAGGTGTTAACTGCACTTACAACTGGTCCGTTCAAGCCTTTAAGAACTGATAGTCTTAAATTCCTGACATATAAGGTGGCCTTCCTAATTGCAATCACATCAGTAAGAAGGATTTCTGAATTGGCGGCATTATCAATAAGAAAGGACCTGTGTGTGTTTCATGCGGAGAGAGTGATTCTCTGATTGGATCCATCGTTCACTCCTAAAGTAAAATCAGCCTTCCACAGAGCGCAGGAGTTGGTGCTTCCAAATTTTTGTCTGAAACCATCTCATAGACTAGAGCATCAGTGGCATCGACTTGACATTTGAAGGGCCTTAAGCATCTATCTAGACTGCATGGCGGCATTTCGAAAATCTGAGGCCCTATTCCTATCCTTCAACCCATCCACTTTAGGACAAAAGGTGTCGTCGACAACCATCGGTAGATGGTTGAGAGCCACCATAGCTAAAAGTTATGAATGCCAGTCCATCTCAGTTCCTAAGGGCATTGCAGCCCACTCAACAAGGAGTATGGCAACATCAGCAGCATGGGCCAAACTGGCTTCCATAGATGAAATTTGCAGAGCAGCAACTTGGGCTTCACCATCTCCCTTTGTCAGAAATTATAAAACTGATGTCTATGCCTCAGCAGACACCTCATTTGGCAGAAGAGTCCTGCAGAAGGTCCACAGAGTTTAGGAGTAGATTTCGATCCAGACAGAGTCCCTCCCTAAGGACAGGTCAAGCTTTGGTATGTCCCATTTCTGGATGCTCTGAATAGCTCATGGGAGAAAGGGCATTGGTACTTACCTGATATGCCTGTGCTCTGTGAGCTGTGAAGAGCATCCAGCCCCACCCATTTCTTTCCATCTGGTGGGATTCCGTTCCAGTCAGGGATCTAGATTAGGTGATGAGTCCCGGACTTTGGCACTCAGTCTTCGCAAAACTGGGGGACGCTGAGGAGGTGTCCCGTGGAGGAGGAGGAACGTCCCGGAGTTTTAAGCCCAGCCGTTCCAGAAGAGACTGAAGCACCTCCCACTTCTGGATGCTCTTCACAGCTCACAGAGAATGGGCGTATCAGGTAAGTACCAAAGCCCTTTCACTTTATCAACCTGCTTTTAAATCATAATACTACAACCAATTAACTTATAAATATTCACATGGCATTTTTAAGAACAAGAAAAGCAATTAGCCTGCCTGAAACACAGACAGCAGTAAGATTGAAAACTGACCCAGCAGGTTGCATGTGTTATGTTCACCTGTAATTTTAGCTGAGAAAGCAGGAGAATTTGCTCTAGACTTTGCTGATGTGACAGGTATGGATGGTCAGATTGGTGAGATAATTGTCCCAGTCTGATTTGGTATATAATAACAATGAATGTAAATGACCACCAAAATAAAGAACAGAATAAAAATTAAAAATAAAACTGATAATATTCTTCTGGTTCTTCATTACAAAACCTGAAGCAAGGAGCAAAATTCAAGAATGATCTGTATCAGTGAGAAATTTATAACTACCACTGATTTTAACTCTTATTATTAGATAATAAGACTAGTAGCAAATACCCTGATGCTCATGAATTACTCAATAGATGAACTGAAGTCAAAATTGGGAATAGGGAAAACAGTGGAGTTTTTCTAAGTGGATGAGAGAAAAGAGAAATTAAATGAAAAATAATCTTATGACTGAATAATTAAACTATTATAGCTGAATATTATCAGTGCTCTTTTTCTTTTTTTTCTTTTATAACTTCTACTATAAATATTTTTATCAGTGCTAATAATTCATAGCAGGGGACAGCAGGCATTCATTATAGTGATACATTATTTCAACCAAAGAATAACATTTGTCTTTCTGTGGATGTGTAGAAGTGCTCAAATGTGGACACTATCTCAATATACTCACAGAAGTATTCAATAGTTCTTGAAAACAACCACATAGTTTTGACATATAGATTCAATTTGTAGATAGTTCTTGCCGTTGATTTTACACGAAAAGAGTGTGAGGTAATATCTTTTATGAATTCTTTTCATTGGGTATCTTGATTCATTTTGTTTGAAGCTTACAATAATGAAAGTTTGGAAATTGGTTGCAATTTTTTTTCCATCATCTTAAAAAAATGAACTCATAGAGAAAGAAAAAAAAAAAAAGTGGTATAATTAATCTTTTCTTGCCCCATCTATTTGATATGTTGGTGACCTTTTCTAATGAGTATGGCACTGTAATTAAAATGCATCCCATGGACATTTGATCTCGCTGTCATGACATACTCCTATCTAACACAGATGAGTTGGGTCATTATTTTAGAATCTGCTTGTCCACAAAGAAGAAATTCAATGTGCTTGTATACTGAAATGGCTGCTATCTCAGTAAACATATCTTTATGTCTCAGCCTTTCTATTCAATAGAAATGAATAAAATTATTGTCATATTGATTTTTCATTTACCTTCAGTATTTGTAAGTTACTGCATGCATTGGTGAGATGTCAATAACAGCATGTTACTTTTCAGGTTTTCTTGAGACTAGAGATTCTAGCTTGCATACTTAGAGTAAAACTGAGTTTGGATGTGCTTGTGGCCAAATACGCCAAAACTTATGGATTGTCCTACCAATAACAGGGAATGCTGCAGATAGTATGGCTTTATCCCAGGCTAATAACTTAGTCTTCACCTTGATTGAGTAAAGCCACAATAGGTACATATCTACATCTACATCTACATCTACATCTACATCCACATCCACCATCCACATCCACATCCACATCCATATATCTATATCTATATCTATATACATATACATACATACATACATACATACATACATACATATGTTTTCTTAAGTTTTCGCGGGTACTTACATGTATGGCATTCAGCTTTGTTCAGGTATTTTCCCACGTCATTGTAGTTGTGCTTTTAAAGTTGTAGCAACGTTTCAGCAGAATCTCATCTGCCATCATCAGGCTTCTGTACATATATCTATATACACTGCTCAAAAAAAATAAAGGGAACACAAAAATAAGACATCCTAGATCTGAATGAATGAAATATTCTTATTAAATACTTTGTTCATTACATAGTTGAATGTGCTGACAACAAAATCACAGAAAAATTATCAATGGAAATCAAATTTAGCAACCCATGGAGGTCTGGATTTGGACTTACACTCAAAATTAAAATGGGAAAAAACACTACAGGCTGATCCAACTTTGATGTTGATGTCCTTAAAACAAGTCAAAATGAGGCTCAGTAGTGTGTGTGGCCTCCACGTGCCTGTATGACCTCCCTACAATGCCTGGGCATGCTCCTGATGAGGTGGTGGATCATCTCCTGAGGGATCTCCTCCCACACCTGGACTAAAGCATCCCCCAACTCCTGGACAGTCTGTGGTGCAACGTGGCATTGGTGGATGGAGTGAGACATGTGTCCCAGATGTGCTCAATTGGATTCAGGTCTGGGGAATGGGAGGGCCAGTCCATAGCATCAATGCCTTTGTCTTGCAGGAACTGCTGACACACTCCAGCCACATGAGGTCTAGCATTGTTGTGCATTAGGACGAACCCAGGGCCAACCGCACCAGGATGTGGTCTCACAAGGGGTCTGAGGATCTCATCTCGGTACCTAATGGCAGTCAGGCTACCTCTGGCAAGCACATGGAGGGCTGTGCAGCCCCCTAAAGAAATGCCAACCCACACCATTACTGACCCTAGACAGACAGACAGACAGACATACAGACATACAGACATACAGACATACAGACATACAGACATACATACATACATACATACATGTACAATATTCAGCTTTGTTCGGGTATTTTCACACGTCATTATAGTTGTGCTTTTAAAGTTGTAGCAACGTTTCGGCAGAATCTCATCTGCCATCATCAGGCTTCTGTATAGTGTTCTTCTGTGAGTCAGGCTTTCACAGCTGTTTCTGTTTTAAATTTGGGGCTAGCCTACTGCTGTGCCAGAATGGTTTTTTCTTTATCCTGATTGGTTGGGAGTCTTGGTCTGTGTTTATTTGTCTTGGAGTTTGCTGTGTTCTGCTTGATTGGTTTCTAATATCTTCTGTCTGTTTTGTAGCTTTTTTTGTCTTGACTGGCTGGCAACATTGTGTTTCCTGTATTGGAGGCTTTTAGTGCGGCTTGGCTCCGAGTAAACAGATGGCTATCATTTATTAGGAAGCTAGGTTTCATCTGGATGCCTGGTTGGGGTGTGTTTGAGCTGGAGGTATGGGGGGAGTCTGTTTGTGCCCAGGTATTTGGCTGGCTTGTGGTGTGGAGATTTTTTTGTTTGAAAGTGCAGGCTTCCAGATAATTGACAGTCTGGTGGAGTCATCTCTTCTATTCATGCTTTCAGGTCTTTTTTCAATCTCTATGGCTTCTTTGATAATTCTGTAGCTGGGGTTTTCTATATGGCTAGGGTTTTGGTGCCACTGAAGTCATTGCTATGACCTGTGGCTTCCATGTGTTGGACTAGTGAGGAAGTGTGTTCCAGCTTTTTTTACTGCATTTTTGTGTTCATCCAGGTGGTTATTTATTCTTCTGTTGGTCTGTCCAATGTATTTGGCAGGGCATGATGCACAGGGAACTTCATATATGCCTTGGTTTTCCAAGTCAATTTTATCTTTGGGGTTTCTTAGGATGGCTGCTATTTTTCTGTCTGTTTTGAAGGCAGTCTTGATGTGATGCCTGTGTAGTATCTTACTGATTTTGTCTGTAGTACCTCTTATGTAGGGCAGGACAGCTGTTCCATAGGTCTCATCTTCTAGGTCTCCATTATGTCTCAGTGTGTTTTTGTGGATCAAGCCGGTGATTTTGCTTTTGTGGAAGCCGTTAGCTGTCAGTATTTTAGTCAGGGTGCATAGTTCAGACTTTATGTGTGTTTTGTCTGCCAGGTGTTTGGTACTGGCGATTAGTGTTTTGGCCACAGAGTTTATCTGTGTTCGATGGTGGTGGGATTGGGCGTTGAGGTAGCAGTTGGTGTGTGTTTTCTTCTGGTATATGGTGTATCCTAGTGTGCCATCTGTTTTTTTTGTAGATTAGTACATCTAGGAATGGTAGTTGTTTGTTTGTTTCTGTTTCCATGGTGGAAAAGTGAGGAAGCCAGAAGTGCTCACAAGCGACTGTTGTAGTTTTTCAAATGGAATGCAATTTATGCTAAACTAGGCAGGTTCTTAGTCAATATGTGCTGACTTCTGGCCTCTGATGTATCTGGATTTTCATTGGTGATATTCAATCTTTCAAAATTTTTCACATATTAACATTTTGAAGTGTTTCCTAAAGACATACTTACATATATCTTTCCTAGTAGAATAATTATATCACTTAATTGAAGATTAATAATGAATGTGAGGAATGGAAAAGATAAGAATTGTCTCTGTTTTTGTTTTATAGTGGTGATAAAAAGGAACCGAAATATCAAAGGCAAAAAACAACAGAGAGAAAGAAAGGAATTTCAGAATCGCAGGCGAGAAATCACGCTTACAGTTTGTGTAGCTACAGCAAAATCAATTTTCAGTTTGTTTCTTTACCTTTATATTCTAAGACATTTGCATTTCACTCCAGGCCCATTGTGAGCTACAAAGGACAGTAAAAATCAAATTTTCTTTATAATTTTTTTCTTGCTCACACAGTACTTAGCAAAAATAGAAAGATTCACAGTATCAGGGTCTGCTTTTATAATTTTAAAAGTGAAGTAGCACTATTTTCACCAAGAAAATCAGTTGCCATCACCAATTCCCTTTCGTTTGAAAACAGACCAAATGTTGTTTATTACCATGTGTAATGAGCCACAAGAGTTTTAATTATTTTTGCATTAATACAACTGCTACTTATATTCAGCTGATACTATATTTACATTCATATGTTGGTCAATAGGGATAAAGAGTACTTGGGTCTATCTGATATGTTTGAACACAGTGTACATAAAAAGAGGTGTAGGGAAAAAATCAGTAGAGGAAACAAGGACTAGGATAATTTTGCCTCAAATGGTGAAGTGTAGTTTGTTTTAAACTTTATACTTTTCAATTATTATTCATTTCCTATAATTGGAAGTAGACTTTTTCTTAGTCATTATTATTTGCATAACAATTATTGTATGTGTTGGATGCCTGCACACCATTTATTGGGGGACATTTTTAATTTACGTTTTCATTGATTTTTTTTTTAGACAAGTAAGCAGAATTCCCTCACAGATAATAAGACCACGAATCTGGAAAAGTATAATCCATTACCTAACAGAGTGGAAAGCAAAATTTCTAGTCTGGAAGAAGTATTGTTAGTGATACCTAGTTATTAAAGGAAAATTGAAATCTTTTAAGAAATTAACCCCCTTTCCTCTAAGCCCTGAGTGCATTCTGTTGCTATCTCTCCAAAACATCCAGTTTATTTAATTTTGTTTTACATAAACAATGAATCTCTGTTTATTAATATTGGGTTTTCACACACAAAATAGAAGAAAAACATCTTTTCTGAAAATAGCATGGTCCCGGGTTGAACTTCTTTATATAGACACAATACTCAATTTCATGCTCCTTTTTGTATTCTATTCCATATCTTATATTATTTTACATTTTCTATATAGTTTTTCCCCTCTTTTAATTTTCTAAATTTTATTTTGATTATCTCATCTCAATTCAAATCATTATATTTATACTTTTGTCTGTTCTGTTTCAATTTCATATTATCTTTTCTCATTAAACAAATTTTCTCCTGTAGTTACTAATTGGAGTATGACTGACACCTTTGTATCTTTTAATTACATCCATTCAACTCTTATTTAAACTTCAATATATACCTTAAGTTTATGACCTTCAATATAATACATAATACATAACTTCCAATCAAATTCTGCTTGGCACATTCTTAAAATACACACTATATTCTTTTTTTTAAAAAAGAAGATTGTAAATATATGTAATTATAAACCCTCATTCCATTCCAGTTCAGTTCTATCAATAATTAAAACCATAACATCTTTAACACTTCTTTTCAATTAAATATCATACTTCCTTAAAAACACATATAATCTCCATAATTCATTTTTCCCTTATTTCTCTTCACATATGTTTTATAAATCATTAAATATAACTTTTGTTATATTTATTTATTGACAAGCATTCCACTGAATTACGATAGCTATTTTATCAGACATTTTAATCATCCATTGTTTCATATTTTCTAAAATTATTTTTGCTTCTAATATAACCATACTATCTTATGTACCTTTGCAGAATCCCTTTTTCCATTAAGTTTTCACCCATTATCTCTAAACAGACCCTGTTTCTCTATATTTTGCTTCTGTCCTTTATAACTTCTTTTCCTTTCTTTCTTCCCTCTCATCTTCTCCCTCCCCTTTTTACCCCCTTGTCTCTCTAGCTCTAATTCTCTCTTCTGCATTTCCCTCTTCTGTTGCTTTCTGATTTTATACTTATTTTTCACTCTCTTTTTGGGGAAGTTGTTTTTCCTAATCTTAAACTTTCCATTCTCTTTCTCTCCTTTCCTCTCCCCCCCAATCTAAGATTACTTGTTCATTAAAGATGGCTTCTTCTTTGTTGCAATCTTCTTGTTCTGCAGGCATTTCTTGTTGTTTCTCATAATTCCAAGTCTCCATTTCTAAAAACTGAAATACAAAGCCAAAAGAACCTCTCCCTTCTTGTGCATCTTCTTTGTACTTTTTAAGTTCCATTTTCAGTTCTTCTAAAAGTGGAGCCATTTTAAACAGTTTAAAACAACCACCCGATTGATTTTAGTCATTCAAAACAATAACCAAGAATCCAGAAATCATCAAGTAATCCAGATAATCCTGAGTTATATCTTCTTATTTCTTTTTCGACTTTCTCTTCCTGGGGTTTTTGTTGTGATATTTCAGTTAGAATGTATCTTTTGGAAGTCTTGTTGAGATTTTGCTGTAAGTTCTTTTTTAATTCCAGCAGTCTCCTCCCTTCCAGATCCTGCCCTTTTATTCTTCCTCTCTCCTTTCTGGTTTTCAAAAGCTTTTAATTATCCAGAAATCTTTATTATCCCTTTGACTTTTTATTCTCAGCATTAAATGCCTATTGATGTCAAAGTGGATTTTTTTCCAATTTCTTGCTTAAGTCTCTTAGCTGTCAGTATAGGAAAAGGAGAAAACCAAATCTTTTCCCTTTTCTCTCTCCTTTGTAGCTCAAAAATCTTCTTAGGGAACAATGTTATTGTTTTTTAACAGTTTCAATTCCAGGGTACCTTATTTGTTGCTTTTGCTGTTTGACCCGGTCAACCAAAACTTTATCTTCTTATCTTCCACCTGCACATTCTGGGGAGGAGAGATGCGCCTCTCCTGCTGGCAGTCTCCCCCCACTTCACCACCTCTACGGGGTGGCTTAGCCCCGAAACCAGCCAGCTCGGGGCACTCCAGCGTCAAGCATGGGTCGAAGCCTCGCAGAGACGAGGTTTTGGTCTGTCGCTGAAGAAGCTCAAACCGGAAGTCCTCTGTTTATTAATATTAAGCAAGGAAACCTAGCATTAAAATGGGATTAAAGGAAAAGAATGAAACATGAAATTAAGAAGAGTTGTAAAAAATGTGTAAAGTCTATACCTGCAGTATAGAGAGTTACTAGATATTTATTTATTTATTTATATTTATTTATTTGAAATTTAAATAGATCAAATCTGAAACACTTGGTTGATATCTGTAAAATATATAAACACAAGATATTACAATATAACACAACAATAAAAAGATTTAGAGCAATATATACATATATGTGATGTTTGCTCAATACATTACGTTTTACATTACATTTAAAACGTCCTCCATAAGAGCTCCATTTTAACAGGCTTGTTAAAAGACAATCATGTTGAGGCTAATCTAGCTTCTTATTGTTCCACATAATAGGACCATTACTAAGAAACATCTTCTCCTGCTCTCAGTGATGGGGAATGACCAAAAAATTATTTTGAGATGTTCTTATCAAATGTGTTGAACTCTCTGTAGGCATCTGCACATAATTTAATTTCATATAATTTAAATTCATGTAACCAGCATTTAAATTACGCCAAGAAACATATTGGCAATGAATGAAGGGCTCAAAGAGGAAGATATAATATAATCAGGGGTGTCAAACTCAATTTCATTGACAGCCACATCAGGGTTGTGTTTGACCTTGGGGGTGGGGGCATGGCCAGCTCGATGTCAGTTATCGAGGCTCTGTTTTCAGTCATGATGGCCCTCCAAGGCTCCATTTTCAGCTGTGATGGCCTCCTTCAGCCTCTGCCAGCAAAAACGGAGCTCAGGGAAGCCACGCATAGCCTGCCCGGGTTCTGTTTTTGGCTGTGACGGCCTCCTGCAGCCTTCTTGCCAGCAAAAAGGGAGTTTGGAATGGCTCCCAAGCTCCCTTTTAACTCCCAAGCTCCCTTTTTGCTGGCATAGGCACTGCGGGTCAGTCCTTCACTGTTGCCAGGATGGGCCAGCGGACTGGATCCGGCCCCCAGGCCTTGAGTTTGATACCTCTGATATAATCCTATATAATATAATATAATATGCTCATGATATCTAGTGCCAATTAACACATGGCTACTCCAAGTTTCTAGGCAACCAATGTGTACAATGCATTGCAGAATCTAACTTGTTGGTAAAGAAAGAACATGGATTATTCTCACAAGCATTTCTCTTCAGGGAGGCATGGTACTCAATGGATGTAACTTGGGGAAGAAAATAAGTATGCAGAATAAGTTGCAGAAGTACATGCATACAGCCTCAAAATCTAAAGCTCATCTGAAAGAGCTTCTCAGTTGTCAGAATCTGAAGGAGCAAACTAAGGCATAGTCTGAGTCACACTCTGAGGATCAAAGCATTGTAGCAAGGGCATCAGCTGGTCCAAGTCAAAAGGGTATGAAACTTCAATGAGAAGAGTTTCATGAAGCAAATGGCAGAGTTTTGGGTAAGCAAAGCAATTGTTCCTAACTGAAACACTGTTGGGTAACATCTATATATTGGTAATACCATACCCGCTATAAAATGAATGACCTCTCCTGGTGCCTCCTGTGGCTTCATTACTGTTACTCACTTCTTAGTTCCATGAATTTTGTAAAGAGAGAAAGAAACCCAGTTCTGCAAAACTCACTGACAAGAGGAAATGGGAAGAATTTTTCCTATCCAGAACTAACAATTGGAATTGTCCACCAAAGAAGAACTAAACACGTTGGAACATAGTACCAACATACTACCCCAATTCCTAAGTCCCACAGACAGTTCAAAAGGACACTGTGGTTTATGGTACTGAAAGCAGCAGTTCTACGCAAGCCTGAGAGTGATGCAAACAGAAAAGCAATTAAAAGTGGGAGTTCATGTTGTAAATCTTCCAATAGTAGCTGAGGGAAAGCTAATGGCCCGTAATTTAGACAGCAAGTAACACAGATTTGGGGAGTTCAAAGAGAGGTTGCTTATCTCATACATTGCTGCTAGCTGCTACTGAAGAATTCAGAAGCTTGAAATCTGAGGAAAATCTAAGACTTCTGTAGGAGTAATCATTGAGGAAGAACCTGGGCAAGGCTATCATAGGAACAAAGATCAGAAAATAGCAGTGTTGTTTTCAGTAAAGAAAAGAAATCTAAATCTTGTATTTGTTTCATTTTATAGAAGTTAATTCCCCCTTCTTATGAGCAGCCATGCTGATCTCTGCTGTAGAACCTTTTTCAGTAGCATGGTTAGGATTTGCAGGCTCTCATTTCCTACTATTGAAATTGGTGGCCATCTACCAAGTCAAATCGATCACTCGGGTGGCTGACTTTATGTCTTCAGCCTTGGAATCAGGATAGCTGGAGGAGTTTAAAGCACTCAGAGTTCTAATAGAAGCAGAAGGAATGTGCTCCTCTGTCAAAGTCAGTGGCCTTCAACCTTTTGGTCACCAGGAACCGGTTCCCTGGAGAGAGGTTTTTCCATGGACTAGAGGGGACATGATTTTATATGCTGCCTGCATCCTGGAGATGGGGCTCTGCTTGTTTGTGTGGTTCGGTTTCTGGCATGCTGTAGACTGGTGCCAGTCCATGGACTGGGGGCTGGGGACCCCTGGCCTACATCACAATAAAGGTGATCAGCCAATACAATAGGTTTGGTCTCCATGTTATGTCATGTCTACCTTAAAATATCTACTTCTATAGTCCTGAGAAGTGGACTCACCATGAGTTTTAAAGAATCTCTCTGAATTCAAATACAGGAGACACACGATAGCCATTGTTCATTTTGTTTATGTACCAGTTTTGGGAAGTGGGTCAAAAAAGGCAAGATGGTAGCCAGGGTAGCTTGATCAAAGCCCCAGCCCTTTTGTACATGTGTTGACAGTGCATTCATCTACTAAAGGCCTGGCTTTGACCATGTTGCCTGGATTATCATCTTGCGGTTTTTGTTCTTTCTGCCAGTGCAAGTATTATACAATATTGATTATTTACAAAATTAATAATGAAATTCTGGTAAAAAAAATCCCCACACAACATAAAATATACTAAAGTTTGAGGATAAATGAACAAGCTTGGGAAATAAAGAACATTTTTGCTTGTCAGTGAGAATAATGTTGGGTTTACATAACCCTGCCTAGGGAGAAAATTGCAAAACTGGCCTAACTCTGCTGAAAAGAACCTCTGTTGATATAAGTCTAGAGTTTATAAATGAGTTTATAAAAAGAGACTATGATGTTGATGATGTTATCCATTCAGTTGTGTCCAATTCTTGGTGATTCTATGGGTCCACATCTTCTGATCTTGTACTGTTTCTTTGAGTTTTCCTATGCTCTGGCTGGTGTCAGCTTTGATGGCGGTCTATAAATTAACTCTGATTAATTCCTTAGTCCTTTTTGGGACAATGGGGAAAAAGGTTTCCCCATTGTCCATGCATGTCCATGCAACATTTTATTCCAGAGTACCCTGCAGGTCTACTTGTAACAGGATGGGTTTTTTGTGTGTGTGTGGGGGGGGGGGGACAAAAGGGAAGAAAAGGAAAATAAAATTTTGGCCCTTGATATTTAGAGGAAAACTCCCTAGCCTATATTGTAGAATTTGTGTAACTCTAAAGTGCACATATTTCCCTATTTGTATTCTGAGGAATACTAGTGATACGCTAGAAGCTTCTCTGGAAATCACATATGTGTGTGAGTGTGTGTATATGTGTTACTGGCAAAATATCTAAGTACAGAATAATGGCATATTCAAGGATAGACCCCAAAATATACAACTAAGCCTTCAATTTTCTATTTTGTGCTTCAAGTTTTTAAAAATGCTAATTTTATGTCACATTAGACTATGCATGTGCAATTTGCTTTCTTAGCCTTACTAGGAAGCCATAAAATATCCAGTTTTGATCTCTGACCTTCATCTCTGCTTATATTTTCTCTTGGTTGCATTTTATTTAGACTGTCAGGATTTCACTCTTTTTCTGTTTGTCACACATGGACACACAAATATGTAGACAAAGTTAGATGTCATAGTTTTAATAGTCAGAGGGTATGGGCTAAAGAAGAACATGTCTTAATGTTTGGTTGTCAATGTCATAGTCTTATTAAGAAGCATTTTTTTCTCTTATTCTCCATCCCCCAGGAAAAGACCTGGTTTTCAATGCTGTACTTTTTATTGTTGCAATGGGAGAATTCCCAATCAGTTTTAAGGAATGCGGGGCACTGGTTTTATCGGACCAACCCATTTGCCATGGTAGTAACTCTGCAGATACTCAGGCAGAGAGAGTGCCTTTTAGATATTTGTACCCTGATCCTTTTTCACTGGAATGTATCTGAGACTCATGGGATGCAAGCCACAAATTCTGTCACTGAACTACTTTATGCATGGTCTCTCTGCCTCTATGATTATCCCATTGCCTGCTCCTGATTGGAAACTGACTTCTCTACTTGGCTGCTTAAACTCAGGCAAAGAGTTGCTGCAAAAGCTGGAACAAATCCTTTTTGCATGATGGTTTTGAAAAACTATCTTCCAGATGATAGGGTATATTGAAAAATATGAAATTATTATTGTGGCTGAAGAAGATTATTATACTACTATAGTCAGCATGAGCTGGAAAGAACAGTGAGTTCCAACCCTGGTAAATAGCTGTGGAATTACTTGGACTTTTTGTCTATCCCATGGATATATGAATTTTAATGTTCTAGACTTCTAGTCCTCAGTATGTATTCAGTAATATAATTTTTTTCATTTCGTGAAATGTAATACAAAGAGGTATGAACACAATTGGATGAGAGATCAGAGAAATACTTGTAAAAAAGCAGTAAGTGTAGACATAGAATTGTTACTATTGCTATATATAACCCAATTATTTTGTAGGCATATTGAGTTAAATAATTTTTGGATAGTCATTTTTCTTAACTATGTAGGCAAACTGCATTCCTTGAGTAGATCAATACCTTATTTTGTTCAATTTTCCTGTTTCCAACAATAGCCAATCGGATATTGTTATATTAAGGACTTCTTCCATTTTGCTTAATGACTTTCATCAGTGCCGGTTCACATAGACACATTTGTCACTTGATGATTACAGTATGACATGATTGTGTGAAAAGTGAATTTCATGATGGATTATGGTCCTTAGTTAACTTTGAACACAGAAGGCTCTTTTGGAGAAGACTGCTCACACATTCAGTTGTGACGGTCCAAGTAATGTCGTAAAGTCATGAACAGTGGCTTAATAGATGAAATTTCAGCTTCCTTAGAGGTCCATTTTCCTGATTTTTCCAATAGCATTTTCAAAAAATGCCCTGAGATAGGGACACCAGAAGAAAAAGGTGAATATTGTTTTATTAGTACAAGGAGAGTTGACCAACAATCATTATGCTATATGCTCCTCGCCTCCAGTTTGCATATTCCTAGGTAATGCCAGATTATGCTAGTGATGTTTTAATTGCAAAATAGGAGACATTTTGTAGTACATTTTCTGTGATTAATAGAATAAGGGGTTAGATTTTGCTCCTTAAAACAATTTTCAATTCCTCATAAAAGTCATTCATGGACCCAAGATGGTTCAGCTCCATGCTTAATGACCTCATAAGCACATCCTTCCATAATCTTCAATGAGACAGATAGACTGACACAGACAGACAGATACATGTATGTATTGGATGATAAAGAGTTATGACATAGAATACATGTTTGCACTGAGCTGCTGGCATTGTAAGAAGTATTAAAACCTTGACTTAAACCAGAAGTGTGCAACACTTTATAGTACCATAACCTCTAAAATAATAAACAATTTTGTTCCACCAACCCCCTATCAATGCAATAAATAATTTCATGACAAAAGGGCCTAGGCAACAAATGACTACACAGGTTACTTTTAATAATTAAACTTTATTCTCAAACTTTTGTAATATCACAATTGCCTCCTTTGGGAATAACAGGATGTTTCATTATTTTTATCATATTGTTTATGTTTTTTCTGTAAATCACTGAGACTGTTAATTGAAATCAATGGTATATAAGTAAAATAAATAAACAAATCCCAGAATAACATTTGATAATACTTGCATTTTGCCCTGTACGTATGTACTTACAGAATTGTGCAAGCCGTGGTATTCCCTGTGACAATCTATGGAAGCAAAAGTTGGGTTTTGAAGAAACAAGATAGAAAGAGTATTGATGCCCTTGAACCTTCATGTTTGAAAAGACTCCTGAGAATACTATGGACAGCCAGGAAAACAAATTAATGGATCAAGGCACAAATGACCAGGCTCAAATTATCCTACTTCATTAGATCAGGGGTGTCAAATTCAAGGTCTGGGGGCTTAATCTGTCACATGAGGCTGGCCTGAAAATATCAAAGGACCGGCTCACAGTGCCTCTGCCGGCCAAAACGGGCTGTGCAGAGACCCTGCGTGGCCCCCGCACAGCCTGTTTTTGGCCTCCTCAGCCTTCTGCAGCACTCTGCTGGCCAAAAATGGGCTGCACAGTGGCCCCATGAGGCCTCTGTGGCCCATTTTCAACCAGCAGAGTGCTGCAAGAGGACTGGATTGGACTGGATTACAATTATGTGGCCTCAAGTAAGTGCCATCTGGATAGATAATAAGCAACATCCTACGTTAATACTACAGTTTAATGTCATATCTTACATACTGCAGATCCATTTAATCTACAATCAACAATCTATAATTGAGAGCCATTTCTATTTACTATCCTGGAAATTCACCTCTGCTGTTAGAACTTGTATTATCATGTTATTTATGCTATTGTATTATTATTATTATTAGTTGAATAATAAACATACAATAATATAAATGGCTTATTTTCCTGGAAAAGCAATTTACTATTAAACAATGGGCTATATATTTAGAAATAAAAAATTTAGATGAGTATTAAGAATAAGTAATGTTTGCCAGTAATATCTGGTAGAAGATATAGGAAAATGGCTATAGTAAAGAACTGTGGGAAGAAAGAAGTGAAGGGAAAAAATGAATCTTGAGCCTGTGTCAAATGCCCACCTCGGCTACGGCTACCCTGGCCACACCCACCATGACCATTCCCAGCCCCAGCCACATGCCACCACTACTCCCCAGTCCTCCAATCCTGATGCAGCCCTCAATGAAATTGAGGATGACACCCTTGCATTAGATGAAGACCTAGCTGTATATAAAAGGCTCTGATGCTGGGAAAGGTGGAAGGAAAGAGAAAAAGGGAATGATTAGCAGCAAGGTGGATGGACTCACAGTTATTGTGGCAATGAGTACACCCTTGGGAGTCCTTAAAAACAGATTAGACATATACTATCATGGAGAAAATCTATGTGATCACTAGGAAGCAAAAATGACTTCATGACACATAATCAATAGAAGAACTCAGAAATCAATGTTGCAACTACATTGGGCAATTATTATTGGGGTGTACATGGCAAAATTATCAGCATTCCACACCTCCTTGTAGGCCGACATAATAATCTGGAATTGGCAAAGCCCCCTGTGATGTATCCTACAGACTGACTGCAGCCAGTTTTACTTCATCCCAGAAGCTTCCCAGTTTAGCGTGCTCTAACTTACTGAAGTTTAAGAGACTGCAGTCAAGGCTGTTCTGTGCTGCAAGAGTCTCTAGAGAGCAGCACTGAAGCAGAACTGCCATTTCTGAGTTGGGAGAAAAATGGAGTGAGGAGAATAAGAAGCAGTATGCAGTGCAAGCATGGCTACCCCTCTGAGCTGGGAGAGTGTTCCTCTGTAAAGTAAATAATGGAGAAAAACAAAGACAATCAGTCTTTCAAGGGGGCAGATTCAATACAGTGGTTCATGGAGAAATGAGGGGCTAAATACATGTAGATGAGGAGATGGGAAAGCAAAGAAAAACATGGGGAAATGCTGACAATGGACTCTTGACTCTTCAAACATGGTGAACTTGAAAATGGGTTAAAGACAGTGTTGGTATTCAAATTTTTTTACTACCGGTTCTATGGGCGTGGCTTGGTGGGCATGGCCATGTGGCTGGGTGGGTGTGGCTTTTTTGCAGCCCCCACCCATTTTGGGGAGCTTCTTAGCCACAGAGGAGTCTCTGGGGGGGCATTTTTGCTTCCCTCTGGGGCTCCTCTGGGGCTCAGGAAGAAAAGGAACAGAGCATGGGAGGGGCATGCAGCACCCCTCCAAGCTCTGTTTTGGGAGCTTCCTAGCCTCAGAGAAGCTTCTAGAGGGGCGTTTTTGCTCCCCTAAGGCTCCTCTGGAGCTCCAGAAGGCAAAAAAAATGGAGGGGGGGTTCTGAGCTCCTCCCTCCATTTTTTGCCTTTCTGGGCCTCAGCAAGGGGAATCCCGGCACGGCTGATCTTATCTACAGCTGATTATTGGGAGGGAAAAAAAGAAAGAAATACCTTAGGCGAATGTTAGGCAGGTGGGCGGGGTGAGCAAGCATTGGGCGGGAGGGCAACCAGGTGGGGGCCATGGCCAGCCAGAACTTACTACCGTTTGGCGACCCATGCCAAATTGGTTCACCTGATCTGGCGCGAACCAGCTGAATACCACCACTGGTTAAAGATCGGAGAGCAGAACTTTTGTTCTATTTTGCCTTCTCATAAACATTATTTCTATTTTAAAAACTTATTATTTGCCCATTTTAAATAAAACTCATGAATGCTGACAACTAGCTCAATAATATTTGATGATTAATCAAGAGACTTAATAGATTTATTGCTTAGATTTATTTCACCATCATACAATATGCACCAATATCAAAAGGATAAATAAACAGTATTAAGGCTTTTGTTGACTGCAAAGTTTACCTCAACCAAATAATCAAAATAGAAGCAGTTTTAGAATTAAGTAATGTGCCTTTTGTTTACTGTCTCTTCTATTAACTGATCTTCCCATCAACTGATCCAGAGATAATTGATTGATCTGAAGAAATTTTAATTTCAAAATGATGCAGCACCATCAGAAATATTCTGAATCTATTACTCAGAAATGTTGGGTTTGAATTCCATCTTTCACCTTCAAAAGAATTGAAATCTACATGGAAAAGTATATATGTCTGGTCTGCTGTATTTGTATTTGGTGTGTGGACATGCACGCATACATTTATTCATTCATTTGCTATGTGTTAAGCATTGGTGTATTGGGATAGGAGAAAAATGAATTGACGTGATAACTGTAGGATTTGATGCTCTATATAGCTTTTCTGTATAACTATATCTATATTTCACTGCATTTTAGAATTCTAGCAGAGTTCTATATAATACTAGATAATAGTGTTGTTTAAGGCTGGGGTCTCCAACCTTGGCAACTTTAAGATTTGTGGACTTCAACTCCCAGAATTTGGGAGTTGAAGTCTACAAGTCTTAAAGATGCCAAGGTTGGAGACCCCTAGTTTAAGATGTTATCAGTGCAACATCCTTGGGAGAAGGAAAAATTCACTGCAAGGATCAAAGTTACTTGAAGAATACAGTAATAATAATTGGAATTGGGCATGCAGTTTACCATTGCTTTTATTCTCTGAGACTTGTTTCTTTTTAAATGCATATTATGTATTAATGTTTTCTGAATGGGTTACACACTATATAAAAAAGGGAGATAATTAATAGAAATTAAAGCTGAATGCATTAGTTTCTACAAAACTGAAGAATGAAAAATGAAAATGGCCTGAGCCTACTGAAAATATATGTTGTTTTACGAACAATATTTAGTAATCTGGAACTGCAAACTATGGAGATAATTAGACATCAAGGATTTCATACCTTCTTCTCACCACTAACAAATTACCATGGTTTCTTGGTATACTTTATAGAAGATGTTTCACTGAGGTTTTGGTCAAAATAGGAAACTGAACATTCCATTCTAGTTTTAAGACCAAAAGGCAAACACAAATGCATGGAATTCAATCCACATCAAGAATTTTCAGGCATGGGAGAATTTAACTTTTTGCTTACTTCATTCCAAACTGTCTGGGAATACATCATGCTTGAGCCCCAGTTCACAATGTTGCTACTTAGGTTTTGAATTAGCATGTGATTCAGCTCTTGATTGACCCTTTTTATTATAGTGAAAAGGGGTTTTGAATCTATACCATGCTAGTCTTTTCCAAGTATAAAGAAATTCTCAGGTTACCTTCTTCCATGGATCAACAGAAACAAACCCACATACATTTCACTGTGTCTTTTGAGTTGGAAGAAACAGGCACAAGACATTTGCTTGCCATGCTTCTCCAGGCAATTAGCAATCAGAAATATTCACCAAGAACAGAAGGAGCCCATAAACCTTTTTAGCTTTTCATTAGGCATGGCAAGTTATGGGTTTTTCATGAAAATATATCTTGGGCTCCTTCAAAGGTTTTGGGCTGAAGAAGAGAATGGTCTTTCTTTCTTTCTTTCTTTCTTTCTTTCTTTCTTTCTTTCTTTCTTTCTTTCTTTCTTTCTTTCTTTCTTTCTTTCTTTCTTTCTTTCTTCAAACACTTACTATGTAATAGAAATTAATTGGGGACAATAGGACAGGGACGGTAGGCATGATTGTGTGCTATGCACACCCATTACAGACCTCTTAGGAATGGGTTGAGGTCGATAGAGGTTAATTTGAAGGTAAAGGAGTGGTGGTTTGAGCATGTGACAATAGAATCAGGTAGTAAGTTCTAGACATTGACCACTCCGTTGCTGAAATCGTACTTCCTGCAATCGAGTTTGGAGTGGTATACATTTAGTTTATATCTGTTGTGTGCTTTGTGTTGTTGTGGTTAAAGCTGAAATATTCATTAACTGGTAAGACATTGTAACATATGATTTTATATACTATGCTTAAGTCCAATCTTAGCCGGTATAGTTTAAGGTTGTCTAAGTCTAGAATCTCAAGTCTGGTGATGTGGTATGTGGTTGCGAACAGAGGAGTGTAGTACTCTTCTTGTAAAATACTTCTGGACTTTCTCAGTTGTATTAATGTCTGATATACAGTGCGGATTCCAGACAGCGGAGCTGTATTCAAGTATTGGTCTAGCAAAGGTTGTTTATGCTCTAATTGCAAATCAGTATTACCAGAGGAGAAGCTGTGTAAGATCAGTTTTACGACTCTTAAGGCCTTTTTTTCAATGTTGTTGCAGTGAGCTCTGGCGCTTAGGTCATTTGATATGAGAACTCCAAGGTCTTTGACAGAGTGAGGGTCATCAATGAGGTCATATCTGCCTAGCTTGTATTTGGTGTATTGATTTTTTTTTTACCAATGTGTAGGTCAGAGCATTTGTTGGTTGAGATTTGGAGTTTCCAACTGTTTGACCATTCAGACACATAATCAAGGTCACTTTGAAGGACAGCAGCATTGTCGGTGGTGTTGAATAGTTTTACATCATCAGTGAAGAGGACACAGTTACGTATAAGGTGATCACAAAGATCATTTATATAGAGTGTAAAGAGTGTGGGTTCTAGAACACTCCCTTGGGGGACACCACTGTTAATTGGTGTAGGGTTTGATAAGGCGTTTCCTATTTTTACTAATTGTTGCCTGTTTGACAGGAAGGCAGTAATCCACTTATGAAGGGATCTGGAAATGCCATAAGATTTTAATTTTAATAGTAGTTTGTCATGTACCACTGAGTCAAAGGCTTTGCAGAAGCCTACGTAAATTACATCTATTGCTATGCCCCTGGTCAAGTAATGTAGTCCATATGTTTTTGCAGGGTAGAAGTTGCAAATTGCAGGACAATTTTTTTCTGAAACCAAATTGTTGGAGAATAGATTGTTTGACTCTAGGTGGAAGGTAATACATTAATTAATAATTGATTCCATAACTTTGCACGTGACACAACACAATGAGATTGGTCTGTAGTTTTCAACCAGGCAGGGGTCATCTTTTTGGAAGATAGAGATGAAACTTCTCTATAGTTTCAGAAAAAAATCTGGTTCAGTCTTATTTGCCAGAACTTGGCTTTGCTGTGATAATGGTGAGATGGGTATTTGTTACCTGAAGCCTGGAATCAGATTAAATCAACTACCAATGCATTTGGCTTGCCTGTCTCCAAATATTCTTTGGCAAGGCTGTAACTGAAAACAGCAAACAGTAAAAATGGAATGTTAAAAAAAAAACCTCTCACAACATTGAACTTCAGCCACAAGTAAGGTATACTTCAAAAAGCTTCTACACTTGGCATCAAGAGGCTGGCATGGCCATCTTTTCCCAAATCTTAACACACTGCTTTCTTCTGCCTTCTTCCTCAGTTCCCATTACTTACAACTTTGTTAATTTGGCTTTGCAGGAATTTCAGAAAATTCTTCCATTGTTTTTTGTTCTGGTCAAGTGATAGGACCAAAAAATTAAATTGATATCCTTGATATGTTTAAGACACAGATTCCAAAATATTACTTTACCCCAAAATATTGCGGGAGTCTTGAGTTTAAGTGAGAGTGGCTTTGCCTCCTGGTCCCTGTTGAAGTTGTTATCTTTTAAAGACTATAAGTACATCTATTTTTTTAAATAAAGTGACTAATTAGGTAGCTATTTCCAAGTGATGTAACTGTTGAAAATATAACTAATAATCTTCCCCTCCCCCCCACTGGAATTTTGAGAGGAATAAATGAACATTGTAATGGAATAGTATAAGAGGCAGCATGATATAATGAAGAAAGTCTTCTTCAATTTAGAATAGAATAGAATAACATAGCTGAAAGGGACCTTACAGGTCTTCTAGTCCAACCCCCTGCCTAGGCAGGAAACCCTACACCACTTCAGACAAATGGTTATCCAACATCTTTTTAAAACCTTCCAGTGTTGGAGCATTCACAACTTCTGGAGGCAAGTTGTTGACTTAATCCTGCTTTGATAATATTCCTGGTGAAAATGATTTTGGAACAGCAGTTAACAGCAGGGTGAAGTGGCTGCAAAATAGGCAACTACAATTTTAATCTATATCAAGAAAAGCATAACTTCCAAATCACAGGAAATAATCATTGTATTATATTCTGGTATTCCACCTTGAACTCTACATCCAATCCTTAGGATCAAACTTTAAGAAAGCATTGGTTAAGCATTCTCTAGATATGTTGCCAGTCTCTTCGACTGAGAAATGAACAGCTGCTTCATACGTATGAGATCTATTCAAATAAGGGATGCAGATGAACTAAAAATGTAGGATTCAACCTGCAATGGCTTATTTACTGTACTTTCACAGGCTTTCTTTTCTATTGTGCTGTAAAGCAGAATTCAACCTAACACTGATGGATGAGGCACTGTGAGAAAATGCATTTGCACTGGACCATAGTTAAATTGTCTTAATACAGACATCTAATCTTAATTAAGAAGAATTAATGTCTTTGCTATGCAGCAGTCATACCCATTTGAGTCTCATTGACTTATTCTGAAACTGGGCAGAAAATACTAGAGAAAAGTACTTCCTTGAAGCCAAACTTATTGAAGTGGGATATTAAATAAGTTGTAAGTAGAGTCTACAGCTGGATTTCATTATATTCCTGATGTTTTTTTATACTAAAATCAGACATGTCCAAAATGGTAACAAACGTAGTTTTACACGTGGACTTCTGATTACAAGCAAGTCAGGAGCTCTTAGAAAGGTGTGAAGGCAATTTATAAGAATTATCTGCTGTTTGGCAATCTTAGATATCATGGAAGAAAGCCAAAAAATATAGGGATGGGGATGGCTGGAGTTGCAATACAATGGCCTAAACAAAACATGACATGATTTTGTGAGATTGGTGGCAATGTACGTTTAATAATAGATAAATTCTGGCTCTTTTAATTAAAACAGTTTTAATTTGTAGAGTCTTGTAGGAAATTGGTTTTGTCATAAGGTGTAGGTGCCATCATCACAAATTCCTGGCTTATGTGGTAGACCTTGGATGAAAGAAAGAATATAAAACCATTGAATGTCTCCTATTCAGAGACATTTAAGCTATTAGAAACCAAGTGCTTTATTATCACTATACTTCTACATGTAATGGCTTGTTAAAAAATCATCTTACCTGTCAGGTTCCCTTTTTTCCCCATCATTTTTTCTAATCTTATTGACATGTGAAGAGAAAAGAGAGCTAAACTCAGCAATACCACAAGTATGTTGTAAAGGTATGAAGATTTCTTGTTCTTTTTGGAAACAAACAAAGAATAATTCATTGGCTGGAGACAGTGCATTATTTAACTAGTTTTTAATTTAATTAACATTGAGAAATTGCTTATTTGAATGTCTCTTGTAATCTTAAAGCACTCTTCTTGATTTCTTGCAAGTCATCCTTCAGCTTCATTCATTAAGAATTACCTGATTTGATGCATTTTTTTTCATAGTCAGTAACTGATATTTGTTTTCAGCCTGCTCATAAGGAGTTCTCATTTTGTTTCAAGCTTTTGTGTGCTGAAATCATTTCAAGATATTTTGAGATTTGGGGGCTTCAGTAAGAGTGGGCCTGTTGACCTGAAGGCTTTTCTTGATAAATATGCAAATTAACTGACTCTCTAACTTCTGTTGTTTCTTATCTCTGTTGAGCTGAATGATACCTTCATTATATCCAAGCTGCACACATCACCAAGCCAAAGGAACTTTTTCTGTCACCACAGCAGTTCTTCTGCTTGCTGCCTTTGATTATATGGCACACATTTCTTCAAGGTTAATTTCTGATGTCTGTGATTCAAGAAAATCTTCCATTTTAGGTCAAATAATAATATAGAATCTGCAAACAGCAATTTGAATGGTTTCTACTAACTTAACTGTTAAAAAGCAAACTGTTATTATCTTCATACTAATCATCATTCCTGCATGTAATCTTTTAACTAAAGATTATCCCATGTTATCCCATGGGAGGTCTTAAACTGATGATGTAAGAGGAATGTGAGCAATTCAACTGACACACACGTTGAGCTATGTAATGAAAGGGTTATCATCAATCCATTTTATTTATTTATTTTCAAAATTGTGGAATGTGTTTGTTTTTCATGCCATGTATTTTATACTTACTCATGAAAAAAATCATTTTGCTGTATCTGAATTCCTATTCTGATTTTCTTTACTTATTTAACAAAGCAGTCTCTTACCAGGCCTTATTTTATTTACACACAATGTTTCTAAGATAGAGAAAGAATGAAAGAAAATAGAGGCCTACTCTGCTTTGGATCTGGGTCATTAATTTTTCCTACATTAGCTTAAATGGACAGAAGAGTTAGGTATTGTGAATAAATAAAATAAAAGACACTGGTGATACAAAATTGAGGTTCTTTTCTCTCACTGGTATTGAAAGAGGTCAGTATTCTGTACAGAACAATGTGAATGGAAAAAAGGAAATTATTTGTGGGATTTTTCTGTCTCTTTGTTCTGGAACAAATGCCAACTGTACCAAGTAGGTCATTTTTTTTCTTTGTTCTGAAACAATTGTACATTCCAAGATAGTTTGCAGGTTGCAATAAATCAATTCAATATGGTGTGATCAAAACTCCACCTGTTTTTTATGTATGCTACACATTAAAAAATGGTCTGAGCTTCAATTGCACTATTATGGCTACTATCTTGACATTGTTTATCATGTCCTTTCACTGTCCATGGTACTTTACTAACCTTCAAAAGCATCTTTGAACTATTTGACAGAGTAGATTAGATATTCATTGCTCCCAACATAGCATTGAGGTTAGATCAGGGACTGGTTTCTGCTAATAAGACATTTGTTCTAATTGGAATATACTGTATACACACACACACATACACACACACAAAGAAGACCACCTGAGAACAGAATTACACACCCTCACTAATGTATTAATTTCCAATGGATTCCAAAGAAACACAATTACCAACCTAATCGTAAGGGAGACACCCCCAAAAAATTGAAACACAGAACAGGACAACGGTATTGTCCTCCTCCCCTACATCAAAGGCACCACAGATAAAATCAGCAAAATTCTCCACAAACACAATATCAGGACAGCCTTTGGCACCGACTAAAAAATACCCAACATCCTAAGAAACCCCAAGGACAAGATCCAGCTAGAAAACCACATAAATTGGACAGACCAACAGGAGAATAAGTGCATGCATCGCAGAACACAAGAACGCAGTCAGAAAGGAAGAAAATACTTCCTCCCTTTTCCAGCACCTTAAAGCCACAGGACATGAAATTAATTTTGAGGGAACCAAATTAATCTCCAATACTGAACACTTCAACAAGAGAATAATCAGGGAAGCCATCAAAATAGAGAAACACCCCCATAACATGAATAAATGGGACGATACCTCCCATCTACCAGACATCTGGAAACTAGCCCTTATCAACAAATGAGCCCCAGCCATGAAAACCAACATCGGAACCAAAACAACAGATGACGCCACCACCAATCTCCTTCACCAGACTCAAATCCAAACCCATCCCATAGACGAAAGGCAACCACTGTCCAGAAACCAGACCACAGCTGCATCACCAGCTGCCACACACTCCAATCCCCAAACTAAGCAAACTGACACATGCCATAAACACATAGCCAGACCTCAAACTTGGAGCCAAACCAGAACCTGGAACGTTACATCACAGTCATCCACTCAGGATATCACATCACGGAACTCAGGAGGTTATACCACAAAACCTCAGGTTGTTGCAACACAGCCAATGACGCAGGAGATTACAGCACAAGACCCAGGATGTCACAACAATAGAACTCAGAAGGTCATCACACAGGCCATTAACCAGGTAGTTACAACACAGGAGGCTGATAGACACACAGCCAGTACCTCAGCCACACAGGTTCTTATGAAAAAGCCAAAAAATCTGCAAACATCAATTCCATCAACCAATCAAGAAATAACAACACTGCCAACCAGCCCGCTTACAACATAGCCAGTACACCAAACCTCCCCACCAGTATTTATAGAGAGACCAATCATGCTTTGCTTGCACAAGCACGAAGCCGAAAGCACCAGCCTGAAGATGGCGAGTGGGACCTCGTCGGAACGTCACCAAGATACTCTCAATCTTACATAGGAAAAGACCTGAACACGCCAAAACCTGCATACCTGCACCCGTGAAAATCTACGAAAACACACACACATATATACATATATAACATATAACAGTATAGATTTATATAGAGTATTTACTTCATTAGTTTTTCAATCTTTTGACCACTTTACCAGTCTCAGGTGCAAATGCTCAGCCTGTTCTGATGAAACAAATTATTTTCTGTTTCCTAGAAGCAATGACAAAATGAATAGGTTCAAGTCACAAGGCAGTGAAATCACACAGTATTAGCTGTTTGAGAAGCAGAAAACCTTTGGAAAAGATGGTCTCTTCTTCATTAGAGTTTTTATAGAAGTTGGATATTTGAGTATTGTGGATTCATAGTCATGAATGTATAGACTTTGTGCATCCATAAGGTATTGGACAAAATTAATTTGGGGATTGCTTTTAATTCTAAAGTGTAATTTACCAGATATGTTTTAAGATTTCTATGGGAAGCAAATTTGAGCTTAGACTATTGAAGTAGGAATAGTGAAAAGAACCCAGGAATTTTATCAGCCAATTGAAAGGGATTTAGCTGACTTCCTGTGTAGATCTGAAACCATGTGTGATAATGTCTTAAATTTGGTAGTTTTTAACTCTTGACCTTAAACATTCTAAAATAAGGACTTGAACTATATTTTTAATGTTGATATTGCAGTATTTTATTTTATACATACATAATTCACAAAATGATCTTTAAACTGTGTCCTTTGATTAGAAGAAAATATGTCCTTTTCCAAATCAGATAGATCACACATTTCCAACAAATATTCCTGGACATCTGGAATAATATCACACTTCCAATTTCTCAATGTAATTCTTTTAACCATTCTCCCATGCTCCGTGTATTATTTTAACCTTTAATATTTAAAGATTTTCCCATATATTTGCTTATATCTTACACTATCCCAAAAAGTTGCCAAATGTTTGCATGACTATATTATATGGGTCAGTGAACTCATTTTTTACACCTCCAAGGAGAAAAACTGATGGCCATCTTTTCAAAATATTATCTTGGGAGTCCTAGCTGTATGTATTTGTTTCACAATTATGACAAAGAATGTGGAACTTGTCCTCACATCTGAAAACTTGAAAAGCAAAATAAATGAAGCTGCAACAATGATATTATGCTTGTAAAAGCAATTTTCTGCAGACTCAGATCCTGATTCATGGATTTCATCCTTTTTCCCAGCCATGTTTTCTCTCACTTTCCCGAAACCTACAGCAAACAAATTGTATTGACAGACAAAGGAGAGATTATGGTGAAGAGATTTGTGAAACAACAGGATTAGGAAAGCTAAAACAAACAAACATTGAGATTAGGTTTGGAAATGGATAGGCAGCTGGGGTTGCAGGCAGTGGGAAATAAAATGAGAACACAATGGGAACAAGGAAGAAGAGTATAGGCCTTGAATGGCATGATGTGAGGGAGGTTAGTGAGAAAGAAAGAGTTTTAAAGCATTTTAGGAAGCAAATGCACAAAACAATCTGATATTAAAACTGTTGGCCTAAAACCTGGTGGATTAGCAGCCTTTGATAGTTGGTTTAGTCGGTTTATACCTGCCTTCCTCATCAGCCTTGTTTCTAAAGAATGGAGGAAGGAGATCTGTCCTGAAATCTGGGTGGAATAGTATGCAAAACTGAAGGCACCAGCTGTCAGCTGATTTGAAGTGGGACCAGCTGTGACCTGATTAGTAGGGCCTTAAACGTGCATTATTCTTTTCATTTTCCACCTCACTGACCTTATATTGAGCCAGCTAAAGGGCTGGCAGAGGAAGTTACTGATAATCGACTCTCTGTGCCACTCCACCTTTTCCAGGGTCAAGGAGGAAAACTCCCCAGAGAGCAATATGCAGGGTGTGCTGTTAACCCTTGAGGCTCTCAATAGACAGAGAAACCTGTGGAGAGATTTTTAAGGGGAAAAATGCCACATTGCACTCCACAAATTTGGAATGAATTCAGACTGGTGTGGTATGTGCAAAGTTTTTTTTCCCAGCCCCCATAGAAATAAGAAGCCCATAAACATTTGCTTAGATTTATGCAATATTATAACAGAGTTGTGGAAGGGATATGATAAGTGGACTTTGCAATAGCACAGGAATAATGTGGAGGAGGTGGAGATATGTTCTTTACAATACAGAAAAGCCCAGCCTGTCCCAAAGAGAACTACTATTGGAACTGGCCTATTCTGCAAACCTCTAATAACTTGAGGATGGAATGGCATGATTGATTATACCCTTTTCCCATCCCCAGATGGGAAGGGACTCTACAAAAAGTTTGCACAAGAAGATATGGGCCGGGAGAGCCAAAATTATGCTCGCCTGGGGCAATAAAAAGAGTTTGAATTGCCCATATTATTTAGTAGGCATAAAATGCCCAACATTAAGGAAAGTCTTGCCTGTCTTGGATGTAGTTTTCTCAATTTCTTGTCTCTTTGGGTATTTCGAAACATACCCTTGGAAAATATCCACAAAGAGGTCACAACACTTAATTCATCTCTGAACAGTAAATGGTTTTTCAATGTGAGTGGTGTGTTTGTTGTATTAAAAGCATTTTAATTTTGCTAGGTTTTTATTTAAAATTAGTCTTGAGGTAGTAATAATGTTAAATGTACAATAAACACTGATTTTAAGTCCCCGTTAGGATTACATTCCATAAATGTAATTAAAATGATCTAGCTCTTATTCTTTAATGCAGCTAATAAAGGCAGACTATCTAATTTTTTAAACTGCACTTATGGAAAATATTCTGAAACACTGTAATGCCTACTTGAGAAAATAGCAAAATATCATTTTCAGAGATGCAGAGATATTTTTTTTCATTCTAAGAAAAAGAAACGTTGGAAAAATGAAAATATTTTAGTGGCTGCTTTATAATTCTAAAATCACTGTTAAAAACCCAAATATAATTATAACTTGGTTCAATATGATAAAACAGTTCATAACTTGCATAACAAATTTGAAATATTTTCATGCATTTAAAAATAGGTATTTTTTTCACAAAATACAAACAAGAGTTCTATTTTAATTTTCAAAATCTGCAAAAATAAACTAACATTCACTATAATTGAACTCTTCGGGAAATAAGTATATTGTGTTTATTAATCTTAAAGGCATCTTCATAGGATCAAGTAAAGTTTCTCTTAGCTCTAAAACATTTACTGAGTATAGAGTGAGTAGGATTATTAATTAAGTTATTTTTAATATGAATTCTACTGTAATAGTTTGCTGTCTACTTTACCTCACTCTTCTCTAAAATCTAGTCAAAATGGCCCTGGATTAATAGAATGTAATGAAACAGCATTTAGTTCAACTCTCAGTTTCTTTGAATCTTAGCATGGCTGACAAAATCTGCCCAAATTCTTAAAATAAGCCTTTGTATCAACCAAGAAGACCATAGGAGAAAAGGTTATTTCTCTCTCCACTAAGCCAGAAATAAGATGTTAAACTGGTTGTAATAATTGGAATGATTAGCCATCTTCCATAGCTGTTCCGAGGCATCTTTTGAAAAACTTTAATCAAATGATAAATTCTGCTTTGAATCCCTTTTTAAAGTTAATATGGTGATTTAGAAAAGATGCCTATCTCCCTCCATTTCATTTATAGAAGTCCAAGGTGAATCAAGCAAGTGATGAAACCTGCATCATGACTTTGCCCCTTACATATGTGTGGGACACTATGAGGCAAGAATGAAAGGGCAGACTTGGATTTGGGGATCATGATATCACATTTCATCTTTTTCATGCCATAGTGTCTACTTGTGGATCCTGCATTGCCATCATTTGTATTAATTGGAGACTCTTTGAGAGCTGTATGCAACAAAATTTCATTTTAATGTATGCCAATTAGTGTACATTCACAGTGACAATAAAGTTATTCTGTAGTTTTGTAGTTTATAATTCCAGATCACCTTTTCTGTGAGGAAACAGGGCAAAAGACAAGTGAGTGGGAGCAGATAAAACAAAAAAAAAAAAAATTCAGATTCCTGGTTTCATTTCCTAAAATTATCATATCAAATCTGAAAAATTAATTTTAGATAGCAATATGCCAGTTAAAAGGTTACTATCCAAATTCTGTGCTACTCTATTGATCATAAGGTCTTGATATTAAATGGATTAAAAGAAGTTCATTGATGAAGATTAAACATATACCAATCCTTGTGCTATTGCTTAAACATCTTTTGAAGTGGTAGTAGCAATAGATTTTTATCAGCAATATGAATTCTGAATCTCAATGTTCAGTAGTCTAAGCTTCCTTGACTTATAATGTTTTATGTTCATTTTCAACTTTTCTAACTTTGAAAGACAAAATTCTACCCCAGGATTTATAAGGGATTTCCAGCATTATATTTACTATATATAAGCAATTAATATAGGACTTTTCTAGATGTTAAACATATGGTGCAGCAGTTGTACGTTTTTCTTAATTTTTTTTAAAAAATGATTAGGGAACAATTTAGGGGGAACAATTAAAAAAAAGAGAGACTTGAAATTGTGGTAAACTAACCTAATTTTCAGGATAATCACAAAACAAAACTTTTTATATCCTGCAGTTTAAAAGAAAGAATGTGATGCTGTATTAAACACTCTTCTACCCTCTTTTGGTTCAACTTTGAACTGCAAAGATTTTCTATAGGGGAAAAAGATTCTGAGATTACATTATTGATTCTTAATTCTCATAAGACTTATCTGTTAAGGTAGAACAGACATTAAAAGTTGGAATGTATGTTGACTGAAGTGCCTATGAAAAGGTGAATCAAAAAGTAACATAAAATAAGATAAAATAAAATATCCATTCCCTGTAGATTTTCATCTGAAAACATCAAGAAACTCTTAAGAAGAGGGAAGGGAATACTGTAGAACCTCTAGTCACGAATGCTTCTGACCATGACCAAATTGGGTTCTGACCAAAAACTTCACTTTGTGTGTGTGTGTGTGTGTGTGTGTGTGTGTGTGTGTGTCTGATTTCCCCTTCTGCACCATTTTTCTTTGTAAGCACCAAATTTTCAAAATTAGGTTTGGGTTACAGCCAAATCGGGTTGCGACCAAAGTTATGGAACAAATTATGGTTGTAACCAGAGGTTCTATTGTACAAAGGGTAAGGAAATAGACAAAAACTTTGTTGAGGGAGTAATAGGAAAGGTCCAGGCAGTTAATGTTTCAAATATTTTTGGGGTATACTTTGCAAGTTCAATGTATACCCCAGATACTGGCTGTTACCCTAGACTTGGGCATTGGTCATAATTAAATGACATTTGAACTCCTTGACAGCACTTCACAGCACTTCCATAAAATCAGGGCTCTTGTTTCTTAGACTGCCCTCCTGAGGATAAAAATTAGTATTCCAAAAATTTTCAGCTGTGCTGCAGTAATCTCGGACTCAAATTACTTTTCAACAGCAAACACAATCATTTTCATGTCGAATATTGAGAGGTAAGTCAGTACACTTTGGTTCAGATAGCCTAATAACTGTTGTTGATCATTTTTCCTCTCTTTCTCTCCCCATCCCCCAAACTATTTATCTTTAGCCCAGCCTTGTGTGGTGAATTCCTGGGCAAACAAAATAAGGGGGCGTTGATACATGCAATGCTAATAAATCTCTATTTATATAAATTACTATGGGTTCCAGTACTCTTTGTCAGCTATAGTTTTTGCTGTGCAAAGTCCATTTTATTGTACTTCTTGCATTTCACAAACATCTGACCCTCTTATTTATTTATTTTGTTTTTGACTATATATGTGACATTTGTTAATATAGAACATCTGTATCTGATGACGTCTGTGGCAACATATTCTACAAATATTCTGCATTTGATCATTTTAAAGCCTTGTTTGGGATTACTGCTTGTTTTCAGTGGTAAAGCTCACCCTGTCATGTATCTTGTATATGAGGCTACTGTTGGATCTGATATTATTTTGGAAAAGTCAAGTGACATTGGTCAATTTTCTTAGCCTGGAAAACATGAAGACATGAAGGTATCAACTACCTGCTGGCTGGGAAATTCTGGGAGCTAAAGGTGACATATATGGAGTTTCTAGTTTGGGGAAAAGTGATTTATGGTAGCCAAGATGCCTTTTCCTAATGGGATAGCTGCCTTTATTGCAGAGGAAAGGTCTGGACCAAATTGTTCATATATTATGTGATTTATTTTTATTGTGAAGTACTCTGCATGGGAATGCCTCTAAGAAATTTTTGGAAACTATAGCTAGCACAGATATGAAATCTGTATTTTAATCAGAGTATACTTTCTTTACCATATTACACTGGATTGAAACAACCTAACTAGATACTGTCATGGCCCTGTCAGAATCTGATTTGCAGTGGGAGGTCGAGCAGCTGACAAGGAGTGGAAGTGTGGCTCTGTTGGCTGTGGAAGAAACTGGGAAAGGGCAAAGGCTGCCTGGGCAGAGCAGGGGAGAGGTAGAGCAAGGGAGAGGGAATTTGGAAGAAGACCCAGGCTCACCCCCTCTTTATCCTAGGGCACACAAGGAGGAACAGAGAAGGGAGCAATGCGAGTTGCATGGCTTATGGGGAAGAAAAGGGCCCTAATTCCCTTCATTAGTTGCAGTGTTTAAAAGCGAAGCTGCGCACAGCAAAATTGTTAGGAGCAAGTCATGAATTTTCTGGTATCATCTAGGCTTAACTGGGTTCCTGGTGTCTTCCCAACTGGGTGTGTTTTGCTGGACTTTCAAGTCTGCAATTTCTTCTCCTGCCCTGTCAAGTTAATGACTGCAGCATGGTTTGTGTGGATTTTTATTTACAGTTTATATGTACTTTGTTTTTGGACTGAATTTCCTCCACTTCAAGACTGTTCCTAGGAGAGTTTTTCCTCCAGCTGAAGGAAACCTGGACATTGGGGGCAAAGTTGGATGTATTAAAGGACATTTCTTGCTTATTTGACCGTGTTGCCTTTGTGCCACACCCCGGGTCATCAGAAATACCATTTTATTTCTAGATGCTATTTAAGTAATTTATTTTAATCTATGAATTCTTAAAAGCTATGGTTGGGATATAGGAAAGCTACTTCATGTTATCCTGACACAAATGCTCATTTTAGATAAATACATTTTGCCCATGGTCGCTGTTCTGGCTGACCAGAGTTTGAGACCTGTGTTTCATACTTTGAAGCCCGACCTTTTTCTTTTACACTACACTGCACATGCTCTGTGTTTATATGAGAGCTCTAATTAGTGTAAAAACTGGAAGCCTTAAACAACTTGTAAAGAAATGCAGATTATATGCAAGTTGATCACCTTTTTTATTACAAGGATTTCACCTGGAGTCTGGAAATGGAATAACGAAGAGACAATGGGAAGGTGGGGGAGAGAGGAAAATTTTCAGCTGAAGTTTGACAGCAAAAGCTATTTGATCTATACCAAGCTATTTTAATCTAAAGGCAACAAGACTCCTACAGGGTAAATGGTTTGCATAGCAAGAAGTCCCCTTAGTCAACTACACAAGAAGTAGTATCTATCACTCCCGAGCTGCAAGGCATGACATATTCTAACACAACCAGACAGAGCCTTAGGCCAGTGTATACATTTATTATGAAGCACATTAATAAACCATCATAAAAATAAAGCATACTTATTGCCATTAAAAATTAATAGGCGACATTTGTTGTATTGACTGTATCCATTTTACTAAAGGCCTGGATTCAGTAGTGTTTGATACGTTTGAGATAGAAATAACTAAGGAAGCTTACAGCTTTCAGAGTGATTCTAGCTTTCTGAGCCATGGAATTATTTAGAAGTTGGAGTTATTTAGCAAATTAGAAGTCAAAATAAATTCTAAAAAAATCCCTTGCATCTTTGGGATTGAAGACTTTCTAATTTGAGCATCAGCAGTGATATTTTAGCAGTTAAAAAGGACAGGGTGTTACTTAGTTGGTCTAACGTGAATCCCTACTTCTGTTTCATAAAGGAACATCAGAATTGCTAAAATTATATATTTGCCAAATGATTAGACTGATGTTCTGAGTCACCAGAGCTGTAGTTCATGGGCAGTTTAGCTACGATACCCATGAAGAGATTCTGAAGGACACAAGTCCTTGCTTCATGGGCAGTTTTTTTTCCTCACTTTGGTTTCATTTGGTCTCAGTGTGCTTAACATATTGATTATTAGAGTTGTACTGTGTAAGTTCTGTTGATACAGGCAAAACATTCAAAACACATGATGGTATTATGGATGTATGCAAACATAGCAAAATACATTGCCATAAAGAAATGTTGATAAATGAATGAGATCAGTAAGAAGGAGTTGGAAGAAGGAAGAAATGAAGATAGAAGTAGAAAATTAAAATAGAGATAGAATAAAAAGATTGGTATAGCGAAGTAACAGATATCAAAGAATAAAATACAGTCAACAAATTAGTATAGAATGGTACCTGGCTCAATAGTAGTAACTGTAAAAGCGATCTTGGAGTGCTGGTGGACAATCACTTAAATATGATCCAGCAGTGTGCTGCAGCTGCCAAAGAAGCCAACACAGCTCTAAGGTTCATTAAAGGAGAGATAAAATCATCACATGAAATGTTAATACCACTTTCTAATCAAGGGGAGAAGTGACCTAGAACTAAGGAGAAATTTCCTGACAGAACAATTAATTAGTAAAACAACTTGCCTCCAGAAGTTGTGAATGCTCCAACACTGGAGGTTTTTAAGAAGGAATTGGACAACTGTTTGTCTGAAATGGTATAAGGTTTCCTGCCTGAGCAGGAGGTTGGTCTGAGGTTGGTCTAGCAGACCTTCAAGGTCCTTTCCAATTCCATTATTCTGTTATTATGGTTAATTCTTTGATGTCATTGGCAGACACTAGAAATAGATTTTCAGTAGGAACTGTACATGTAAAAGAAGGATTGCTCACCCACAGTAGTCATTAAATGCTTTAAATATACTTTGGAATAGTCTCTTCCTTGAACTACTAGTTTGATCTTGTGCCATTTTCAAATTTGGCTATGTATGTATTTCAATTGCATTTAGTTGCTTTGCTTAGCTTAGAATTAGTTTGTATATTTCAAAGGGTTTTTTTTATTTCCACACATGGGTATTCATTTTATTAGGATAGGTACCAGAGAGATGTACTTCTCCCAAACAATTCATGATTGATAGATTGGCTATCAGTCATTATTCTGCTATGCTATTTACTATTACGCTATTTACTCTATGCGTGCATTGTAATAGATTTCCTGCATCTTTCTTAGCAGTTTTCCTTTCCCTTGTTTATTGATACCATGAGCAAAATAAAAGTAACACATCAGTACAATAATTGCAGTCAAACTGACTACAATTAGCTGAGCATTACTGGTTATCCAGAAATCCTGCAGAAAGGAAGAACACAAATTAATGATATCTAGGTAGATTTTATTTGGGATTCTTCATCAATCATTTAAAATGCTTTTGGAATAGTAGATAACAAAGCATATAAAATGAAAGAAAGCTTGAGTGACATTGATTAATTAGTAAGGTTTATTATTTCAATCATAATTAGGCTCTATTTTTAATTTGATTCTAAGGTAACTAAAAATCCAGTGTCATATATCAGAATTGTAGAATTTAGGTATCACTCTTTTAATTGTCATTCTTTTATTATATATTTTTCATCCAGTTTCACATCCACTTATCCCCATAGTCCCACAACTTCTAGAGAAGCTTATATGAGAAGCAATGAAATACCAGAATATAGCTAGAAGATAACTTTTCTGTCTTCATAGCTGGTTGATAGAGAGCTAAAATTTAAGACCTTGGCATAGAGACTTGAATAGGGGTAGAGAGAAATTCATTTTGTTAATATTTAAGCACAAATACGTGTAACATTTCCAAAGATACACAAACTGAAATTAATCCATGGAAATTTATGCTTTTCTGATTTTTTCAATACATTCCTGAACTGTAAGAACGATGCATACACATATACACCAGGGAAAGTTATATACAAATATAAAACTTTTCTAAACAATATACAAAGTATATTATATTTGGAGAACTTTTTTTTGCAAAATGTGTGTATAAGGCAAAAATGCAAATAAAACTAAAAATGATAAAAAATTGTATGCTAGCTTGTTATAAACTTTCTTTAAAAGGTTGATGAATAAAATTTAACAGATTTGTAAAAATTTGAAATAGAAACCAGGTTTCACAAATTCATTCAATGCTACCGTGTAGAATTACTTTCAGTATTAATTATGGCTTAAAAGTCTGCCTACAATGTATTCTTTAGGTGAAACCTATGTTACATATTGTTTATCATATTTGTTCATCATCGTTTATCACTGCATTTATGCCTCACATTTTTTTTCTCTTAAGGAAAAAGGGAAGTGTAGATGGATATGTAATATATTTACAATCTTTTGAGGTAGATTGGGATGAGAAAGACCAATAAAATGAACATTGTCCATTGATCTTTGATGAGGACTGAAAATTTGAATCTGGTCTGATTGGTTCAATTCAAAACCTTACAAAAGCTGTTTTGGGGGCAATTCATACAACAATCTTCACCTAATGGTACTCTAGTCACTTTGCCATGGCTGCCCACATGCCTTCTCCTGTTTTGTTTATTAATTTGAAATATAAAAAATTCAAGGACAAGATAGTCTGATTATGTCTTTTGAGGGTCCATTAGCTGCATTTACATGCTTAAGTAGGCCAAGATCAAGGCCAGGGTTAGAATATCATATAAATCTAGTAACAACTTTGACCAAAAGCTGTGATTGCTTTTAATGTATTATTTTATGTGAACCATCATTCTTTGTGCCTATACACTTGATGATTATCATAGCAAAAATTAGTGACATTTTGACAATTCAATTATAGTCCATGTTATGATAGTTTGTTTTCAAGCTTTCCTAATAGTAATAATTTATTTGGAGAGTGACCAGAAAAAAAAAATCTTCCTCTCTTTTTTTCTTTATTGTTTCTTGGGGATGTGTGTTTTCTTGTTAACATTATCACCATATTACCTGAGCTATTTAGAAATAAATGAATCTGATAGTATAATCCCAATCTTCATTAATAATAATTATAAATTGCCCATTTTGTTTCTGGGTGTATTTTTTTCACACATAAAGTATTTTATTCTGTTTTTGAACTCTGAATCAGTTAATTCAATTATCACATTTTTAAAATACAGATCATGCTTTCTGATCCACCAGCATCTCTGTGTACCTGAAATTGTCATCTACTCTTACTCTGCAGCTAAAATACCAGCCACATGTTTCTTTATTATTGCTGTGCTTATTAAGAATTAAACAAAAGTTCATAGAGAGCTAGTCTGAGGAAGGGAATGAAGGCACATCTACGTTGCTCATGCACCTGATTACATCTTCCTTACCTTCATCTGTTCTTGTATAGTTGACCAATTGGGACAGTAGAACTGTAAGACCATGTATGAAATAATATTTTCAAGGGAAATAATGTAAGTATTAAAACTACAGATCATTAGAGGAGCGATAGTTCTATGCAAGGACTGGAAGATACTTGGACTGAAAAGACTGTAATGAGGTTTTGAGATTTGTTTCATGCTACAAAGTTAATTTACATAAAAAATGCTTGGCAAGAAAAGTGTCTGCACTATTAGTTGCAATGGCACTGATATGCCTAGGTCAAGGATGACCAAACCATGATCTGGTGACCTCATGTGCCCAGCATAACTTTTTACCAAGTTTGATAAGGTCACATATTTGACCCCTCTTTTTGTTTTTTGGGGAATGTGAGGGCTAATGGGAAAAATGGGTATCTTAAGCTTCAAAAAAATATAAAATTCCTGGAACCACTTCCCCAAACAGGCCTTGGCTCTGTGTAATTACTACATAAAGCCCGGTGATCGCTTCTGAGTTATAAATTGTACACCATCACTGGTGATCAGAGCTGACAGCTATGGCATGATTTTGCTGTTTCTACCTTTCTTGCCTATTTTTCCCAGTCCCTGTCTATTTTTAATAATCTATTCCTGGAACATTCTAATAATAAAAAATAGCAAGAATTCTGTGGATTAAAATCAATCAAGCTAACATGAAAATATTGGTCAAAAGACTGCAGCTTTCCTCCCACAGACTCCAGTTTAAGATAGGAGTAGGTGTCTTTTTTTCTTGCAAAAAAATGAACATTACAGTAATAGAAATATCATGTATATTAATAAGATAAGAATGAGAATAGAGAATTAATACCAAAGTAAAGAACATAGAAGTAAATTTTAATTTGTTATTGCACAAGATATTTGTAGCCAGATACACACCGTTAAATGGAAGATAAACTGCATATACCTTAAATAAAATTTAAAAAATTACCAAAATAAATGAATTAATAATGCTCTCCAAATAGCCCCATTGAGGATTAACATTCAAGTCTTTCTCCCTTCTTCATTGCTGGATTATTCTCATGTCTTTCTGAGAAACTATCACAGTACAAGGACAATATGTCAATTCCCTTTTATGGTTATCACATTTTCTGTTCCTAAATCAGGAATTAATTTGGCTTTAGCGTGTCCCTTGATACTTCTTTGTTTAATAGCCATGTCTGTCTGGGCAGTGTACTCTAAGGAACAGACAGAAAAGAGAAATTGAAGGACTATCCAACACTCCCCTCAGCAAAGATTCTTTCCTTCCCCTTCTTCATTCAACCCTTTTTTAAAGTACCACTGACAGTTTCAGATAAGAATATTGGTAATAATTACTTTATTTTGCCATGCCCAGTCTTCTAGGATCTGGAAATAAAATAAGATCCTAATGTTAGCCAATGTAACCCTGCCACACAACTGCATAGTCTGGATGTAATTTTTTGTTGATGTTTCATGCCAGAATTTTAAATGTTATACTGGATGCTGTGGAAGGGTGGCAAAGGAGCCACATAATAAGGAAGTGTTGAAAATGGGCTGAAAATGGGCTGAAAATTTATTGAATAAAATACCCTTTTCCATTAATTGAGAGATAGTCCAACATTATGATGCTGAGATTAAATGAGAGATAGTCTCACATTGTGATGACACATTGAATATTCTGTTTAAGACATGTTTCAGGACAGGATCTGTTTGGGATCTAAAAATTCCCAAAGGCTGTCAACCTGAACTGATTTTTTTTATATAACCCATCTGAAAATCTATCTACTATAGTGGCTATGATGGAGAGACACCCAAGTTTAAAGTTCCCATTTTTAAAATTACTGTTATTATTTAATTTGTGTAAATTAAGTAGTACAAAAGGGAAGATTCTCTACAAATATTCATTATTTGGTTAATCTTATAAGAATACTTACATTACATGGATGTGAGGCAACACACCATGTAGTGAGGCAAGATGAGACTGGTGGAAGAGCCCAAAAGAGCCAGCAACCTGAGCGCCACCAGTCAGCTGATGTAAGCTAGTTCAACCCCTGTGGTGCACCAAGGATAGGCATGCATGTTCTGAACAGAATGAACTAGCAATTTAAGTTGTTAGGACTGCATTGTGTTTAGCATTTGTAGATTTCTCTGACAAAGTATACCATATGCTAAATAAATAAATGCCGCTCCTTGCATCTCTAAAGCATCTATGTACTATAGATGGTTCATGAGGCTGGTTTGAAAGATACCCCTGACTAATTGCATCTGTGTGAATATGCATAGCTCCTTCCTCCCTCCCTCCCTCCCTTCCTCCCTTCCAATATACATATAAAAACATTACAAATCCCCCTAATTCATTCTTCACCTAAATTGTCAAACACAAAAGGAACCTGGGCCTCACTAAATTCTTGGCCTTAAAGCCCGAGGGAACAACAGGTTTTTAAGGCCTTCCACAAAACCAGCAAGGTTGGGGCTATCCAAACTGTGTGTGGAGGCTATTCCACAAGACAGATCCAGTGCCAGAGTAGGCACACTTTCTAAATCTCAACAAGTTGAGACTATTTCATGGAAGAGCATATCTACCCTGATAGATTTGGTGGGGCAAAGATAAGTTATTGGAGAGAAGTTGTCCTCATGTATCTCAGCCATGGTGGGATTCATTTTTTACTACTGGTTCTGTGGGTGTGGCTTGGTGGGCGTGGCAGGGGAAGGTTACTGTAAAATGTTCAGGCAGAGGTGGTATTTGCCAGTTCTCTGAACTACTCAAAATTTCCACTACCGGTTTTCCAAAACTGGTCAGAACCTGTTAATTACCACCTCTGATCCCAGCCCTATGTGGCTTTAAAGATTATGGGCATCTTGAATTGCATCCAGAAACCTTTGGAGGCCAGCAGTGTTGTCTATGCATGCCAATACACGTGCAAACAATTAAAGAACTGAACTTTCCAAAGGATGCAGATTCTTTAATATTGTGTTGGGATTTGCTCATCCTAACATGCTTTACATATTTAGGACAGGGTTTGGGGTTGAGATTCACGAATTTTTCATTCCATTTATGAAGAAATTAGAAAATGTTGATAGATTCATATAAAACTGGATCAAGCAAAAGTCTCAGTCATCTACAATGTGGAAATTCAGTACAACTGTTTCCAATGTAGAGAGGCTCTGTTAAGCCTACTTTCCACTGAGCGGTAAAGAACTGATTCCTTAACTTTAGCCTAGTTACTCGATCTTTCTAACCGAGTCTATAGTATATGTATAGCATGTATATGACAATTTTACAAAATATAGTGACATGGTAAAGCTTATTGATATGAAGATATGGACTCTTTGATATAGGTTCTGATTTGATTTGAGATATTGCTTTAATTTTTGGGAATGGCAGAAGAGAATCATAAAACAGTAATTAAAAGCTCTTGCTGTAAGGTGTTTTCCTCTCATTTGTTATTTCCTCGATCTACTGGTCTCTGCCAAGACTACAAAGATTTCTAAGGAAGAAGCTGTGTCATAAATCACTGTTGGTTTTTACTCTACAATTTTATCTCTATTCATGTTGGCTGACTGAAACACATAGAATTACGGCTTTAAAGGGGCCCAGAGCACTATTTTACCTCTATCTAGAACTGACAGTTTAATAAGAAGTCTGTTACCTTAAAGCCAGGGGCTTTTGAAATCTCTGAGGGGAAGTTATCCGAAGTTGGAAACTTAAACACAAATATCTCTGGGTAGCAACCTTGACTGGAACTGAACGGTTATTTGATTGGAAAGATTTTTCATCTTGAATCTATAGTTGAAAACAAAGGCACCAGCAATGATTATATATGAAATATATAATGTCCAAAGGTACTGAGGCAGATTGGTGAGTGGACAAAGGGCCTTTCCAGTTTCATAGATAACTTGCCTATTCCAGAATTTTGAGTCATCAATAAACTATTCTGGTTTTTTTTCAGTGAAGATACTTACAGACTGAAGGATTATAATCTTTTTGGCTGAATGCACTGTCTTTATAGATATGGGGTCCAGAATTAGAGCAGAACTATTTAAAGCAATATAACACATTATTAATAACAAACTTACAGTAACTCACATTAAATTTAATGAATCTGCTCTAATCTTGATTAAATCTGAATCTTTGGGCTCTTTCTCTAACTATGGCACTAGGTAACCCAGACCATCACAGGTGTTTTCTTTTTAACTTCCAATCCTCTACAATTTAGTTAAGAAAAGAAAATCTATTTTCAATTTCTAACAAGCACTGAGGTGGTTGTTTTTTCAGACAGAATCAAACACAGACATATTTTATCTATTTCCCTGCTAGAAATGATCAGTATCAAACCAGCTAATCTGAGGAAAGTGATGAAGCATTGATCTTTGGGGCTTATCCAAAGATGACTTAGTGAGTTTTATATATTGTTAAAAAAGCACTAGTAAGTGAAAAATCAGAAAAACCAGATGTTTATTTATATATTTGGTTCTATAAAATATCATTTTAAAAAGTCACGTTTTAAAATTCTGTTACCCATGTTGATTCCAGATTTTTTAAAATATAGATAGAATACATCCTATAGGTATCGCTTGATTTAGAAGATGGAGGTTTATATAAACATGGATAATAGATAAGTATGGATAATAAGTAAGTATCTATTATTAAGTATATTCAGCTTCTAAATTCAGTTGAAACTCTTGATTAGGAAAGCCCACTCATGCTAAACTTGCCTTGTCTCTTTTCTTTAAAGAAAACCCAGATCTGTCTAAATTTCAAACTGAATCAAGTTAGTTAAATTTGTCATAATCTAAATGAAAATAGTTATAAGCTCTCTCCACCCTCCAGCCCCTCCCAAAAGGAGAAAAAGACCACATAACAGCTTAGCCTAATTAAGCAATGCAAAATCAATTTAAACATCTACTTAATTTTCTTATGAGGTAAAGTGTGCCCTGTAGCATTGCCAGGAAAACAAAACAAAACAGTACAAAACTCCATTGCAATCAAAATGAGATACATTTTAATATAGACATTCCAAAGATTGCCTTGACCAACATGTATTTATTTACGGTGCATGGTTTCTTCTATGTCTGATTTGTTCTAATTGTTAAAACCATAATTGTGTGAAATTAGTCTGTTAACTTTCTACCAATTGTCATTATTTTCAATTCAGTTTGATCCCAGTACACTAGCCGTTTTATTCAAGTAAGTTTGTTTTTAATTAACCATTACATTTTATTGACACAGAATTTAAGTTAACACTTGCCAGTACAGTCATTTGTCTTTCCATCTAGGTCTATACTCAGGTACAAAGCTGGACAGCAATTTTACATCCCAAAAGCAAATATGAATAGTTATTGCTTGGTTAAAAATGATTATTAACACTGACTTATTTTAATACGAGTTATTTAACACTAGAATTATTTTGTAAATATTGGATTTATGGATATTAGCTTGAAAAGTCATTGTGAAATTTTGGGAGAAGTTCTTTCTTTTTTTCTTTCCACTCAACTGTGGTAGAATTCACTTCTCTTTCCATAATATATTTTTTATCATGCCACATAATCACTATATCTTCATTGGCTTAAACATAAGGTGTTGTTTTTTGCTCAGTTGTAGGTTGGTTGATTATGATATCAGAAAAGACAAGCAGAGACAAATCCAAATCTAGTTAGTGCTTAGATGGAAAAATACTATGAGTTCTGAAACCAGACAGCTAGACTTTGAACTTGAAAACATTCAGAAAGAAAGCATATCAAATAACTTCTGAACTATAGTCAAGAAAACGGCATAGAAATGTCCATGCCGTCACCAAACTCAGTTGAAAGAGATCCTACCTTTTATTTTAATTTAGGTTATATTTGTCATGGTAAATATTTTTTAGCAAAAAATGTTCCAACTCAGCAGGGAGCTTTAATCTAAAAGAGTTTAGATTAATTTAGGCTTTCATGCTTGGATCTTAAAGGTCTCTCTTGCTTGGAGAAAAAATGTGTTGATTTGTATTCATGTAACCCAAATATAAGGATGTTCATCTGCCAGAAGTAATGTTTATTAATTAAAATGAAATGGTGGAAATTTTCTCTTAGGGTTACGAAGCAAGGATAACTCAGAAAGTTATTGATCTAATGAGCATATTTACAAGGAACTTTTGTGGGGAAATATTCCACTTTATATTTATTCAAAAACAAATAATACTTTTTAATTGTTGAAGCACGTAGGAATAGAGTTGATCATTCATACAGTCAATTTACATATATTAGCATTAAAAAAAACACACAAACATTTATATGTATAGATCCTTTTTACTTCTAACTACAACACTGGAAAATGTATTTCATTTCTAGAATATTATGGATTAGGATACTTATGACCAGTTCCAAAATAAAAAGTGAGACCAAAAAATTGAATCCTGAATAGCTACATCTTTCAGCATATCAGTTAACCATTTGCCTCTAGTGAATAAGAAAATAAAATATATTTTAAAATCAGGTTATTCTTAATCCTGGTAATAGCCCATTTCATTTTGACAGCTGTTTTTTTCTCTTGTTCCATAGGTAGATTTACTTGTTTGTTCATTGTGTTATACAGAGAGGAGGCTGTGTTTCTCGCATGGATTCAAACCCATTGAATTATTGCCCTACATTTCTCTAATAGGATCATAAAGAATCCCAGTTTCTTGAGTTTTTTCTTTTTTCTCAATTTCTCAACTACGGATGCAGCACATTGTAGAAAATCATTTTAGAAAATATTACAATCCTGAAAAGGCAATCAAACAAGACTAGTTCAGAGCAATCAGTGTTGAGAGTAATATATCAAGGTGCTTAAAGTTTAAGAAGAGAAGCTATGCACAGGTGTGGCTGCTCCAGCTGGGAATTGTAACTGCTCTTCACAACTGGGCTATTTAGTTCACCAATATATTCTATGATGTTTATAGAATTCTTACATTAGAACCTCCTAGAAATACCAGTGATGCATTGATTAAGGAGCAAGTACAAGGAGACATTCCATGTTCCTTCCTTGTTTAGTCATTCTGGCCACATGACCACGGAGACATCTTCAGACAGCGCTGGCTCTTCAGCTTTGTAACGGAGATGAGCACTTGCACCTAGAGTCAGTTTCCTTCCTAGGTTTTTTATTGTCTCTTTTGAATGATGTAAATGTGGTTTCTCTCTACGGGGGTATTGATGGCTGATTTGTCTGAATGCCTAGTTTTCAGGAATTCTGTAGCCATGTTGGAATTTGCTTTGGTCTAAGATGCTAACAGTTTCCCAGTTGAAACTGTGGTTGACTCTTCCCATGGGTTGTGACAGCCCACATTCAGATCAGCAGGAATCAGCACCAGAGGCAACAATCAGACAGAAAACTATACAATCAAGGAATCAACAAGGAGGAAACCACACCCTCACCAAAACTGGCAAGCAAACTACTGCATATGAACAGGCAGCAAACCTCACACTCACTTGCACTGATGATGTTACAGGGTTAGGTCATGAAATGTCTGCAAGCAAATAACCACACTCAGCAACCAAGAACTTAACAGTTTAACTGAGCTAAGGATATTCTATAATATATGTGCAGGTGTGTGGACGCATGTGCCTAAAAGTCAGTTTTTGACTCTGCAAATGCCTGATCTAGTTGTTGCAGTTTTCTTGGCAAAGTTTTTCTTAAAAGTGGTTTGTCATTACCTTCTTTTTTCTTTGGCTAAGATGAAATGACTGGCCCATTCTTACCCAGACAGCTTTGTGCCTCAGCAATACCAATAGCACTTAGACTTATATACCACATCATGGTGCTTTACAGCCCACTCCAAGCAGTTTACAGAGTCAGCATATTGCCCCCAACAATCTGGATCCTCATTTTACCCACCTTGGAAGGATGGAAGGCTGAGTCAACCTTGAGCCTGATGAGATTGGAACTGCCAAATTGCAGGCAGCTGGCTGCAAACAGAAGTAGCCTGCAGTACTACACTAACCACTGCACTACCTTAGGCAGCACTAAAACTTATAATTTCCTGTAGTTTCTAGCCCTATGCCTTAACTGCCACACAAACTGGCTCAATAATAATAATAATAATAATAATAATAATAATAATAATAATAATAATAATAATAATAATAATAATAATTTCTATAATCACCTAAATAAAAAAAGGGGGAAGACCCATCTCCAACATAAACTCCTCCCTTGACTAATATTAGGATCTGTTCTTACCTAATTTAAATAATACCCCTGTATTAATCTGTGTGATATAATCCAATTGTGGATTTTTTGCCACAGATCTTTGTTTCCACATGTAAAACTGATTATACAGCATGGAGAGACTTATTTAATTTCTTTCTTTTTTAAAAAAAAACCACAAGTTTTATTGGTTTTTAAAGACAAACAAAAAACAAACAAAACATAAAAACATCCAACTTCCTTTCATAAATATACAAGCAGTGTGTTGGTTGGTTTACAATTTTTTTGTGCATCCATTTCATAGTCTCAATTACAGTTACATTGCATAATAACTCATATTATCAATCAAAAATTGAATACCCTAGTATCACTATTAATCAATCATTTGACTATAATTTTGTTCATTCATACTTTGTGAGATAACTATAATTTACTTAGTTTATTTTATAACAACTCATATAATCATCCCCAAATCTATCCTAAAAACATTTTATAAATATAATAACAAAAAGAAATACATCTTTATATATTCATTATTTTCTGAAATTCCAAGTATTCTATTATTGTATTTTATTATTTAACCATTGATAGAAAAGGTCCCAAATTTTATAAAATTGTTTATCCTCTTGTTCTCTAATTTCAAATGTCAATCTACTCATTTCAGTATTTTCTCATTTTTCCAATTTTTAGCAAATACAATCCTAGCCGCTGTTAATACATTTACAATCAAATATTTTAAATCTTTACTGTATGTATCAGGTAAAATTCCCAATAAAAAAATCTCTGGTTTCAAGTCTATATGTTTCTTTGTCATTTTTTCCAACCACATGCATATGTTAGCCCAGTATTTTCTAGCGTCCTCACAAGTCCACCACATATGGTAATATAAGCCAGGTATCTGATGACATTTCCAACATTTTTCGGATTTATTCTTGAACATTCTTGCTATTCTTGTCAGGGGGAAATGCCACCTGTAAAACATCTTATACAAATTTTCTTTATATGCTGTTGACATTGTCATTTTATAATTTTGAGACCACAATTTTTGCCATTTCTCTAAATCAATCCCATATCCAAAATTCTTCCCCCAAGCAATCATAGCTTCTTTAACTTGTTCTTCCTCTAGTTTAGTTTCCAATAAATAACCATACAATTTTTCAATCACCTTTTCATCAGTACCTGTCAAAATCTTATCTAAATCAGTCAATTTGTCATAAAATCCTTCTGTTTTGAGATCTTCATCATACCTTGAATGTATTTGAGCATATGAAAACCAATTCATCTTTATACCTTGTTCCTCTAGATTTTGCATTGATTTAAGTTCACCCTTTTCATCCAATATTTCCCCAGATCTAACTGTTTGTTCCTTCTTGTATATTATAGGATAGGAAAATGCTTCAATAGTCGATAACCAGATTGGAATTTTCAAATAACATTGTCTTTTAATCTTCTCCCAATTTAACCACAGAGACTCCCGTATATGATATCTTCTAAAATAGCCCTGTGTTTTAGTTCCCTTATACCATAGAAAAGCATGCCACCGCAACAGTAAATCATGTCCTTCTAATGACAACAATCTAGTATTTCTTAATGTTATCCATTCCTTAGTCCACATCAAGTTTGTAGCTTGGTAGTACAACTCCCAATTAGGCAAACCAAATCCTCCTCTAATTCTAGCGTCTTGCAAAAGTTTTAACTTTATTCTCACTTTCTTACCTTGCCATATATATTTCAAGACAATTGTATTTAAATCTTCAAAATAGTCCTTTCCAAGCCTCATTGGTATTGTTTGAAACAGGTATAAAATTCTGGGTAGGATATTCATCTTGATTGTTGAGATTCTCCCTATTAATGACAATTGTAGATTTTCCCATTTCGTCAAATCTAACGCTATCTGTTGTTTAAGTTTAATGTAATTGTTCTCTTTTAATGTACTACAACTTGCTGTCAAATGTATCCCCAAATATTTGATCTTGTTCGTGACTTGAATTTTCAATAGGTCTGCCAGTTCTTCTCTTTGTCTTAGTAACATATTCTTTGTCAAGATCTTTGTTTTATCTTTATTTATTTTCAGACCAGCCACCTCACCATATGTCTCTATCTTTTCCAATAGTTTTAGAGCTGTTTCTAAAGGGTCTTCCAAAATAAAGGCTAAATCATCCACAAAGGCTTGCAATTTAAATTCTTCCTTTTTAATTTTCATTCCTTTTATGCTTTTATCATCTCTAATATTTCTATTCAACACTTCCAAAGTTAATACAAATAGCAAAGGTGATAGTGGGCATCCTTGTCTTGTACCTTTTCTTATATTTATAGGATCTGTCAATTCTCCCTCTATCATTACCTTTGCCATTTTCTTATGGTATATGGCTTCTATTGCTTGAATAAATTTTCTGGCAAAACCCATCTGTTCCAATAATAACATGACTCTCCAATTCACATTATTGAATGCCTTTTGTGCATCTAAAAATATCAATGCCATTTGTTTTCGGGGTGTGCCTCATAATATTCCAAAGTATCCAAAATTACTCTCATATTATCTTTAATTTGTCTCTTTGGCAGAAATCCATTTTGGTCAGGATGAATAAAATTATTTAAGTATTTTTTAATTCTTTCTGCCAAAATTGAAGCAAAAATTTTATAATCTGCATTTAGTAAAGAAATAGGTCTATAGTTCTTAATTTGCAATGGATCAGCCTCTTCTTTTGGAATAAGTGTAATATAGGCTTCTGACCATGTTTTAGGTATCTTCTTCTTTAAGATAACTTTATTCATGACTTCTAGCAGTGGAAGGCTCAGTGATTCTTGTAATGTTTTATAAAATTCTGCCGGAAGCCCATCTGGTCCTGGTGCCTTTCCATTATTTTGCTTCTTAAGTGCTTCAGTTAACTCCATCATTGTTATATTGCTTTCTAACATTTTTTTCAGTCTCTTTAGGTTTCTTAGGTAAATTAGCATTCTGTAAATACTGTTTAACTCTTTCCTCATCAATATTCTCTTGCTTATATAGTTGTCCATAGAAGTCTCGAATAATTTCCTTTTTCTCTTTGTTGCCGTAGCAAACTTGACCTTGATCATCTATTAACTGCAATATTTTCCTTGATTCTTTCTCCTTTCTCAATTTATATGCTAACCATCTACCTGGTTTGTTTGCATCTTCAAAGTAGTTCTGTTTAGCACTTCTAATTTTCTGTGCTACTTCTTTCTCTATTTGACCCATTTTGTGTTTAATTATGTCCAATTTTAGTTTAATGTCTTTTTTCTGTGGCGTTTTCTGTAGTTCTTTTTCAAGTCTTTTATGCTCATCTTCTAGAACTTTAGTGGCTTGCCTTTTCCTGATGTTCCTTTTCCTTGTATAGTCTATTATCAAGCCTCTGGCATATGCCTTCATTGTGTCCCAAACATTCTGAACTGAAGTATTTCTTTTTTTATTTTCTCTAAAGAAGAAGGCCAATTTTTTCTCCACGCGCTGTGTGAAGTCTTTTTCCTTTAAAATAGTATTATTTAACGTCCATCTCAATCTTCTTTTTTGTCCTTTCCATTTAATTGTCATTGGATTGTGGTCTGCCCAAGTACTTGTTTCAATGTTTGTTTCTTGAATGTTAGATATTAGTTCTGTTGAGATCCAAATCATATCTATTCTGGACCATGATAAGTGTCTGTTTGAGTAAAAAGTATATTGTTTGGTTTTAGCATTTCTTTCTCTCCATATATCTTTTAAGTTTGTTTCATCTATCATTTTAAAAAAGGATTTAGGGAGAGTCTTTCTGTTTTGCTTTATTGTTGTTGCTGTATAGTCCAATTTATTGTCTACAGTTCCATTGAAATTTCCCATCATAATTATATTACCATAGTCCAGTCCAATTATTTTCATGTGTAATTTTTTATAGAATTCTTCTTGTTTATTATTCGGAGCATAAATTGCAATCAGGAGTGTTTTCATATTGTTGTCCATTATTTCCACCATTAATACTCTTCCATCTTCATCAGTATGAATCAGTTTTGCTGAGATGGTCTCCTTAATATATAAAACCACTCCTCTTTTCTTATATTGAGTCAAAGAAGTAAATATTTTCCCTAATTTTGGCTATACCAACAGTTGTTCATATTGTTTTTTAATATGTACTTATTGTAGACAAATTATATCAAATTTTAATTTCTCTAATTTATGGAAGATTTTCCTTCTTTTAGCAGCTGAATTAAGTCCATTTATATTCATTGTAATCAGTTTTTTCTCTTCCATGATTATATTTTGTAGTTAGGTTTGGCAGCTCTCATAGATCTTGGTTCACGTTGTTCTTTGATTTCCACCTGTCCACCTACTGCGCCTTCTTCTTTTTCAGTCCCTATTTGGTCCTCTTGAAATTCAATTAGTGAGATCTCTTTTTCTGCCTCTTCCTCTCTCCTTCCAAAAAATTCTGCGTAAAAAGATTCTGCTTTCTCAATTGAATCAATTCTATGTCTCTGTTCTTGCCATGTGAACATTAGCCCTTCTGGAATCAGCCATCTATAATTCACCTCTTTTTTCAATAACATTTTAGTCAGGAATTGGTATTCTCTTCTCATCTATCTCACTCTTCTAGGTATTTGTTTTAAAACCACAATCTCCTTGCCTTTGTATTTCAACGTTTTCTCTCTTACCACTTGTAATATTTGTGCTTTAATGGCTTTTTTGTAAATCTGATATGAACTTCTCTTGGTAGGTTATTTCTCATCGCATATCTTGTAAAGACTCGGTATACCTCATCTACTCCATCCATCATCTTCTCCTCTGTTATTTCCAAAGCTTCAGCCAGTATTTCTATCATTATCTCAGCTAGATTTTGTCCTTTTTCTTCCTCTATGTTTTGGAATCTGAGATAAAATTCTGATCTGTCCATCTCCCACTTCAGCATCCCACTTTTATCTTGTTCAACCACTGTTAGTCTACTATCAATGTTTCCAATCTTCTTATCTCTTTGTTTATCTTCTTCTTCAATTTTTTGGAATCTCTCATCATACTTCACCATCATTTGTTGAATATTTTCCCTTTTTTCATCAGTCTTCCCTGTTCTTTGTTCAATGTTCTCTGTTCTTTGTTCAATATTCTGTTCTTTGTTCAGTGTTCTCTATTCTCTTTTCAATAGTGTCTGATTTTGTTTTAAGATCTTGGATTCCTTGCATAATCATCTGTAGAGTCACTTTTTCTTGTTCTTTATCTTGCTTTAACATTGTCTGAATTAAACGTTGTCCTCCAGATGGTGGGGAGGCGGAAGTAGAAGTTGAAGCGCCAGAAGGCATGAGTTTCCTGCTCATTTTAAACAATTTAAAATCTTCAAATTCTTTTAAATCTTAATCCAATTTATGGAATAGCCAATTATAATCCAAGGTGAAAAATAAAAATGATAGAGAGTAAAAAGTCCAATAGTAGTAAAAAGAAAAAGGGAGAAAATTTCTTCATGTTCTTCTGAACCTTAATCCAATCAATAGTTGAGTAAAAAGGGAAGAAAAAACAAAAAGAGATTTAAAAAAACAAAAAAGAAGAGAAAAAATTCTTCAGGTTCTTCAACACCTTAATCCAATTAAAAAGTCTCGAATAATTAAAAAAAAGACATAAAAAAGAACCAAAAAAATAAATGGAAAGACAAAAAATCCCAAAGAAGAAAGAAAAAGGAAAAAAAAGAAAATTTTTTGAGGCTTTCCCTTTAAAATAAAAAGCAAAAATGGAGATATTACAAAAATAAGAGTTTCAAACAAAAAGAGAAGTACAATACAGCTGCAAAGGAGGTGTAGCACAACTTAGAAAAAATAAAATGGACACACTGCATTTTATTTAATTGTCCAAGGTTCTTATTATGGCTCTCTTCTCCACAAACTTCAAAACCAAGCTTCAGTGTTGATAGAAACCCAGAAGAGCACCTGCAATAACACTCTCCAGTGTTCTTCCCTCTATCTTATCATGTAGCAATGTCCTTGAAAGGAAGTCTCAGATCTTTCTTTCTCAGCCTCTTAGCTTCGTCCAAAACATTTTCAAGCCTCTAGTTGGCAGTGTTACAAAGTTTCTTTACTGTCACTTTCCCCCTCCTTTACCAGGCAAAACGTAATAGAAGTTAAAAAAAAAAAAAGAAAGGAGAAGATATATATATATAAATATATATATCTTATATATATATATAAAGGAAGCCTCTTTGCAAAGTCAAAAAAGGGAAGAAAAAATAGATGTAAATAAGAAAGAAGCCAGTCCAGTTAGCAAATGTTAAATCATGACAGAAGTCCAGTAATAAGAAAAAATAAAAAAAAATAAAAGCCAAGCCTTACTTTGACATTTCCATTTAAAAACCGCCACTTATTCCGTTCTGTCAAAACTTTTACAGATTTTTCCTTTTCGTTAGAGTGTCCCTTTAAATCTTAGAGTAATGGTAAAAAAAATGTTCTCACCAAACCGGCACACTTTCTCTTTCCAGTGTCTTCCGATCGGAGCTGTCCCAACTTCAGCAGCTTTAATGGCTGCCTGTCTGCCGCCGGCAAGAAGGGCTTCTCCTGGATCAACCAGGGACTTTGCGATATCCCTGGGATCTACAGGATGCACCCTTCACTATCACTGTCTCTTTGGGATGGTTTAGGTCCATTGGGACCATCCAGAGGCAAAGATATCAGCTGCAATCCCAGACTTCCGAGATTGCATGCAGTACCGTCGCAACGTCAGCTCCGCCCCCCTTCTCATTTAATTTCTTTCTAATGGAAATGATATATAACTTTCAGTACAAGGGAGATTTGTAATTATCTTAAAGCTATTGGTTTGCTTTCTCTCTGTAAATTGAGACATGGCTCTCAAGAAGGGACTTTTTATTGTTGTGGACGTGCCCTTATTCATCTGACAAATTTGCCTTTTTTTGTTTTTGATCATTATGCTTAGATTTCACTCTTTGGCTTAATCATAGCTCTTCTTTGCAAAGAATCCAGGATGGATGCTGTGAACTAGGCTTAGTATTTATGAGGAGGACTCCCTGTATCCTACATGCATGTATTGAGCAGCTTCCAGGTTCATAGAAGCCAGTTAAAGTTAATAATAGTCTTGTGAGAAGGTCATTTCAAGATTTAGCTAAGCATACCTGATGTACTGCAATCTCACTTATTGAAAAATGGTTCTGAAGTATCATTTGAAGATGAAAGTCTCAGATAATTAGCTTGGAATTTCAGCAGCTTCAGAATTGAGATTTATGTACCATATTCAATGAAATTCAAGTTGATCCTATGTAGATGTGTTGCATATGAATTTTAGAGGCAAGCCAGTTATTTTATACAAATAAAAGATTGTAATCAAATTATCCCATTTATTTGCAACTGAATAAATATACAAAGTTGTTGTCCATATCTTGTAACTTGTCTGTCTGACTATCTAATGAAAAAAGTGTCTTAATAAATAATTTGATATTATATTGAGAATATATTGAGAAAATGGGGCAGATCACAATTAGAAACAAGCATCCTAGCTGTAAATATTACATGCAATTTGATCAGTAGCAGGTGAGTTAAACATGCTCTTAAGTTACTGATAAGCCACTCAAATAGGTATGAATGTTAAGTCACAAATTTTGACTTTCGTATAGAAGTTTAAAACATTATCTAAAATTAATTGTGTTTGAATTCTCTGCGGAGTTTCCCTCCATGTATTTTGATTAATTTTAATGATTCTTTCCTTGAAATTTATATATTTGTATAGTAATCTGTATTACTTTGCCTTTTTGGATAAATTTATTCATTTATTTTTCTAGAGTTTCCTAACCACAAGGTCAGAACTTAAATTTGGAATTGATTACAGTTTGTATACACATACTTAGAAAATGTACGTGGTACCTACTTTCTTTGCAGCTGTGTGGAAAATATGGGAAGATCATAATCATAGATTTCAGCTAAAGTTACCGCTGCTAGAAATCAATGATAGGATCTATCTTCCTTTTACCTGAGGACATAGTTTATAGAGACATCAACCAAGGAAGACCTAGAAGTGGTGAAACCTTTAACAACATTTTTGTTAAAATGTGTGAATTAGCCTTAAATCTGGGAAACAAAGCTGATCCTGCTTTGCGGTTGCAAATCCTTCAACCTGATCTTTCTAAAACAACTGTAACTGTAACAGTAGGAACATGGAGCATTAAGTACTTGGAGTAAAGATGTTGAGAGAATGGGACAATAGTTCTTATGTCTGATTATTCTAGAAGCTCAAAACTGCAGATAATGGTGATGATTATTATTATTTTTTTTTGCAATGGGGCCACTAATCTCTGTGCTTCTAATCTTCTCAGAGCATCTGTTCTGTTGGGCTTTCATCTGATTTTTCTATCTCTCTCTCTCTTGCAAACAAAGTATCTGGGCTTTTTATTTGCCCCTTTACCAACAAGCTGTTTTTCTTTTTTCTTTCACTTCAAAGAGGGACCCTCTGGATATATTGATGATAGCAGATCATTTTCTAATTCTGGATGATGATAACAATGATATATATTTATGATGATAAAGAAGGAGATGAAGTTGAAGAAGTTGGTACCAGTGATGATTATGGCAATATCTTATCTGCAAGTTTTTCAGCAATACCATTGGTTTGGACAGTTGTATAGCACCTTTGAGAAACTGCAGTAAATTCAACCCTCTTAAAAATGACATGGGAGTAAGATGATTTGTGCCAAGGCAATGATCTATGTCAAGGTTTACTGGTGTGTGTGTGTGTTGGAGAATGGTGTCATCAGACCTCTGGCCTACCACCCTGTGTTGTTCTGCTAGATTTAAACAATCGCTGGTGTGACACCTCGAACCATCTGGATTTAAGTGTGCCAAAATTTCTAGAAATGGCCAGGACCAGTATGCAAATATTAGCTCTAGGAGAAACAGCCTGCAGAGTTTATGGGGAGGTGAAAGATGCAAGGAAATTTACATTTGTAAAGTAGAATTGTGTGGGAGTTTACACATAACACGTGCAGAGTAGTCAAATATGTATCATGCTCTTTACGCCTATAAGTGTATATTATTATTTCTATGTGGTCTTTGACTGTAATAAAGATTTGATATGATATTATTTCAGAACAGAAAGTGAATCAGAGCCTTTTAATTGAATCATGCAATGAGTGTGATAACAATAATCATCTGAAACTTGTATGCCATCCAATTTTAAATGTTATCTGTCAGATTCCAAGAAACATACCTTTTCTACAGTACTGCCTGTCCTCCAGAATGAAGTTCACACTGATGGGGCCCACTATGTGGTTGTTTAGAAGAACTGTAAAGACCTGGTTCTTCTCCCAGGCCTCAATTTTATTGCTTCATTCCATGTTGAATCATTGATTCAAATAAAGTCTCAAATAAAGAGATTACAATAAAATTAAGAAAAGATAAAAAGGTACTAAGCATGACAGAAAATGCTTATCTGGATTTTTGAAACTCAATTCAAATCTGGTAGTTCTAACGAAAAAGAATTAAATAGTGAAAACCTCCCTCATACTCCCAGTCACTTTCTCAAACTAGTTAAGGCTGCTAAAAGACAAATTCTATGGATTTTTTTTTTAAATGTTGCACAGAGCTCCCCAGGGAAACAGCAACAGATATGTTTAAGTAAAAATATTCACAGTGTAATCCCACACATATGGCATCGAAATATGTAAACCCCTTTGAAATCATTGAGGATTACTGCAGAGTAAGCAGATCTGGGCCAACTACGCCTCAATCTGACCTGCATTCTCTGTACTGATTGAACCAATCCAGTTCTCTCATACACTTTGCAATTTCGCAAATGCAGGTGTTGGAAGGTTGAAGGAGAGGAGAGAGCTTTGTTAACATAATCCTGTTTTGACAGAAAAAAAAGGCAACACAGCAGCTGCTCAGTCACAAGCTATGGTGCACAGATAGATCCTACTGGCTCCAAGTGTTTCTCCTTTTGATTCCATTGCTTTCCTTCTGGACTGCCAATCTGCAGACTTAATAAGGGCTGAGAATATAATAAATCATACAAGCCATAACACAACCCTTCCTAGGAGCTAAGTGAATGTAACACTTACTTGAAGGAAGAAAAGAGAGCCTGATGTTGAAGAGGGGGGAGCTACTTAATATATTATTAGAAAAGCAGAGAAGGAGTGTTCCAAGTGGTGGATTTTATATACAATATATTAATTTAGGTAGAGTATATATTTATAGATGAAAATTTGGCAGTGATTATCCTAATTTCAATAAAATTATTCCCAATGTAATGACTTTAAAATTAATTGCTCAGTCTATTTCAAGATGATAATGGGTGACAGCCAATTTCAGGACTCCAACTTTCATTTCTGTGGATCTCTTCTTACATTGAACTTGATTGAACATCCCTATTTATTGTGAAAGAGGATGATGATTTATCATTCAGAATTAAGATATGATAATAAAATAAACAAAATCTTAAACAACATTTTTGGTTTGGAGAGAGCTACAGTGGTGACAACAAATAAAAGTAAGAAAATGTATAGCTGGGATGATGTGTAAAGCCACTCCTAGACTCAAGTTCAAGCCCCTTTTTCTCTAATTGTTTTGAAAACCTTTTCTAAATATATGCTAGGACACCAGTCTCATTCAGTTCTTCAGTCTCTGAAAGGCTGAATCACTTTTTCTGCAATCTCACTTTGTTCCTACTCATTCATTCATGTCATCAGCAGAATATTTTTTTTTCCTTTTGCTGCATTCATTCAGAATACTGCACAATTGTTCCCAAAGTTCATTTCTACTTTTTCTGTTAGCAGTATCCATTCAACGCTGGTCAGCTTACAGATTCCTACTTTCCAACTGTACCTACAACATATTTTTGTTATGTACCCACAACAACCTAGATTTCAATTGTCATTTTTCTGAACTATACTCATGAACTCCCCTCCATAAGATCAGAATGCCTTCATTGAAATCTTTTCCTTTTCATTTCACAGACACAACATGTGTCTATTTTTCTTCTTTTCATTGTGTGTTTATTTACTCTTATACCAGTTAGAAATTTCTGTGTGACATGGTCATCACTAGACAGGACCACAGTTATTTATCTCTGCCACCTATCATAACTTTGATCAATAGAGGCATACATTTTTTTTTTTTTTTAGTAAGAGAGTAAAGCAGTGATCACCAATCTTTGAGGCTTGGCGGCCTGGCGGGCCATGCGAGCAGCAGGCTGGTGCATATAGACACATAGCTCTACTGAAAGTTGAGTTGGGTGCCCATGCTTGTGTGAGCCAGCCTGTTGTTTGCACAGTTGAGCTGCACATACCTGCGTGTCAATGGTGGGATTCAATTTTTTTTACTACCGGTTCTGTGGGCGTGGCTTGGTAGGCGTGGCAGGGGAAGGATATTTTAAAATCTCCAGTCAGAGGTGGTATTTGCTGGTTCTCTGAACTACTCAAAATTTCCACTACTGGTTTTCCAGAACTGGTCAGAACCTGCTGAATACTATCTCTGCTGCGTGTGTGTCAGCCCATCGCATGTGTTAGTTGAGCTGGGTGTGTGCCGGCCCACATCCTGGTTGCGAATAGACCACAGCCCGGTAGTGGGCCATGGCTTGAGGGTTGCGAACCCTTGCAGTAAATGATAGGTTGCCAGTCTTAGACATACTCATACCCCATGCAGCATACCCTGCTAATCATAAAGACATTACTGATCAAACAGACACATTTGGGCCAATATGCCATTGGCATAACCAAACCTCATTTTTTTTTTCTAAAGGATCATTACACTATTCTATGCAAGCTAAGTTTCCGCAAGCTGGCTGAAATTGGCAAGGCCAAAAATACAGAGCCTGAGATCTCTATCAAAAGATAGCACAGCTTCATACCCAAGGCCAAAAAATGAGTGACAAGTAACCTATTGTCATTGTAAGGGTGAAAAAGAGAGGTCAAAATATTTCAGCCCTTAGGCTATTATTCATAGCATGCTTGATTATTTGATTTTGTGGTAGGTCATTATTATTATTATTATTATTATTATTATTATTATTATTATTATTATCTGATGTATGCTACCCAAAGTCACTTAATGAGATGAATAGCTATAGAAATCTGAATAGATAGATAGATTTCTTTTTATTTGCAATATCAACTCATCTATCTAAAGCTTTTCTTGACTCTTCATGGGTAGAAATTCTATATATATACTCAAGATGCTAAACGGACAAATGTTTTATACTCTATATGATTGAAAATATATAGCGGGCAGAAATGTATTCCATTACCTCATTGTAGATATTACGGTCCAAACTGATTCTGTGTAATATTTACAAAGACAAAATTATATTTTTCCTTTCTTTTTAAAATTTCTTTCCATAGAAGAAAAAAAATGGAATAGCAGAAAAAGCATCAGAAGAAATTAAAATAACTGCAATATTTATATAGCACTGCTGTAATTAAATTAACTGACTCACAAATGTGCAGAAGAGACACAGCGACTTTTCATCTCCCCTTCCCTTTAGCCTTTTCCTCTACTATATTAGCAACAATTATTTTGACACAACTCCACTTCCATTATTTTTTAAAAAGAGGAAATTAAAAAAAGTCATAATGCTTATTCTTTTTAGAATAAAGGAGAGAGGGAGGGAGAGAGAAGCTAAATAATTTCTTTTCTTACAAGTCTTTCAAGGATTCTTTTGTAAAGCTGTTTTATTTATTTACTTTCATTTTCTTACCAAAATAGTATTCAAGCGTACCCATATATATTGCCCGAGTGCAACCATTGTGAGAGTGTTCTAGGCATCTATATATTCAGCACTTACAAAAAGTAAAACTCCTTCAGGTCAAATTTGATTTGGGGGTAAGAGAAGCAACCTGGAATTAAGGAGAAACTTCCTAATGAGAACAATTAACCAGTGGAAAAGCTTTGCCTTCAAAAGTTGTCGGTGCTTCATCACTGGAGGTTTTTAAGAAGAGACCGGACAGTCACTTGTTTGAAATGGTATAGGGTAGGGCTGTCAAACTCATGGCCCACAGGACAGATGCGTTATGTGCTGATCATGCCCATGCCCGGTTTAGTGAAAGGGGAAAAAAGTCATGATACATCACATGATGCTGTGACGACGCAAGTTTTATACCCCTGGTATAGGGTGGGGTTTTTTTTGAGCAGGGTGCTGGACGAGAAGATCTCCAAGATTTCTATTCTGATTGAACTATATACTACTGAAACTCTAGTGCTGTAAACTTTAACAGGAGGAAATGGTGCATCACAGGGCAAAATTTTTCAATCAAGGAATCTCAAATGGACCAACTTGCAAAATATTAGCACCCGTTACCTCTGGGGGAATGAAATGTTAAAAAGTTCTTGAAGTTTCAATGCCACAGTATTGCTGCTTTTCAGCATTGCCATTGTTCTGCCATGATCCCGTGATCTTCATTTGCAACATTCCCTGCCATAGGTCAATAGGGAAACCTGGAAAGCTTGCAGGGAAAAAGGATCATGTGATCACGATCCATGGCAGGAACACAGTGACAAGCTTGACTTGCAACTTCCTTCCTCAGAAGCTTGCAGAGAGAAAGCCAATGGAAGATCACAAGTTGTTTAAATAAGTCTCTTAGCACTTTAACAAGTGTGTCAGGTTTTTTTTTTAAAAAAAGCTCAACCGATGAGCATCCTGGTGATTTGTGATTGTGCTTTGCTACTATATCTTTCATATATTTTATAAGGCCCAAATCCCCCAAAATCTTCTTAGCTTTGCTTATCAACAATATTTTCAGTAAAATACTCCTAAAATTTTCAGTATCGTAAACTGATCCTACCTATACATAACCAAATATGTTTCTGAGCACCTCAAATTTCCTATCCTTGTTGGCCATTCATTTGGCTATCTTTGCTGCTTCTTCCTCCCTGCATTTTACTGTGAGCTCTGATAAATGTTATTGCACACTTGTATACAAATAGCAATCAAGGCATTGAAAGCTGCTATGCGAAATTATTGCAGTCAGCAGTTGGAACTCATTAGGAAGGCTCCTTGAAATCTTCCTTCTTACATGTGTCTTGTGTGGTTTGATTTATAAAGGACAATTACTATTTATACTGTGCAAACAGTAACATCCTGAATCAGTTTAATGTGCTTAAGTAGAATAGATTTTAATAGGATATATGTCAACTTTAGTTTCTTTGGATTACTGGTCTTTTTTATTAAAAACTTTTATTATTTGAGTATCATGGTGGTGAAGGAGATGTAAAAGAATATAAAACTTGGGCCTTTGTAGGTATTGATATTTTATTTGGCATGATAAATGCATTGTCCTCTTGTATAGGAAAATAAGACATTTTCAGAAATCCATTTATCTTTCTGTAGAGATCTTGTGCATGCATCTTGATTTTTCCCAGTTTGTTCTTCTCCAAAAGAACTGGAAATGAAATTCTGTATTGGTTGGGAAACTTTGTTCTACCTTAGATTTCAAAATATCCTGAGTCATTTTCCCTGGGTGTACTTTTTTGTTCCCATGCAGCCCTATTACCGTCATGGGCAGTGTCTTCTCAGTTTGTTTGTTTTTAGTCTGCATTTTCTCTAAAGAATGCAATTTCCTACCAGAGAGGGTACAGTTCCCTGAAATTTCAGCTTACTTATGGGGAAAGACACTTAATATCTCAAAAGCCCTTCTTTATCTCTTATAACTAAAGTTTATCTAATCGTCGTAAGCAAATTTAATAATTATGTCTAATGAGTAAATTAAGACTATAATTTAAGGAAATGAGAATCAATTCCTCCAAATCTTTGGTTTATCGTTTAATTAGGAGGAAACTTTTAGAACAATTCTCAAGGAATCTAAATAAGCCCTTGGTGCTGTCATCTGTCTGTCTCTTCTTAGGACTCTTTTACAGATTGTGTTGTCTTGAATAAGAGAATTGGATATAAGAATGGGTATTTGTGTGAAGCTTCTTCTATCCTAGGCAATTAGGATAAAGAAATTTAAGGTTAGTTATGGGTTTGGACACATATCTAGGCCTCACTCAGATGCAGATATTTTTGGGGAAAAAGAAAAGCCCCATGTTTCAATATGTAACATTTGGATCCTTGTTCTGGGATTTGAAACTATTCTTTTTGATTGATCTGATGGAAAGCTTACGCTGAAAAAAATGAAAAGTAGAATATCAGAAATTAATCTCTCACTAGATTGATTGCATTCATGGGTCATGTGATTCTACAGTTGTGCCAACATTTATTAAGAGCTACTCTGGTTTGTGCATCCATTGGTATAATAACTATGGCACATATACTTGTGTGTGTGTGTGTGTATGTATGTATGTATGTGTATATGCATATACACCATATACACACAGATGCACACAGATATATAGACATATCAATTTTGTTCTTCCATATGTCTGAGATATCTTTATTTGTTATCTTTATATTATGCCTTTCCCTCAGAATTCAAGACTTCATATATAGTAGACTCTATCCATACTAACTTGGGAAGTAGTAAGGTGACTTGGCTATAGTTGTCAGTAGATTTGAACTTAACTCTCTTTATTCCAAGTCCAACATCTTAAACTACCACCCTCGCTCATGTTGTAACTGGGTTCAGATTCTTGAAAAGTCCTTACTTTGCTCTATTAGTGATTTGTGAATTCAGGCGTAGAAGCCAAATCTTAATTAGCACAAATGTGCATTTTTGTACCAAATTTGTATTATAGTTTGAGATCCTGTTTTAAGAATTCCTAATGAACTAAGGACAATCCTATGCTTATTTTATAGAGTTCAACTGAAGAATTTATATTTAGCGCTAGAAGCTGCATTTATAAGGTTAGAATAGATGTGCATGTGAATTGTTGAAGTGCAACTTTTTTATTATTATTACACAGGGAATGATTTATGTTTCCAAAGAGAAACAGTCCATTAACTATAGATCCTCTTTGCAGAATCAATTTGTACCCTCCAGAAACAGAGTTGTCATGGTATCTGCTATTATGGGCAGTAAGCCTAGCTGCCATATATGATGAGCAATTGGAAAGTTTTATCAATTTCAGGCTGTATGCCCTCACATTAAAAGTGTTAAAATTGAGTTAAGTGAGCTACAAAACCCTCAATCAATTCTTAAGATATGGTATGGTATTTCAGGAAATCATAAAGTTGGCTGAGAATCCTATAGTTAAATACTGGATTGGAGAAAGGGCTATTATCCAGTGGTTACTCAATTATCATACTGATGCTACAAAGGATCCGTAATTGAAGTAGCTCTACAAACACTAAATGCATTTTTTTTTACTTGTCTTGTGGTCAGCAGATAAAGGATTGTGTGTTATGTGCACTTTAATATTGTGTCTCAATCTGCCATGCTCTTTCTCCCAAGTATTTCTTTATTTAATGGCTATACTCATTTGTTAGTTTTGGAGCCTTGTAAAATACTGGAAACAAGCAGAAAAATAGCAAGTCATGTGACCACAGTCATGTGACCACAGGATGTGACCACAGGATGCTGCAACCACAGTAAATGCAGGCCAGTTGCCAGGCAACCAAAATGCAACCAGGTGATTGCACAGGTGGGTAGATGTGGCAGTCATAACTTTTAAGGACTGGTTAAAAGTAGCTTTTTTTAGTCACCTTAACTTAGAACAGTCATTAAGCAATGTATTAAGCAAGGACTAATTGTATACTTTTTCTGTTTATGCTGGTTATTTTTAATTTTCTATTCTGCTTAGATTCACTAATGAGTTGATGGCCTTAAAATGTGAATTATAACTAAATGCCTGTCTAAGGCTAAGAAACTCTTTTCAGTTCTGTTAGAAAGATAAATTAGACAAAATATCAAGCACAAAATATATGGGAGACTAGAGACTCAGCAATATTTATTATTGTCACTGAATCACAAACTCAGTAAGACATCTAAAAAATGAATAGCCTTCTGAAGGTATATTTTGTAAACATACTTCATTTAGCAAGAGGGATACCCTCAAAAAGCAATTATACTCTTTCTAAAGAACTGGAGAAGAATCATATGTGTTCCGTGCTGTTATTCATCATTACATTAAAAAACCCCACCAGATTGATAGCCTAAATTGATTTTTTTTTTACCATTTATGGTACAATAGTAGGGTAACTTGGAAAAGATCTCATAGATCTTAGGATTCCGCAAATTTCCTTTTCTACAAACTGAGAAGAATGCCCATTACTGAGGAAGACAAATATCTTCTTGTTTAAGCAGCATGTTTTTGTCACCATTACTTCTCTGTTGGAAGTAAAACAAACAAACAAACATATATACAAAGAGGAGTGGATTTGGGTAAGCCTAATATCCACAAAATATGGAAATCATTTATTTTTCCAATATGCCCTAAGGGGATACTCACACAAGTATGGGTCAAGATATATAGCTGGGAATAATCAGCATACTGATGAGACCTAATCTCATATCAAGAGAGGGATTCACTGGACCGCTTCATATAAAAGGGGTGAAGGAGTAGGGCTTCAAGTTGAACCTCCTCAGTATCAATGCCAACTGGAATTAGCCATGGAGGAAAGGGTCAACACTATGTCCTATTTCCAGTCTCTCTAGTCAGTCCACTCAGTACCATGAGTTATGGTATTGAAAACGACTGAGAGATTAAGAATGTCAGGAGACGTGTCTCACTCTCCTCCTCATATCACCAGAGATCATCAACAAGTGCAATCAATGTTATAAGAAAAAAAATAGAATATTTAAAGTTGTTTAAGTTTCCCGGAGCAGCACATAATGGTTTCATTCCAATTTCCATGTTTGTCAAACCCATTTTCCAGTTTCTTCATCTGGCTTTCTCCAGTAGGTTATTAATTATATCTATATTCAGATGAACATGAATAGGATAGCCTTTTAAGGTCTTGTGATATATGGTGACTAAGGATCCCATGGGATTAGCCTCCCTTCCCACCTGATCCTTATCAACATGTAAATTACAAGCTCAGCTTTAATAATGGTTATTTCATAATCATGATATGAGAGATGGTAAATGTATTCTTCAAATCAGTGAGGTCACTGGCTTTGAAAGAGATGGTAATGAAGAATAAGAAGCCATTTTAGTAGATCTGTCTGGGGCATTCAATGTTGTCAATCCATGTGAGGATTAGAAATGGGATATCTTTTCTGAGTGGATAGTTCCAGTTTGTGGTATTGGGGGAAGACAACTTGAGCTCATGGGCACTTCAGGATTGGGAAACCTCAGGACTTAGCCATCCCCCATTCTTTTCAAATCTATATGAAGCTACTTGGGAAGATCATCCATTTGTTTGGTGCTAATCGCAATCATATGCAGATGATACCAATTTGATATCTCTAATTAAGCTAAGTAGGAGATATAGTGAAAATCATATACTGGTGCTAGGACAACTGGGTTAATTAGACCTGACTCAGACGAAATCCCAGCAAGATAGAGGTTGGCACAAAACATTGTGCTAGAATGAGTAGTTTGCAGGGGTGGGATTCAACCGGTGTTACTACCGGTTTGGTGATTACGTTTTGTGGTAGCTCACAATGCTGGACTAATGATTGGCAGGCTTGCATTTGATACCCAGTTGCTGCTGCGAAATGGGATGGGTTCCTGTCACATACTCGCTAGCTCCTGCCAACCCAGCAGTTGGAAAGAGGGTGACCGCAAGTACATAAAAGGGTACCACATCAGTGGGCAATTTAATGGGGATATAAAAGGAGACCCCAATGGCAACAATAATGTCACCATTCAATCCTTTCAACCCAGAAGTGCTTCGGTGCTCTTGACTGTAGTAGTAGCCTTAATTTTTTTTGAATGGCGGAATTAGATGTTTCATTCTTTATAAACTATTGAGAGTTTTTGATTGCAATGCTCTAAAAGTTCTATAAAGAAGTCAAGAAAGACCAAATTTTCAAGGGCCTATTTCCTGGACATATGCATAAGCAGGCTATTTCACATGATGATGGGTACAATCTTCCTAAAAGCATATCTTGACAGAGGCACACTGGCCATCAATAATACCTGCGCTTTGAAAAGTATTGTTTTACCTATCTGCTAATGTACCAGTATAGTGAGGGATACAATGGTAGTGTTTATCATTACAGGGTAAGTACTGATTTATGCCCCAAAGGTGTATGTCCTACAGCATAATAATATTGTTTAGTATAGTTCAGTTCTTTAAAATAGAAACATGCACTTTTAATTGCTACTTATTTCAAGGAAAACAAGTTAGTTAAGCAGAGGCGTCTGGTAGTGCAAGGATATTGGAATAATTTATAAACTCATGATCAGTGATGGGATTCAAAAAATTTTATTACCAGTTCTGTGGGCATGGCTTGGTGGGCATGGCTAGGTGGGTGTGGCCATGTGACTGTATGGGCATGACTTTTTTGCAGCACCCCCCCCCCCATTTTTGGGGCCTTCTGGGCCTCAGCAAGCCTCCTGTGGGGGAGGCATTTTTGCTCCCAGGAAGCTTCCCTGGGGCTCAGGAAGTTAAAAAAACAGCCTGGAGTGGGATGCAGCACCCCAAGCTTCATTTTGGGACCTTCTATGCCCCAGGGAAGCCTCCTGGGGGAGTGTTTTTTGCTCCCAGAAGGCTTCCCTGGGGCTCAGGAAGGAAAAAAAACAGAGCGGGATTTTTTTGCTTTCCTGAGCCTCAGGAAAGCTTCCTGGGTGAAGCAGTAAGTAAACGAGGGGAATCCCAGCACAGCTGATTGTAGGAACAGCTGATTGTCAGGAGGGAAAAAAAAGAAATACATTAAAGAGTGATTGGGTGAGGTGAACATCAGGTGGGCAGGGTGAGTGAGAATTGGGCAGGTGGGGCAAGCAGGCGACTGGGTCGGGGTGTGGCCAGCCAGAAGTTACTAACGGTTCGGGGACCCATGCCAAATCCTTGCTACCAGTTCACTTGAACTGGTGTGAACCAGCTGAATACCACCACTGCTCATGATTGATAAACTTTAGAAAAAAAAATTCTTCTAACATGGCGTCCTCTACATATATTGGACCTCAGTTCTCATTCTTTCAACTTTGCATAGGTGGCATTAGAAATTATGGGAGTTAAAGTAAATCTAGAACTAAGCACGGGTTAATTAAAAATACTACATGAAACTTGTAATTAAAGAATAGTGTGTGATTTCTCTGAATTGCTTCAAGAGTAGAAAAATTTTTCCAACGACATAAATGTCACATATTCCTTATGATGTCATCTTTTGCGATTTAATGAACTATAAGAAAGGAGGCTTCAGATCACTGCAGAAATGCCTGTACAATGCGAGTAGGATATTCACCCAGACTCTTTACTAACTGCACAATAAATGAGTGCAGGATACCATAGCCTTAGGAGAACTTATCTTTTACTTGGAAATTATTTTGAAAGCAAAATCTCTTATCAAATTAATGGGAACTGGTAGAAGAAAAGAACAAGTAAATTTATCTGTCCAATGCTAAATTAAATAAATGTGGAGTAATTCAGGTTGGGGAAGGCTGCTTGAAAATGTCCTGATGAAAGGGAAAAGGGGCAGCACTAATAGGTAAGCCAATGTTTGACTAACAGTTATGTCAGTCTGCTGTTTCATGCCTGCTATTGTAGTACCTTTTTCTGTTCCCTCTGCATACTCTGCCTTTGGAAGTTGTGTTTCATTTTAGTTCCTTAGTAAAGACATATTAACAATCTACAACTCCTTGGATTTGCACTCATTAATCAGTTCTTTCCTATGTTTCCTGGTTATGGCAATTGTTGCAATTATTCAATTCCTTTGCAGACCCACTTAGCCAAAGAGATCTATTGGCAACTCAGTATTTTGTTATCCTGTTTTTATTTTGCCTTCTCTCAATAACTTTCCAGACCTCTTTCTAAAATGAACTCCTATGTAATTGTTTCTCTTTTCTTTTTTTTGAAAAAGAAAGTGATGCATGCTGTTTAATAATAAATAACTTTTCTCAAAAGCAAAGGGATTAACCAACTGAAAGAAAGCACTGCTTTATTGTTCAGTACATCCTAATCACGTTCATAAGAGCCTGTCATTTACCTGCACCAGGGCTTCCTTCAGTGGTAAATTACTTCACTTTCAGACTTTCTACATTACAAAGTCTGTTTTCTCCTCAGTAGATAATATAGGCAATACAGGCATAAAATGAAATTGTTGGTGAAATGTTTGCTGGGATAACCAACTGCCATATAAAGCATAGCTCAGTTTCCTTTGCAATAGAGGGCCTTCCTTTCTTCCTCCCTCCCTCCCTCCCTCCCTCCTGTATATCTATTGATTTATTCACTGGATTTATAAGCCATCAATCTCTGTTTTGACTGAGGTGATGCTCAATATTTAGTAACTTTAAGACAATATAAAGCAATATTAAAACAAAATAAACATCAGATATCTAGGAAAATAATATTATTCCCAATAAACTAATATTCTTTGTAGGGATTTCTGCCACTCATTCTGGCCCAAAGTGGAGAAAAAGCCAAATTTTAAAGGCTTATATAAATAAGCAATATGAGTCTCTGGTGGAATATAATTCCAGAGGGCAAGCATACAACAAGAAGATCCCCTTCCTGGTGGCAGTGTTTTTAATCAACGGGGCACAGAGCAGGCCAAATGTGCTATAACATATAGGATGGGTAGCAGTTATAGGAGAACAGAGGATCTGCATATAATCATGCTCTATGCTATGAAGGACTGTATAGAAGATCTTTCAATTCTAGTTGGAAGTCTGCTGGTAATAGTGCAGTTCATGCAGCAGGAGTGTTACATTGACATATTTTTGAAATGCCTACTGTCTATGTGGTTGCATTTTGCATTCTGGCCCAGCTGCAGCTGGTCATTAAGACACTATGTCTTCAAGAGTAGCCCCATCTAAAGCACATTGCAGCAGTTTGGAGAAGAGAGCATGAATGACTCTCTAATGGGTTTCGTGGTCTAAATATGGACATAATTGGTACCCTAGATGGATTTTAGCAAATTTTTCCTGGAGCTGTGACTCCAAGAGGACCCCTAACTAGTCCTATAGGAGGAAAATGCAACCCTATTCAGAACTAAAGGTGGAACAGCTGCAGATCCAGATGGTCCAAACATCCCAGCTACTCAGATTTGTCAAGGATGAGGCTTAAGGCTGTTCCTCTCCATCCAAACTCCCCCATTCTCCAGACATTGAGACAAAACAGTGATAGTATCACCTGATTGGCCTATACACAGGATTCAAGACTGGGTATCACTAGCCTATTGATGCCATCTGACTGCAAATAAATAGATGTCCTTCCCAGATCATCTAAAGAGGAGGAGTGATAGTGAAGAGCCCAGAGGTATCCCATATGTCAAAAAATGCTCAATTACTCTCCAACTTCAGGATAAGCAGAATAATTGCACTTTGTATCTGGAAAAAGACCAACAAATGTTCTATGAGCTGGTCTGATGCCTAAGTCAAATGGGTCTAGATAATCTGTATTCGCCAATGCCTTCTGAAGCTAATATTTTCAGCATCGTTACTCAAATATACTCAGGAGAAGAAAGACTGAAGATCAAAATGGGACCATACCAATTAGTAGGTGAGATTGAATTTGGAGTAGTTTGGATTTATTTATTTTTGTAATTGTGATATTCCAAGGGTTATGCTTTTACCATACATTCCATGCATATCCTTTCACAAAATGGCCAGGAAGTATGCCAGAAGTGATCTTGAAGGCTCTGGGCTTCACTCCATTTTGTAATGTTATAGTAGGCCTTAGAACCAAAATGAACTTTAAAAAAAAAATGGGACTCTCACATAACAATAGGAGGAGGCAAGTGCTACTGTGGGTGAAACAATTATCTGACATACTGTAGGTGGGGACTGTTATAAATAGGAAAGAATTCTGATTTGCAGGTCTTTTCTCAGAGTTTATATAGGAGCGGGGAGGCAAATATTTTAAAAGTTATTTTAGTTTTAAACTATGCTAAATCTGTTTCTTGGCAGTCATGATAACTGTCATTTCTTTCTTTATCTAAAGAAAAAAGTACCATAACCCACAGGTTTTCAGAAATAATGTCAAACAAGCATCATGAGACTGCAAAAAATAACTTTAGTAGCCTCCTGCAATCGTAGAACTAAGGGTTATTCACCCTATTTGAAAGGCTATCACGAGCCACAGAAGCATACCTTTACACCCTTTTCCCTGCTGAACAGTTCCCTCATAAAGATTGCTTCAGGGTTTGAGCTTTGTTTGCTCTTTCCCTCACGTCTATGCTTTGTTCACTACCATTGTTCACTTTTTGTTATGCTCTTGACCTATAAAATCAGGACATCCATCTGTTTTATCATTCTGGACAGTCAGTGCTGCAGAAATGACACGGACAAAAGAATGACAAGCAGCTCCACTTTCCCTGAGGGATGGAGTGAGATGCAGTAGAATGTAAATAAGTCCTTCCTTCCTTCCTTCCTTCCTTCCTTCCTTCCTTGCACTTTGATATTTATTGACTACCAATTACCAAAAAAAATCATTTTATTTTCACTTTTACTTGGAATGACTTCTCCAGAGACCCGATAGTAATTCTCACGCAAAATCTAGACATTTAAAATCTCTATTTTACAGGATTTCGAGTAGGGACTAAAGCACCCTTTTTATGTGTGTTTACATCCATTTTAGTGCACTTTGTCCTGCTTCTAATGAATTTAAAAAACAACAACAACTCAGGACATAATTTTTCAAATAATAAAAGTAAAGGTTTCTTTGCCAGTTGTATCTGATTCAAGAGCATTGTGCCCATATCCGTTTCTTGGCCAATGGAGCCAACATTATCCAAAGACAATTTCCATGGTCAAGTGATCAGCATGGCTCTATCCCAAGGCTCACAGAACGCTGTAACCTTCCCACCAAAATCTACTTGCATTTGCATATTTTTGGACTGTGGGCAGAAGCTAGGGCAAGTAACAGGAATTCATCCCACTGCATGGAGCTCAGGTCTCATACCCAGGCTGTCAAGCTATCCAGCTGAGAAGCTCGGGGTCTTTAATTGCTGAACCATCATGCCCCTTTGTATTTGTGCTCATAATTTAAAAAATGTACATTTAATATTTGTAATAGAAGAAAATAATTTCTTTTTAATTTCACAAAAGTTCCCCATGTTGATCATCTGGAAACCAATCCTTATTTATCATTACTGACCAGATAATGTCTATTGTTTATAAAGTTAGATCACAACAGCAAGCATTTTTCTTATAAAATTGTCCTTTAGTGCAATTTAAGAGAAAACCAAGTTTTATTTCCATCTAGTCAGCCCATAGGGGTTCTGCCTGTTATTGAGTCTTTTAGAGAGCAAATGGGGGTTAAAAACATTTCCTCCCAACTCCTTTTAGCTGTCCCTAACACATGGGACATTTTCAATCTCCAGGGCTGTTTTGAAATACTACATGATACCAATAACAAAATGCCCTCTGCTACTAGCAGTTTATAAGTGAAACCACAATTGAAAGAGCAAGCTGTTCTTGCAAACACTCCAGGGAGAAGTGGTAGTAAAGAGAATAATGTTTTTCCTAAATAGAAAAACTTTGTTAGGGAATTTTATGGACTTCTGAAAGGCAGTGCAATATATAGTATTTCAAATTCCAAATGATTACTACTTTCTAATTGGAAGGAAGGCCAAAAAAAAAAAAGAGGAGGGGGAGGGGAATAATGAGAGACAGCCAGCTAGTTTAATTAGCAGTGCAGAGGTGAAGCACTTGATGACAAAAGTGATTCAATTTTGGCTGTTTAAAAAAGAAACCAAAACTAAAAAAAAAAAGTCCAAATAGAATCTAGGCAACCATTTCAAAGAATTAATTTATTACTTGTCACACAGGTTGTTATGGGATTGACATAAAACAGAATTTACCTGAGGTTTTGTTGAGATATGTTGACATCTTTTTCTGAGCTTGATCTGTTGTGAAGTATCTTGGAATGAGGCAGTTCCCCTCTTTTTTAATTAGTCAATTTTTGTTGAAGAGGTTTTTACAGAATAAAAAAAAACATCCAAAATTAAAGAAAAATAAAGAAAGATGACAAGTGAATAAGTAAGTCATAAAAAAGAGATATAGAGAAGTGGATTTTGATTTTCTTTGCTCTTGTTATATTTTATCCTCTATATCAGCGTTCTCCAATCTTTCTGGCTTGGTGGGCTGGCTGTGGGGGGAATGAAGGGTGGAGATTGGATGGAGTTTCATGCGTGTTTGCTCTCCCACTGTGCATGGAAATGGAGCTGTGTGCACTCTTGCCTGACACTTCTGTGGCCCGGTTCTAAATGAGCTGCAACCTGGTAGTTGGCCCCAACTTGGAGGTTGGGGACTCCTGCTCTATATAATTACAGTACATCATGGCTCCCTTATTTCCATTTTCTACCCTTTCTAATTGTCACACTCATAAATTACAGGTTCTTGTTTTTCTGTTTTCAATAAAAGAGTCATAAGGAGTTTCCCAGTCACTAACAAATGTAATTGTTGTCCTTTCCTTAGTCAAGCAAGTCAATTTTGCCACCTCTTCAAATTCTGTCATGTTCACCAACCATTCCTCTGTTATGGGTATTTCAGACAAAGGCTGCCCACTCCTGACCTATCATGTGATCCAAGGAAAAGGGAATGAAGCAGAGACCGACACAAACTTGGAAAAAGTAGGTGTGGGCTCCATTGTTTTAATGTAGCCCAAGCTCTAAGCAGACAAGGCCCAACTTGACTACTTTTTATCACTAGAGAAAAAATAGTAACATCAGTACTAATTTGCTTTGAGACTTGAGTGACTCATAGGCCCTCTGAATCTTTACAACTAAATTGGAGTTAGGTAGGGGAGAGGAGCAATGAGTGAGTGTGCTGAGTAGTCATGTTGTAATGGCAGGGGTTGCCTGACGCACATGGTTCACCCCGTCTAACACTTTGCTGTGTAATTTCATTTAGGTATGTAGTCTGTGAGCGCTCCTTTGAGAGAGCCTTGCAAGCTGTCATGGCTCTGACTCATCAACCTCTGTGAAAAGCTTCAATCAAATTATCAGAAGGTGTGAGGGAGGGGAGATTTGTAGTAAATTCCCTTCTACTGCTCTCTCCTCCTGTCAGCATCAATCAGCAGTTCCAAAAATAGGGATGATGCTCTGGAAGCTGCTGAAGAAGGAAAGGGAAAAATTGACAGTGCTTACACCTACATTCACTAAGGAAAGAAGAAGGAGGGACACAGTGTCAACATATATAAATCAGGGCGTTTTCATTTAGTTTAGGGCTGTCTGAACTTCTAAGGGCTGCTTCTGCGCTTATTAATTTGTTAATAAAATGATATATGCCCCACCTGAAGTTTTTGATGCTTGTGGACAGCAGGTAGCTATAAAAGAAGGATTGCCATAATGTCCCACTCAGTATATTTGGGGATCTTGTTTGTCCACAGCAACTGACAGTGGGTATCCAGGGTTTCAGCCAAAGGATCTTTCTCATTTGCATGAGGATTTTTCACTGATAGAATCTCTAATTTTATGCATGAAGATCATGTATGCTGCAGGAATGCCGAGATCTTTATCAACCACAATTCATACAGGATCCCATGAATTAGGCTCAATGTTGTGAAAAGCTGTTCTGAGTTGATAGTGACAGTTGCCACATCCATTTATGGAGAGCCCCCATCATCGTCCCTTTTGGGTCATTGTCTTTGCTTTGGCAAAGAGGAACACAAAACTTAAAGCAGCTGCTTTGTTCCTTTCTAATGCCAAGCAATCCATTGCTGGAGGAGTCAGGCTGAGCCATCTGGGGGATAGTACTGGTGATAGAGGAGGTTGGAAGATGGTTTTCAGTGAGCGGTTGGATCCTTATTGATAAGAACATTTTCGCATCCAGAATATTTACAATGCAACAGGACAAAATACAATATGCCAGGCTTGAAGCACACTTATCCAGTTATACAGCATAAACATATATATTGGACTCAACTGACATTATGATCCCAAATGCTTATGAAAAAGCCAAGTTTCAAAGCTCTCTGGAAGGCTAGCAGAGTGTGCTTCCTCTGAATCTCAGGGAAAAAGCTGTTCCACACGGGCAAACACTAATAGAAAAATCACCACTAGTGAAAATAATCCATAGCTTGAAATGATGTCACTAATGCAGAAAAGCTTTATATCGTGTAGCAATGGTTGGATGTTGCTCTAAATTGTTTCATGAGACTAACAGTGGAAATAATAGTTGGAAGTTGTCGAAACCACACCGATCCATAGCAACTAAGAGCTCTTAGTTGGAAAATATTACAAATATATAATAATTCAAAGATTTGGGGGGGAGGGATTGTCTTTTGCAGTCTTACTTTGAATTGGGATTGCTCAGGCTAGCCATGGTTCCTCGGAAAGGGGCCAGTTGTCTATCAGTAGATATTGCTTGTAGTGTTGGTTCTGCTCCTATAATTCCCAAGTTAGAATTTGGGGGAATACAGAGTTACTGTTAGGTCAACAGAACCCGCATGGCTGCCTCCTTCAAATCAACATCAAGGGCTTTGATTTGGCTTTTTTCCCATATAGGCTCAGACCTGTTCCGCTTCTGATAGCCAGAAATGAATAAACTGGTTTGGTCCTGAAGAAGGGATGCAGTGCTTTCCTCCATCATTAAGAACACCATTGTTCTCTCATACAGCAATAGAGAGGTTCTCCCTTTGTTTTATAATGGCAAGAAGGAGCTGGTAGCAACCCTTCAGTTGGCGTCATGGGTGGATGAGCAAGGGCCACAAATGCCTCTTTTTGCATTAATTTCTTTTGCAGGCACAGCTGTGTAATGTTGCTAATTATATGGTAGAGTAGAATTGCTTGGCTGTGTAGCAAGGCCCAGCCTGTTTGCCAGTCTGTAAAAGTTTCTCAAGCGACAGAGTCCATCTGTGTCAATCGTTGCTTCTTTTATTGTTAACAATAAAACATGGTTTTTATATTGATCTGGCTCATGGTTGGAACATGAAATGAATCTTTTTCCTCCTCCTCCTCCTCTTTCTCCTTAAGCATTTTTCCCCTCACCGGTTCATTGTTCCAAACTAATTCCAATCAAGAAAGATACTGTACAAAAGTATCATGACTCCTTAGGAGGACTTGATGGACAATTGAGCAAAATTAACCTATATTTCAATAAAATTTTTGTACTGGTATAACTTACTATGCATTAATAGTTGGATATGCAGAGGCCACTTCCAATTTCAATACCTTATCTCAGTTTTACTGGGCCATAAATCTGCACTAGACAATATGATTCATAATTTCAAAAAAGAAGTACTTTGCTGTAAATATATTAAAACAGTCTTTGTTGAGAAACCCTGAAAGGCTTATCCATCAACCAGAGAGTCCTCTGACATCACTACTTAACAATATCTTGCTATATTGATTTATTATGCTATAATTTAGATGCATTTTCATACTTTGGTAATCATTTATTGTGGGTTGATTTAGATAGCAGTTTATGAAGAGTCTAACTCTTGTCGCATTTTCCATTGACCTTGACTTGATAAAGAAGATTAGGAAATCTTGTGGAAAGGAAGGCAATGGATGCAATTTGGTCATATGCCATCATTAAAATCTGGAAATATGTAATACGCTCCAATACTACTCCAATTCAAATGGGAAAGGAGCTTTATAGGAAGTCGATCATTACAGATTCTGTCATAATTATCCACTGGTTTTTGCTCTTCTCAGATATTTAGTTCTAATTTATAGTACAATGCATGGATTAATTTGACTTAAAATGTTTACTTGGACAGCATAAAACTGAACTGTTATAAGAAATTTTATTTGTTTTTTCCCTTAGAATATTATGTGCATACTGGTGGTGTAGTTTGCAAACTATCATTTATTTCTTAGCATGCAATGCAAGCATAGCCAATTGTAATGAACATTCACTAAGCTATATTTAAGTGCTCATGGCTAAAGACAATGTGTGAACTTAAGTCATGGAAATAACACATAAAGTTTAAGTGCTTTAGAAGTGCTTGATATTGCTGTATTTTAGAATGAGTTTGCTTCTTATAAATTATATCAAAACCTTGCATAGTTCATGGTTATTTTTTTTATACTTGAATCACTGAATGTGACCAATTATATTCATAGACTGAAGCTTTGTCTCTGTTCCAAATTCAGATCAAGAGAAAATATTAAAGGTTCAGCCAGAGCAATTTTAGATTTGGATTTCTCCCTTGGAAGATAATATTGTATCTCTTGTGATGACATTTAATCCAGAATAGATGGATTGCCATTTCTAACTAAGAATAAATGTATGCCCAATGTAATGAAAATGATGGTAATGTTGGTTATACCAAACCTTACATTATCACTGTTGGGTGCAGAGGGGATCTAGATTTCAGTGCCTGAAAACTATCAGAATTTGAATGTACGGAAAATCCAAAGGTGAACCCTTCAGCCCTTTGGACATTACAGAGTACTGTCTGTTAGCTGAGACCATTATTGTCATTGGATAGCAACCACTACCCCTGAAGGACAGATTCATGATTTGGGGGTACTTTTAATTGGTCCAGCAGGTGGACATCATTGCTAATAAAATCTTTGTCCAGTTTAGGCTGGTACACCAATTCTGACTTTACCTGATCCAAGAAGACTTTGTTACAGTAATTTCTGACCTTATAAATACCCTGTTAGATTACTTCAGTGCACATTACATGGAGTGCCTTTAAAGACCACTTGGAAAATGGAGTTAGTCCATATTGTAGAGCCAGAGTGCTAACTAGTTCCTGTTGTTGGGATTATCCATACTTGGATTATGATAGCAATTGGGATTGGGATTGACAACGTGGTTGTAAAATACAATATCTCATGATTGCATTGCTTAGCAGTGGCAATCCCAGCAGCCCAGTTTTTATTGTAAGCCCAAGATGCACTATTTATCAAGTGGAAAGTGGCAGGAATCCTAGTTAAAGACCATGTGGAGATTGGGGAAGCTGGGGAAACCCCAGGAAACCTAGCACACGTTGTGTGTGTATACAGGAATCTATGGGGTGGAGGGTACATTGGGGCAAGAGTGCAGTAAAGCAGCGTTGATGGTGTGACATGAGAAAAGGGAAGCCACAGGGTGGATGGTACAGTAGGACAGCAGTGAAAGGAGGCCAGGTGAGACTTTCCAGAGCAACTTGTGTCTTTTCCCTCTGGCTTCCCCAATGACTTTGCTTCTGAGAAGCTGGCAGGAGAAGGTGTAAATGACAATCCTATAATTTTGGAATGTTCCACCTGCCATAAGTGTGAATCAGACTCCAGGTGCCCAAATTGCAACCACATGACTGCAGGGGTGCTGTGACAGCCAAAATTTGAAGATTGGTCATAAGTATTTCTCATTGAGTGCTATTACATCTTTGAACAATTGCTGAATGAGTGATGATAACTTGTACTGATTAGCATCTGGATTCAATTTATAAAGCTAATTTTCACCTCTAAAGTCCTTACAGGTTAGTATCAACCTCGATGAGCCCAGCCTCTTATGTCATTTAGGTAAAACCATAGGCAGTGTCTCGTCATTGGGCAATAAAGGAAACTGAAGCAGGGGAGTGCTGCTTTTCCATGATGTCACCAATTCTCTGAAACAGTTTCTCTGTAGACATCAGGCTGGCACCGTCCTTGAGTGCATCAGGAAGAAGACAAAGCCGGAGCTCTTCTGGAAAGTCTTGTAAACCTCTTTGGGCCCATCCTTGGTGCTTATATATTTGGTAAATAAATGGTTTTCTTTTTGTCTTGCTCTTATGTTAGCGTTAGAAATTTTGCTTTGTTTACTTAAACTGCTGAGATGGGACTGGTAATGATTGAGCTCAGAAGCCACCAGTTCTTTACTCTCCCAGAGTGAGCCTTTTCACTGCGATAGGGAAAGGGTTAATTTGCTGGCCTTGCCTGTCAAAACACTGGCACAGGGAGAGCTGCTGGGCAAAAAGGCTTCAGTCTTGTGAAAGTGGCTTTCTGCTTGAGGCAGCAACAGTGATATTTCATGTCTTGTTTGGTGTCTCTTGCTTTTAAATGTCATTCTCTGCAGCCAGCCTTATCTCCTCTAGCACATTTCAATTAGGTATTCCAAATCACACTATTTTCTTCCAGGACAAATATGTCAGAGGTGATATTTACTCTTGCAGCAGCATTTTAAATATGTAGCATTCTTTTTAAAAAAACAAACAAACATACATACAATCAAACCACGAGTGGTAATTTATTTTCTGTAGAGGAATAACTATTACAAATGCATTAATGGAAAATGCAGAATGCAAGCCCCTGCATTGGAAAGCAAAATTATTTTAATGAAGTACTTTTTCCCTGCTCACTTGGAAGGATTATTGAGACCCCCAATGAGCTTTACACACTACACTACACAACCATCTGTATTGGTTAGAGGGGATATTAGATAAGTATTAAATTTAAATTAAACAAATCAAACAGAGAAATAGGTACACTAAGGTTATTTGTTGGTGTAATTTAAATATATGGAAAGAAGATGGCATTTAACTAAGGACTGATCCATCCCAGGTTCATTTAGATATAAGCATGGTTGATATTCTCACAGCTCGATGGGATTGACATCTGGGAATGCTTTCTGACAAAAACAGAGTTACTGGAAGAGAAAAAGAAGCTGCACTTCCCGTCCTAATTGAGAACATCCCCATGATTCCTGAAATCTATTTTCACTTCATCATATTGTGTTTATTTCTGTATACTTGGTTCCTGGCTAGTTACATCAGCATTTCTTTGATAGATTAATTTTCAATCAAAGCAATGCCTGCCCTTGTGGAAGAACACCTTACTATCATTTTGTCAACTTGAAATTCTCATTTATTTATTATGAAATTTGTATGTTGCCTGATTCTGAGCAACTCACAACAAAGGAATTACAATAAAACTAACAAAAAGGTAGAAAAAAGATAAAAGGTAATTCTTTTCCATGAGTCATCCATTTGTGATAAAACATCTTGTGCACTCATTGAGGAATTATATGAGCATGGGATATTTTGAACAAAAGATGAAAATTTATGATGAATTTAATTTGGGCTCTTTTGTATTCAAGACATATTATCTGCTATTAAATCTGTAATTATATTGCCCAGAAAAAGCTACAGCTCTTTTCGTGGAAATTTGAAGAAGTCCTTACATTTAAGTATCTCTAATTTATCTAGAATTAGCTTTGGACTCTCAGCCTTCTCTCTCAATTCCCTGAACCGCTAAGGACGGAGATCCCCACTCTAAATGATCACGGTGCATACATGGATAGTCTGAATGCCTTTTACATTAAGTTTAGTTCAGTTTAATTTACTGGGTTGGGGGGGGGGGGGAATCAAACCGTTAATTTCTTATTTTTTTTAAGGAATCAACCATGCAATTTTCAGGATCAAATCTAGAGACCAATGTCATTTAATTTGACTTCAGCCACAGTTTCATCATGATTAGTTCTATGTGGTAAATACTTTCTACTACTGAGGAACTCCCTATCTGTGAAAAAACGATCATCATCTTATGAATTAACCATTTGGATCTGCATATTGGCTACAGAAAGAACAACAAAAGGAATTCTGAGATACAAAAGCAGACTTAAATACATTTAGGTTGAGATTGGAGCTCTCTAAAAGTGCAATACTGCCATCTTCTGGTTCAATCATATTAGACATATCAGTAAGCAAAAAAATTCAAATGTGCATGTTGAAGGTGAAGTCTTAATGTCACAGTAATTATATAGATCTGGGAGCACAAAAGTAGTGAGCTAATATTTTTGGAGAGAAGCTTTTGTTTTTTATAAGACCCTTCCATTGCAGTGAAGTACATTTGGTTAATTTACATTTACAAAGATTTCCAAGAATGAACAAGATTATATTTTAGGAATAATATATGGTTTAACTTATAATTTAGCAATAGCAGTAGCATTTAGATTTATATATTTATTTTTTATTTATTTATTTGATTTGTCAATTGCTTACAAGATAATAGGTATAATATAATAAACATGAGTAAGAATACAGAAAATATGTACGATTAAATGGGGACATTAGGACAGGGACAGGAGGCACGATGGTGCACTTATGCACGCCCCTTACAGACCTCTTAGGAATGGGTGAGGTCAATAGTGGATAGTTTGAGGTTAAAGGAGTGGAGGTTTGAGGATGTAACTACAGAGTCAGGTAGTGCATTCCAGGCATTGACCACTCTGTTGCTGAAGTCGTACTTTCTGCAATCAAGTTTGGAGCAGTTAACATTGAGTTTGTATCTGTTGTGTGCTCTTGTATTGTTGCGGTTAAAGCTGAAGTAGTCATTGACTGGTAGGACATTGTGGCAGATAATTTTGTGTACTATGCTTAAGTCCAACCATAGGCGGCGTAGTTCAAGATTGTCCAAGCCCAAAATTTCAAGTCTGGTGATATAGGTATTCTGTTGCGAGCAGGAGTATAATACTGTTCTCATGAAATACTTCTGGACTCGCTCAATTGTATTAATGTCCGATATACAGTGCGGATTCCAGACAGCTGAGCTGTATTCAAGTATTGGTCTAGCAAAAGTTGTGTATGCCCTAGTTAGCAATTCAATATTTCTAGAGGAGAAGCTTTGTAAAATTAGATTTATAACTCTTAATGCCTTTTTGGCAATGTTGTTACAGTGAGTTCTGGCACTTAGATCATTAGATATGAGTACTCTTAGGTCCTTGACAGAGTGAGGGTCATCAACGAGGTCATATCCACCTAGTTTGTATTTGGTGTTCTGATTTTTTTTACCAACGTGTAGGACATAGCATTTGTTGGTCGAGATTTGAAATTGCCAAATGTTTGACCATTCAGACACATAATCAAGGTCACTTTGAAGAACAGTAGCATTATCGGTGGTGTTGAATAGTTTTACATCATTTGCAAAGATGACGCAGTTGCTTATAAGGTGATTGCAAAGGTCATTTATATAGAGTATAAAGAGGGTGGGTCCTAGAACACTGCCTTGGGGGACACCGCTGTTAACTGGAACAGGGTTTGATATAGCGCTCCCTATTTTTACTATTTGTTGCCTGTTTGACGGGAATGCAGTAATCCACTTATGAAGGGATCTGGAAATGCCATAAGAGGTTAGTTTTAACAGTAGTTTGTCATGTACCACTGAATCAAAGGCTTTGCAGAAGTCTATGTAAATTGCGTCTATTGCTATACCCTGGTCGAGTAGAGTAGTCCCTATGATTTTGCAGTGTAGGAGTTGTAGGTTGCAGGACAATTTTTTCCTGAAACCAAATTGTTTTTTTGGAGAATAGGTTGTTTGACTCTAGGTGGAGGGTAATGAATTGGTTATACCGCTTCATCATACTTCATCTATACTGCTTCATTGTACTTTATAGCCCTCCCTAAGCAGTTTACAGAGTTAGCATATTGCCTCAGCAATCTGGATCCTCATTTTATCGACCTCGGAAGGCTAGAAGGGTGAGTCAACCTTGAGCCGGTGAGAATCAAATTGCTGAACTGATGGAAGTCATTAGTCAGCAGAAGTAGCCCACAGTACTGCATTCTAACCACTATGCCACCGTAGCTCTTTCCTGAACACTGAACTAGAACTATTATTTCTGACTTATGATTGGTTCACATATTGCCTTAGGTCATAATACAGTATATAACTTTCCAGACTTGGGGTTATGTATGAAATTATATCTTATGACTTAACTATGTTGTGTTCAGGATAGCTTGTCGTTAATCACTGCATCTTGTCTGAGATGGTGGTTCATAATTGTTTCCCCCCCCATGCATAAATCATTTTATGAGATAAAGCTCATTCTTAATAAAGACAAATTGATTTTCAATATAGGTATTATCTAAATCACAGATGTCAAACTCGATCATGTCATGTGATGTCACATGACATATTATTACATTTTTTTGCCATTGCAGAGCCAGGGTGAGCATGACCTGTGTATGATGCATTTGGCCTGTGAGCCACCAGTTTGGCAACCCTAATCTAAATAATAGAATCTGTTATTTTGTTGTTGTTGTTGTGTGTATACAGTATATACATGTATAATATTTTAAACAGTTTATAAGCTTTGCAATAATGGCAAATATCTGTAGCTTGTGTGTAGGATGAGGGTGAAGGTTCATTCTTCGAGCTTGTGGGTTGGTTTCTGAACATTTCATTACCAGGCTAGGTGACATCTTCAGCAGAGTTTAGGGGATGCCAGTGTTCTTCTGTTTTTAAGGGCTTCAGATATGGGTATGTCAAGTGAGGGTCTTGTGATGTGTCAGGTGTGAGTCATCAGTGAGAATCTTGTGATGGGTCTTGTGATAGGGAGGTTACATCAGGTCAGGGTGATTGGGAGGTGAACTGCTGATGTGTGGGTTGTTGAGGGTCAGTGCTGTCTCTGGTTGGCTGTGCAGTTCTGTGAGGTTCATAGGCTGGTTGTAGATCAATGTGTCTGTAGATGGAATTGCTTGTGGAATGCCAGGCTTCGATGAACTCACAAATGTGGTGGGTGTAGTATGGCTGATGATTTTTGTGTTGCTCCAATTGAACTGGTGCTGTTTGGTGTTGGTGTGGGTAGAGATTAAGTATTTGGGATCATGGCATTTGACTGCCACACAGTGTTCATGGATCCTGGCTTTTAATTGATATGATGTTTGTGTCACATAGAATTGATTGTTATAAACAGAAAAACATTGACACTGACTTTTCCTAAACTCTGCTGAAGATGATACCTAGTTTGTAAGCTGCCCAAAGTGGCATATAACTTTAATAAATTATTATTATGGTTGGTCACATAGTCCATCAGACGTTTAGACTGGATTTGGTATTTTATCCACCTATCAAATCATTCCCAAGAATGTGGAGTAGGCAGATGTTATTTGATAGTGTTAAAGGTATCATTTACAAGATATAAGTTGTTCCAAGTAAAGCTATCTTTTGCAAGGGGTGCTCCCGATGTTTGGGATTGCACCCAAGTAGTGCAGCATCCAACATTCAAAGGCTTTTTGGGTCTTTCTTATTAACAGTTGTTAAGACTGTTTAAGTTGGTGTGTCAGAAACCTGTCTCTTTGAATTCTAAAGTAGCATTGGAATATCTGCAAGAAATACCATTTGCCTAGCAAGAACCAGTAGGAATGTTCTGGAATTATTGTTGTGGTTGGTTGCAAGCCAAATGTTTAGATGGATCTGGCATTTGGAGACTGTGATGACCCGGGGCATGGCACAAAAGCAACAAAGTCACAAAAATAGATAAAGTCCCTTTAATACCTCCAGCTTGGTCCCCACTGTCCAGTCTTCTTCTGAATGTCCAGCTGGACTGTGCCCTTCCCTAGCTTCCTCCACAGCCACCGGAGCCACACTCTCACTCCCTGTCAGATGTTCCACCTCTCCCTTGGAATCAGATTCCAACAAGGGCATGACAGACACTCCACCCAAGGTGCCCATTACTTTTGGCACTAACTTTGCTTCCATTCTTCTTCTATTTCCAGATCTTTGCAATTTTGCAAGGTACAGTACATGAGCATTCACGGCTAACATTTTCAAATATAATCCTTCTCTATCACAATAGTATATGTTTTATGCCTAGAACTATCAAACTTAAGGATTGGTTACTTGAAAGTTCTCGTTTGTTTCAGATCAGGTTGTAGCATTGGCTTGTGCTTTTATATAGCAATTTTGACCAAGCAATATTGCAACTGGCCAAAATAAAGAGTTGCCATATCTGAATCAAGAATCTTGTTTTCCCTGGCAAGAATAATTTATGCTTAATAAGCTTTGAAGCATAAGCTTTCTTTACGTAAAAGTGATAGCCATAATCTTTTTCTGGGCTTATCATGAATGTTGTCTAAATCAGTGTTTTTCAAAGTGAATTTCATGGAACAAATACCCATTGTTGAGGGTAGATTTGAATCTGGTCCAACTTATTAAGACATACAAAGCATGTCATATAACACTAAAGATACATGATGTAAGGCAGTGTTTCTCAGTCTCAGCAACTTTAAGCTGTGTGGAAATCAATTCCCAGAATTCCTTAGCAAGCATGCTTGCTGAATGGAAGTTCAGAGCAGATGTCAGAAGAGAAAGACAAAATCTCTGAGCTTCCTGTTGTATACATTCACTTATTTTCGAGCAGAGTTCTCCCTCTCCCATTTTCACATTATGAAATGAATTCTACTCAAAAACGTGTATAGATAGTCCTTGACTTACAACCATTCACTCACTGACTGTTTGAAGTTACAATGGCACTGAAAAAAGGGATTTATGAACAGTGGCGGGATTCAATTTTTTTTACTACCAGTTCTGTGGGCGTTGCTAAGTGGGCATAGCTAGGTGGCTGTGGCCATGTGATTGGGTGGGTGTGGCTTTTTACAGGACGTCCCCCACCCCCTCCCCATTTTTGGGCCTTCCTAGCCTCAGTGGAGCCTCTGGGGGGGTGTTTTTTCACCCAGAAGGCTTCCCTGGGGTTCAGGAAGCAAAAAAACAGAGCATAGGAGAAGCGCACAGCACCCCTCCATGCTCCGTTTTGGGGCCTTCCTGGCCTCAGAGGAGCGCCTGGGGGGCATTTTTGCTCCCCCTCCCTGCATTTTCTGCCTTCCTGGGCCTCAGGGAAGCCTCCTGGGTGAAGCAGTAAGAAGCGAGGGAAATCCCTTGTAGGAACAGCTGATTGTCAGGAGGTAAAATAAAAAGAAATACCTTAAGGAGTGACTGGGCAGGTGAGCATTGGGAAGATGGGGTGAGCTAGCATCAGGCATCGGGCAGGCAGGGCAAGCAAGTGAGCAGTGACTGGGCGACCAGGTTGGGGGCATGGCCAGCTGGAAGTTACTACTGGTTTGGCAACCTATGCCAAATCCTTGCTACCGGTTCGCCTGAACCGGTACGAAGCGGCTGAATACCACCACTGCTTATGACCATTCCCATAGTCATGTGATCAAAATCCAGATGTTTGGTAACTGATTTATATTTTCGATGGTTGCAGTGTCTCAGGGTTGTATGATCACCTTTTGCGACCTTCTGACAAGCCAAGTCAAGGGGAAACCAGAGTCACTTAACAACCATGTTATTCATTTAACAACTGCAGTAATTCACTTAACAACTGTGGGAAGAAAAGTTGTAAAATGAGGTTAAACTCACTTAACAAATGTCTCACTTACTAGCATAAATTTTGGATTCAATGATGGTCGTAAGTGAAGACTACCTGGTACATATTTTCCACTCATGCATGCATTATACTTTTTGCAAATGTGCATTACAGTGCACATAATTCTTCTGTAATTTTATACAAACATTTTAATTGAAAAAATTCTCAGTGAAAGGATTATTCTCTGGATATTGCAGTTTATGTCAGTTTGCACTACAGTCTAAGAACAAATCTTTTTTTTCTTCTCAACCTGTTTCTGGCCTGAAAGTCGGTTTCCTGTACCATATGTAAGGCCAATTCTGCAGATTGGACAGACAGCAAATTTCATATCTTGGTTACCTTAATAAAATATTTGACATTTGTCTAGGCAAAACAAATTGTTACATACCTGGCATAGCTATTTATTTTATGGTAGGCATAGTGCCCCAAAGCAGAAAACTGGCATAAACATCCTGGCACCTTTTCCTTTTTCTTGAGCGAGATCACATCTAATTTTCACCCATCCCATTTCTTTGGTTCATTTTGCTTTATAAACTGGATATTTGAACAGACAACAGCAATAAAACAAAACCGCTTGTTATTTGTCTAGCTCCTGGTTGCTTTTTTTTAAGGCTCTTTGTTCAGGTGTCAGTCCTGGTTTGTAAAACATGAGCAGCGTCTAAAAAAAAGTAATTACACTTCACATCTGGTGTTTCTCTAGACATGGAGCTACAGTCACTAAATCTCAGTTATGTTAATTTCTTTCATCTTTGACTTCTCAGATTATTTGAGCGAAACCACATGAAATCCTATTTTACCTTTATGAAATCATAGTTTAACATTCTCCTCTCAGACTGCCTCTCAAATGTCAGGTAGAACTTTCAAAGTCATTTTTCATAATGTTGCAATGTCACTAATATAACATCTCAACAGCTAGGTAGAACCAAAGGTGCCAGGCGAGGACAAAGGATTTGGGAAAAATTAATAGAACAGATATTGGACCACGTAGTTAGTTTAAAGTGAATGTTTTTGCTTCTTGAACCAGAGTTAATTCCACTATTCTTACAAGATACCCATTCTAAGATACCCCGCTAATTTGGGGTAGATGTTTCCAGGAATTCAGAATAAAATTTCTTCATTTCCTTGCCACATGCACAGCCTGGAATTGATGAGAATCAAAGTCAAATATGAAGAACACTTCCAGATATGACAGTGCTTGCTGTAAAAAAAAGTCATCAAAGATTGAATTCATTGGACCTTTGCTGGAGGAGGTACAATGCTAATTAATGTTTTGTGGAGAATACTATTTCCCCATGTACACAGGATGATCTACTTGGCATACAGTACAATTATGCAGAAGCTATGATACTAGTTCTAATCCAAGACTGGGCTACTTTTTTGCAATTGGGGAGCAGAATTTATACTTTTTTCTCCTCCTTGGGTGGAATGAGAGTTATTGGAGAGTGATTGATAGCATAATGATAATGAGGATCAAGAGCTAAAATTTCAGGTTCATTTTTTCATACTTTGAACTATTTTAGCAAGGTAAATGAAGGTTAAGCAGTTTTAGGCACATTCTCTCTTCATTTACGAATGAATCTTGATGAGAATTGTTTTGTCTTCATATAGAGGCTTGCTACCACATTTTGATAGTGCAGGACTGGGAAGATGCAGGTACTTTAGATACTTCATACACACCCTCAAAGCTTCAAGACTGCATTCTTGCTTTAACCTTGCTATCTGAGAATCAGAAGGTCACCTGTAGAATATGAAGAATTCTGCATGTATACATCATCTAATGCTGTCAGAAATTACAAAGTCCGATTATGGTTCTCAATAGGATGCTGCAGACTTGCTGATGCTCTTTGTATAAGGCATAATCATTTTCCCATTATTCTTTCATTTGCTGCAGTCTATCAAATATCTATCCAGTATGCATAAGAGAACTAAGCAATGGTTTGGAGTAGATTTAGTAAAAGTACTTCAGGATACATATGGCCATGAATGGCTGCAAGTGACACCTTTCAGGAAAAAGACACAATAGGGGATTCAGGAATGCTCTTTGTTGTATTAAGGCAGAAAAACAGGGTCATATCTATATAAAGATGAGCTGCTGAGAGAATGCCTGAGGCAGCAGCAGGCATGGGAGGAAGATCAAACAGAGGAAATGCCATGACAAAACAAGACCCTGCATGGGATGTACCATCGACAGACAACAAAGGTAACAGATCTTGGGAAATCCTATCAATTCAGTGGCTGGAAACAGCTGAACAAAAAGACACAACTGAGGCACCGATAATAGCAGCATACGAACAAGCAGTAAGCACTAGGTCCATAGAAGCTGGGCCTACCACAGTAGACAGGACCTGAGGTGTGGGCTAGGTAGAGAGGCCACATAGAAAGTCCAACACATAGTGGCAGGGATGTAACATTTATTTGGTTTAGTTTGGTTTAGTTTAGTTTAGTTTTAGTTTAGCTTAGCTTAGCTTATTGTCATTGCACCTCATACAATGAAATCAAACACCATCTTCAGTGCACATCTTGACCATGAAAATAAACACAAACAAACATCCTTCGCGTTCTATGCAATTGAATTGAAAAACCCTGATATTGCATTAATATTGCACTATACAGTAGAATTCAATATAGTTACTGCTCTGGGATAGAAGCCTATTTGTCCTTGTTTTTATTGTCCTGTACTATTACCAGATGATAATAGTTCAAAAAAAGGATGCCCAGGATGAGATGGATCTTTGAGAATGTTTTGAACTTTTGTAAGGCAGCGGGAGCTATAAAGCTCTTCCAAAGAGCAGAGAGGGCAACCAATGATCTTCTGGGCAATGATGTTAACCCCCTGAAGTGCTGTCCTATCTGCCACTGTGCAACTGGCAAACCATATAGAGGTGCAGTAAGTTAAGATACTCCCTATGGTGCAGCGGTACAAGGTCACCAGCAGTTTTTCATTCAGTTGTTGTTTTCTGAGAAGTCTCGAGGTAGTACAATCGCTGCTGGGTCCTGTTGACCAGTGCTACAATGTGAGCACTCCAGGTCAGGTACTCTTTTATAGTAACACCCAGAAACTTAAAACTGGCCACTTGCTCCACTTGGTCTCCATTGATAAGCAAGGGCTGGATGTCTGATCTGTTCCTTCTATAGTTCACTATAAGCTCCTTGGTCTTATTGGTGTTGAGGACCAAGTTATTGTCTCCACACCATGAAAGCAACCATACTTGTAAAATTTGTAAAATTTTAGATGCAGACAAGAACAGCTTACAGTAAGAGTCACAACCAAGTAGCAGACATATTGTTCAGGAGCATCTTCACTGAATGTAGGGTAGACCAGGGCTGTCAAACTCGTGGCCCACGGGCCGGATGTGTCACATGCTAGCCATGCCCATGCCCTGTTTAGCAAAGGGGGAAAAAGTCCTGATTCATTACATGATGCCACTATGACAACATGAGTTTAACACCTCTGGGCTAGACCCTCCTAAGTCTATAGATCAGTAGTGGCTAATCTTTTGGGGATCCTGTGCCAAAAATTGTGTGCATACTTGTGTGCATGCACTCACATGCCAGCACCCAAAAGGCAATGTGTGTGCACCCCCACATGCCCCCTGCGCATGCGCATACAATCCCCCCATGCCCCCTTACCTGCACTGCGCCTCACAGCTGATTTTCAGCCCGCTTGAGGTCTTTTTTGGCCTCCCAGTGGCTTGAGAAAGGCCTCTATAGGCTTTGCAGGCTGAAAAATGGACCCATTTCGTCACTTCTGGTATTTCCGGAAATATAGGAAGTGATGAAATGGGCCTATTTTTTGGCCTAAAAAGCCTGCAGAGGCCTTCCTGAAGCCTCTGGGAGGCCGAAAAAGGCATTAAATGGGCTGAAAATCAGCTGTGAGGCGTGTGCATGCACAGTGAGGTAAGTTTGTCTGTGGCTCGCGTGCTGGCACAAATGGCTCTGCATGCCACCTGTGGCATGCATGCCACAGGTTCGCCATCACAAGTCTAGATGGAAGATCCCCACAAAAGATTGTTGAGAATTAAAAAAGCTAAGATCTTGTGGGATTCCCACATCCAGAAAGACAGGCAAGTAGTGGCCAATCAACCAGACATTGTGGCAGTAGAAAATTTTGGTCAAGAAGACAGTGGTGGTAATAGACATAGTGATGCCAAGTAACAGCAACATCAGGAAGAAGAAGCATAAGAAACTGGAGAAGTACCAGGGCCATGGAAAGTAAAAGCCAAAGTGGTTTCAGTAGTGGGACACTGTGCCTTAGAGCTGTGACTCCTAAACTGGGAGAATGGATCCAATTGATCCCAGGAATGACATCAGAGCTCTCTGTCCAGCTCTCTGTCCTCTTTGCAGTGCACCCATAAGGGTGAGAGGGAATTTTTTTTTTAATATAAATAAATAAAAGTTTAAAATTGTAAAGATAAATAAACTGGTACAAACTAAAAAAACAAAAAATAAGTGCATAAAAACCTTATATATTAAAGAAAAAAGAAATAACTTCCCCTTGTAGCCCACATAAGACACTCCTTAGTCCTTCCTTACCAACTGTCCTCATGCTTGCTAAAAGGGCAGAAATGCTTTGACTGAGTTTACACGCAGGTTCAGTTGACTAGTGCTGTAATGGGACAGAAGGACTCCTGGCTGCATTTAGAATCTTTCCACCCTAGGAATCCTAAGCAGCTGTCAGCCTTTGTTGCTGTAATAGAAGAAGCTGGCAACATAATGATGCATTTTCATGCCTCTCTTTGCTCTTCTCTATGTTTTGCATCTGGCAGGTGTTTTCAGTATAGAAAATAGTGGGATTAGGCTGCATAAATCACAGCCTGGGGAGGAAACAAGCCAGCATCATAGGGCTAGGTGGCAAAATAGGGTTGGCAGCCTGTTCTGGTAACACTATAAATAACAAATAAAAAGGCTCAGTGTTGTGAAACAAGAAAGAAAATGTGTCAAATTCAGTTTGCATGTATTTGTAACTTTAAATGCTTGAGGATACAGTGGTAGGAAAATTGTGATTCTCCACATGTTGCTGTATTACCATTTCCCACATCCCTCTAGTCCTCACCACAGGGCACATTAGCTGAGGCTGCTGAGAGATGGAAATTAAGAAATAAAACACAACTCCCTTTGACAGGATGAAGGTTTTAATCAAACCCTGTAATGTTTGTACTACAGTTATCTACATTTATTGTCTTTTTTTGCTGAATGAGTAATAGGCACAGATAGTCTTTCAAAAGAAAGGTAATGTATCCCTCGTTCATGACTGTGGACCGGGTTGGGGACATGCAACAAATGTCACTGGCAAGAAATCCACAAAATGCCAATTGGCCCTTTTGTCCCAAAGCATTGTGAAATGCTCCAGAACCCTACTTCTAATTAGCTGAGGCCATGGTATTTATCTTTGTCTGGAAAAAAGTGACTTTGCATACACACTGTTCATCCACAGAAGTGCATGAACATGAAAATGTCAAGACAACGTAACTTGGTGAATTTACCATGATACAAACAACTCATAATAAATTAGTATACATACCCCGTATACTAAGTCAAAATGACCCAAACCACATTATGAACATAGCATGATGTGTGAATGGGACCTTTGGACACCGTACTCCTTAAGCCTTGCAGAACAGCTCCTCTTTCCAGTTATCTTTTTCTATCCATGTGTCTTCTCCCTCTTCTGCTCAGGCTTAACCAGGATAGAAAGGGCAAAGCAAGGTCTACTGGCTGGTATGTTACTGTACTATAGTTCTTAACTACAATTTCAGAGGAATGCATACAGCACAACTTTCCAATAGATTACAACCTTTACTGTATCATCTGGTAGAAATAAAAAAAAGGGACTCTGATTAACTTATTTTTATTTTATTTATTTTACTGGGTTTTTTTCCTGTTTTCTCAGTGTATCTCTCATCTGCAGATTTTGCCTAATAAAAGGAATTTAGAAAAGGATTTGGCTTTCCGTATCCGTAATGTAGTGATTTTGAGCTAGATTAAATAACCGTGCAGTTTTTCGTGGAGAAATGGAAACCAGGAAGTCAGATGCATGTTGCATATTTTATATACATATAAACCTTTTTCAGCCTGGTGGCCTAAACTAGTTTTTTGCATCCTGCATGGACTATATCTGTCAGCATTGATATTGATAGCAAAAAGGGACAGAGCTACACTGCTTTATTATACTTTGTGTTAAAAGATAAAAATGATGTATTTAGTTTTTGAACCCTAAGACTGAAAATTTTGGAGATGGTTTAAATGCACTATGACCACTTGAAATCTCTGCAAGGCTTAAGGTACCAATTTTGTACCCAAATAGAAATAACATGCCAAAGAAAAACAAGATACATAGATATTTCCAAAGACACCAAATAAGAAATGCATTGCTATTAATTTTTCCGATCTGGTTATCAACTATATATCCAAATGTATTAAATCTTAATAAGATAGTAAGTATAAGGACATCTTCAATGAGCAAGGAATATAAAAAATGAAACAAGAATTAAAAGAGCAAGGAATTGTGTTAGAGTGGTGGATGTATATGCAAATACAAGCAAGATTCAAGAAAGATACAGAAAGACATGGGCTATATGGAGAACTATCGCAATTAGATAAGATTCTATGAGGTCCAGAGAAGAAATTGATTAAAAAAATTATAGAAATATTTGTTGGATTATAAGATGGAAGAGGAGAGGGTTAAAGAAATGATGATTGTTTGGGCAAAAAAATTTGGCTGCAAGATGGAATTGGGGAAATGGAAAAAATGTGGGGAAAGAATTATAAATTGACGATGTCTGCATCATATAGAGAAAATTTGTACAAAATGTTCTACAGGTGGCACTTACCACCTACTAGATAAGCAAAAATGTTCCCAAACACATCATCTGAATGGTGGAAATGCAAACCAAAGCAAGGAACATGCATGGTAGATATGCCTTGTAGCAAGAAAATATTGGATAAGGACAAAAAATGGATAGAATAAATAATTAAACAGCAAATTGAATTAAGACCAGAGACTTTTGTATTAAGTATGATAAGAAAACAGAGTATTTAATGCTACATTTATTAATGGCAGCAAGAATAACTTATGCACAGAATTGGAAAAATGATAGTATGCCACCAGAGGAAAATATGATAAGAAAAATACTAGACTGTATGATTGGCTAAATAATATATATAAAATTGAATAGAGAAGAAGACAATAAGATAATAAGGTAAAAGATATAGTGGATAAAGATAGATTAAGCAATATAGACAAGTGTATAGATAGTTAAGATTTATGTAAAAGTATGTATACTGTTACAAAAGCGTTGTAATGAATGGAAATGATGTTGTATATAAGAAAAATTGTTTAATTTTTTTTTAAGAAATAACATGCCAAAGATGGTGCTCTCTAGCTTAAATTGTTGTACTCTTTGGTCTGTTAAAGTGACATGCCTTATTTTGGTAACATTGGCTGCCACAGAGCTGACAAGACTCCTATTGCTATTAAATCTATGTGTAAAACAAGAGTTTCTAACCTTTCCCATTCATTCAGAGGGAAAGCGATACTTCTGAACAAGTGAAAAAGGCACTGACCGAATAAAAACTGCCCTGGGGACTATTTCCTTGCCTGGTTTCTCTTTCTAGTCTTTCCTTATGTCCCTCTTCGAACAATAGTGCTCATGGAATGTACAGTATCTTTGGATAATGTTGTGAGCGTGGGGTTTTTTTGTGCACTTTGGAAACAATTCTTTGTACATGGCCTGGAGCTTATCTTACTGCTACAGTCCCAGGCTACTTTCTAAACAGGAACAAATTCTGTTCTGCCACATTTCTTAATTTGACTTAAACTTCTCACTACTCTCTCAAGGCAATCAATGCCTCTTGGTCATGACAAGTTCCCTGTGCTAGGCAGGCCATGGATTTCCTTCTCCTTTACTTGGGGTTCATTTACTAGAATTGTTACTGTTTCTGGAAAGCAAGTTAGATTTCACTTCCTCCCCCAAATTGTCTAGTGGCCTGGAATACAAATCTGCAGGAGCTTTTGTGAAAATAGGCGATTGATTCAAGTGAAGAAGTTAATTCAATGTAGCTGTAAAATTTGATAAAGCTTTTAAAAAGCAAACCACAAATATTATCTATTAGATCACATTATAGGATCCCAGAAGATGTAACACACACTTGCATACATAATTTATCTAATTTATATGATGGTATGCAATCATACTGATTATGTAACATTTATTGCTATTTGAAGATACGAATTTATTTATTTATTTTGTCAAGTAATTATTAGATAACAGGTGTAAGTATAAACATGGTTATGAATATACGAAATGGATACATATAAGATATCAGATAACAGATAATCAGAGTTGGAAGGGACCTTGTAGGTAATCTAGTCCAACCCCCCTGCCCAAGCGAGAGACCCTACACTATTTCTGACAAATGGCAGTCCAATCTCTTCTTGAAAGTCTCAACTGATGGCTTTCCCACAACTTCCGAGGGCAAGCTATTCCATTGGTTGATTGTTCAAACTGCCAGATAGTTTCTCCTTATTTCCAGGTTAAATCTCTCCTTGTTCAGTTTCCATCCATTGTTTCTTGTCTGGCCTATAGGAGCTTTAGAAAATAGCTTGACCCCTTCCTCCCTGTGGCAGCCCCTCAAATATTGGAAGACCGCTATCATGTCTCCCCTGGTCCTTCTCTTTACTAGACTAGCCAAGCCCAGTTCCTACAACTGTTCATTATATGTTTTAGTCTCCAGTCCCCTAATCATCCTCGTTGCTTTTCTCTGTACTTTTTCCAGAGTCTCAACATCTTTTTTATAATGTGGTGAACAAAACTGGATGCAGTACTCTAGGTGTGGTCTTACTATGGCTTTATAGAGTGGTATTAGTACTTCCCTTGATCTTGATTGTATCCCTCTGTTAATATAATTTAGGATTGCATTAGCTTTTTTGGCTGCTGCTGCACACTGCTGGCTCATATTTAGCTGGTTGTCCACTAAGACTCCAAGATCCCTCTCACAGTTACTGCTATTCAGCCTGGTTTCACCCAGTCTATATGTGTACTTTTGGTTTTTCTTGCCTAAGTGTAGGATTTTACTTTTCTCTACATTGAATTTTATTTTGTTAGATACGGCCAGTGTTCTAGTCTGTCAGGATCCATCTGGATCTTGAGCCTATCTTCTTGGGTGTTAGCTATTCCAGCCAGCTTAGTATCATCTGCAAATTTGATAAGTTCCCCTTCTATTCCCTCATCTAAGTCGCTAATGAAGATATTGAAGAGTACTGGGCCTAAGACGGAACCTTGTGGCACTCCACTGCTTACTTCCCTCCATGTAGACTTAGACTCATTAAGGACTACTCATTGAGTATGGTTTGCCAGCCAGTTGCGAGACCATCTAGTGGTGGTGCTATCTATTCCACTTTTTTCTAGCTTACTAAGAAGTAGGTTGTGGTCTACTTTGTCAAATGCCTTGCTGAAATCTAAATATATTATGTCCACAGTATTTTGCTGGTCTACTAATTTAGTCACTGTGTTGAAGAATGAAATAAGATTGGTTTGGCATGATCTGTTCTTAACAAACCCGTGCTGACTGCTAGTTATTACTTTACTTGTTTCTAGATGTTCATAGATCTGTTTTTTTATTATCTTTTCCAGTATCTTCCTGGAAAAAAAAGAAACAATAGGACAGGAATGGTAGGCACATTGGTGCGCTTATGCACACTCCCTACAGACCTCTCAGGAAAGGAATGAGGTCAATAGTAGACAGTCTAAGGTTTTTGGGGTTTGGCGAAGGAACCACAGAGTCAGGTAGAGTATTCCAGACATTGACCACTCTGTTGCTGAAGTCGTATTTCCTGCGATCAAGTTTGGTGCGGTTTACCTTTAGTTTGTATCTATTGTGTGCTCTTGTATTGTTGTGGTTGAAGCTGAAGTATTCATTGACAGGTAGGACCTTGCAATGTATGATTTTATGTACTATACTTAGATCAAACCGAAGGTAGCCTAGTTCTAGGTTGTCTAGGTCTAAAATTTCAAGTCTGGTGATGTTATGCAATGAAAATAAACATCAAACAGCCCAGAGGACATGATGAGATTGAATTAATCTTATGCTGGAATATCCAAGACGATCAAGGGTGGAAGCAGGGGCTCAGTCTACTACTAGTTGTGTTGCTGCCTTCCTGATTCAATTAAAATAATATTGCTGTGTGATTTAATATTTGGTGCTGAATATGGCGATGTGTATTGAAAATGAGGGGGTATTCTGTCAACAGCAGTAATAGTATCTAGTAATCACAGGTGCTAGTGTTGCTTCCTTAGCCATTGCCATCTTCCTTTATAAATTATTCATAATCTCCTTGAGTTTACCAAAGTATTTTAAGTTATTTGGAATTACTATCATCCTTAATTCCTAAGAGATTCAATCATGAATGTGGAAAGAAGCCAAATTTCCTAGATAAGGATTCTGTGAGAAAGAGGCTCCCCCCCCCTTTTTTTTTTTGTTTGCATTTGACCAGATTTAAGCTAAAATGCTGTTTTTTCTTGCTGAGAACATTGCTGAAATTTGTATTTTTCTTACATTGATCCTCTGAAATAAAATTGCTGCTTTGGTAGATTTTTCCCCCCGAAAAACACAAATGTCTCATGTTACTATATTACATGTTACTATGTGGTTTGGTGGTTGGTTTTGACTTTGTGTCATGGGTGAACCAAACTATTTCACTTTGGAGAGCATGATTTCTGTTTTTGCTTCCAACCTAGTGTCATGTACTCAGTAAATAGGCGAACAAATGACAGATATTGCAATGTATAAACTGCGCCCAAATAATGCTGCAACCATCTTCAGTAGAGTGGCTTCTGCTAGTTGTGTAAACTTAATATATAAAATAAAAACCAAAGTCATATTTTTAAAATAGTAAAGCTTTCCTCCTTTTTTCTATTATGAACTATCGATTTATGTGTTATTTAGGCTTAGCCTATATTTACTTATCTAGGAATTAACTGCACTGAAGTCAACGACGTAGGCTAGATCTTTATGGCCTATATTTACTTATCTGGGAGTCAACCCTATTTAAGTCAATGAGATAGGCCAGACCTGTATGGCACTGCATGGTCAACATCTTTTCATTTCAAATTTATATGAAATGGTGCTGAGAGCAGGGAAAATATAGTAAAGAATTACCCATCTAACTGTCAATTTGCAGCATCTACTTTGAAGATGTCTTGAAAGTACAGTTGCATTGTCTAATATGATTGATGGAGCTCAGAGAGGTGATAAATGTTATTGCAAGGTGAAGACAACATCAGCCATGAGATTTTTATTGGTAGCAAGTTCAGTGAGTGGGCAGCTTTTAGTTATTTATTACAGTATAACTGTGTGGGCCATAATTGCAGCAGAGGTGTATTTTCAGTTCAGTTTTTAAAAGATGTTTTTGTGAGGTAAAGTTTGGTCCTTTATATTCTGATAAAGCACCACAGATGTAGGAATATATAAATACCTAGTACTTTTTGTTCCATGGAGTGGGGGGGGAGAAGTAAAACATTATCCTAAAAATCCCCTTTTTTCCTTATTCCGATGAGCTGAAGGTAGTACACTAACACTTTTGTTGATATAGAAGATAGCAATTGGGATGTTGGTGTGTTAATTGGTGGTGGTGGTGGTGGGGGGAGAATAATGCATTCTAAGGCCCCTTTCCCTCCTAATCTTCCTAGCAGACTTCAAAGTGCTACTTCAAGTTCAACACCAGTAGAATTAGAAAAGGAAGATTGCTCTAATAGCAGCTAGTCACATGAGGGTTTTAATAACTCTGACTATGTTGAACATCTCATGTTGCTCTATACTGTCAGAAACCAGCAGGACATTAAAAATAAGATTACTTAAAATTAATGTTGATGAGAATATAACTATAATTAATGATTCATGTTTTGTCAAAGTCCCCCTTTGATGGACTTTTCTGCTTGTAGTAATCAGTTTCTTAGATCAGCTATGCCTTGTTCAACTACTGTATATACAGTACAATTATGCATTGTATAATACAGCTGGCTGTTATTTTCTCCCTGTCCTGCATTGTTCCCCATCATTGATGTAAAAAGGATTTAGCTTTGGGTTAGGAAAATGGGGAAGATCTAGTTCTTTGTAAAGGGCATCGGCTGCAGACAACGAACTAGATTACTACTGGTAGTTAGTTGCAGATGTAGAGCCCTGTGGCAGAAAGGAGAAATACTGATCATCATTATCACCATCATGAAAAAATATGAAAGTGGATCATATTTAATCAATAGTATCCCTATCTAATTACAATTTGGTTTTAATTCTTTGAAGCAGGATTATATAACATTGCATCATCCTGCTGTTCTTGAACTTCCATGGGTTTTTACCACATGGTTGGAGTGATGAGAGCTGTAGTCCAACACATGTTGTCAAAGATTGCCCATCTCTTATGCCATTTGAAACTGCTTGTTTATACTTCAGTTCCTTAAAAAGATGTTAGGTCCATTATCTCAGCTAAATAGCAACAACAGTTTGAAGACTGTACTTCAAATGCTTATTTATACTCCTCCCCAGCCATCTGTCAAGATAATAGATATCACCAAATGTCTTTGATTTGAAGCAACTATACACTCTTAACAGTAAGTTCTATTAAACCAGATTTCTCTGCCCTGTTTTTATTCCATATGTACTGGATCACATCTCCCAAATTGGCTACAGTTTATGCAAGCTGTTGTCAAACACATTTGGAAGGCACAATTAGGGAACTGAATAAACAGTTTTCTAGAACTGTTAATGATCACTCTACTACTGCATTTCACAACCCATTACTCTCTATATAGTTGCATAGTAAATGGATAGAGCATACAGAAAAATATAAAGAAGCTTGAGCCAAGTACAATTTTCTCAGTATAAACAGAAGCACAAAACATTTCCATTCTTAAAATACCTGTTTACAAAATCTTGAACTGTATGGAATGACCTGCTGTACTTAAAGTGTAAAGTCTATTAATGGTATTAGGAAATGAAGCATAAAACATTCAATATCTTTGGTACATTGTAACTTGTAAATGCAAAAAATTCATTTGTTTTTATTGCTGGCTTTTATTATTGGTACCATAGTAGCCAGAGGAGAATACTAGAGACTTCAGCAGAATAATATAAGAACAACATATGACAAGTCTACATTTCAAGGCACAAGTTCCTTCCAATATCATTGTGGCTACTGCATATTTATTAAACACTTGGTATTGATGGAGGCTTGTCAGAATTACAAATAAAAACCCTCATGGACAATAATTATTCCTCTGCAATGGTACTGTTGCAATAGGAGTGTATGTTATCACACAACAAATATCTTTATCTGCAATAGTTCATATATTAGTTTGAGTATAGGTTGAGATTGTTTCAGCCCCAATCATTTGCTCGACTAGATTAAAACTATGGTGGCCTTGGGCCCGCGAGTGCAGCTATCCTGAAACTTTGGAGAGAACCAGCTACTAGATGACTGAATTGATGTATTTTTGGAGCTCTTAAGCTGGAGCTACTTCCAACGTGTCTGTAATCTGCTGCCTTGAGTTATTTGATTATGATGTTGGGAGTATTTTCTGATTTGCTCATTTCATATGGAAGGGAACAAAGCTGATGCGGACTAGAGTTCATCTCTTTCATCTCTCTCTCCTTGGTGCAATTTGTTAAACCAACCCAAAGCGAGCTAATGGAGATATTGGATGGGTTCACATTGTGCCTTAATTTGGCTTGTTTGTTTTTGATTTAGCATATTGTCCATCAGACTGAGGCATATGCACCACACTATGGATTTGAACTGGAAACAATGATTCTTGAGAAAGGCATTTAGGAACATTTGTGGATTCTGTTTGCCAAAATAGTAACACATTACAGCTTTGTTATTGTTCTTATTTATATTTATTATATTCTAATTATGAGATTGTTAAGACTCAGAATTGTTAGCTTAGGTGTGAGATTCTGAGATTCAGAATCTTTGGAAATTGAGCAGCATATAAGCCAAAGTATTAAGTAATAAATAGAAATTTGATTCAGTAGATGATGTAGTTTGCTTGCTTTTGTTTACCATGATGTATGAACGAGGACATTGTTGTTTGTATATCATATCATATTGCTTAGTGTACTGTACTCTGCAAGCTTAGTCATGATTTATTCATTAAATTATAGTTAAAGAAATTATGCCTTGGTGCTATATGAAGGTCAGGTATGTCTGCAACTATAATCAAGAGCAGATTTGCATTCCTTCCTGGATAAGAGGGCTCTCTAGGCAGACACTCACACCCTTGTCACCTCATAGCTTGCCTATTGCAATAGCACTAGCCTTGAAAACTATTCAGAAATGTAGAGTGGTCCAGAATGCAATGGCACAGTTGAGGTGGGCTTGTCTAGGCATGTCCATATGACACCTATGCTTCATGAGCTGCACTGGTTGCCATTATGCTACTTGGTTGATTCAAGCTACTGATTATACAGTACTAATATCAAGGTACAGAATATAATAGATATAGAAAATCCTATATGACATAGGTCCTGGTTACCTAAGGTACCATATATTTCATATATTTAGTGCTGCTGTAAATTTGAACGTTCATTAAACAGGGTGGTTGTTAAGGATGTTCTACATACATTACTTCTGAAATGTTGATGAAAAAAGAAGCCTGAGGAAATAGGACAGAAAAGGGGGTTCATTCAGCCACCGTCGGTTTCTGAATTCAAAGGCATGAGGCTTTATCTTGATAGCTCCACCTTGAATTCATTCTAACAACACTGCCAAAGATTAACAAAACTGACTCTCAGTCTTCTGTGGTGACCTAAAAGTGATATAGTATTTGTTTCAAAATCTGAGAAACATTGCTCACTTTCTCAAATAATTTAATTCTTCTTAGTTTGAGAGTTCAATTTCCTTTTCCCTCATGCCTCCAAAACACAAAATATGCAAGAACCTAAATCCAATGGTGAGAAAAGTAAAGTTCTACATTGAGGCAAATGCACAGGTACAGAATATGTGATACCTGGCTCAATAGTAGTAACCGCAAGAAAGATTTTGGAGTCCTAGTACAAGTGTCTGAAAACCGTGCTGTGGGAGAGATAGGCAAACACACATTGTATGAAGCTCCACTTCTGCGAGCAAAGGGTGTTGTTATTATCATGCCATTTTATCTTCCTCTCGGTCCTTTAAATACTCAATGATTAAATTACTGTATATTTTTATTTTCATTGTTTTAAATGTATGCTTTTACCTATTCTTGTTATGAGAAGAATATAAATGTTCATTAAATAAATGAAAATATGTGTGTACCAAGTGTACATTACAATGGATGTAATATTTAATACTTTACGAAAGTTCACAGCCTTGATTTTTTTTCTTTTAAAAAATAATTTAATAACATCCTATGTTTTGCCTTGAGTAGAACTGATACAGACAATTCTCATGTATAAACTTGGAAAAAAAGCCTTCCAATGTTTTGGATTCAATAACACTGATGTTCTTCAAAAATTTGCTTAATTATTCAGCAAATTGGTATGGTCTTGCTTGAATTTAAGGACACAACTTTATCCAGTTTTTTGTGGGGTGGGTGGGTGGATGGAATATACATACTTAGGGCATGTCAAATTTTCCAAATTTCAATTTCAAAACATTAAGGGTGCTCAAAAATTGTTAAATGCCTGGGGATTGTAAAGATATCTTGGTTACTTTAATATAATTTAGATGTGCTTGATAACCAACTACATAAATATCATAACTTTTTAACATTTTGTTTGTTTAATTTGAAATCTTACCTATTTGTCCATCTGCGAACAGAGAAAGCTATTAGTTTTACTTTCTTTCACATTCAAATATTGAAATCCTTTAGGAATTTTTTTAAAAAAACATCCACCTATGAAGAAAAATGTTAATGTTAGTAAGTCCTTGTCAAAAAACAATTGTATTAAATTTCAACTAGTTTGCATAAGACAAATTTATTGGGTACAAAAGTTCCAAACACAGGTTAAGTACATGCCCCACAGGCATTAAAGCTGAGGAACTGAGTTTTTTTTTTAATAAAGTTTTATTTGAGTTTTCACACATACAAAATACAAGTAAAACATCTTTTTTGAAAATAGCATGATCCCGGGTTTAACTTCTTTATACAGAAGTTCTTTATACAAAACTCAATTTCATGCTCCTTTTTGTGTTCTATTCCATATCTTATACTATTCTACATTTTCTATATAGTTTTTCCCCTCTTTTAATTTTATTTTGATTATCTCATCTCAATTCAAATCATTATATTTATACTTTTGTCTGTTCTGTTTCAATTTCATATTATCTTTTCTCATTAAACAAATTTTCTCCTGTAGTTAGTAATTGAAGTATGACACCTTTATATCTTTTAATTACATCCATTCAATACTTATTTAAACTTCAATATATACCTTAAGGTTATGACCTTCAATATAATACATAATACATAACTTCCAATCAAATTCTGCTTGGTACATTCTTATAATACACACTATATTCTTTTTTAAAAAAAGATTATAAATATATGTAATTATAAACCCTCATTTAGTGAGTAGAAGTTCCAAACACAGATTAAGTACATGCCCCACAGGCATTAAAGCTGCGGAACTGAGATTTTAAAGATACAATTCTAAACCACAATTTCAAAACTTTTTGTAGACTGCTTTTTCCCATGCCTTCCACTTCAAGCTTCCAAAATAATCACTTCTGCTTATTTACATATCTCTGTGCTCCTCTTCCTTTCAATGAGAGAATTGGGGCCTGCCAATCATGTCTACTGTGAATCAACCATTGGCTTCTTTGATCAATATGCTTTTCTCTGGTCTTTGAGAAAGGAGGAAAATACATCTCTTGGAAAACCATTGTCTCTATGGGATTCCTTTTGATGCACTTCTAAAGTGAGGCTGATAGAAAGCTAATGGTTAGTTGCTGCTGCTCTATTAGTGTTGGGAAAATGAGGGGCAAGTAAGAGGATTGTGCCTGCCTTTCCTTTCCTTTCCTTTGCCATGAATTCTCCATCTTTCACTGCTGGACCCAGGTCAAGCACAGACTTTTCTAAAGGTGGCATTTAGCTGAAGCTGCTGTGATGCTGAGATCATAACAGTATATATTTTGATTCCCAAATGTCTTGGGGAAATTAAAATGAAATATCAGCCTTGTGTACTTTGGTGCGCAGATATTAGTAAAACTTATTGCACAGTTTCAGCTTTTCAGACTGTAAAAGAAATACAGAAACAAATGGAGAGCAATTATCCAACTCAAACACATTAAGGAACAAATCCAGTAATACGATTGAAGGTGCATATTTACCAAGTTTCTTCCTGAGCTGTCAAAATAGAAGGGTGCAAATTAGATTGCTTAATAAGAACTTTACATTTTCAAGTTTATAGTTGACTAGCATATTGTTTCCCACTCGCTCCTCCCCAATTGTGTTCACCATTGCTGAAAGGGGCCTCGACTTTTCTCCTCTAAACGTCCCAGAAACTTTTCTGCTAACATTGCAGCTTACAGACATTTTTCTGAGATGTCTCTCTGGAGACAGAAGGTCACCTTGTCCTCAATTTGAAGGAACTGTGAAGCTGGGCTGACCGAGCTAGGAGACAAGAGCACTTACTTTGTCTCTAATAATCTTCACATTTTTTGCTTCTTTTTCTTTTTAGATGAGCTAGTACAAGAAATGTGTGCATGAACCTGCTTGTTTTTGCTTTAGTCCAACTATGTGTCTTCATCTTTCGGTCTCCAACAAAGAGTAATTGTTGAGCTGTACTTTTCTTTTTTGGCATTCCCCTGTGCTTGTTTCAACAATGGGCTATTCCAATCATGGGTACAGCAAAAGATGAGGAGAGTAGGTCTTGAAGCACAGCAGGCTCTGATTGGTTGGGGATGAGGTAATATTATGCAGTATAAATAGAGTTGCAGTGTTGAGGATGTTGTTTGTCAGCTTGCCTAAGCCCTTTCCCCATGTAAAACAAAACATTGGCCTTTGAAAAAATGCCTGCAGGGATCTTGACGGTTTATGTAGAGGCAGGGGAAAAGCCCCAGACAAAAATATCTTTTCCACCAGCTTGGGTAGCACATCTGTATATTCCTTTGCTAGAGTTTTCTAAAGATCAAAATACTACATGCCCTTTTTGTTATTAGGAAGTAAAACAACTGTAGGTATAAACTAAAATGGATACAAAATGAATTTTTATTGTATAATTTAGTGCAGGTGAATTCAAAAATCTAGTTTAATTTGGACATAGTACTGTATATGCTGATAGAACAGTTAGTCTGTGTTATGCTTCTTGAAATTCATATCTGTTCTGAAAGAGATGACATTTCTCTGGAATGAAAGCAAATTAAACACTATAATTTATATGCACTGTTTCTTGAAAAACCAAAAATATTATAGCAGCTGAACCTAAAAAAAAAAGTCAGTTTGGGACAAAATGAACACCAATTTTCCACACTAGATAGAACAAAAGTCTCCAACTTTCTTGGGCCACTGAATACATTTGGAATGTTGTGAGAATTTGTTGGACCTTTTCAAAAACCTGCTATGTTAATGATAATCAATTATAAATCACTTGTTTACCAGAAGACAAATAAAAGTGCGTCTTTGAATTCTTTACTTCCTCTTTTACCATGTTGAATGTTAAGAGAGAAATGAAGTGAGAGTGCGTATCATCCAAAATTAATTATGCAATTCCAGAATGTTCCCTATCCCCTTTCCTTCCTTTATTATACAAGACCACAAAACATTTTACTTTAAATATATATTGTGAATTACAAAAAATGAATTAATAAAATGGAACAAAAAGTATCCCAAAAGCAAAAAACTATATAAAACCACAAACATACTTTGGGGGAATATATCACTAGGTTTATAATCTTCAAGAGAGAGACACAATGTTTAAACTTCCATATTTCTACTCAAAAAGACAGATGGCTAAACTCAAGTATGTGTGTAGCCTTTAGTTAAAAGATTCCTCAAGACTTTGTATTCAAATTATTAAAATAAAGATTATGCTTGAGGCTGACAGTTTCCTTTGCAACATGGGAGCATATCTTTTTGTTCATTATGTTTGGTCACACAGTCAGCCAGCTGTTTAGACTGGATTTGGCATTTTTCTTCATTCATTGTCCTTCCTGAGAACTTGGAATAGGCAGATGTTGTTTGATGATGTTAGAACTTAAAGCTGTTCCATGTAAAGTTTCCTTTTGCAATTGACTGATAATGATTTTGCCAATTCAGATGGTGTTCAAGTGGTGCCACAGTTGTTTAGGGATTGCACCCAAGTCCCCTATTACCATTGCTATTGTCTTTCTTTTGCCACAATCTTTCTACTTCTGTTTGCAGATCATTGTATTTTGTAGGTGTCTCCAGTTCTTTTTCTTATCTTCTGTATTACTATTCTAACAGTTCAATTCAGTTGGTCATGGAGTTTAGTGAACATTAAGGGAAATATCCATGATTCACATTTCCCTTGTTGGGGAACTAGGAAATAGAATGGCAATTATAAAACAAGTGATTAAACTATGTTATCTATTCAACCACAAAACTAGGAGCATAGATATACATTGTTGATGTACCTATATAAATTATTTCTATATTGAAATAGAATAATAAAGAAATGTAGAAATGCCACATAAACATAATGGAGTAATTTTAGATCCTCTATATAAATACAGCAAATTAATTTTTTTCAACTTTCATTTGAAACTAATTAGGCAATTAATATGCAGTTACTGATATAAATAAATGTACAGGAATAATGTAGACTGGACACATTCCACTTAGCCATATTAAACAATGCACTAAGAACTATCTTAAGGAGCAAACTTAAGCTATCACAGTATATCCCTGACTTGAAAATAAACTTGGCTGCACGTGAATGTGTTTTTAAAAATCAGGAGGAGTTTAGTAGCCAACTAACTAACACATTTTGTTAGTTCCCAACTAACACATTTTGTTAAAAGGCATACACTACTGCTCACTTTATCAGATGCTGTGGGAATCTCTCTGCAGTCTCTCTCTCTCTCCCGCTCTCTCCCTCCCCCCTCTCTCTGCCTTTCTACATGCAGAATCTAAAACCTTCAGGGTCATTTTAAAACAACCTGGACATATATAATGACCTGTCGCCCTTAAACATTTCTGCTTGTTTGCTCATTTGAATGTTATCAAAACTTTAATTGTTGGCATTGGCCACTGTTTTTCTGTTTTATACTACATAGTAATTTCCTCCTCTATTCATTTTATATAAGGTCTATGCAACTTGTAATGAGCCAAATTCAAAGCAGGTTGTGAACCAATTTTTGTGTTTCACAATACTGGGTGGATTATATTAATAACAGTTAATACATAGTACTGAACTATATTAACAATTTTGGGCTGTATGACAATTTCTAACTAGGCTTTCATGACATTTTGTTAGTTAGATTAATGGCATATGAATAACATTGTAACTACTCTAAGTTTTTAGTTTTGATTATTTCCTTTAGAGTTGGAAGTGTCAATACCAGAGAAAGTGTTTAATGATGCATTGCCTGGCAACAAGAATAGTTCTCTACTCCTCTACTGGTTGCAGAATACCTTATGCCACCAGACTCGAAATTCTAGACCTAGAAAATCTAGAACTATGCCGCCTTTGGTCCAATTTAAGTATAGTGTATAAAATCATACATTGCAATGTCCTACCAGTCAATGAATACTTCAGCTTCAACCATAACAACACTAGAGCAAACAATAGATACAAACTCAAGGTTAATCACACCAAACTTGATTGCAGGAAATACAACTTCAGCAACAGAGTGGTCAGTGTCTGGAATACTCTACCTGGCTCTGTGGTTTTTTTCTCCAAACCCCCAAAACTATAACCTTAGACTGCCTACTATTGACCTCACCCCTTTCCTCTGTAGGGGGCGTGCAAAAGCGCACCGACGTGCCTACCGTCCCTGCCCTATTGTTTCTTTTATTTTTCTTATATGTTTTCATGTATTCATAACTATGTTTTTACTTATACCTATTATCTTATAAGCAATTGACAAATAAAAATAAATAAATAAATTGCAAAAGAGGGAGGAACATACAAAGCTTGAAGTTATACGGGAAGCAAAATTGTTCTGTGACTGTTATTACATTGAGAGAAAAACTGCCAAATGCAACTCACAGCTTACCAGTGTTTTGCCACCTGGAACATTTGAAGGGCCCTTCCTCACAGTGGTTATTACTCTATCTTCCCCTTTACTCAAGAGGATGTTGTCAATACTGAAAAGCACTGGTTACTTTTTCTGTGTGATTGCAACAAGGCTGGTCAGTGGTGTTGCTGCCCTCACAGAATGCAATCCAGACAATCATTGGTGGATTCCCATCTAGTATCATCTGTTGGCATAAACCCAATTACCAATGATTGCTAGAGCCCAGTGTAACTACATAGCCAAAAAGGCATTAAGAGTTGTTAACCTAATCCTGTGTAGCTTTTTCTCTGGTAATATCTAACTAGGGCATACAAAACATTTGCTAGACCAATACTTGAATACAGCTCATCAGTCTCGACCCCACATCACATATCTGATATTAACACAGTTGAGAAAGTCCAGAAATATTTCACAAGAAGAGTTCTCCACTCCTCTACTCGTTGCAGAATACCTTATGCCACCAGACTTGAAATTCTAGACCTAGAAAATCTAGAATTATGCCATCTTCAGTCCGATCTAAGTATAGTATATAAAATCATACATTGCAATGTCCTACTGGTAAATGAATACTTCAGCTTCAACCATAACAATACAAAAGCACACAATAGATACAAACTCAAGGTTAACCGCACCAAACTTGATTGCAGGAAATACAACTTCAGCAACAGAGTGGTCAATGTCTGGAATACTCTACCTGCTCTGTGTTTTTTTCCCCAAACCCCCAAAATTTCAATCTTAGACTGTCTTTCCTAAGAGGTTTGTAGCGGGCATGCATAAGTGCACCAACGTGCCTACCATCCCTTTCCTATTGCTTCTTTTATTTTTCTTATATGTTTTCATTTCATGTATTCATAACTATGTTTATCCTTATACCTATTATCTTGTAAGCGATTGACAAATCAAACAAACAAACAAATAAATAAATTGTTTTTCTGTACCTGTGACAAGGAAAAAAAAATATGAGCATGGTTTATCATCATTTTCTGTTATTGTTATAATCATCCAAAGTGGAAAAAAAAATTCTTGCTCAAATTTTAATAAGAAAATATTTCAAAGCATATGTATGGAAACATGATATATCATTCTGCTTCCACAGGTTACATATCTGATGCTGAGTGCAAAGAACTATGTGAGCAACTATTATCATAGTTCCTAATTATGGTTGTCTAGAAGTACAGCAAGAAGAAAGAATAATTATGTTTTAACAGGCAGAATGATACAAGAAAAGATTAATAAATTCTTTATCATGCCTTAGAGACTATGGCAAGATCTTTCACATTTTATCTGCTACTTTCAAGCCTGTGGCTGTTAGAGAAAATGTATGCCCTGGAGTACATATATTTTCTAAAGCGCCTGTAGGCCAGACAAGGAATAATGGATGGAAACTGAACAAGGAGAGATTTAACCTGGAAATAAGTGAGAACAATTAACCAATGGAACAGCTTGCCCTCGGAAGTTGTGGAAACGCCATCACTTGAGACTTTCAAGAAGAGATTGGACTGCCATTTGTCAGAAATAGTGTAGGGTCTCCTGCTTGGGTGGGGGGGTTGGACTAGATGACTACAAGGTCCCTTCCAACTCTGATTATCTGTTATCTGACAGGGCTTTGTTCCAGCAGAATTAGGAACTTGCACAGCTGTACTTGGCTGGCTGCCCAGTTGCCTCTGGGAAGGATTCATGGATCTAAACTTCATGATGGGGGAAAAACATTGGGGTGTGTATGTGGAACACAGATTCTTCTGAAATGAACCATTTGGCATTTTTAATTTAAAAAGAAAAAAAGAAAAAAGGCTGAGAAAGCAAGTGCCAAGGGAAAGGGTAAACCTCAATAGCATCTGGATGTTTTCCAGTACTTTAAAGTGCAAGGGAAATGATACTTTATTCAGCACTTTGATCAACAGTATTAATAAAAAGTTGAAAGGGAAAAATGAAGCAGGCATGCTGTTGGTCTTTGGCTAGACAACAAACAATGTGGTTCATAACCAACATCGCTGAAAACATCTGATCTTCACTGACACTGACTGCTGGGATTCTTGCACTGGGTTGGATGAACTTTCTGAAGTTCAGTACAGACAGAACTAATTCCAAAGATCTGGGTTTTCCTTGAGCCCACTGTCCTAACAGTGTTACACTTCCCCCTTTTCATGGAGCACCTCAGAAGCTAAGATTAACGTGAGAATTCTTACATTAATTTATTTCATGGTAAAAGCCATACAGAACTTGACTTTTCCAAAGTCATGGAGTCAATTTGCACAGTAGTTAAAAGATAGCGTGCTAGAAACCAGAAATTTTTTAGATCTGCTTAGGCTCGAAGCCAGCTGGTGATTTTGAATCTGTCATCAATCTGTGGGAAGTTAGGTTTGGAAATGGAGAAAATCTATGTGGTTGCTAAGAGTTGACAATAACTTGATGGTACATAATCAGTCAATCAATCAATCAAAGCACACAGTATCTTAGTGTTTTTAATTCATCATTTTTCTCATCCACTTTTTAAATTATATTGCACCAGCAGAAGTATTCATTATTGTTATCTTCCTTTATTATTTTTATTATTTAAATATTTATTTATTATTTATTTTTAATTATTTAATTATTTAATTTTTTATTATTTAAATTATTATTTTAAAGGCCGAATACAAATGCTGTAGAAAAATAAGTGTGAACTGCCTCTTCATCATCTAACCACTAACACCCTGTTAAAATAAAGAATTGTGCTGGTTGGCAGATATAGGTTTTATAGGCTTTTGGAACAAACCACTGTGATGAAAAAAATGGCAAGATAAGTGACCTGATGTTGGATGTGAGTACTTAAGTCATGTATTGTTTGTATTGCAACATATGTTTCATTTTTTATCTTCCTTTCTTTTCCACTTGGATGCCTATAATAGGTATGATATCAAATATCAGTCTCCTGCAATGCTTTCGTTCTATCCATCTTGCCAATTGCTGTTTATTTTACTTCCTGGAATAACTGCATGATACAATATATTATGCAAAGAAACAAAATTACCTTTTCTCAGGTATTCTTGAAGCAAACAAACATGCCCATGGAGTAATTTCATGCAGGAAAAATAGCTCAAGTATCACATTGAATTTCTATTGTTGAAAGAACTTCAAGAGAATTTTCCCAAGAGATCAATGCAGACTAAAGGAATAGAATCACATTCTTCATGAGACCAAGCTTTTTTATTTTAAACCCTCCTATTATGGAACATTATGTTTTTATATATGTATGAACATCCTAAAACATAACTAACACATGTGAATTCTCTAAATGTATTACCCATAACCTCTAGTCTTTTGATTATGTGGGGTTTCAAGTACAATTTATCAGGTTAAAAAAGGCTAGTTTGAATCTGTCTGTCTGTCTGTCTGTCCATATCCTTTTTAATAGATGCTAGAATTTCAGAGAGATGTTGACAGTGAACATTTCTTGTTTCAAGAAAGAGAAAGATAGAGGAAGTGAGGAAGAGTTAAAGAGAAGACAAAATGTATTTATCTCTCTCACAAAAAGTCAGAGTAATTGTTTTCTCTGCTGGAGTGCTTATTTCAAAGCTCTCCTGGAGCTTTACAAATTAACACTTTGTTTATTGAATGCTTCAAAATACATACAAGCTTGTAATGCTATCCATCTATTAGATTTTGTTTTGCAGATTGCAGGTTTTGTTTCAAAATGAAGATTTTGGACATAGTTTTGTTCAAGTTTTGGTCTTGCAAAAATTCTGAAACAGATCAACATTTTCAATTACAGTCGTATTATTTTAGCACTATCCATCTGTATGTGGCACCAGCACATCACTTTTGGAATATCCACTTAGTTAACTGCTTTGTGATAAACATGTCTCTTATTTTTCTCTTTATAGCCCATCATTTCCTGAATTTTTAATAATATATTTAACATATATATATTTAACATTATATTTAATATTTAATTTATTTCATTGATCCCAATTATAATTACATTCCTGTTCACCATTTCTGGAGTCTCCATCCACATTAGTTCATGAGTATAGTTCAGGATACGGATTGGGCACAGTTGTATATTACAGTGACTAAATTGCCTAATTTAAGATGTCTGATGTAACTGTCTTCTGTACCTTTTCTAAAATAAGAATCAATTGCATTTGTTTCCTATTAAATACTATATGTAAAAGATAGGTATGTGAGCCAATCCTTCTCATTTGTTCTTCACTTATTTTTCAAATTTCACTATGATTGGAGGTACCTTGCATACTGCATGAAAAGAGTAAAAATTTATGGACAAAATGTAACAGTTTGTTTCCTTATTCAAATAACTATGGGTACTATCGAGTAAAGGGTTACAATTGTGGAGTAACATTAAAAAAATAATAACTTATAAGGAATTTCAGCAGTTTACAAGGAGCTGTTTAAAAATAAAATGTCCCAAAAGGAGAGAGAAAAATTGTGTCAGCCAGCAGGGAGATTATCTGGATAACAGAAAATATGTTTTTCTTTGCTTAACCTTGACATCACAGAATTAAACCCCATCTCATGGGCTTTGCCTTTACTCACAGACTCTGGAGTACATACATACCCTGTACAGAAATGAGGGACAAAACAACTCTCATTTGGTCCCTAATACCAGAAAATCAATTGCCAGTGATTTGTGTGTTTGCTAAAATTCACAGTGTTGAATTGAATTACCAAATACAGTACTCAAGAAAAAAAACCCACTTATAGTGATGGAACATGTCTTTTTCACAATCTTTGGATAAATCTTGAAAAGCCTCTGAAAGATTGCTACTACCAACGGTACTAAATTACATGGACCTAAGGATCTAGCTCTCTATAAAGCAGTTTTTGTTTCTGTGATGCTGTCCAAGTTCTGATAGATGGGTTAATATTTTTAAAACGTATTGGACAAAATTCTTCATATTAAGGCATAAGAAGTTATATAAAATAAATATTTGCGCATTTGATTCTATATTTCTCTTTCTACTATTTTAGATAATATATTTTGATTCAAATAAATCACAGAGAAGGCAAAGACATGTTCAAGGCATTGACGTCTTCCTTTCTCCTCAGATTCAATGAATGCCATACAAATGTAATGTCACTAATGTTTTGATAGTTGGAAATGGTAGGTATGTATATAGGTAGGTAGGTAGGAAGGAAATATCCAAAAGATAAAGGATATCTTCCTTTAAAAAGTCCAGAAGCAAGGAAAGGCAATTAATAACTTCATAAATTGATTAACTAACCAGCCCTTTATAAAGTAGGTGCCCTGTGCTAAATTAAGAATGAGGTGCCAAACTGAATTAAGGATAACATAGAAGGCCTATATCTACAGAAAAATAAGGAGCAGGGTGGTTCCTCACACACATGGTTTCTTTAATTCACACTCTTTAAAGAATACACCTTGTACCTTCCTCAGGATTGGTGCTGACTCATGTTAGTACCAGTATCATCAATCCACTGGGCTTTCCCCTCAAAATCAAGGGCTATTTTGCATAACCATCACTTGCCAGCATGATAATGACTCACAAGCTCAGGCTTCCTTCCAACCAGGACTTGACAATAATTCACTAATCTCCTAGCATTACATGCCTTAGAGTGGCTTTACAGTTTGTCTTGGCAACCACTTACATATGTGGTTATGCTAGATAAGAATATTTTATTACAAATAAGAAAGACATACAAAACAGCAGATTGGCTATGGTCAGTGACAGAATACAGTTGACTAGTGTACTGTTAGTAGATTAAACTTATAATTTTTTTCCTTCACGTTTCCATAAATTAATGGAGTCTTGGCATTGGCATGGAGCCTAATGACCTTGAAGTTGAACAGTTGTGTGTTTATGTGATACACATCTTTAGACTAAGAATGGCTGCTTCTACTTTAATCCTCACTTCGACAGTAATTTCTTCCTATGAGTAGGCAGCCAGAATTTGTGCAGGAGGCACAGCCATCCAGTACTTAATTCCACACACACCCTAATCATATACCTTCTCCTTCAGAGAAGTCCGAATATGAATTGTGAGCAATTCATCGTTAGTTTCTAATCTAAACAAAAGGCAGGTGTTGTATGGGATTAGTGAAGCTCTTATTTAGGAACAACACACTTTTGGGAGAAATGTGTTTAAAGTAATGAGTATAACCACAATAATTATCTCTGGGTATCTAAGAGGGGGGGTAAGTGACATCATCATACAAATACGTGAAATATGTAATTTACAGTGACATCATTGTGGGTTTATATCAGAAGTCTTTGGGGGTTCTCTATTATAGGTCATACTGGATCTACAGCTTGAGGTAATTCTTCATAGAACTGATGATTTTGAGATGATTTTGACAAACTCTGTGAAACAGAGTTTGACCTTGTGCCAGTTTAACAGAATGATAGTAATACTGAAGCAACCAGGCCTTGCAGAGAAGGAAATCATTTTGGCTGAATAAAACTGAAAATTGCTGCCTCACCTTCAGCCACCAAAACCTCATTTCATTTAAAAAGCTTTTTAGACTCACTTTAGACTAGAGATGAGTATATTTTCTAAGAATGTTATAGATGCAAGGGTATCGAGAATTCCACATACAGTAAAGCATTTTTGAGTACACATTGAAAGGGAACTACCAGGAGGTACTGAGTTTCATCCCACAGTGCATGTATAATTTCATTTTGATGTTCATCATTGCAGCCTGCATATTGGCCATCTTAGATGAAGGCAGCTTGATTAAATGCTTGATTCTTTGGGTATTCCAAATATCCATTATAAGAAATTAATCAAGTTTTAAAATAAACAATTTTTGAGTGTGTGACTGTCTGTCCAATAACTCTTACTGATGCCCTACAACTTCCAGTCCAAGAAAATTTACTCTGCCCCTTGAAAAGTTCTAGTGAGAAAATAACTTTTTCCATGAGTAGATTTATTTATTTGTCAAATTTAGATATTTCCCATTTAATTCACAGACTGATTCAGTAGATCCTACATGATCTACACTGGTACATACTTAATTTCACTATGCACACAGAATCAACAATTCCTCTGGCTTTTATCATGAAACTTATTCTTTCTAAGGGTTTACACCTCGCATAGAAAAAGGCCCCTAAGGGTTCTTCAAATGAAACAAACAAAATGTTTAAAAAGTTATGATATTTATGTCGTTACTTATGAAGCATATCAAACTTATATTAAAGTAACCAAAATATCTGTACAATCCCCAAGGCACATCACAACTTTTGAGCATCCCTGAAAGTTGATACACGCCCTACGCATATCCCATCATTTTGTATGGTTTCCCTTGCTGCTTGGCTGTCTAGTAGCTGGGAGACTGGCACCTGAGTCTCCATGGTAACAGGAAGATGGCTGAAGCATGGCAGCTAGACACAGCTGCCCTTCATTGAATATCAACTCCAATGCTGACAGAATAGATAATGGACAATAACACCCTATTAGGCTGAGGGGAAATGAAATGCCTCAGTAAATGCCTGTCATGCTGTGAGGATTTATGTTATTGTACCATCCCAGATTTCTCCCTCATACACCTTTTTTTGTTTCCTGCTGTCCATTCTTTAATTAAGTATATCTCATTGTTTATAGGGGAGTTTAACACTTTTTCTGAACCACTGACACACACACACACACACATATACACACACTTCTTGAATGCCCCCCTCTCCTTCTTTGGTCACTTCCTGTCTCTATCTCAAGGGACATTTGGAAATTTGGCAAATTCTTTCCTCGGCTATTTCACTGTTTATCTCTAACCTACACTGAAAGACTCTCATATTGGCTTGGCACCGCCCTCTTTAACCTGCTTACATAAACCTCATAGAATTAGAGAATTGGAAGGAACCATTAATACATTTTATCCAATTTCCCAGCAAGACAGCAAAACCATGGCTTCAGTCTCCTAAGAAGACATCTATCCAGGACCTGGATGAAGGGGAATCCTTTACCTCCATGGTGGTGTCTTTCACTCATGTCCATTATTGATGGTAGTAATGAAAAACTAGATAATAAAGGCAATTGGTGGCCTTTAGTACTTGGGTATGTCATCAGGTGTAATGGATAAGTTTTGTGTTATATTGTGATATCACCACTTACATTTTGTCAATTGTTCAACCTGTGGATGCCTATTACCAAATCATACTACTAGGAAATTCTTCTGAATGTTTGGTTTAAAAAACGGGTGTCAAACTCATGGTGTCATGTTGCTGTCATGTGATGTATCATGATGTTTTTTCCCTTTCCATAACTGTTTTTTCCCTTCATGGATGCGTCATGCAGTGGGCATGGCCTGCACGTGACACATCCAGCCTGCGGACCACCAGTTTGATACCCCTGGTTTAAAGTATCTTTCTTGTAATTTGAATGGTTCCATCATAGGCCATGATTTCTACAGGTTTCACTTTGCTTTAATGTATCCCAAGTTGTCCCTTATAAATGTATTTAGTTATTTGTTCATTCAATTTTTATGATCACTCTTATCACATGATTTGGGGAAGCTAACAAGGATTAGCTTATTATTTTATTATAAAATAATACAACAACCCTAAATTACAAATGTTTTCTTTTATTGTAAAAAAAAAACCCTCATACAGTTGCAACTTGGCCAGTGCCTAGAGCAAGAGTCTTCAAACTTGACAGCTTTAAGGCTTGTGGACTTCAACTCCCAGAATTCCTACACCAGTAATGTTACTCAGGAATTCTGGGAGTTGAAGACCACAAGTCTTAAACTTGCCAAGTTTGAAGATCCTTGGCCTAGGAGATAAACCATGTTTTCAGGCCTTCTTAAAGGCAGGCAGTTGAATAAAAGTCTATCTTTTTTCATATGACCGAATCATCTCTGTTTGGGACAGAAATGCAAAATGAAATTAATCCATTAAGAATACCACAAAGGTAAAGAACTTATTGCCTTAAAACTCAGATATCAAGTTTGTGTGAAGCTGAAGATGTATTTCCTGAATTTGGGAGGCAAAACATTTTTATCTTTGGAAAAAGTCTTTTTTCTTACTTACCTAAAAATATGATCCATCACATAATTGAAACAAAACAAAACAAGATATTGAGGGGGCAAATCTTTTTTATAATGTATAGAAACAAATAATACATACATTCACTATATATATATGATACTTCAAAAATCAACTTATCAAATAATAAATTACACTGATTACATGTGAGAATTGAACAACAGAAAGCAATGATTCTAAATAACATTTCCCAAGTCCCAAGATTTATGGGTTATGTTACCACCTTTTCCAGTCAAGTTTGTGCCTTTCTTAAGACGTAGATGTGCATTCAAGTTATTCTAGAACAATGGTTACCAACCAGTGGGCTGGGGACCACTGGTGGTCCACGAGAAAATTTTGGTGGTCCGCAAAGAAATGTCACCCCCAAAGCACCTCCCAAAGAAATTAATCCAGGCTGTGCAGGAACACAAGGCTGCGCTACCCACATGGCCCGTGGGAACACAAGGACTGCGTTGCTTGCATTGCGAACAACACGAGGTAGTGAGGGGAGGGGGGAAAGGACAGAGAGGGCTGGGAACTTGCCCCATGCTCCCCATGTGCATCGCCTGGCCACAGGCTGCTTTTTTCTGCTTTCTTCTGCTTTTGGCTGCATGCAAGGAAAGCCGCAAAAGTCTTTCTTTCTCTCCCCCAAATTCCACCAGAAATGAGTCTTTGAGACCCTGCAAGGCATCCTGCTCCAAGAGGCTGTGCCAGCATGACAAGTCTCACAAAGACTCATTTCTGGCGGAGTTTGGGGGAGAGAAAGAAAGACTTCTGCTGCTTTCCTTGCATGAAGCCAAAAGTCTCTCTCCCCTGAGAATGGAGCTGGAGATGGTATCCAGCGATCCCAAATAAAGAATGATTGGAAAACAAGGTGGGGAATTTTCCTGCAGACTTTTTGGGGGATTTTTCCAGGGTCTCTGGTCCACGGGATTTAAAATTATGAGTTTGGTGGTCCCTGAGGTCCAAAAGGTTGGTGACCCCTGTTCTAGAATATGATCCCTATTGCTCAGTTGCTGAAAGAGTTAATCTGTCTATCGAAAAAAATGGCTTTAGTTATAAAAATAAATTGTTTCCAGGATTTCAAAAGGAAATATAGATGCCATGTTAAAGTGCTAATATCACTTTTATTAAAAAGCTAGTAAGGAAGCGTAAAATTCCAGGTAACAAACTTAGTTTATTTATGAGCTTTTTCAACCGTTCCTTTCTTCAATCTAAATATTTTGGGAGTAGCTTATAATGGAATATAAAAGTAATGTGTATTTTAAAGCAGCAATCCCCTCCCCCACAAAAAGAAGTGTTTGTAAGTTTCTGCTTCGATACTCAGAAACCTGTCCTGGAAATTGGAAAATAAATTTTATTTTCCTATATTCATTAAAAGAGAAAAACTATACCCCAAACACTGTCAAAAATCTTCCTTTTTAAAAGAGTATCTTCAGAAGCAGGATATGATTAATACACATAATTGAAGCAAATTGCTGCTAAATGCAGAAAACTATATCCCAGCTGTTGATAGAAGGAAATTGCTGTCAGCTTTTTCTATTGGCAATTAGCAATGGAAGTAAGGAATCCTCCTCAACACACATGTACACCACTAATACTGTGTGTAAATTTACATCCAGAAAAATGACACCACGATAGCTGTGAAAAAAAGCCAGGAAACAATGATGTGCATGACGCTTGCATTATTACTATTTCATATTGCTCCAACCATTTTATTCTATTAATTTATTTTGCATGGTTGGAGCAGTACATTTCATCTATTGCGCCTGCCATGTAATAGAAACTAATGGAATAAAATGACAGGGAGCCATGGCAGAGAATTATGGAGTACATTTTCTTAACCAAACAATTTCTGTACCTCATCATTATCATTAATAAAGGCTGGGTTTTGAAAGAATAACAAATAAAATAAAATGTGATCCATATCCTCAGTAGAAAATGTATAAAATGCAACTAGATCTGTCTATAAGTACGATTTTTAGATGATATTTTGGGTATATATTCAGTTGACTCTCTAAGCATGAACAACTTTGGCAAGTGGCAGAAGAAAGAAAAAAGTACTAGATTCAGGGCATACCCAGACATCAATTTAATATACTGTCTTTCTTTCCATGAGGCAGTATAAAGCATTCCAGCATAAATTTGCTCAGTCTACATACTCTCTTTCTACTATGCCTCATTAATGACTGATGAGAGACTGCAGGGCAAGTTAAAGTTTGCTGATTGGTGAATTTCTCTCTTGGTAATGTGTGTGTGTGTGTGGGGGGGAAGTCCACCAATTATTTTCCCTTATGTTGATTGGCAATGGGTTGGAGGCCTAGGCAAGTTATGATAGATGACTAAAGTAGTGGTTGAACTCAGGGAGCATCCAAATTGAATAAAATATATACCTGATTTTCAGGGAGGGGAGGGCTTCCTTTTCTGCTTTGTTCATCCCTACCCCATTAAACATTTACAGTGCCCTTTTCTATGGATTGTATACTATGGGTGGGGGCTTCCTTGTGACACAGGTAGGGTTGTATTCTCTTGCTTTATCAGAAACTCTTACCTCACAGTTTGTTGATACATCTACTGACCTGGTGTGGGAACAATTTAGAAGAAGGTGACTCTCTTCCTAGATATTTATGTGACCCATTGACACACATTCTGCAACATGGCAGGTCTACTTTATATCAATTAATTGCTGACTTCCTGCCAGCATGTTACATGATTTAAAATTTGCTTTGTCATATGTTCCATCACAGCTCTACTGTCACAATACAAACAGCAAAGCTTTTGTCGAGAGAAAATGAAAAATAGTAGTTCCACACTAGAATAAAAAAATCCTGAAGTTATAGTGACTTGGGCTAAAAGCTGAGGATGAAATGAAGACAACATGTGTGTATTTCTAATAAATGATTAGCAAGTCATCTTTGAAACTGTGAGGCAGACTGAGATAGCATTTTTATTATTTTGCTAGAAGGTAGCAGCATCAAGTCAATTTTGGGTGATATTGAAAAAGCAAAGCAAGGATTTGCTTTTATGGATGAAAGGAAATCACAGGGTGGTAGGTTAGATTGGAAGGGAGGTCTCGAAAGACAGTGGAAAATACTGCCTTATTATTTCAACCTTGTCAATCTTGTCTTAAACTGAAAGTCAGGGACACTTCTGAACAGTAAGAGATTCTATTTATCTGATATTAAGATCAAGTAAGAACCTCTCTGCCTAAATTCATGGTGGTGGTTTGAAATTAGTCTTGAGAATTAAAATGATGGATGACAGTGATTCAAAATTAATTGATGCAGCACTTTGCTTACATATACATCTACTCAAAACTGTTTCTTCTGTTCATTTACCATTTTGAGATACTTAGGATACTAAATTTATTCACAGAAGCAGTAAGATTGTACTCAATAAAACCTAAATTCAGTTCAAATAAGAGCAAGTTACCACCGGTAAATAATGTGGAGATTAGCAGACTGCATTCTATTCTAAAGAATCAGCTTCATCATTGGAAAATGTGCTCATTAATCCATTTTTATCAGGCTACAAATAATCTCTTAGTTTAGACCTTTTTTATTAGTTAGAATGGTTTGTCAATTAGGCATCCATCTGCTTATCTTGCTTCAGTTTTTCTTGCCCTTTAAACTCATGTTCATACTACTGCCATTTTGGAGCGTTTTAGGACAAGTTAATTCAAAAATACAATTTCAAGATCACACTATATATAGATAATACTAATATTATTTCTTAGTTTGTAGCTAGACATAATTGAAAGTGCTGGTTTTATATGATTGTTTTCCAGGATATATAAATTACCATATTGTTTTACATGCTTATTTGGATTCTTGAGATTTTTAGAGGCCTTCTCCAAACACTTCCACTAAATGAGGTATAGCAGATGGCCACCAAACAGAAAAAAAAATTGCTGTTTCCACACATGCAGATGGCTAACTTAGAGTGGCCCTCATTATAACTGGCTTGTTACCTTAGTGATAAATATGTGTCTATTTTTGGATTTTCTTAAATTGTGGCTAGTCTTAAACATCTATGCAACTGTTTTACCATACATTTTTATTTCTTCTTTCTAATGGTTTTTTTTTGTTTCTGGTTAAAACTGCCTATAAATGCTGCAAATACCTATGTGTGTATGTGCAAATTGTGCTTTTGAGCACATGATCCTATTACTTTCTGAAGCAAATATGACTGGTTCAATTTGATGGCATGTGTGTGGCTTGTGATTATACTTTTAAAACAGATATTATTTCTGAATTTGTGCTACACTTGAATATTATGGTATAGCATAGAAGACAAGTAGCTCAATTTTAGAAGGCAGTGGGTATTAATAGGTTTAGAATACCAAGATTTTCTGAGCATCATTTTCTGAAAGTACTATAATTAGATATCTATCAAACATAAAGAAAACTAAGTATAAGAAAACATATCAATCTTTTAGATTTAGGAAATGCTGGGGAATTTTTTTTTTGGTCTTATCTTTCAATTGTTGATATCAGAACCAGATAGAAAAAGTAGGAAAGATTAAGAAATCAGTCTTCTAAGTGTTTTGAGTGTTTTTAAAGTGCTCAGGGGTATATGTATGAAGAAAAATAGCTATTTGCGTCCACTCTCATTTCCTGCCCTCCCTCAATCTATGCTTGTATTTCATTGAAAACATATAAATATGGAGCAGTCAGCCAACAAACAATCATTTATCAGAGGTATGTCTGGATAGTAATGGATGCTGAACAGCTCAGGAAAGCAGATCTGACAGCAAGGGAAATAATTGTTAAAATCACACTGGGAGAGGGGGCAGAAGTTTTATAGATTTAGAGACTCATTGTTGCTAAGAATGTAGCTCAAGAAATGGAAAGAAAATACAGCCAGTGATATAGGTAATTCTGATAACAAAAGTGATATTAGCTTGTAGGGAAAAATAACATGACTCAAATTTCTTAATTTATGGGGCGTGGAACAGCAGGAAAAAAAGAAGTTGGGGGAGGGAATTGACAAGAATATAGTAGTATAGATTCCTAGGGGAGGTAGTAGTTTATTTAATATAGTTAGTTATTTGATTGAAGGATTGATTTGACTTATATAGTCACCCATCTCCCTCTTACTTGGTTGTGTCTAGGCAACTTTGACTTAGATATTAAAATCTTTGAAGTAGAAAGTCACATGTATTTCCCATTTTAATGTGTTTTTAATGTTTAAATGAAATAAAGGAGTGTATAATCAATATTTAGAGTGGCTATTTTCACAGTGAATATAAACATAACATATTAGTGGTATGCTGTTTGTTAGAGTCTTACATTTAGAATTAATTTAAGCAATTTTGATCAATAATTTTATAGGCTAAAAATGATAGGATTTTGTTTTGTGGAAATCTAAGGAGATTAAAAGCCTTATTTAAGAAAATCCAAAGTTTTTAGAACAAAGGTAAAAACTAAATTAAATATTTCTAGTCTAGAGTTATCATAGCATGTTGCTTCAAATCTCTGTTTCAGTGTTAATTTAAAAATGAAACAATGTATTCATGTGTATTTTAGCAAATTATTTTCTTCACTCCCTAAACGGTTGATTTTCTCCAAATAAAGTGGTGAAATTGACAAATTACCACTGCTGAAACAGTGTTACATCTGTGCTGCTTCTGGATACAGAATTTGGGGAATAGCAAAATATATTGCACAATGCTACTTGTTATCGCATCCATTTTTCACCTTGATGATGCCAGTGTAGCATGATTATTTGAAACTTGATCCTTGTGCATACATTACTAACTACAATCTCTTGCCATCTTGCCTCCTCTCATGTGATTGTCTCATCAAAATAATTACCTACATCTTTAACATTCTCACGGCCAAGTCATATGTCCAAAACTACACGTACATTTGTTAGTTTTGAGGTTTCTAGTTGAGGAAAACAAACTTATTAACGCAGATTGCAACACAATTAAGGGACACTTTAGTCCTGGTTGTATCCATTGCTGACTATGTGAATTTTTATTAATTGCTAAATGTTGCTGCTGCTGCTATACCAATGCTGAAACACACTGCGTTCCTAAAAGAGAGAGCAAAAGAAGCCAGACAAAAGACAGCAGCTGACAGAGAATTGTCACCACATCTGAGATCCCAAAAGATTACTAATACTAAGTATAGAAATCTGGCTCAGCAAAGGATGAGCAAGTTGTCAAACCAACTAATTGCAGCGGAGTTCTTAAGTACCCGTTTGCTTTTACTAATTTCTCTCTCCCTGCTAACACATTAGCTTTTGTAGAGGACAGAAGAAAAGAAGGAAGAGGTCAGGGGAAAAAAAGCAGTAATATAGAAATATAGGAAAGGCTTGAACAAATAAAACAGCAGCATTGAAAGTTTTTCTCAGCCCAGGAGAAAAAGATAAAACATATGTGTTTGTGTGTGTGTTGTACTAAATTAAGTTCCTTGTTAGAGGGAGGAGGTAAAGTCCTTTCTTGCAAGAAAAAATAAATACATTTAATACAGTTTATTTTTTTATTTTCAGACTACTGAGTCTGTGAAAATGTCTGACATAAATATTGGGATATCATTAACATGAATCCCTTTAAATGGCATTCTACTGTGATTATCTTTCACTTGCTCATTTGTGTTTACAATCTTGTCTTTTTTTTAAAAATATAACTACATCTGTTATAGTTGTTGCAATTAGAATTCCAAGAAAACAAAGAATTTAAAAAGTACTTTATAGGAATTACATTGTTACTTTCTGTTGTCCATATTTGTCTACTCTGTTTTACTTTTTATTAACAGAGTTGTTGCTTTTGAATTGCACTTTTAAAACACCAGAATGATTGTTGTTGGACCAAAGGGACTGTTTTGACATGATGTAGCATTAATTCTGCAGAATTTAATAAAGTTTTCTCTATCCTTTGACACATACTGAATCAATAGAGATGGCAGACTTACAGTCATAAATCATATCAAGATATGAAAATAATATTATTCAGGTTACAGTGTGCTTCACTTTGGTTGAGCCAGCAGGATTTCTGTGATCTATTATCTTAAATCAAGTTATAACTATGAGAAAGGAGAAAGAACTCAAGTATCCTATTCAAAACCTTTGCAGGATCAAACAATAATGTGCTCATTATGCCATATATGCAAATTTTATAGTCAGATTTCATAGCACAGATAAGATGCAGATTTATCAATTTGCTGTCTTTTGAAACATAAAATGACAATATATGAGTGGAAGATAATTGCATTTATGAACATTATAATTGCCTTTATAAAACATTAATCAAATAATCTGATCCAGTAATTATAGATTTAGGCCCCAATTCAGCATTTAGAAATCAGGGTCCCATTCATGGATTCATTGAACCACTCTGCATTTATAAAAGATACTTGTAAGGTGAAAACTATTGAAGTCTCTGTCTGCCAACCTGGAAATCATGATTCCCACATATTTCAAATTCATTTACTCTTTCAGGCTCAACTATCAGCTGCCAAATCATTTTGGCATATGTAGTCCCTTGTGATCTTTTAATGAGGAAGGAATTCAATGTTCTTCAAAGCCTTTGCCATATTAAGAACTCTGTTGTGACTGCAAAATTATTCATGCACTTTTGCATTTTTCTTTTAGTATATTTTTCTTTTGATGAATATTTAGCCCAAGTCAATACAAATAGCTCAATGTTTCCTTCAGATTGATAAATTCAATGGTAATTATTCCACTCTACATCAATCTCCATCAAGAGAGAATAGATACACTTCTTTAGTGGCTGGCTCTTATATAAAATAAAGGAAATGCCTAACCAAGAAAAAGGGGAAAAAAGGATAATCATACATTACTAATTCATACAAAGGTGCAATTTAAATATTCTCTTGAGGAACAAGAAAAAGATTTAAAAAACCTAATTTTAGCCTATTTCCCAAGATATAGGTTCATTGCTATAGAATCATCAGTATACCAAGATGCGCTGCCAAACTGAAAAAAGGAAAACTAAAAAAAAGAATTCTGCCAATTCCAGACATAAATTAGTTTCCCAATAATTAATCAAGTTGGTAATAGATACTGATGGACAGTCTAATGGAGAGAAGTCATTAGAATGATAATCTTTCAGGGGACAGAATAATTTACTAAATCCAATATTGGCACAGATATTGCCAGTTTAATGCCTTTTGTTGACTATCATGTGATAATCTGACAACGGCAATTACCTAAAAAGTTATACTGCTCCCAATAAATAATATATATCTCAATGATGAATTCATCTACCTATTCTTTACAGATAAAAGTCTTGCAATGTCCTCACTACAGCATTAATTACTACAACTTGTTGGCATCCCTATAGCACACAAACCAACAAATTCCCTTCAAAGCATTCTAAGAAATGCTGAGGTTCTAGTAACCAAAGAGAGGGGACAAAACCCACAGGTGTCATCTGTTATAGTGTAAGGCTGTGGCAGCTACCATGTAATCAATAGAGGATTGGCAGAATGAATCTATGAACATAAGCTAGCAGTCAGAAGACATAATGAAAAATCCTTAATGTCAGTGTTCCAACTAACAAACTCCAACCCAAGAAACTCCCTTCCCAACATAACTTCAAAGATCCATTCCCTGCACCCACTAGTCCATCATATGGCACAATCAAATGTCATCCCAACTGGAGACATTCCTCCAGACACTCCTCTCCAGGTGCAGGTTAATATGTCCTTGACTTTCTAAGAAAGAATGTTGCTGAGTCTAATCCTCTCTATGAATTCCCCCATTCCCAAATTCCCAGGCACTAAATGTGGCAGCCTCGAAGCTTCCAAGTAAAATATGGCTTCCAAGGCTGACACTTAATCTCTCAACACATAAACAAATTCAACCACAACTTTAACTGGAAAAATGGAAAAAAACTAAAGCCAAAAATACTAGGGACTTCTGGGAATTCCCCAAACCCCAAACCCAAGATGGAAACTAGCAGCTCAGATCCCATCTTCTTAGTAGTCAACACTAAGATAGGCAGGAAAAAGCACTTATGAAATTGGTGGGGGTGGGTGGGTCCTTACAGGGATGGGATATGACAGGGTAAACTACTGGTTCGGGATTTACGAGCTTCCCTGCAGGCTGTGAGCCGTGCACCTGTAAATTGTCAGCAGCAGCTGCCTGCAGAGAAGCAGCCTTTGAAACAACCCTCTTTTCCTGCTTTTCTAACTGCAGCTATGCCTCGTTTGGCAGCTGAAGTTGAAAAATCAGGAAATAAAGATCAGGTAAGAGCCCAGGTGGGCAGGTGGGCAAAAACATCAGCAGACATAGAACCAATTCTATGTCTGCTGCTCTTCAGAGCTACCGGTTCTACAGAGGTGGACAGAACCAGTAGAAACCCACCCCTGGGTTCTTAGTATAAAAAATACTAAGTGCCAAAATATTACTTATTTTTTCAGATAGTGTGCATGTTAGATTAAGTAGATGGTAGAAACCTGCTCAAGAAAGCATGAATAAATAAAAGAATAACAGAGTTAGACTGGATCTTGGAGGTGTTCTAGTCCAATTCCCTACTTAAACTCTATACCATTCTGGACATATGGCTGTCTAATCTTCCAGTGGTGGAGCACTTACAACTTTTGGAGGCAAACTGTTCCATTGATTAATTATTCCCACTGACAGGAAATTTCTCAATAGTTCCTGTCCTTGATAAATTTGATCTCTCCTTTCCATCCATTACTTCTTTTCCTGCTCTCAGGAGCTTTGGAGAATAGGTTGGCCCTCTCTTCTCTGTGACAGCCCCTCAAATATTGGAAGACTGCTATCATGTCATCCCTACTTTTTCTCTTCATGAGACTAGACATACCCAGTTTCTGCAATTGTTCTTCATATGTTTTAGCCTCCAGTCTCTAATATACGATCTTAGTAATAATGACTTGGCATATAAAAGAAACTAAATAAATCAGCTGAAAATAAAAAAGACAGTTTTCTTTTATGATAAATATCAACTTCAGAAATAAAAAATAAGAAAATGCCAGGCTTCCGGTTTGAGCTTCTTCAGCGACAGACCGAAACCTCATCTCTGCGAGGCTTCGATCCATGCTCGCTGCTGGAGCACCCCAAGCCAGCTGGTTTCGGGGCTAAGCCACCACATAGAGGTGGTGAAGAGCGGGGAGACTGCCTGCAGGGTATAAAGAAGTTTAACTCGGGACCATGCTATTTTCAAAAAAGATGTTTTACTTGTATTTTGTATTTTGTATGTGTGAAAACCCAAATAAAACTTCATTAAAAATAATAATAAGTAAATGCCATTCTTTTCCACCCAGACCCCTATATCTTCAGTAGTCTTCTTTTATCTCTCTGCTATATATTGTAGATGTGGTTACTTGTTCTCTTAAAATCTTAGAAAACAATCCATTAGGTAGAAACACAACAGCCAGTTGTGTGTGGAGGAAATGAGACCAAAACATTTTGAATAAGCAGCAAGCTTTGGAAGCTACTACTGCTAAAAAATGAGTACCAGAGCTGTATAGCTCTCTATAAAGATTCAGTCCAGCTACAGCCAGCTACATCAAGTAATTATTTTCTTGGTCCTAGAAACTGATGGAGAGCCAGAGGAGCAATGTTTAAAAAGTTTCTTTAACCGTTTTAGGAACTGAGCATTATGAAGCATAAAAAGCTTTGAAAATATCCTTTGGAATGCTTTGCATAGTATTGTCTCTGGAGTGAGAATTTCCCTGGATTACTATTAAAATTAATCAGTGAACTTTCATATAATTAGTTGCATTGAATGACTTATTTAAGACCTATACAAAGGAGTTGAAGTAATGACCCTATAAATATAACTTACGTTGAGCTTGCTTTCCCTGACCCCAGTTTCTTAAATGCTTCCAAAATTCTTTATTGAGGTGATATAGCTTAACCATTGTAACTCCATTTAACACTGACCCCAGAATCCAGCTATTTGATCAAATGTCTCTGTAGATATATAGAGTATATTTCTGACCATAGTTATACATTCCTTTTCTTTAGATCAAAAGAAAGTACAGCGACCAGCAATTTCTGTTGCAGAAATAACACTATAAAACTTTTAACCTTGGTTGCCATGGAAATACAATTGTTGTCAGCAATTTTTCTGAGACAATTGTTACATGCTAATACAGACCTTTATACTCCTTGTTGCTAAGAGATGTTAAGGTTGCATTAAGTGTAATTCGGTCTTTATTAACTATGACATTATCAAAGTTTAGAGGACATTGATGTGCAGTATTTTATTGCTGCTCCAGATGATATAATAAAACTTTCGGCTATGCTACTAAAATAATTTACTTTTATATAATTATCACACCATTTTATCACCACTACCAAAACAAATAAACAATTTGTGGAATTCAAAGTCAGCTCAAACTATCGGCTCAAGTTTCCAACAGTATATAGTAATAAGTAACAAAATAACCATGTATGGTTTTTGTCCTATATTAACTATACATAATTTTATCTATCATATCTTCTAGACACTACAATCCACACACTAGTATGGATCTCCTAAAATTATTAGTGCTCCCATTTCTTTTAATCCTGGGTGTAATTAAAATCAGGTAATGAATTGCTGAACTTCCGGTTTGAGCTTCTTCAGTGACAGACCGAAACCTCATCTCTTTGAGGCTTTGATCTGTGCTCGCCGCTGGACTGCCCCGAGCCAGCTGGTTTTGGGGCTAAGCCACCCCATAGAGGTGGTGAAGAGGGGGAAGACTACCTGCTGGGTTGAGGAGAGGTGCGTCTCTCCTCCCCAGCTGGCCATTACTCCCTTTCCCGAAGGCAGTTGCAGCAGTGGTCAGAAATGGCCACCACAAAGAAGAATTCAACCGGAAAAGAATGTGCAGGAGGAAGATACGAGGAGAAAGTTTTGGTTGACCGGGTCAAACAGCAAAAGCAACAAATAAGGTACCCTGCAATTGAAACTATTAAAAAACAATAACATTGTTCCCTAAGAAGATTTTTAAGCTGCGAAGGAGAGAGAAAAGGGAAAAGATTTGGTTTTTTTAAATTCCTTTTCTTATACTGACAGCTAAGAGAGTTAAGTAAGAAATTGGAAAAAAAATCCACTTTGACATCAATAGGCATTTAATGCTGAAAATAAAAAGTCAAAGGGATAATAAAGATTTCCGGATAATTAAAAGCTTTTGAAAACAGGAAAGGAGAGAGGAAGAATAAAAGGGCAGGATCTGGAAGGGAGGAGACTGCCTAGAATTAAAAAAAAGAACTTATAGCAAAATCTCAATAAGACTTCCAAAAGATACATTCTAACTGAAATATCGCAACAAAAACCCCAGGAAGAGAAAGTCAAAAAAGAAATAAGAAGATATAACTTGGGACTATCTGGATTACTTGATGATTTCTGGATTCTTGGTTATGTTTTGAATGACTAAAATCAATCGGGTGGTTGTTTAAAACTGTTTAAAATGGCTCCACTTTTAGAAGAACTGAAAATGGAACTTAAAAAGTACAAAGATGCACAAGAAGGGAGAGGTTCTTTTGGCTTCATATTTCAGTTTTTAGAAATGGAGATTTGGAATTATGAGAAACAACAAGAAATGCCTGCAGAACAAGAAGATTGCGACAAAGAAGAAGCCATCTTTAATGAACAAGTAATCTTAGATGGCGGAAAAAGAGGACGGGGGGGGAAGAGAATGGAAAGTTTAAGATTGGGAAAAACAACTCAAAAAAAAAAAGAAATAGAGTGAAAAATAAGTATAAAATCAGAAAGCAACAGAAGAGGGAAATGCAGAAGAGAGAATTAGAGCTAGAGAAACAAGGGGGTAAAAAGGAGAGGGAGAAGATGAGAGGGAAGAAAGAAAGGAAAAGAAGTCATAAATGACAGAAACAAAATACAGAGAAACAGGTCTGTTTAGAGATAATGGGTGAAAATTTAATGGAAAAAGGGATTCTGCAAAGGTACATAAGATAGTATGGTTATATTAGAAACAGAAATAATTTTAGAAAATATGAAACAATGTATGATTAAAATATCTGATAAAATAGCTATCGTAATTCAATGGAATGCTTGTCAATAAATAAATGTAATAAAATGTATATTTAGTGATTTATAAAATATATGTTAAGAGAAATAAGGGAAAATTAATTATGGAGATTATATGTGTTTTTAAGGAAGTATGATATTTAATTGAAAAGAAGTGTTAAAGATGTTAAGATTTTAATGATTATTAATGATAGAACTGAACTGGAATGGAGTGAGGGTTTATAATTACATATATTTACAATCCTTTTTTTAAAAAGAATATAGTGTATATTATAAGAATGTACCAAGCAGAATTCGATTGGAAGTTATGTATTATGTATTATATTGAAGGTCATAACCTTAAGGTATATATTGAAGTTTAAATAAGAGTTGAATGGATGTAATTAAAAGATATAAAGGTGTCATACTCCAATTAGTAACTACAGGAGAAAACTTGTTTAATGAGAAAAGATAATATGAATTGAAACAGAACAGACAAAAGTATAAATATAATTATTTGAATTGAGATGAGATAATCAAATTAAAATCAAGAAAATCAAAAGAGGGGAAAAACTATATAGAAAATGTAAAATAGTATAAGATATGGGATAGAATACAAAAAGGAGCATGAAATTGAGTTTTGTGTCTGTATAAAGAAGTTCAACCCGGGACCGTGCTATTTTCAAAAAAGATGTTTTACTTGTATTTTGTATGTGTGAAAACCCAAATAAAACTTCATTAAAAAAAAAATAAGAAAATGCCATTTGTAATACCACTGTTAATACAAGAGAAATAATATATGACAGAACTTTGTGAAAGAAAAGATTCAAAACTGCTGTTCTGAGAGTTCCTTCCTTATGAATTGTGTTTCTACCTAATGGATTGTGTGAAAACCCAAATAAAACTTTATTTAAAAAAAAGTTTCCAACAGTATATAGAGCATTTCTTCCAAAAGTGATCTATCAATAGCTAAAGATTTCAGTGGTTATGTAGTATTAGACAACAGAAATTTTTTATTCACATATCCATGAAGAGGCTAAATACCAGCTTTGGGAAAACATCTCTTAAGAATGTTGACTTTTTGCAGAATTTGGCTTTAGCTCATTGGTCTGCATCCTTTTGCTACCAAATCTGCAGTTGATTTTAACACAAAACTAGACAAGTCTTGCATACATCAGATGTTGCTGTAATACAATTCTCATCATCTCTAAGAAGCATGGCCATTAGTGAGAGGTGTTGGGAATTATACCAACAATACAGAAGTGTAGTTCAACAATAGAAATGCCACAATTTGCTTCATGTATTTAGCACCTTGATATTCTCAACTGGTTCAGAATATACTGAGAAATAGACCTGGGTGCCAGCACACTGATATACCTGCAATCCCTTCAGGATAGGACAGATTCAGAGACACTAGAGAGATAATAGGAATGCTATTATTGTCACACCTTACTTGTTGTAGGATATGATAACACAATTTCAAAAACTCTCCAGATTCTCTTTCTGCCCCACCACATTCCAAGCAAATTAAAGGCTTGATTATTTTGATTTTTGTTCATACCATCTCCTTTCCCAGGACTAATTTGACTATTATTTTGCCTAAAGTGTTCCTGCATAGTTTAAATGTGTGCATGCATGCACACACAAACACACACACACACACAAACAGAAGATGTATGTGAAACATCACTGTTAAAATGCTTTGAATCAAGTGGAAGTTCTCCATGCTTTTGAAATTAATTTTCAGAGTAGAATCAAAACCATAATAACTATCCTCAAACCCAACTCACAGAGGCAGAGTTTTTTTTAAAAAAAAATCACAGCTGATTATTTTAAAAACTGATGATAATTGTTTCCTATCTAAATGAAGTTTTCTGACCATTATACCCACCCCCCCAAAAAAAAACAGTTTAGATATCACAATTTATAAAATATGCCTAGGGAATCTTAGCTAATGATTCACAACCATTTTAACACCCTTTCTATTATCTATCCCATAGAGTTGGGATAGCTTATCATAGCTATCAGTTATTTAAATCTCATATACCTTTCAGCTGAAAGTAGCCTGATTGCAATTAACCTATTTTGGATCCAACATTGTTGACAGAATATGAGTGGCCTCCTTCTGAGCACAACCAATTAGAATTAGAATTAGAAATGTCCTATTTCTTTACAGCTCCCCCTATGTTGTCACTTGACAGCCCTTTCTCAGGCAAATGTTAATTCTGTTGATGGCTTTCCCATTACCACTTGGGCTCCCCCACTTACCTGGAAAGCAATGTGTCCATGCATGTATACACATGCAGAGAAATCTAGAATCAGTTTTTGATACTATTGACCATGGAATCTTTCTGGGCTTGCGGCAGCGGTTGTGGATGAGTGCTCTTGTGTAGCACTGGTTCTCCTCCTTCTTCCAACATCAGTTTCAGACAATGCTGATAGCTGGGAAGAGATCCAAGCTGTGATCCTTACTTTGTAAGGTGCCTTGGGGCTCTATTCTTTTTCCCCTTCAATTTAACATTTATGTGAGGCCATTGGGTGAGATATCATCAATATACAGATGACATCCAGCTTTATATCTATACTCCAGGCCTCTTGAGTGATGCTATGGTTTTCTTATTTCAGTGTCTGGAGGTTGTTTGGGCTGTTTGGAGCAAAATGGGCTCTGCTCAATATTAGCAATATGGACTAGCTGTAAGTATTGGGACCTTCCAAAGATAAAGTCCTTCCATCTCTAGTTCTGGATGAGATGGCACTAACCCAAACAGATCCAGTTCACATTTAAGCTCTTTCTTGGAGAAAAAAATGGCACCTACTGGCACAACTCTACTCAGAGTTCCAATTACTCCTATTTCTGAACTGGGAGGCTCACCATCACCCATAGCTTAATCCTATTGGCTTTTTACAAAGCTTTAAAAACATGGCTATATACCTGGGGCTCTGAACGTGTTAAGTGCCCCATTAGCTGGCTTTACTATTAGTCGATTAATCATCACAAATGCTGTTTGCATGTCAAGCCTGAGAAACAGGAAATCCAGGCAGTTCAATGAATAGAAAAGTTTACTGCAAGCTTAAACTCTGTACAAAAACCTGAGCTACTAATCACCAAAGCAAATTGGCAGTTGGTAAGAGTCAGTGGAATTCAAGGTGGGCTGGAATCAGTTCTCTTGTGGTGTGAAGGGACTTGAGACTGGTGACACGTTTGACTCCTCACTTGGACTCAGTGTGTTTATTTTGTGGATGTTTTAATGTTTTAATATTTTAAAAATTGTTTTATAATTTTAGAATTGTAAGCCTCCCATAATCAATTGGGTGGCTATAGAAATTGAATAAATAAATATGCACATTTTTGAGCATCCGGAAAAGCCATTGCTTTAGCAACGTATTCAGTTATACAGAATATGCTTTCCCGCTCCTGAGGTACCTTTTTCAAAGGACTGATAAAACTCTGGATGATAGCTTATATTTATTGTATGTAGTATGGGCTTCTTTATGCTGTTTTGTCAATGAATGAAAACCAGAAACAAATCCGTCAAGATAATTGATCTTTACTTATCAGTAAATTTAAATGAGCAATTTGCCAAAATCAGTAAAATATTTATTGGATATTATAAATGATGGCAACTTTACAACAATATTGAAAATACTGCACCTTTATGCAATATGTTACATATGATGAAATAAAGAGCATTCATGAAAGAAATTACATTAGAAGAATTTTAAATAAGCTTCTAAAATAGATGTTAGACCCATATATTTGCCTCTGATGGTCTGAGTTCATTGCATTTTAATCAGGGCTGAGATTCAAAATTTTTAACAACTGGTTCTGTGGGTGTGGCTTAGTTGATGGGCGTGGCTTGGTGGTCATGTTATTGGATGGGTGTGGCCAACTCAACATCACTCACATCGAGGCATGCATCTCCTCGCCTGGCTTCTCATGACTGTGGGGATGCTGCAATAGTCGTAAGTGTGAAAAATGGTCATAAGTCACTTTTTTCAGTGCCATTGTAACTTTAAATGGTCACTCTACACAAGCAAAGTATCAGCAAAGGAGGAGGAAAAAAATCCAGAGATGTTCCTGAGACAGGAAGTCTAGTCCTGCCTAGAACATAATAAGGATCAACGGAAAGGCAGTTTCTGTAAGCAACACCAGAATATTTCCTTCCGGCCTTCCTTACAGGATTAGGCCAGTAATTTCTTCTAACAACCAGTTCTCCAAACTGCTTAGAATGTTAACAACCAGTTCTAGAGAATAGGTGCGAACCTGTAGAATCCCACCCCTGATTTTAATTCTTTGAAAGTTTGGTTTGATTAATTCAGATAATTGCTCATACTTCTATCTGCTCAATTTTATGTACTATATTCATTTATCTCCCTAAATCAAGTAAAAAGATGTTCTATTCTTTTGGGTCTGGTGTTTCCCATACAGTGTATCAGTTTCATTCCTAAATGTAATCTCTCTTCCAAAATTATACTACTCTTTTGAATAAGACAGGAAAATAAAGCTTTATATTGCGCTCTGAGATTAAAAAGATTACCTGCTTGGAAGGTTTGATATAAATGTTGATGACTATATCAGAGGTTACATTCCTATGCTCTAAGAAGTAATCTTTGTCCAGAGGCGGTATAAGCTGATGGTTGCACTAACTGCCTTCTCCATGCTTTGAATATATAAGCAATGTAAATGGATGCAAAGCAAGAACAAAAATAACCATGATTCAAGAATATCTATTTCAGTGGAACAAATTGAATGTTATTTCTTTATGAAACAAAGCTGATCAGTCTTCTGCATTTCTCTTTTTGTCTTTCTGCAGCAAGAGATGAGAATGTAGCCACTTTCCGTGGCTCTGAATACCTGTGCTATGACCTCTCCCAGAACCCGATTCAAAGCAGCAGTGACGAAATCACACTGTCCTTCAAGACTTGGCAGCGCAACGGCCTTATCCTGCACACGGGCAAGTCGGCTGATTATGTCAACCTGGCTCTGAAAGATGGCGCCGTCTCACTGATCATTAACTTAGGATCTGGAGCCTTTGAAGCCATTGTGGAGCCAGTCAGTGGCAAATTTAATGACAACCAATGGCACAACGTAAAAGTGACTCGCAACTTGCGGCAGGTAATGAGGAAAGGAAGAGAACTGTGGTAAAGTTCTGTGAATAAACATAATAGTAAATTGGTAGCTAGAAGGAAGCTGAAAGATGTATATCTATTTGGAGTGGGAGGAGCATCTAACCTCTAGTAACTTGAGGGAAAACAAGTGCTCATTCATTTACTATAACTTGGCGTCATTGCAATAACTTCATTTCCACTTGACAATTTTCTACCTTTCCCCCATCTCCAATTTGTTTTAACACTATTTTGTGACTTAACTTCACTTTTATCTCACTTTTCCTTTGCACTTCCCCCTTCTTTTCTTTGCTTTCTTTTTTTCTTATTTCGTTAATTACATTTCAATCTTATCAGCAATAATTCTTGTTGCATTTAATTACAGTAGGAATGGAAAGTATTTTCTGCAGCAGTTTTATCCACTTCCTTTTTCTCCTTTATGTCATGGTAATTGATTTAACCATTTCCACAGTATCATTACTTTAACTCTGTAATGGGCCTGATTCACTTGGTCTTTCTTTTGCACAAACCTTTTGCGATGAATGACAAACTGCATTGCTACACACACCCGAGAATGATATCTGAGCAAGATCATTTCAAGAGAGTTTGTGCGGGTGGATTTTTTAGTGGATTGGGCTGATAATAATCTTTGTTTCTCCTGTTTCTCTCTATTTTTCTTTTGTATGTGAGGTGTTTATTTTAACCTTATGCTCCTGATACTGGCTGTACTTTTTCCAGACCTTATTTCTTTGCTTTGATTTTCATTATGAATCTATGCTACTACTGATTTTTGTCTCTATCCTGTGATGACTACATAGACAAGGAATGTTACTTTGAAGACCCCCTTCCCTATACCCTTATTATTATTAATATTTTGCCCTTTTATAACTCCACTTATTACTTTATTACTCCATTTATTACTACCATTTATTACTAAACACATGGATGTATCTAATAATATTTTTATATAGCTAGCCAGATTTAAAGTATCAAAACTCTTCCCTCTCTCCTAAAACATACACTTAAGCTTTTAATAGGTACAGATGAATATAAATAACCTTCCTTCTGAAAGCTGGAGAAATATATTAAGTCACTTGGGACCATTTACAGCATGACAAATATTCTATTGTACATATAGTTCTTACTATATTTTCTATTGTACATATAGTCCTTTTATATCTTACTGATTGGTAAATGTTATGTAGTTTGTTGCCCATGATTTTTTCAAATAGATATTTTAACTTTTTACATTCAAACACTTGTTAATTTAAACAAAACACTGCATATTTATTATACTTGCACATATGCATATTAAAACCAATCATTTTATGCTTTTATGGAGTGAAAGGAATTTCTATAACAATAAAAATAGTAATCCATGTATATTTAAGGACATTAACAACCACTGTCAGGCTACAGGAAAATCTTTCTCTTCCTCCCCCTCCAAATTGGACATCCCCTCCACCAATAGCTGAATTTCTAGTGCCTTCTCATATCAGTAGTTCTTTTAGAGATTTTTTCAAAGGTAATAAGATTTGGAGCCGCTCTGACTTCCACGGGAATTCTATTCAGTTTAAGGAGAGCAGTAACAAAGATGGACCAATGACATACTTACAGCAGATGGCACTTCTTGGGGGCAGAATCTGGAAGGGGACTTCTCTTAATTATTAAGCAAAAGCCCTTAAACTAGCAGTTCTACAAATGCTCAGATCCTGAGCCTTAAAGGTGACAACCAGCATCTTAAATTACACTCAGAAGCATAGTGGTAAGCAAAGCATATGGGCAAACTCACTGCTTGAGCTATTGCATTCTGGACTAGCTGAACTTTATGGGTCCAAACAAGTCCAAAGAAGAGCTGACCAAGGCATTGGTGACAGTAAGCAAAACCCTAAATGTTGCATATATTTGAATATGCTAGCATTTTAAGTCTAATGCATTGCTGTTCAGTCCTTGAGTGACTTCCAATCTTAAATTATTCAACATTTAACTAGGATTTCTGTCAGTAACTGCTTCTATGAATTCTTGCAAGCTCACATTTATAATAACAGAAATAGTATCTAGCAACCTTGCTTTTGCCCTCCTTTATTATTATTATTTAATTTTTTTCTTCCAATTATCATGATCTTCTCCATATTTACTTAACCATAACAATAATATGGTATCAGGCCAAATTCTGGTTAAAAGAGCATCAGATTGCACCGCTACATCTGAAGACAGAAATTATTTACCTTGGACTAATTATCTTATTTCATTTAAACTTTCTCATTGTCTGGAAACGGTCATCCTCAAAGTATAATTTTAAACTATAACTTTTAATTCATTTTATTCAAGTTTTATGCACATATATTTTCACCCACCACTAATTTACATGCTTATAATGGTTGTTCTTTGAAATTCTCTTTCAATTTAATAACCATTTTAGTTAGTGGTGTATTATTTTTCTGTAAATAGGAGAGCGTTTCATTTAATAATAGGCAAAATCCAAAGTAAACTAATATTTCTAGCTATAACCCACCTGCCTGTTCCAAATATGGACAGAGGATGTGGCAATATAGAATTTACAGCGGTTTTTTAAAAATAGATATTTGTTTTGGCTTAATTATATATTCAGACAATGTACATGTAAAACAGAATGAAATAACATTTTTTTGTTGGACAATAGCATTCTATTTTTTCTATCAAGAATGCTTCATGCAACATATTAAAATTATCATATTACAGAACACTGTTCAATTAAAAAACTAATGCAGGTTTTCTGTGAGCAGACATAAATGTTTGTGTCTTTTATCATTCAAATTTGCTATTTTTGTACCTATATCCTGAAAACTATAAGCTTATAAAAGAACAGTATACATTCATTTTAAAAAATGTGCAGTTTTTTTAAAAATGCAATGTGCTGTACATAAAAACGTTTTGTTGCATACATAAATCACTATACTTAATTCAAAGTAGTTTGTGCACCAGTAAATTTCCCATATGATTATATTAAGAAAAACATTTGTTTTATTGGATGTAAACATTTTTAATGATAGAATTGGGAAAGTGTCAATATTTTTCACCAGCACTTTCAGAAAAAGGTTGGTAATATTATTTGTTTTTCTTGTAGATACACTTAAAATTCAGGCCCAAATAATATATAAAGCAAAGGAAATGGTACAAATTCTATCTGCCATGCTTCTCAGTCATGCTTTCCAGCATGTGATGAAAGATTTCTTAAAATAATAATTTTATGATTAAAAATAAAATAATATGAAGATAGTACTTACATTGCTGCTGCAATATCTTTCGACTAAATATTTTATTGATTTGATTTGATTTTGAAGCCACCAAACTATGCAGTGACAATTTAAAAAAACAACATATACATCAAAAGAGAACACAGTCTACCAATAACTATTATTGTCCTGCTTTTGCCTTTTCATCAAAATGGTATTTAAGAATGCTATATATTATTAACTTCAAATAATAAAATATATTAAAATAGTATAAATAAGCATGAAACAAAGACAAATTTCCTTGAAATTATAAAATCTAAATGTATCTGAGCAGGAGATTGAACAGAACAACCTTATTGGTCCAATCTCACCCAACCCACAATCGCTTGAACAATGTGGAATTTACCTTTGCAATTAAAGGACTGCAGCATTTTTTCCAATAAATTTTAGACTGGCTGCAGATCTTACCTTTTTCGGGGTGTGTTCTTGTGCATGTCTACTCAAATATGTTTAACAGGCCATTACAAGACTAAGAAAATGATAAAACATAATGAAAACTGTAAAATCTATTTGATGAGGTGAATGTACACATTACAGGGAATTACCCTTAGTTTTGGTGTTTCATAAAAAAAATACTTGTCTCTCAGGTTTGCATAATTAAAGGATTCCAGCACCCATTTGATACTAGAAGAACTAAAAATTCAGTTATCAACATATGTTTTCCCATGTTGGTAACATGTCTAAACGCTACTAATTAAACCTTTCTTTTAAGCCTCTCAAATGAATAAGTATCACCATGATTATTAGCATCTATAGTTTGGCGGTTTGGAAGTCAGTTATAAAACTATCCATGGGTAAGAAATACAAGTCTTACCTTTCCTCAAATGACATGTTAAATTCTGTCAACCTTTTTCCATTCAAACAAAAATACGTGATGCAAGCAATCTTCATGCCTCCTTCAATTAGGGAAACTTCTCCCCACTTTCCTGAATATTGCAGGTGAGCTATATGTTGTCTCTGTTGGTCTGGACTTTTATATTCTGTATGTCTTTCCTGAAAGTTCAACTACTGTAAAGGAAAAAAAAATAACCCTGGGTTTTGGTGAGTGCATAGGAATTATCAAGCAATTGTCTATTATACCCAAGAGATATGTTGAGTTGATTAGAGCATCTGAACTATACTGGAAGGTAGTATGGAATAAGAAAGGAGGTTGAAATGGATCAGGAAATGGGACAGAATGGTTAAAATGATGATCGTGATGGTTTGTCATTATTTATGTGGGAGGAGAGGTACAGAAGATGAATATTTGATTTTCACTTGAAAAGTAAGTATTGTTTATATACTTCAAATTCTACTTGGTTTTAGAGGAAATATCCCTTCCTTCGGAGAGTGGGATGTGTCACTAATAGCATAACAATGAGAAGGGCAGGCAGTTCCCTTCCTTCTAACAATCTCTATGGCATGGTTCCCAGACAGTCCTGCTCATGCTGTCCTCCTTTTCACTCTGTGTGTGTCGGGCACCCCATGCCTTTTTTTGAAAGACTAACACTAGACCATTCATGCAATGTGTCATTTTTACTAACCGACTAATGTACTAACACCCTAACTACTCATCTTTGCTTTTGGTTATTTTAATTAACAATCGTTCTGTTCACAATTTTTTAATTTCCTTTCTTCCCCCTTTTCCGCAAAGCACTCAGGCATTGGACACGCTATGGTAAACAAACTACATTGTCTGGTAGATATCATTCTTATTGTCTCTTTTTTTGGGTTTGCCGTGTGTTATCTTCCTTTCCCTCTCCATCTCCCATCCCCTATTTTTCTTCCGCTTTAAACTTACCTTCCCCTTCTTCTTCTTTTGATTTTGCTATAGCTACCTTTTCTTCCTATTTGTATTTATATATATTTTCTGTAATACAAAAACAAAGAAAATAAATACAATAGTTCTGGAAATGGGATTTAATTATCTCTTTCGCTGGCTTCTTCACTTCATCTATTTTAAAAGGTTTTTTTAATTCTATTTTTGTCAATATTTTGCTAATCCCTTTTGTTTCTTTCCTTTAGTTTTTCTTCGTTTTTTTAGTTTGGAGAAGTGAGACTTTCTTACTTTTTATGTTCTTCTGAAGGTTTTTAACTCAACTACCATGTCAGGGCCTGCAGTTTGTTGTTGTGAGCCCAGTCTTTCCCTCTTCATTTTTGTTTTTGGTTCTAATAATAGCTGTTGAAGGAAAACTGGACCAACCTTCCCCCTTTTTTTCTCACTCCATCTTAACCTCTTCACCTCTAGCCTCTTAGCCTCTACACATATTTTTTCCCTGTCTTTTTGAAATTCCACCAGCCATAACCAACAGAAGCTCAGCCAGTTGTTTGGTTCAGGGCAATATATACGCTGCATGGCATGTCTATGTCTGGTTAATTCCCAACTCCTTTCCCAAACACCATACTGCAGCTATCTCTTCCCATCTGTTCACCAAACCACTAATCTAACTTTTAAATCACATACATATATCATTTTCACAACCTTCCTTTCCTTCCCTCCTTCTGTTTTCCATTGTCCTCCATGGATTACGGGGTTTGGACTATTTTTAGATTTTTTAAAATTTAGTTTCCCTTTCTTTGAAGCGTTCTTTTTATCCTTTTATGGTTTATGATTTCATTTTTGCTTTTTTAAGGAACGCATGCAAGTGTGGAAAAAAAAAATCTCTCTCAGGATACTTTGTCCTTCTGGATTTTGAAAAACAATGGCATGGGTGTGCTAAAGTAGAGAGTGTGAGCACATTTGGCAATTATTTTCCTCCTGTTTTCAAATTCACTTTATATGTTTCATTTTCGCTGATGTATGGTCAACTTCTTTCTTTCATTTTTTTTAAAATCCTGATTTTTTTAAATTTTTGTACTTCTTTTTCTTTTTAAGTTGCAGTACTGGGTGGGTGTCTTTGTAGGCACATAGCATGTTCATTTCATAATGTATTGAAAGTGAGATCCTTTTCCTTCCTCCCTTCCCTGAATGCATGTTCATTTGTGTGCTGTGAGCCAAATAAATACAAAGAAGCAAAATCAAATATATCAACTTCATCATTAGTGTCTTTGCTAACAGTCATAACTAACAATAATCACTACCAATAATGGCTAATCAATCATACTATCAGCTCAGATAAGTGCTCCTGTCCACCAACTGCTCCATTTTCTGGCCTTATTAAATGGAAGCCATCAATGGCAGGTAGAATAGCTCTCTTTTTGGCAGTAGCAAAGTTGAACTAGCAATGCAGGTGAAAAAGCAGACCAGAAAATGGAACTGAGCTGCAATGAATCAACAAAGTTCAGCAAAACCTATCCTAAAAGTTTTATAAAAATAGGGAGAGGACTTGCTCTTTTAAGAACCGTAAGGTCATTGCTGGGAATTTTGTTTTTCTTTTCTTTTCTTTTTTTGTTTTGTCCATTGCATCCTTCAAACAGGTGACAATCTCAGTGGATGGAATCCTTACCACTACTGGCTACACACAAGAGGATTATACTATGCTTGGCTCAGATGACTTCTTCTATGTCGGTGGAAGTCCCAGTACAGCTGATTTACCTGGATCTCCTATCAGCAATAACTTCATGGGTTGTCTGAAGGAGGTAAATGTTTCAAATCAACAGTATTATCTTGCTTTGTATTCTTTGTTAAATAACTTCTTTGTCTGCCATTCATTTTTTTATTGAATATCATGCTGTAGAGACCACAAAACTGAAAGAATCATCCACATGTAAAAGGTAAAGCATACTGACAATCTTTGAGAAACCTTAAAGTTTGCAGAAATATAATAATATTGAAGAGAAATACATTAAAGCAATCCAAGAAGACAGAAATTTCTCTTTGACCAGGAAAGGTTGACTTCTGAAAATTAGCGGAAATGGAATGGGATATCCTATTAAGGGACTCATTGGGCTGGCTGAGTTCTCTGTAAATGAGTTCTCTGTAAATGAGTTCTCTGTAAATGATGTTAGATGAATAATGTATTAAATAAAGTGGGTTCCTTAGTGAAACCTGCTTCACAGAAATTTTGAAGTTTCAGTAACAGCAGTCAAATGAGCAAGAGTGATGGGGAAGAAGAATTTAACAGGGCTATTGGGATAAAATTTAATTGAGGTAGAGAAGGAAAGAGTTGGTTGTTTATGATAGAATATGACTTAGAAAGTGATGAAAAGGTGTGTTTTTTTTTGTTAAATGAATCACTGAAATATGGGAGAACATGGGGGATAGGATTTAGAGGGGAAAATATCTCCCAAAGTTGCAAATAATGTAGTAAAAGAGAACAAGATGAAAAGAGCACAACAATTTTTATAGATTTTTTTTAAAAAAAATAGTATTGTGTGAAAAAGGCTAAACAAAGAGCCTCTGCCAGGTTAAGTGGAATAAAAACAAAACAAAACCTGCAAATGATACTTGAAACTAAAAGAAAAAATGCTGGAAGAAGCATTTAGATATTTATACATGTGTGATAGTGATCCATCAAAGAGTAAAACTGAAATGAATATAACTTTCAAAAAATAAGATGAAGAGGAAGTAATCAATTATGTGAAAATATTAAAAGGATAATGATGCAGGGATAGATGGGAAAATGTTAAAATATGAATCTAATACACTTTTGGAATGATGCACAACTTGTTTAACATCTATGTAAAGATTGAATGTATACCTGATCATTGGAATAATGCTGTTATTCTCCTTTATTACCTTTCTGTAATAAGTAGTACTATAACCACCACTAACATCTTCAATAATCTGGATGCCTTTGCAGCCACCACTAACTTCATGTACATCTGGCTTTCTATTTCTCTTTATAGCATTAGAACATTCAAACAATCTGGGGGTGGGTGGGAGATGAATATCTGAAACAGGCCTCCAGAGTTGCTGGGATTCAGTAGTTGCACATGCTGGGAGCAGGGAAGAATTCTGGTCATAATCCTCCTTTCTCAATTGAATCAAAGCTATAGAACATAGTTCAACATCAGACTTGGAACAACTGAATTGTCCCCTTTAAATCCATGCCATTTTTTCCATTTCAGACAGAACGGTTTTTGCATTCAGGCCTTTGAACAGATGATTAATGGTTTAATTTCTAATAACTTTACATTTTATGGAACCCTGCTACGTCTCTGCATCTGGTGAACCAAGCTATTTAAAACTGTGTTAATTTTGCTAATTGCTCTATGTTTATTTGTATTACTGGCACCTGCAGGTTTTGGGATCATGTTTGGGGCTTTATAGTCTCCCTGCTCCTTAGTGGGGAAAATGGACAGAACAGTTTCTTCAGTTAAAACCAATAACCTTGGCAGAAAATTCTGAATCATGTTTGTCCTCAACTCCATCATCTATCACAGCTGAAAGCAATGATTCAAAGTAAAGGATGTTGGCATGTCTAAGATAGCAGTCCTACTGTTAAGCAACCATGTACTATTTCAAGAAGGTAAATGGTCAGACCAGAGAAAAAGCATTTGAAAGAACACCACTTTGTTTTTATTATTATCACATTTATTAGCTCCAGAAGGCCAGTCCTATTAGCAAACTCTGGGATTTCCAGGATTCACCCTTTTCTTGAAAATGGTGGAAATCAGTGCATGGCATGACATTAGTGTGGCGATGTGGTCCTGCAGATAGCCAGGTGCCAAACTACTAAGGACTTTATAGGTCAATAATGGCATTTTTAATTGCATTCAGAAATTAATAGGAAGACAATGCAGCGCTTGAAATTAATAGGAAGACAATGCAGCATTTCTGGCCCAGCCTAGGGTTGTAGTATGCAATTGGGTATCATCAATGTATTGGTAATACCAGGTCCGAAACATCCCCCAGTATAGAAGGTAGATGAATGGCCTCTGAAAGGGGCAGGAGCAAAAAGTGTTTCCAAAGGAAACAAAAGAGGCCTCAGCAGGAGCCGAAATATGACAAGAGTAAATGTCTCAGACAGTTCATATGAAAATAAAGGGAAGAAATACATTCAGACTTGCAAGATTCTGTATCATAAAGCACTACTCATCTATATAGCAATGGTTTTCAATCTGGTTTTCCTTGAAAGGCTGACTCCCAGTGAGTTCATACAAATATTGAATAGCAAGCAGAAAAACACTGATTCCTAGGTATCCTGCAAGAAGCAAACATGGCTGGAACAACTGCTGGGGAAGGAATAAAACCACTGAATAACAGTGCCCCCTACCAAACCCTGGAGCCCATCCAGAGGGATACTAGGACTGAGGAACAGACCTTAAACCTGGAAAAAAAAACTCTAGCAAAAGCCATCAATCTCCCAGGTGTACTCATCCCATTATGATCAGGAGGCCTATGCCCTCTCCTCAATGTTTTGCTTAACAACACATGTGGTCACTTAACAATTGCAATGGAGGGATCTGGGATTAGGGTTGTTGGGTGAAGTGGTCACATGGTGTTTCATTTAATGACTACTTCATTCAATGGCTAAGATTCTGAGCCCAGTTGTAAGTGGAGGATTACCTGCACTGACATCCAAATTTCAGCATTGGTCATCAAATAGAGTGACTAATGTTGTATCTCTTTTGTGCACAGGTGTAAACCCTTAATTGATATAGGTCTAGAATATATGATCCTTTTTATCTAGGAGTTCCATAGTTGCTCCATGTTAGGTGTAAAACCCCAGATCCAGATGTGAAGGTTCAATTAAGTTGATTTATTGCTAAAAGCCTACCTACAGTAATCTTTCCAACAAATGGCCAGCACCTGATTAGAGTTAAATAAGAGCCAATGGCACACAAGGGGTGGTCGTGGTGATCTTAGTTCACTTGTGGCTGTGTAGGGATTCTAGGCTGTTCCCTCTTTTCACTCAGTCCCCAAGTTCTGTCAGCTTTAAAGATTATTTAAAGAACCTTGAGTCTGGAAAGCAACTGGAAGCCAGTACAGCTCACACAACAATGGTGTTATTCAGGTGAACCATGAATCATTCCAGGTTACAACTAAGGCCTTAGAAAAATCATGCACCAGAGCCTCGGGAAAACTCCAAGTTCCCTCTGAATCCCTACTGGTTCCAATAGTCACCTGGGATTGTCTGTTGGAATAGGCTTAATCCTCCCTTCAATGGGGGCGGTTGCAGAGAACTCCAGGGCCAAGAAGGAATGACCTGTCAATAGCAAGGAACAGTTGTCAATGTCTTCTTACCCCAGTTTGCCTTGCTACTGCCCTTTGTTACTTAAATGTTTTGATGTGCAGCTAAGTTTATCTCTGATTCCTCTTCCTTGAGAATATCAATAGGCTTAACAACCTTTGAGAATTATCAACTCTCAGAAAATGTCTTTCCATTTTACTTTCAAACTATTTTTTTAAACCAAGAATTTCATTAAATGACTGATACATATTTCAGCCAACAGAAATAATATTGAACAAATCCAAAACAATCTACCAGTATTGTATAATGGATGATTTGGTTCCTCTTATACTTTCTGATTTCCTACCCATTTTGGAATTTAATGATCCAGTACAGGTGAAATCCCTCTCAAACCTTTGTTTATGCTGAGATTTGTATCTTGCCCTAAAGAGACTTTTCATATTTTTTTAATCCAAAGGTCATAGCAATTTGTGTTCCAATTCTGGTATATGTGTTTTTAAAGCAAGAACCAATATCCTATTGGGTATGGAAGATGAGGGTGAGGGGAGAAACTAGCACCAAACTGTGCAGCAAAAAAAAGAAAATCTTCATACTATGCCTCCCAATATATTTAAGGCACTGGTATAATGTGCAATACGTCCAAATGACACCATGCAAAAAATATTGCATATTAAAGAAAAGTATGCACAATCCCACTGATAGTTTGATGTTGGTATGAAGTAAATTTTGATTTTTCTGAGCTTTATGTGCATTGTATTTTATTTTTTAAATGATATTCAGATCAATATTTTCTCTGTTTTGTTTTGGAATACTGGTAGCTGCCTTGAATCTTCAAAATGAGGTGGGTCAAACATCCAACTAAATATGCTTGAGGAGAGAATGCCACTAATAGCATCCACTTCAAGTACAAATTAGTTAGTTCACTATCACCATATGGAGGAAAATTTCTGCTGAATAAGTAAATATAGGTGTTGTGCAAAGTATCGAAGGACTGCTTCACAAAACACTTTAATGTAACTAAAGTACATTGCTGGAGAGTTAAAGTAGCTATACTGCTGCTTTGAAATCTGTCCCTGCTGGCTATGCATTTCTATACACGCACAGATACTTTACATTTCTGGTAGTCTCTGTGCCTGGATAAGCATACATACAACTAGGGATAGCTGTGAATCAGCTTTGTTAACCTTCTGGAGGACAACCCTATTTTAACATTTCGTGGAAGGCTGCTTCATTTAAGACTGCTTTTGAATGTTTTGCATACCTCAGACAAATATTTATGTGAGGAATAAGCACAACAAATGCATCCATAGGTCTATGTCACCATGCATGTAAATCACAAACAGGCTGTATGAATAGTATATGTAGGTATAGGTATACCTTTTCATAAGCATTAGCATGTGCTTGGGTTCCGAAGATAGCAGGATAGTAATCACAATCACAGATATCACTATATATATATGCACTCACATGCATGCATTTATTTATCCATATATTAGCATGATTATGTGCTCAGAAATCTTTGTATTGTCATATGAGAAAATATATTAGAAAACAATGTTGCCTTTATACCAGTTAGACCATGGCTATCAAACTCCTGGCCTTGGGCCAGATGCGTCACGTGCTGTCCATGCTCACACTAGGTTTAACGAAGGGGGGAAAAGTCCCGATATGTCATATGACACTGCCGTGACCACATGAGTTTGACACCCCTGAGTTAGACTATCCATTCAGTTGATATCTGTCCTGATGATCTTCAGCTACTTAATGTTTTCAACAAGGAGCTAAATGCTTGTGGCTTTCCAGATGCTGCTGAATCACAATTTCCAGCAGCCCAAATAGCCTGCTTCCATAACAGCATTGTGAGTGACACAAATCCAAAAGATCGTAGGATTGCGCTCACCATGGAATTGTAGTTATACTGCCAAAAGTGGGGAGTGGATGGGGAAGAGGATGTTATGCTACTCGATATTATGAAACTGAGCTTCCCTGAATTTTACTTGCTCATATCTGAAAATTGTCAAAAATAATAGCACTGTTTTTAACCAAGAGAATCATGAGTACTCTGACAGCAACATTTTTTTTTTGCTACCTCAATGTGCGTGCACATTTTAAATAGAGAGATACAAAAACATCTACAATACAAACAAAAATAATTAGTGATTATACTAATTGAAGAATAAAGAATAATAAAGAATAACCAAATATATTTATAGTGATTAATGCACCATTGTAAGACCTGAAAAACAAGGGAGAAAATCTTTTTGTTTTCAAATTTTATTAGTTTATCAGAATATAAAATACAAAGGGGAAAAATCTATGAGGTTGCTAAGAGTCAACACTAACTTGATAGTCCCACTTACTGGCACATAAGCAATCATTCAGTCTTTGGCAGCTTTCAAAGCTGGAAATTAATAACCCAGTTTAGCATATCTGGATCCTTAAAACTTGCTGAGATGGGCCTTAAGATAAGTTTAGTCATAAAAATGATATTGCCCACCCCTTTAAATAAAAAAGCTAGTAAAATAAAAGCTCAATGATCTAGTTGAAAGCTTGATATCTTGGTAGGCTGGTAGGTAACATCCACCATCATAAGAGCTTAGTAGGTTACAGCCACGATCATAACAAGCCAAAGATATTCTACAGGCTTTAGCCTGCCATAAAAATTCTGAGTAAGTTATCTATGTAAAATATTTAATAAGAATAAACATTGGAATTCCTCTCAAAACATACAAATGTACCAAAAGTCAGGCCCATAGCACAATCATACTATGTTTTATTAATTTTTTTCAAGAAAAATATTATTTTACTTAGGAATACATAAACATCATGCATCAAACAAACAAGAATATGTTTGGAAGAAACATTTAATGTAATTAATATAGTACAATTTCTGTGGGGCCTTTTTGGTATGCCCTGTTCATAAATAAAATAGTGTCCACTGTATAATATTACCCCAAAGACTTAATTGGGGTTCTAATTATTTTTAAACACAATTTTAGTAAAGTTTTTTTTTTTACTAAAAACTTAAAGCTAATACAAAGTAAAGTAAGAAAAAAACAATCAAAGAAATAACTAAAAGTGCAAGAAAGGGGCAAAAGGTAAAAGAAAAGTAGAAAAGAAAGCAAAAAATACAAAGATCTTCTTTAAGTAGGTATAAGTACAACTATTCATTTACCTTTTACTCTGTAGTTTCAACATAACTGTGTTCTTTCTATAATCTATTGTGCAAAACCATAAGTCTTAAATTCATTAGTTTCTGTTCATAAAATATTATAAGGGATTTCCAGTCAGCAATATGTAGATATTGTCTTTTCTCTGGTCAAAGAAGTCAGCTTAGCCATTTTAGCAAGTTCCTTAATAGTCACTTGATTGGGGATAATGCTGAATCTTTTTTTTTTTTTGTACATACAGTCATCCTGCTATAGATAACATATACAAAAACAAAAGAAAACTCCATAACTTTTTTTCCCGACTGTTTGCCCAATAATCCCAAAAGAAAAATCTCTTGTCTCGGTAATATATTAATCTTTAAAATCCTCTCAATCAATGTACTTGAATCCAGATTTTTCTAGGTTTTATACATATCCACCAAACATGATAAAATGACCCTTTTATTTGTTCACATTTCCAACATGAATTTATATATTATACATTTATAAATTCTAGACAATTTCTCTGGTGACATATACCAATGGTACATCATTTATAAAAGTTCTTTTTAAAATTACAACATACTGTAAATTTCAGTTCTTTCAGCCATATATTTTTCATTGTTCCATCTATATTATCACAATACTTAGCTTTGCTTATCATAGTCTTTCAGTTGTTCTTCTGCTTCAAATTTCAATAAAATTTTATATATTTTAGCAACTACATGTTCATTATTTGTGCACAATTTTATTTCAAGCTCAGTTTTATAATGTCCAGAAACAAAGTCTAGTTTACATCTTTCTAATAATTGTAAATAGAAAATATTGATAGCTATATCTCCTATCAATAGGAGATATTGATAACTATATACCCTGCATTAGGGAATGTTAATTATTAAGAGTTTTTTGTTGTAATTTTAAACCAGTATTGACTCCTGCTGATTGAGTGGATAGGTTCCTGCAGTTCTCTTGGCAAAACTTCAGAAGTGATTTGCCATTACCTTCTTCCCAGAGATGAGAGGAAGTGATGGCCCTAATGTGATTTAAGTAATTTATAGATATAGAAGATCCTTAAGGCAGCAAATTAGATGTGTTACAATTTATAACCAGAATATAAGCCATACTGCTACATGACTACAAGAATGTTGGTAATAACTTTACATAATTATTAGAATAGTGTCATCAATGTATCAAAATAATTATATTCACAATTCTACAACACATTTAATATTTCGAGACTCTAGTATAGGAAGCTAGTGATTCAAAAACCAAATTAAGGATTAAATGAGACAAGGAAAATCCTTGCAAGTGCCACAATTGAGTCTGAGAGATAAATCCATCTGTAATAACACTCATCACTGGATGGAAATACCAAATCAACAACAACAACAATAACAACAACAAAACAAATCCATATCTTTTTAAAACACACTTCATAAATTCAACCTAGACCATTTCAAAGGCCTTTTCAGCATCCAAGAAAAATAGAGCAACTGGTTCTATTTTATCTCTGACTGCTGTATATCCATAAAATCAGTTAACAAGCAAGGAGACATGGAGGGTGTTCTTATTTTTATAGATCCCTATTGAAATAGGTACATATTTTGTAGCTTTCTATCTAGTGTTGTAGTCCATATTTTAATGTTCATATTAAACAAATGTATCAGTCTATAGCTTGGCTTATATTGTGAAATTTCTCAAGCTTTAGTGTTATTGTAATACAAACCTCATAGATAATACAAGGAAATAAAGAAAAAATGATTCATTATAAACATCTAATAATATAGGTGCCAATAAGTACTTAAAATTTTTAAGAGAAATTTATCCAGTTCTGGAGTTTTGTTCACTTTCATTGATTGCAATGTCTCTATAATATCTTGTAATAATTATGCTTGTACCAATTTTTTTTCTTCCTGAAAAATTCATCCCATTTTATTATGTCCTAGGAAATTAATAATTTGATATTTGGTTCAAGATCCTGGTTAATATAACTATAGCAATAATAAGACTGGTGAAAGTGGCTCTAGATGCAAATGGAAATTCTTGGAGACCACTTTCAAAGCAGCTATATGAGCAATACAAAAACATAGTTCCTTTAATGAATCAAGGAAAACTATTTTGTGTTCATGCATATTGTAAAGCATCTTTCCACAGTTCCACTGTATAAAATGGTTCCACTTTGCAGATGTTGGCAGAAGTTCTTTAAATCTAGGCTAGAGGGCTTTTGGTAAGATCAGGTTGGCAAAACTATTGTAGAATCAGTTAATCAATTGCCTTGTTATGTCAGTTTTGGCTGGCAGTATTGGTTCCAGCCAGCTGTGCAAGCTTCTGATTATAGTTTCCTTTTCTCTTTCAAGAAAAACAAAAAACAAAATACTCAGCAATATTACTAAACAGATGTTTCTGACTGTTTTTTTCCCTTGCCGGCTTCATTTTCTATTTATACTTTGGTGTTTCACTCTATCTTGAATGTGTTAAAGTGATAGTATGTGTCCAGGTGAGAAGAAATAAAATATCCTACCAATATATTGTTACCATATTTTTTGAACTATAAGATGCTCCAGCCCATAAGACGCACCAAGCTTTTGGGGAGGAAAACAAGAAAAAAAAATCTGCCTCTGCCTCTTAGCAATTTGCCTCCTTGAAGCAAACAGCCAACAGCCTGGTTAGCTTCAGCACAGCCTGATTTAGCATGAGCAGCTGATTAGCAGTTGGACTGGTTTCCCAGAATACCGCTGATCAGCTGTTCCCGGCTGCGGGGATTGCCGCCACCCAGCGCCGCCTTTGCACGCCCCATTTTTGGCCTCTGTGTGATGAAAACAGGATGCGTGGATGCTGAAAATGGGGTGTGCAGAGGTGGCAATAGACAGTGGTGGCGATGGACAGTGGCAGCGGTGATGGGTGACGGTGATCCCTGCAGCCCGGAACAGCTGATCAGTGGTCCCAGAAGAATATACTTGCTGTGCAGAAAGACTTCCAGAGCTTGGGGTATGAACTTATTAATATGGGATGTAGGCATATCTTTTCAGTGGTTCTACCAGTATACAAGGAACAAAAAGGGAAAGCCAGTATGTAGGAGAGTTTAATATGAGGCTAAAGGCTAAAGGGAAGGCTTTGGTTTTATTAGTCATGATGTTTGCAGCTGGTCCAATGAAAAACTGTACAAAAGAGGTGGTTTGAATCCATCAAAGAAAGGGGCTGAGTTACTTGGTATTAAATTCACAGATTTTCTGGATAAACATTTAAACTGAACAGTGGGACAGAGAATTAATGGATACAGAACATTTCCCCAGCAACCTAAAATTAATAAGGATACCAGTGCATGTAACGTAGTTGTTTGTGCAGGTAAGATTATCAACCTTGCTGTCAAGCAAAACCAAGTATTTAATAGTGAGTGCCATACCATATGCATTAATCAAACAGATGGCAAGAAAGTAGAGGCAGGTAGACACAACACAGGTTATGTAGACAGTAAACACAGCATCAGACATAAAGATCTCAAGTGCCTATATACAAATGCACAAAGTCTGGGGAACAAACAAGGTGAACTTGAACTACAAATACATGAAGGTGGATATGATATAGTTGGAATAACAGAAACTTGATGGGATGAAACTCATGATTGGAACATACTGGTAGAAAGATACAAATCGTTAAAAAAACCCAGACCCCATAAAAGAGGAGGTAGAGTTGCACTGTATGTAAAGGACCACTATATTGCTACAGAAATGCATGAAACCAAAGATGAAAACCTCCTAGAATGCATATGGGTCAATATGAAAGAAAAAAAGAATGGCATGGCCATAGGTGTATATTATGGGCCACCCAATCAAGCAGAAAAAATAGATGTCCTTTTTGCCAACTAACTAACAAACATATACAGGAAACACAAAACAATAGTTAATGGGGGACTTCAATTATCCTGATATGAACTGGAAAACTAATTCTGCACCAAGTGGGAAATCAAATAAATTCCTAACCAACCCAGCTGACAACTTTGTTGTCCAAAAGGTAGAGGATGGAACTAGAGATACAGCCATACTGGACTTAATTCTTACAAACAGAGAAGAAGTGATAGAGGAAGTTGAAACTTCAGAAACCTTGGGTGAGAGTGACCACGTCATACTAGAATTCAACATAATACAAACACAAGCAATAGAACATAATGACACCAGTCTTGGATTTTAAAAGAGCTGATTTCAATAAACTCAGAGAGAACTTGGGAAAGATTCCATGGATGAAAATCCAAAAGGGGAAACAATTCAAGAATCTTGGGAAACTCTGAAAAGTATGATCATAGAAGCCCAGAACAGCACAATACCACTGAGAAAGAAAAACAAGAAATCCAAGAAGAAACCAGTATGGCTGCACAAAGATTTCCAGAGGACTGGAAAAGAGCTGATGTGGTTCCCATCTTCAAAAAAGGAAAAAAAACAGACCCAGGAAACTATAGACCAATCAGCCTAGCATCAATACCCGGGAAGATACTGGAAAAGATAATAAAAAAACAGATCTGTCAACATCTAGAAACAAGTAAAGTAATAACTAGCAGTCAGCATGGATCTGTTAGAAACAGATCATGCCAAACCAATCTTACTTCATTTTTCAACATAGTGACTAAATTAGTAGACCAGAAAAATACTGCGGACATAATATATTTAGATTTCAGCAAGGCATTCGAAAAAGTAAACCACAATCGACTTCTTGGTCAGCTAGAAAAAAATGGAATAGATAGCACCATCACCAGATGGACTTGCAACTGGCTGACAAACTGTACTCAACGAGTAGCTCTTAATGGGTTTAACTCTACATGGAGGGAAGTAAGCAGTGGGGTGTCTTAGGCCCAGTACTCTTAGGCCCAGTACTCTTCAATATCTTCATTAACAACTTAGATGAGGGAATAGAAGGGGAACTTACCAAATTTGCAGATGATACGAAGCTGGCAGGAATAGCTAACACCCAAGAAGATAGGCTCAAGATCCAGATGGATCTTGACAGACTAGAACACTGGGCCATATCTAACAAAAAAGCTAATGCAGTCCTCAGTTGCATTAACAGAGGGATACAATTGAGATCAAGTAAGGTACTAATACCACTCTTTAAAGCCTTAGTAAGGCCACACGTAGAGTACTGCATCCACTTTTGTTCATCACAGTATAAAAAAGATGTTGAGACTCTAGAAAAAGTACAGAGAAGAGCAACCAGGATGATTAGGGGACTGGAGGCTAAAACATACAACGAATGGTTGCAGGAACTGGGCTTGGCTAGTCTAGTGAGGAGAAGGATCAGGGGAGACATGATAGCAGTCTTCCAATATTTGAGGGGCTGCTACAGAGAGGAAGGGGTCAAGCTATTTTCTAAAGCAGCTGTTGGCCAGACAAGGAATAATGAATGGAAACTGAACGAGGAAAGATTTAACCTGAAAATAAGGACAAACTTTCTGATAGTGAGAAAATCAACCAATGGAAAAGCTTGCCCTCAGAAGTTGTGGGAGAGCCATCACTTGAGACTTTCAAGAAGAGATTGGACTGCCATTTGTCAGAAATGGTGTAGGGTGTCCCACTTAGGCAGTGGGTTGGACTAAATGACCTACAGGGTCCCTTTCAACTCTGATTATCTGTTACCTGGTATTCCGGGAGGCCGATCCAACCACCAATCAGATGCTTGTGCTAAATCAGACTGTGCTGAAGCTGACCAGGCTGTTTGTTGTTTGCTGCAAGGAGGCAAATTGCTGGGAGGCAGAGGCCGAAGGGTGGGGGCCGGTGGGCGGGCAGGGCTTCAGTAACATTCACTCTATAAGATGCATAGATATTTCTTATAGTGTGAAAAACATGATAATTCTTGGGGAAACTTGAGCGAGACGTTTTCCTAATTGCTTTAGTCAGAATGCTTGTAATATGCTTTTTTTTGCCATTTGCACATTTTCAGAGCAGTTTCCTGGGTAGTCTGATACTTCTTAACACTCCAGAGTGCAGTTGCATTATTCCTCATAGGAAGTGAGCTCACCTTTTATGCTCATGCATTCCAGAGCAAACCAAAGGATTAATGGAATGTGTCACTTGCAGCCAAGATGTGCTCTGTTAGCTTCATTGCACTCTTCGTTTGTGCTAACTGGATATTATGTATAACTATGTATAACAAATTATTTCTTTCACTGTATAGAATAGATAAGGGATCTCTGGTGTCCTATTTTCCATAGCTGTTTTGCTACTTTTATGGGTTTAAAGGGGTTAAAGCTGGAATAACTAAAGACCACCCCCTTCTCTATCCAAGCTCACAGTATTATTTTCAGTGACTCAGGAAAACACTGTGTTTTGATACAATTACGTAGAAAGTGTAAAGTATACTTTTGGTATATGTCTTATGCTCTCCCTGCTTTTCCCTGTACTTTGTCCGATTTTGCCAATTAACTTTCTTTCCTCTGATGTTTGCCTTTGATTAATCAATAAACTTCAATGTATATGTTTGTTAGCTGAATCAAGTGGCATGTATACTTGGTCTGATCTGGGTGTAAGGATTGACTGGAAATGTGCTGAGTGTTAACTAGAAATTTCCCAGTAATTTTCTAACATTATTCATTGAAAAACTTAAAAAGAAACCCACAGGGGAAATATTTTATTATAGCTTAAAGAGTATTGAGCCACCCATAGAGGTTAGTTTTTAGCCGTATTAATGATGGTTCATATTCCATCCACTGAACTCTAAATAGTGTCTTTCATGGTTTACCATTTCTGTGGATAGGTGAATGTTTGAGGGCTTTTTTGTATTAATTAGTGAATCCAATGGAAATGGGATTGCAGTTCTGTTTTTCTATCAATAACCTTGGATTGGACCTAATATAAGTAGGAATGGGCAAATTAAGAACTAATATGGGCACTGTACAAATTATGAACTTTCTATAGGAGTAAAATATTCCTTTTTGTGATGACCCAGGGCATGGCACAAAGGCAACACAGTCACATAAGTAAGAAGAGTCCCTTTAATACCTCCAATTTTGCTCCCAATGTCCAGGTTACCTTTGGCTAGAGAAAAAATTCTCCCAAGAACAGTTTTTAAGTGGAGGAATTTCAGTCCAAAAACTAAGTACATACAAACTGTAAATAAAAATCCACACCAACCACGCCGCAGTAATTAACTTGACCAGGCAGGAGAAGGAATTGCAGACTTGAAAGGCCAGCAAAATACACACAGTTGGGAAGATGCCAGGAACTCAGATAAGCCTCGACAATACCAGATAATTCATGATTTGCTCTCAACAGTTGGCTGTGCACAACTCCCCCTTTTAAACACTGTGTTCCCAGCTGCAGCTAATGAAGGGGATCAGAGCCCTTTCCTCCCCAATAAGCCACACAACTCATGTTGCTCCCTTCTCTGTTCTTCCCTATGTGTCCTAGGATGAAGAGGGGGTGGGCCTGGGTCTTCCTCTAAATTCCCTCTGCTTTGCTCTACCTCTCTCCTGCTCTGCCCAGCCGGCCTTTGCCCTTCCCCAGTTTCTTTCACAACCAACAGAGCCACACTCCCACTCCCTGTCAGCTGCTCAGCCTCCTCCTCGGAATCAGATTCCCACAGGGGCATGACACCTTTTCTCCATCTGGGAATTTTATTTATTTAATAAATTGATAAAGCCATTCATCTATGGGTGATTAATGGAAATAAAAATAAACCAACTGGAACTTATTGAAGATACGAGGGGGCATATGGGGTTGGAATAAGTGCAGAAAATTTCATTGCCCTTATTGCTACAAGGTAGACCTTATATACAGGTAATCAGAGTTGTCTAGTCCAACCTCCCCACCTACCAGGCTCTTACCTGCACCAGGTCAAAATCACTCTTCATGTTTCTTTAACAGCAGCCAAGGCATTGTTTATACTACTTCATCTCCTAGAGTTCCCCTGGAACCAAGGGACTGTAGGGGATCCACCAACAAAGAGAAGCCACATGGGCACAATCCAATCCAAAATCTCTGTTGTATCTTCATTCAAACAGCAACCAAGACTTTGGCCAAATGTGTGCACCAGAGCTTCAGTAATTATACCAAGTTTCCTCTTGAATCCCACAAGATCCATCAGGTGATTTAGGCAGACAGATAAAATAGGGCCTTCCATCCTGCAGCAGGGGCATTCCTAAAACAGTGAAAGGTTAACAGAGGGTGATCCATCCATGATAACATCTTCTGACTCCAAGCAATTATATTGCTACTGCCCAAGACAAAAATTAGTTCTAATGTGTGACATCTACTGGGTGTCAATCTGTCAATAATCTGGATCAGGCCCATGATGTTCATGAGCTCTTGCGTTCATGCCAAGCCCAGTGTAGACAGGTTGACCCTCCAGAACCATGAATCTGGATAACTAAACCACCAGCCAAATAAGAGAGTCAAGCAACTCAGGCAGAGAGGCTGGTATGCAAGCAGCAATTTCACAAGTAGAGTCTATGAAGCAATACCTTGAAGGCCAGCACAGTGTCCTGAATGACAGTATCTTCTATGAAGCAGTACTTTGAAGGCCGCTACAGTGTCCTGCATCACCACTCCTATCATAAAGTCTTGACTGATACCACACTTGAAACCAAGTGACCACATTTCTAAGACAGGACCAGTACCCTGCACCCACCCAAATCTTGGAAATACACACCAGGTGAGCCCTTGCATCTACATGTACTTTTAAAAGGGAAAATTCAGTTCAGAACTGAAAAGCTACTTGGATGAGAAGCGAAACATTTTCAAGAGAAAAAAATACCAAAGAAGCCCAGTTGCCTTTTGAAAAGCATCTTTGGGACAACCATAACATGGATGATTGAGAATCTCCATAGACTTTGCATCCACAATTAAAGCATAGATCAGAGTGACATTCAGCAGCAGCAGAAGAAGAAACTCAGACCTCCAAACCTCCAATGATTATGCCTTGATTGAAATGTAGCATCAGTATCAAATATTGAAGTCATCTTCCCTAGAAGGGGACCTTTATAGAATAATAGAATAAATATAACCATTTTCCTGTAAGTGCTGTATATATTGCATTGATTAAACTACATTTTGCTCAGTTTGCTCAGTAAGCTGAGTAAGAATGATTTATAATCCCCAATGAATTCATAGAATTCACTTGGCCAAAATCAATTATATTGTGATTTTGTACAAGAATAGGTAACATATATATAGTCAGTGTACAACTATTAGTATTCCCCGCAATTCCTGTCAGGCTTTGCTGTTTACAGTGTAGATCAGGGGTGTCAAACTCATGGCCCACGGCCAGATGCGTCATGCGCTGGACACGCCCACACCTGGTTTAGTGAAGGGGGAAAAAGTCACGTTATATCACATGATGACATTGTGACAACACGAGTTTGACACCCCTGGTCTAGATTGTAAATGGTTAATCTATGAAACAACAATTTTAGAAAAAAGCCTAGCTTAAGCTAAGCTAAGCAAAAAAAATTTTTTTTAAAGAAGTAACATTTAAAAGTACATACGAAAACTGCAGCAAGATTATTATATGCTTACATGGGGAATACACACATTACTCAAAATGGAAGAATGTTTGATGAAGACGAATAAAAGGCACTTTGATCTTGTGGCTAAGGCACCAGGCTAGAAACCAGGAGACCATGACTTCTAGTCCTGCCTTAGGCATGGAAACCTGCTGGGTAACTTTGGCCCAGTCAGTCTCTTTCAATTCACCTCAGAGGGTGGTTATGGTGGAGAAAATAGGAGGAGGAATGTGTATTAAGTGAAAAAACAACATTTATATTGCTGACTAGAAACCTCTTATAGACCTTTTTCATGAAACAGAACAAAATGATCTTATGTTTTGATGATTAAAAATAATAGAAAAAGGGAGCTTTTGTTTTATAACCATAGAATAAAAAGTGATTTTGTAATTGCACCTATATTTTGCTGCACAGAAAATTGGAAGCAGTTTCTATTACTTTTCATTCTTTCCCTTTACACTTTTTGTCTTTTCTTTATATTAATTTTTATATTCTTTACAAAACTCTCACTATTTTTTTTTTACAAAGGAATAACATTTAAAAAGAAAGTTACAATAATAGCAAAAGAATTATAGAACATACTTTACTCTCATTTGAGTGTCTCAGTTGCAGGGGAACTTTTCTATTCTATTGCAGAACTTTTGTTTCTTTTCTTATGATTTTTGTTATAGAGCAGAGTTGGTTTGTCTCTTTTGTGGATGTGGTCTGCATCTTTAATGGCTTTGGTAATTCCTGCTCCTTCTATCTGTATAAGACAAATGTTGCTGTTGAAGTGGCACAGGAAGTACATATTCAGCCTTTAAATAACATGTTTAACAAGTCATGTAAAATTTTAGTTTACACACAGAGAGAGGAAGGGAGGGGGAAGGGAGAGAGGGAGAGAGGGAGAGAGACATGAATGTCTTGAGAATGCACAACAATTCAAGGCTAACTTCCCACTTGATTCCTCTTCCCTGCCTTGCTGGGCATTTCCCAAAAATATTAGAGAAGATGATAAGTTACTGAATTTTATTTGCCACAATGAAGGGGGAAGTTAGAAGTTTTGCAAACAAATTCTTGATTGTTAGTGGCCTCTCTGAATTATCCACTCATCTGGTGTCCTTCATAGAACCTAGTCTGATTCTGTGGGATTTGAGGGGGAAATTATTTCTTTATATATCTTTTTTCTTTAATATATAAGGTTTTTATGTACTTTTTCTTTTCTTTTTAGGTTGTATTAGTTGTTTTTAACTCCAAAATTGCAAACTTTTATTCATTTATATTAAAAAAAATGAAAAAATCCCTCTCACCCTTATGGGTGCACTGCAGAGAGGACAGAGAGCTTGACAGAGAGCTCAGATGTCATTCCTGGGATCAATTGGATCCATTCTCCCAGTTTAGGAGCCACAGCCCTAAGACACAGTGTCCCACTACTGGAATCATTTTGCCTTTCACACTCCATGGCCCTGGTACTTCTTCAGTTTCTTGTACTCCTTTTTTTATGTTACTGTGTCTATTACCACTACTGTCTTCTTGCCCTTTTCTATTGCCACAATGTTTGGTTGATTGGCTACTACCTGCCCGTCTTTCTGGATCTGGAAATCCCACAAGATCTTAGCTTGAGAGAGAGCATAGTAAGCTTGCTTAGTTTAAACTTTATTGTCTGTGTTTAACATACTGTGTAAACCCAGCAGAGTCAGTTAGCATATGATTTGGTGTATCAGAGAACACACCCCCCCCTCAAATGGGTAAATTTCAGTAATCAAGTTAAGGGATACTAAGTTCTAGTTATAAAACTTTATAAGCTATTTCCTTAATTTCATATACTTGTGTGAACTTTGCAAAAATAAATACAGTTCAGTGATATTTCTCCTTTATCTTGTCTTGTCGAATAGAGACACAAAAATAATTCAGTCAGTTTGGGATTGATTGGGAATCTTGGTTAAGAACTGTCTGTGTTAAAATAAAATGACTTTATTTATTTATTTTATTTATTTTATTTGTCAATTGTTTACAAGATAATAAGTATAAATGTATACATAGTTATGAATACATGAAATGGGTACATATAAGGAAAATAAAAGAAAAATAAAAGAAACAATAGGACAGGGACGGTAGGCACATTGGTGCGCTTATGCACGCCCCCTAGAGACCTCTCTATATAAGTTGGTCTCTTGCTTCAAGTAAGTGAAATCCAATGAAAGAAAACCCAGCTGAGAGTTTATTGCCCAGCATTAGGTAAACTCAATATTTAATTAATTATATAGTTACAATACAGTTAGCATCAAGCCTTACAGTAACATAGCATCTAATAAAAGTACAGCATTTACTTCTGTCTTTAATCCAATGAAGGAAATAAACCAAATTATTAGGAAGTTGACTTAGATGTAAATAACAGTTTCCCTCTTTGTCCTGTGGAAATTATTTCCAGATAAAATAACCTTCAAATTATTGAATAAATAATGAGCAATATTAAATAATCAAAGAAATGAAAGGATTTTCCCTGATTATGAAGCAGCAAATATGGTTCCATGTACATCTTCCTTTAGTAAACAGGGCTAGTTTAAGAATATCACATCATATACAGTTGTTGGAGAAGTACTTATGTATTTTCCCCCTCAATTCAGAGGCATATAAAAAGGGCTAATTTCTGCCAGTTTGCGGGGGGGTGGGGTTGCATCTTGAAAGAGGTGATAGAAGAAATTAGCCCTTTTATATGCCTCTGAATTGAGTTGAGCCCATTCTACACAAATGAATGTGGACAATTCTTTAAACCAGAGTGCCCAGTTCAGGAGTGTCTATTCAGCAATTTGGAAAAATAGATACTTACTTTTGGACATTAACAAAACACACCTAGCACTGTCAATTTGATTGCTTCAAAAATTCCTTGACTCTTCCTCAACATGGTGCCCTCCAGTTCTTATTGGACTACATTTTCCAGAAGTTCCATCCACAACTGGATTTAATAAATTATTTTCCTGATGGAGCAAAACACATCATAGTTATTTATAAGCACATTCAGAATCTGTTATATTCCTGATGACGTAATTGAAAGTTTGTCAGTATCAATACATCCCCTGCTTTAACATAGATTTCTAGTCTTCTCAAATAATCCTAAAGTTAGCTACTGGTTTTATGGCAGGACCAGGCACACTTTTCTCATTTCCCCATTTAGCTTTGCTTTATCTGTAGTGAAGGTACTATAACAAGGCTGGAAGGGGCCTTGGAGGTCTTCTAGTCTAACCCTCAGCTTGAGCAGGAGATCTTATACCATTCTGGACAAGTGGTTAGTGTGGTGACTTTTCTTCTTTAGATCTGGGATGCTTCAGTGTACTGTATTTCCATATCCCTCAGATCTTGCTATTCTTAAAGCCACCTGGAAGGGAAGAGAAGGATTACTTCAGCATTTACAACAATTATACAGGGGGAAAGAAGGATATACTGATGCTGCTAAACTATATACCAATAGCTTGAATATTTACAATGCTGCATTTGCAACATTTCAGCTAAACGGAAATATACTGCTCTTATGCTGGAAGTTCTACTGTATTTTAATTTACAACCCAAACCACAGCTGTGAGTACTATAAGCTTCATAGATGTATATTCTAAACCACAGGATTATCAGAGTGGGTATATATTTTGTATTTTGCATGTTTTTTCATATAATTTCCCATAGTAGGAAGCTGATGTTACTATAAATCATAGAACAAATTAATCCTAAACTATACTTTTCTAATCAAAGCTAAACCATTTTTACCTGGACATTTATATTAGAAGGTAATCAATTTCCCTTCTGTTTGTATATGAAAGAGATTTCCCATCAACCCCTATTAGGTAATTTGATTATTGAGAATAGATCTCTTGATGCTCACTAAAACTTGATTTGTCTTAACAGAAGCATCAGGGAAAGTTAAAAATCTTCAATTAATTTAGACATTTGGATAAATGGGTGTGATATTTGCAAAGGAATGCAATGACTTGCATATATGCAACCAGTGTACACAGTGAATCAACCAAGACATTTTTAGATAAGCAAGGTACAGATAATTGATCTTCTGCTCTAATTGCCCATCAGTTTAGGTTAGCGTCAGAGCAATAAGAAATAAATGCATGAGCATGCAGGAACATTTTCATTAAGACAGGCACCACAAAGTAGTAGATGGTCAGTATTATAAAAACTGGTATTCCGAAAGCTGAATTAATTGTTAAGTGAAAATAAAAATGATACTAAGACTATTCTGAGTGCTTGTTAATCAGCCTTCTCTTCTTGTATGAAAACATGGAAGAACAAAGAAAAGCAGACTTTGCAGGCCTTGTATTTTCCTCCTGGGCAGAAGTGTGGATAGAACTTAAGAGAAAGAGTAACTGACACAATTGGGCAATGGAAGCAGAATCCCTCCAAGGAACTGTAAACCTTTAAGTATGTGTGTAAACAGAAATGAATACACATGCACAGGCCTTCAAATTTCACCCATCATATAATATACTTTTTAGTGGGGAACTGCTCTTGGTGTGCACATTACAAGACAATGGGGACATCTAGTGGAATGCTGTAAAGCTGCAATTGAATATGACGCAAGGAAACACGGCCATCAGTCAGCACACCCAAGGGAATGAGGTTTCCTTCTGAATTTTATTAGATGTGAAGTGAAACATCCAGTGGCTACAGCCAGATATAGTAGTATCTACTATGGATAAGGTGCAGGGGTGGGATTCCACCAGTTTGCGCCTATTCGCTAGAGCCGGTTGTTAACATTCTAAGCAATTTGGAGAACTGGTTGTTAGAAGAAATTACTGGCCTAATCCTATAAGGAAGGCAGGAAAGAAACATTCTGGTGTTGCTTACAGAAACTGCCTCTCCGTTAACCCTTATTACATTCTTGGCAGGACTAGACTTCCTGTCTCAGGAACTTCTCTGGAGTTTTTTCCCCCTCCTTTGCTGGTACTTTGCTTGTGTGGAATGACCATTCAAAGTTACAAAGTGACTTATGACCATTTTTCACACTTACGATGGTTGCAGCATCCCCACAGTCATGAGAGGCCAGGCAAGGAGATGCGTGCCTTGATGTGAGTGATATTGAGTTGGCCATGCCCAGCCAATAACATGACCACCAAACCACGTCCACCCAGTCACATGACCACCAAGCCACGCCCACAGAACTGGTTGTTAAAAAAATTGAATACCACCCTTGATAAGGTGATTAGATGGGGTTTGTTTTTTTTTTTAAAAAAACATAGATTAGATACAATTTTTTTGTTGACTAAATTTTTTAGACTACTAAGAAGTTTGGAAGTAGGCATCATGCTGCGTAGCCCACTTTCCATAGTTATTTGTGAGACTTTAGTAACTATTCCATTCAGCTCAGTGGGTCAGTTTCTATGAGAGGAAAACCCATTAAATAAAATAGGATTTCCTTTGCCTGTTATTCAGAAATGTCAGCTGAAATTGTGAATCTCTGCACATTTTAAAGGTGTGGGTCTCATGAATTCAATATAAACCTCTTTTGTGACTGAATTGAGCTATTCATCTAAGATTGATTGGCTATTGCTCAGATTCTTACAGGACATGTTGTGCCTAAATGTGCCAGGCTACAGTTCCTGTCCAATTATACAAAAGATAAGGAGGTTGCATTAGGAATGAAGTAGTTACGTTAATGAATAAAGATAAAGTCTGAAAAACAAACCTTGTGTTTATTTCCAATGCAACCACCTTGTCTTTAAGTACAATTGGGGAAGACACTGTGGACTGGCACAATATGTCCTAGAAAAGTGTGAGGAATAGCTAGTCAATTTAATCCTGGCAACTACATCAGTGTACTTTTCTTATCAGAGGTTTGCCGCTGTCATTTTCGGGGATGTTTTTTCAAATTTCTGATCTAGCAAATAGCCTTTCCAAGGGCTCTGCTTCCAAGCACTACTGTCTTTGACAGTAGATAAAAATCCATAAGTTGCTGCAATTGGAAAAGATGTGATGGTTATATATAATGCACCTAAATAATTGATCCATCATGTTCTGCAAACATGATTCCTCTTCATGATCGTGGCAATGTGCTTTCCTCATATTTCTGAGGCGGAAAGGATGGAAACTGTTCTAGAAAGCACTACCCCTGCACCTTAGCCTTGCCACACCCCAGGAGCTGGGCCAATGTTGCTGTTCAGTTCAAGGTATTCTAAGGCCCATTGATTGGTATCTTCTGGGTTCTTTCCTCTCCTACTCAGCATTGCCTATGACTGGAAAAACCACCCTACCATTTGCTTCCCTGAACATGTGGCAGGATGAGGTTTGGGTGTTTAGCTGAAATGTTTCATTCAGGCATAACTTCTCACCAATACCATCATTCTTAAGTTGTTCCTGTGCACTTCTGCTCTTGGAATTGCTTCTGCTGAATATATGAGGCTTGCTTCTGGATAAAACACAGGTAGTCCTCAACTCACAACAATTTGTTTAGTGTCAGTTCGAACTTACAGTGGCACTGAAAAAAGTGACTTATGATTGTTTTGCACACAACTGTTGTTGCAGCATCCCCATTGTCACGTGATCAAAATTCAGACACTTGGCAACCTTCTGACAAGCAAAGTCAATGGGGAAGCTAGATTCACTTAGCAGCCATGTTACTAACTTAACAACTGTAGTGATTCACTTAACGAAAGGTTGTGAAATAGGGGAAAACTCACTTGACAACTGCCTTGCTTAGGAACAGAAATTTTGGGTTCAATTATGGTTGAAACTCGAAGACTTCACCAAGATTCACACTGCCTCTGTACTGAAAAGCAGTCTAGACTTGAACAATTCAGCCAGGGGAATGTTATGCATCACAGGGAGGCAAGTAAAGAGTATTTTTGAATGCCTCTCCATTGTTTTTCTGTCTTCTCCCTACACACACGCACATTGCCCACACACAATAATACTTTCTGGCTGCACAATACATCTGTTCTTCATTATGCTTTAGCAGGGACCAGCGACAAGATGGAGGCTTAATTGTGCAGTCCTATCCTCAGCAAACTGTAAGTGGGCTGACCCCAAGCTATGGCAACTGGGAAATGTACATGATACACCTTCTGTATACTTAGTTTACATTAGTCTGAGGAAACAGCTGGTGGCATGCCTGTAAGATTTTTTTCTCCAGGATAATTCTGTTGTTGAACACACAACATATTTCTGTTTTCTCCAATATTCTTTTTCAACCTGCTTTCAACATTGGTATTTTCCTGAGGAGAATGAAATATCCTCAGCTTCATCCCATTGGGGCACACAAACAGAGCTTATTACATAGATAATTTTTGAATTGTAACAACTAGTTTAAGACAAAGGCCAGTTCATATGTAATTTCAGCTTTAATAAAAAAGTACAATGCAAATATCAAGGTCCAGCTATCACACACTTTTATATATAGGAGCTTCGGGGAAGGGTTTAGTTAAGCATCATGATCATTATGCTATAAATTAAAAGGCTTAATAATGTCTTTGCAGGGCTATTTATCCTCTTTGTTCTCCTTGGTTCCATATCATGCTCTATATTAACCTATATAAAGCATTCATAGTTGTGCAAAGAAAATCTTACCCAACGTGGATAACAGATATTTTGCATGATTATGTTTTAGGGTTCAGGTGTGAAGTAGTGTTTCTCTTTTTGTACATATGACCATCAAACAAGCAAACATTCTCTATAGTACTAGGAGCAGAGAATCGCAGATATTTTAACACTTTTTTAAAAAACTAATCACATGCTTATTGCTGTGCTCCAAAAAGCAAAGGGTGTCTTGAGGCATCTATGAAACTTTTCCATTTTATTCTCAACTCTGAGTAGCAATTTGAATCCAGATCTCCAAAATAGGAATTCAGTGTTGTGCCTAGTATATTCTTCCATGTTATTTAAGATGTATTACCATGTTAATTGTTAAACCATGTGTCTCAAAAATGTCAAAAAACTGTGACTACTAGACATATAAATTATTCTCAGTATCTTCAGAATTCAAATGTTGTTATCTGGAAATATTTTTACTATAGGGAAAGTCTGTGAACTTGTTATAAACATTCCATGATCTTTTCCCTCAACCAGCAGTAACAAATTAACTTAGTTTTGTTTATTTTCACAACATACACTTGGAATGTTATTCATACAAATTGGTATATTATTCGACCAAAGAAATTGATCATTATTTTGTATCTCAGGTTATTGCTAGCTTACTGTTAGATCTGGTCATAATGAAAAGCAGGAGATGTTGTTTGCCAAATATATAATTGAACCATATTAAATAAAATTAAAGAGTTTATGATAACTTTTTCTTGGAATTAACCCTGGTTTATAGCATTTATTTTGAATATTAAATTCTAACCGAAAGTCAGTCATATGCCAAGATACATTTTAGGTGTATCTTTCTAAAATATGCATTGTTTATGATTGATTTGTAACTGTTTTCCTTCTCCCTGCTAGGTTGTTTATAAGAATAATGATATTCGTCTGGAGTTATCTCGTTTGGCAAGGATTGGCGACACAAAAATGAAAATCTACGGGGAGGTGAAATTTACATGTGAGAATGTAGCCACATTGGATCCAATCAATTTTGAAAATCCCGAGGCCTACATTAGCCTGCCTAAGTGGAACACCAAGCGAATGGGGTCTATCTCTTTTGACTTCCGCACTACAGAGCCCAATGGCCTTATTCTTTTCACTCATGGTAAACCCCAGGAGAGGAAGGATTCCAGAAGCCAGAAGAATACCAAAGTGGATTTCTTTGCAGTAGAACTCCTGGATGGAAATCTCTACCTTCTTCTTGATATGGGCTCTGGAACTGTTAAAGTAAAGGCAACTCAGAGGAAAGCCAATGATGGAGAATGGTATCATGTTGATATACAGAGAGATGGTAGATCAGGTATGCACCAAATCCTTGAGGTGTAAATATATCTGTTTCTCTAATACAGGAGTGTCAAATAGGGGCCAGATGCGTCACATGCTGCCCCTGTCCAGTTTAGCGAAGGGGAAAGAAGTCCTGATACTCATTATGCCACCATGACTCCGCAAGTTTGACATCCCTGCTCTAATAGAAATTATTTTAAACTACGAAACAATAAAATCAGATGAATTGCTTGACAATGGCGATTGTCTGTGATTGTATATTGCAGGTTTAGCAAAGGTGATGGTTTTGAGCTGGAATACTGTAAAAGCATCCCAAATGTTACAAATGAAAGTAAAGGTGTCCAGAGTAGAATTCAACTTGTGTTCTTAAACACTTTCCTTCACACAGTATTTGCGTAATTCTTGGCTTGCCTTTGTATCCATGTGATTCCACACCGTGGTCTTTGTTCACTTTATTTCTGGCTAAGCTGTGGTTCAACAATCACTCTGAAGCTGATTTACAGCAGCAGGAACTAGCGTTTTCAGGAGCTCAGAGCTGGACCTTTTTCTTATTGCAAAGGAAGCTCTCCTCACTTGATCTTTCCTCTTTCCACTACTGACAGACAGAAGAAAGTAAAAATGGAGTGAGGGAGGGAGGAAGGGAGGGAGGAAGGGAGGAAGGGAGGGCAGGGGAGAGACAGTGAGTGAGAGAATGAGAGAGAATGAGAGAGGTTGCTTCACAGGGTGCTGATGTAGTAAGCAGAGGTGGAGCACTAACTGACATAAAATCAGTTATATTCAGAGCCGTGGTGGTGCAGTGGTTAGAGTGCAGTACTGCAGGCTACTTCTGCTGGCTGCCTGCAATTCAGCAGATTAAATCTAATTAGGCTCAAGGTTGTTTCAGCCTTCCATCTTTCCAAGGTTGGTAAAATGAGGAGCCAGATTGTTAAGAGCAATATACTGTCTCTGTAAACCACTTAGAGAGGGCTGTAAAAGCACTGTGAAGCAGTATATCAGTCTAAGTACTGTTGTTATTGCTATATTATCCATACTTTTTAGAAGTCCAGTAGAGACTTTCTGCAAAAAAAACATGTGTTCTGCCCATAAGCTGAAATCCATACCTTTCAGTATTTTATTTTAAAGAATTTGCAGGATGCACTTTAATCATACATAGACATATTTCAATGGCTTAAATTTGTGGACCAAATGTTATTGCTACTCTGAAATTCAGTTAAATTGGTGGAACCTACCCGAAAGATGATGCAATAACAATGTACTGTTAGGCATACAGTAAAATTGGCTTGTCTTATGCTTCCATATTCTTCACCAATAATTCTGCATCAAACTGCCAGATTATTGCAGTACAGATATTCCTTGTTTAGTGATCACAATTGGGTCTGGCAACTTGGCTGCTAAGTAAAGTGGTTGCTAAGTGAAACAGGGCCAGTTCATATGATCTTACTCCAGCTTTCCTTTGCTCAACAGACCTGCCAGGGTCACAAGTGTGAGAACTGATCATAAAGTTACTTTTTCATCACCATTGTCTCCATTAATAGTTGCTAAATGAGGACTACCTGCAATACCTTTCAAAACCATGCATAAAAATAACCTTTGGAACTACTGATATCATTGCAAGGCAATAGATGTGTTATACTGCATAGATTTTCTAGTTTTTCAAGACAGTGAAAATACAGTCTTGTCAGTTCTGCTAGGAGGCAGTAACATGTTTCAGGACAAATGTTCTCTGTCCTCTATATAAAGAGGACTCCTTGACCGTCTACACTAAGTGTTTCACCCTTCATCAGAATTCAAGCTACACAGGAAAGTGATTTGTTTTATCTCTTGGACTCTTGCTTGACCTTCCTTTCTTCTTTCTTTCCTTCCAGGTACCATTTCAGTGAACAGCAGACGGACACCATTCACTGCAAGTGGAGAGAGTGAGATCTTGGATCTGGAAGGAGACATGTACTTGGGAGGACTGCCTGAAAATCGGGCTGGCCTTGTCCTTCCTACTGAGCTGTGGACAGCTATGTTGAACTATGGTTATGTGGGCTGTATCCGAGACCTCTTCATTGATGGGCGGAGCAAGAACATCCGGCAGCTGGCAGAGCAGCAGAATGCAGCTGGTGTCAAATCTTCCTGCATTAGGGTCAACACCAAACAATGTGATAGTTATCCCTGTAAGAACAATGCTGTCTGCAAGGATGGCTGGAATCGCTTCATTTGCGACTGCACAGGCACTGGCTACTGGGGAAGAACATGTGAACGGGGTAAGTTCAGAATTCAGAAAAATATTTTAGCCAGAGTTGAATGTTGTTTGGGTGGCATTTTAATTTCTTGATACTTTATGTTAGACCTGTGCATTTTATAGCCTCTGGGTCACATCTGGCCTTTGGCTGTCCCTGTCCTTACTCTCTGATCACTGGGTCATCAGAGAAAGAGTTTTTAATCAAAAGGCTTCTTCTCTGAATCTGGCCATTTTTGGCATTCAATATCTTGAGGATTTCAGCCTTGGTTAATTCCAGTGAATTGACTTAAGCTGCAACTTGTGAATTAAAGAGCAGATTGAAATGCCATTACATTCCAACATTTTTTTTCAGCACAATTCTTACATTAAAGTAAAAGCAATACATTAAATAACAATACAATAAAACAAAAAAAATGCACAAATGTATTTTGAGATCTAAACCTAAATTATGAATAGCAAAGATTCCATTCACTGTATCATCAAAGTATGAAACAATGTCTGTTTTTTTATGTCTATGCAAATCTTTTAAAATGGGAGCTTTGCAATAAATGGGGATATAACTAAGGCATCTCCTTTTGAAACAGGAAAGCAACAATTTCTTTTTCCAGGCCTGTTGCTTTGTAGTACCTCTCAGGTGCCTCTTTAACTGTATAATATGCAGAGCCATTTTCTTTGCTGAATATATGGAGTTAGTTGATGTAACATCTACATCTGTTTTCCTTGAAATGGTCATGTTAATATAACCAGCATTATAGGTTATCTGCCAAATACTCAAAATGGCCCATAGCCAATCCTGCTGATTTGGTGAAATTGAAATTACTAACAACTAAATTATTCTATTTGTGATACTGTGGCAATTTCTATTGCCACTGCTGTTTCAAACCAGCCCAACTCATTTTCCAGTTTGGTAATAGTGTTTCTAGGTAACAGTCAAGTTAATACCAGGTTCCTTTGAATCCAACACTGTATCACATTGCCCCATATGCAATGCTCACAATATGTGAATTAAGTGATCCACAATAAAATGGCAACCAACTGGCACAGAGTGAAGCTTATTGTTGAGTTGGCTCAACTTTTGTTCAATTTAGTGCTACATGAAGGATGAGGATATGATTCACCAATAACCACAGGTCATAATTGCTGCCTAGGAGAGCACTCATGTCTGAGTGGTAAGGGGAAGTACTCAAATTCTGATCTAATGTGGGATCATTAGCAATATCATGCTAAAGGTCTACTAAAGTCTTCCATCAGCCTGTATCCATTGAGAAAAAAAGCATCACCGAAGGAGGTCTAATGAAAAAGCAAAATGATATTTTAGCATGGAAAATTGTGTCTGGAAGATAAAAAGGATGACATTCAATGCAGAATAATGAGTGTGTCAGGTTTCCAAGTGATGAAATCCATTTAAAAAGAAAAGAGTAAAGTCCATCTTCCAAAACAATTTCTTTTATTTCGGAAAGCATCAAATTGGCAAAGTCCGTGGTAATTCTGGATCTGACACAACTTGGAATTACCCCATAATATCAGAAGTTAGAAACAACCCCCAAAAGTCATATTCTCCAATAGAAGTAATTCAATGTTGCTTGATGTCATAAATCTCCACCTCAAGAGGCCTGAACACGGTCAGCTCATTTTCCCACGGGAAGAAGAATCACCTAACCTAAGCAACTCTCCCTATCTCCACTCCTCCTCCCTTAGTAATGTGGTAAGCCCGAAACCCTTCCCCCATGACCGCCAAAGAGAAAGTAAGAAAAAGAATATATATTAAGCTTAACTGATATGGCTACACATATGTGTCAGCTTTGAAATTCAGCTGCCACATATTTTTTTTAGAGAGAGTTAGAGGAGTTGAAAAGTTCAAGGTTATTCTGTGTGTCATATTAAGAATTTGCAGTTGCAGTTAATTGGTTCTCGTGATTTATGAAGTGTAGAAGTGGGAGGAGAGAAGGGAGGAGAGAAGGTGGATTCTGTGTAACAAGCGAAAAAGCTTTCGCTTGGGAAATTGCTTTTGAACATGTCAGATCTGTTCCTAATAAATCAATTGGAGAGATAACGTCTCTGGAGTGATTGATATCATGGATACTGTCTGGATGCTTGACATTAGGTCAATTTTGGGCTTGATAGAGTGAATGAAAGGAGTTTGAATAAAGAGAGAAGGGATAAAAAAGGCATTAAAACTTGTTCATAGTTTGGTGAAGTTATTTGTATATTACATTTTGGGGGGGGTTCTCATTTTAAAGATTCTGTTAATGTAGCTTGACAGTAAAGTCGAACTAGCTCATCTGGCTGTGTTTACTGTGTGGTTTACTTTGCAACACTGACATCAATCTTGCAAGTCTGAAAGTACTTTTCTCTCTCTGTCCTCTTTATAGCACACAAAATTAGGAAGGTGGCTTCTGAGCTATTTGCCCTGCCCATATTCTTACTGTGGGCTTAGCTGCTTTTTATCTGTTCTCTTGGCTGCATCTTTTTGCCTTTTCTCTCAAGGCCACATACTATTTAAGCACCCATGTCCTGGATTATCCAAATTTATGAGTGGAGTAGAGAGTCAAATTATTTCCAGACCAACTCCTCTTAGGCAGAATTTAAGTTCAGTCTGCTTCATTACGTTCAGGTTTGTGAGAGGAACATTGCAGGACAAAGAAAATGACAGTTCTCTCTTCTCAGAGAGGCAGGTATAGGCAGGTATATATAGAACTATAATAAGTGGATAAATTGTACATCTGTAAATAAAGTTGAATTAATGGGTATCCCAGAGCAATCTAAAATTATTAAGTAGGAAGAAGTATAAACCGTAGGAACAAGACAAACAAACTAAAAATTTTGTATTATAAATAAATATTTATTTTGAAGCCTATTTTATAATAAATATTTTTGAAGGGCATTGTTCAATCTCTTGTTTAATTCTAACTCTGACTCCTCCCCCAAAAACCCTCCCCCCCAACTTATCACTACATCTAAGCCTCTAAAGATTTGGCCCCTTACATCCCAGTCGACATCATCCTGGTTAAGGTTTACCACAGCAGCTCTTGGCTGGCCTGGCCTGACTAAAGGATCACCTTCAGGTAAATTTTAAAAAGCAGGGGTAAGAGGACATCACTCTATGGCATCCCATGTTTACCAGACTGGCTTCTCTCTGGTGGTGGTATGCTACTGATTCGGCCCAGTTTACCTGAACCGGTAGCAAAAATAGCTTCTGATGATCAGCTGAGAAGAGAAAGGAGAGAAAAGTGCAGGGTTGGCCTTCCCATCTGCCCCTACATTTTTCTCTTGTTTATCCCCTCAGCTGATTGGTGCTGCAGGCATCACCTGGTTTATGGAAAGCTGTGTGCGCATGTTAGTTGCGTGTGCGCACACGATCACCAAACCGATAGTGAAACAGGTAGGAACCCACTCCCGCTTGTCTCTTTCTGGTGCTGGTGCTGTCTGGTTAAGAAGACCAGAACAGAACCCCCTTTCCTTGCCTGGTATCCAAATGATACTGCCAAAGAATAGGCTCAAAGATGAGTTCATACCCTGGTTTGGTTTAATTCACTTTTGATCTTCCTCTAACAGACATTAAAACATCTTTTCTGATAATTTACCTTCCAGAGCTCTCTTTGGTTTGGCTGACAAAAGCTGATCAGGGACAATCTCATCCTGCCCTCTGGTCATCTTCCAGCTCTAACTCTCATAAGTGGAGTTAGATAGGACTGCCAGTGAGGTTACTGGGAAAATTCCCAATTGTCCTTTAGAATTCATTACAGTTCCACTACTGAACATATTTTGTGTTGAAATAATTCCAAACCTCATTGACACCACTCTGGTACTTTTTTCTCTTTCTGAGGAGGAATTGGAGCCATGCAGGAAAACAAGTAGGACAGCATTTTCAGCCAAAATAGCATGTGCAAAATAATTTCTTTTAAAGCCTCTAGTTATGGCGTGACCTAAACATTTCCATTTGTTGTCTCTCTAGGTCATCCTATAATATGGCTTTTCTAGATCACTTGTCCATCTGTTGAGTCATCTGATATACTTCTCGACTAGTTAAGTAAACACATGACAGTATTACAATAATATCAATGTAACCATCAGTTGACCAATAGATAAATTTATTAAGACTTTAATAATTCATCAGAATAGGCAAAGAATCTGATTTTACCTTGAAGATTATCAACATTACTGGGACATAAATTTCTACCAGTTGCTATTTTGCTGCCACAGACTAACCATGGATCTTTCACACTTACAGTTTATCAGCTAATTCTTTAGTTTATTTGGTGCAGTAGATTTGTACAACAAATTTTAAATTAGTAGTAACTTACCCAGACTCTGTTGTGGGGTTGGAGATCTGTCTCTCTCCAGCTATACATAAGATTACATTTCCTGCCTAACGCCAAATAAAGAAGAAACATGGAATTGTAGTTCAGCAATATCTATGTTTCCATTCATGTTCTGGAAGGGATTCTTACTGTCCCCCCTTGCTTAACCTTGGCACCAACTTCATTATCTTCTTTACTGAGTACTGCTTATAAAGGGCAATGCATCTGCTGTTGGTTATGTGATAGTAAACAGAGGTTTCTACTTTATTGTCTGCCAAGTACCTTTACTGCAGCATCTCTTAAAAGCTCTTTAATGAGAACACACATCTGCCAATTACGTACCCAATAAACTTAGAAGCTATAAAATTACAGGGCAATAAGATGTGCTACAAAATTATTTACTGCATGGAATGAATTTTATAGCTTTGTATCTTATGGCTAACAGAATGAACTCGTTTAATTGCTGGCTGTACCAACAAATGAATAAAGATTCTTTAGGAACATCCAAGTTACACATTTTGAGCATGCATCTCCAGACTAGAGATAATCTGGGAATTATTTTTTTAAATGAGAAATCCTTTCATATCTTAAAGAAGTTTATTATCAGTTCAAAGCCTAATGGTAATTGTAGAGTTCAGTGTATTTTATAGTATATTCCACCTACTCTGATTACCAACCCATTATGTCCTAAGATCAGGAGTAAAGATTCAAGTGATGGGGACATGAGGTCTATTCACAAGAAGCAGAAGATTTCTTTTTCTTTTGGCCAATTCTTCTTTATTATTAACCCTCCTGGCTTCTGCCAGAGGGTTAAAAGATCATTTTAAATTTTTTAAAAAATATAGTCTGGTATCTTGTCTTGATTGTTTGTATTTGATCATAGTTATATGAAGGTAAGCAGAGTGCAGTAGATCCTGGAGAGCACCGGGCCATTGGGGCATTAATGCCATTCTGCAAGGCTTGTATATCTTGAGAAACAGTGAAAGGCAGCCTTTTTGAGTGGCAGGGTTAAAGTTGAGGCCTGAGCCTCTAGCTGAAATCCAGCCTCAGGACTGTCGCCAAGTGCTACTGCTTCAGTGTGACCTAAATATGGGGTGGGGGAGGGTGAGGAAATAGAGGATTGCAAGATCCAATCTGGGTCAGTCACTGGGATAAGAGGTTTAGTCTCCTGAACTTTTGGACTTTTGGAAAACTAAACCTCTGGTTTCAGTAACCAACTCAGTTTGGATCTTGCATATTTACCTTCATTTGGGAAATAAGAATTGTTTCTTTTTTGTTGTGTGGTGTGGAGATGACACGTCAGGTTAGGCATTTTCTGACTTTTTGGCACTTTTATCCCAAAAGCTTCTCCATTACTGCAATAAAATAAGCGGGGTTTATAAGAGAGACAACTAAATATGATATATTAGTTTTCATATAATAACCAAGATTCTTTAAGTCTTCTGAATGGTAGAACCCCCTTGATGCACTGTATTTCACTGCCATCATCTAAGAATATACCCAACAATTATTTTTGAGAGTCTGCTGCATGGATACCATATTAAATTCCTAGTTACATCTCTTTGAAATCTGTTTTCCAAGCCTGAGCTGTTGGTACATAACTGAAGAGAATGAAGCAAATTTACTTTTCAACTGTTATTGAGAGTCGTTCTGGGCAGTTTCCACACAAAAGATTGATGCCTTCTATATTTAAAATATATCATGATACTTTGAGGTATGACCAATCCTTTAAGAGAATATCTGTGCAGCTTACTAATTATAATGTCTATGCGAATGACAATTGCATAGTAGGGTTGATTCTATTATTTCAACATCGTTTCAGAGCATTTAATTGTTTTGACAATTTCCAACAATATCTTTCCTTTTGATTTTGGAAAATCTTGAAAGCATTTGAGTCAGCAGCACTACTCTATGTCCCTCTACAAAATACTGTAATACATAATTCACCTGTACAATTTATCCAATGTTTTCTTTCCTTAACATAATTTTTATCTCATACAGTAGTTTCGTGTTTAACATTAATATACACTGAATCTCCTTAATTGACATGAAAACTGAGATACTGGTTATATGTAAATGGATGAAAAATCCTTGGAAATAACTAGATAGCTTAAAGCTATAAAAATCCCAAGTCCTTTTTACTTTTCTGTTCCAGGGATGCAAGGGGGAAGATGCGTGATAGTGAATGTAGATGATTGGTAAACAGAGTAATTTCCCCTGCCCCCTAATCCCACCCCTTGGCTTCTAAATAGTGGCTAGTTAGACATCCTATTTCAGTAGGCATTGTTGTTACAAGCTTTTTTGAATTCTACCTTCATAAAATTTGAGGGAAAGATAATGGAAACTCTAAAAAGATGGCTTAAAGTTTGAAACATATTATAAAGACAAACTGAAGCAATTGGGCATTAAATATAGAAAAATGCCCTTTGAATTTGTTTAAGAATTTTCAATAGGAGGACCCTTATTTATTTATTTAAATAATTTATATGGCTGCCCATGTCACAGAAGTGACTCTGAGTGGCAGATAAAATTGAAAAAAAAAATCCTCCAACAATTATAAACAATAACACATAATGCCCAAGACAAACAATATGTTTCAGACCTAACATCCCATCTATAACAGAACTCGTTTAACCTGGCCCAAATTCCTTGGAAAGCAGCCAGAACTTCAGAGTGTTACAAAAAGCTAATAGGGTCTGGGCCATCTGCATCTCCAGAGGGATGCTGCTCCAGAAGGCAGGCACTGCCCCAGAGAAAGCATGACTCCTGGGTCCAACCAGATGACATTGTTTGTTGGAAAGGACCCAAAACATGCCCTCTCTGCTAGATATGGTGAGATGAGCCAAAACAATGGGAGAAAAGCAATTCCACAAATAGGTTTGCCATGAAGGGTTTTATTAGTGACAAACAGCACCTTCAATTGCACTTGGAAGCCTACTGGAGAGCCAGAATTCCTTTAACTAGGAAAGAATAAAAGGTTGAGTCTAAAGTACATTAACATTTATTTTATCATTGAGATTGTCTGGGCTATGAATGTAAGAGAACAAACTTTAGGCATTTGTGAAATCTTCCTTGTGTGTTGTTTTACAGGGCTTATTGGGAATTCAGTTAATGTAACATTTTAAATTTTAAAATAGATGGTATTGACAGCGAATGACCATAGCATGAAATCCATGAAGCACACAACATGATGCAGAAATGGTACCTTCTTCTGTATGCCATATAACTAGCAGAAAATCTGTAATGCCCTTCGCTTTCCCATTGACTGAAGAAATGCAAATTCACATGACTGTGAGGCTTAAGTAACATATGAGAAACACTAGCTCCTCACTTGTTTTAAAGCATGATTAAAGAAACATCATCTATTACATTGGTCTACAAGGAGAAATCCTCGGAAATGAAAGTAGCTTAATTTTACCAGAATTGGGTCACTTATTATTTAGCATATGGCACATGTTAGCCAGAGATCACCGAGATGGCTGGCTGTCTCTGTGAAAGGAATTTTTTCAGGCAGTGTTATCTTTACCCACGGGATGCCTGAATGCTGGTAGGTAGTCAGGGGAACTCCTTTCTTGTCCCTCCACAATTTATTCACTCATGGGAATTGAGCCGCTGAGCTGCCGACCTCAGCAGTGCACAGGCCCAGCCTCTTACCAACAGGAGCCACCACGGCCCTTATTGGGTCAGTAATAAAGGGAAATTGAAAATGTTACGTGAAAAACAAATAAATGAATGGAAAATTATATTATTGATATCAATAAGAAGATAAATTTATAATGATTGGTGAGGCACCATTCTCATTGGTATATCACATTTTGCTGAACCTGTATTCTGAAAGCCTGTTTCCCAGAAATTAAGTCCTGAGTATTAATTGGCTCCAATTTTCAAGAAGCAGGTTCAGCAAAATGTGATATAGCAATGAGAATGGTGCCACACCAATCATTATAAATTTATCTTTTTATTGATACCAATAACATAATTTTCCATTCATTTATTTGTTTTTCATGTAACATGCTTTTTGCCTGAAAAACTTTTTGCCTGAAAAACTGACAAGCTCTAACATCAGATTAAACAACAAGGTTCCATCTTTATTTGGTATCTAAACTGCTTTTTTTGCTTTTCTCTTGTAAAGTGCAGTAGGATCATCCCTGGGGAGATTCCAGCAGTAACCAGCAAGTATGGATAGATTCCATTTCCCTTGGTATCTTTTCTCCATGCCCTTGATATCCTGGTGGAATCTCTCCCCATGTTCATCACTCACTGCCCCACAGTTCCAAGGGAAATAGTCTAAATGTGAGTGTAAGAAGTGAATTTTCAGCTATATGTTTGCACCAAGTGCTTTATAGTACCTAAGCAAATTTTCCATGTGATTTTCATAGTCATCTGCCTTGTTGTTCTCAAAGTGAAGATAAATGTATACACTTCTATGTGGTACCATTTTCATTGTTCTACTGTACTTTGTCAAGAAGATGTGAGGCTTTATGATCACCTCCCTCCCTTGTAAACAAATATACTTGCCTATGTATAAATCTTTATTGTGAAATATCTTGAAAACTTTAGCCAACAGCACCTTTATCACCTGTTTTCTAATTCATCAAATCAAAATATGCAAAATTAACACATTTTATCTTGGGAGATCGATAATTTCCCAAAATTTGTAGACCGGTGTTTATAGTTATTTATATAGCTGAAATTTAAGCTATCTGTCATAGGAGATACTATTAATACCCATTAGAAATAAATCTAAGTAGATTTGGTTTCCTTAGTTTCTAAATAAATTGCATAGATTAGTAGGTAATTGTTTGTAATAATTGTTTTTCATTTCCTTCAAATACCAGTGATTAGTAACTTCTGGATTGGGCTGTTATTCTTATTTCCAACATAGGAACATCTTGCTACTCATTTCAGACTCTGCAAAAGATGTATTTTCATCACAAGTGTCCCAGCATATCGTTTTCTCATCATTTTCTATCAGCTAAACCAGCAGACCACAAGAAACATTTCTGCCTAAGCTTAATGGAGAGCTGAAAAGGCAAGCAGAAAGGTCATTAAATCTGATAATTCAGTTGCCCTTTCAGAATTAAGAAACCCAAACCCAAACTCATAAGGCTGCCTCTCAAAATCAAAACCACCACCATTACCAACAATAACAAAAACAACCATCCAGGAGTTCAGCATAGCTAGTACTTGTCTGCTTTACTCATAATCTATCTCTTGCCTCATAAAAATCTCCTGTTATATACTCATATATAAGTACACATAGCATCTCTTTTCAAAGCCCCAGTTGTAAATTCTCTGAAAGAAAAGCTCTGATGTTATTTGCCAATCCATAATAAACTAGGAAAAAAATTCTCCCATACTGAAAAATAAAAATGGGCAAACTATGAAAAAATGCATTTTGCCCTGAAAAATAGCATGTGTATGTGAGAAACAAAGATGTGTTTAAATTCATGCAACAAAGAGAAGATATAAAAAGCTATAAATCCAATAACAAATGGCAACATTTTTATAAATAGTTGCGTTTTAACAGGGCCTGTTGCTACCCTTTATGGATATAAATGTGAAAGTCACTTAAGTATGTTAACAATAAACTTATGAATGAAAAGAATAGATGCTAACAGTGCATATTGCAAATATGAGCATACCTTCTGTTGAATATACACTTTAAAATAAATCCAGATTTGCTTCTGCCAATGATATGAGGTCGTCTTGAATGTTGAACATCTCTTCTGGTCTACTGGGTTGTTTAAATAAGTTTTCTGGAACTCAGCAAAGTCAGCAAGCTGCATTCAGGAAATGATGACAATAAACTTTAATCTGGTTTCCACAAGGATATTACCTGCCAATCTTGCCAGCTAGTGAGATCATGGTGGATGTTTGTGTGTGCATACGTAGAGAGAAGGATACACACACAAAAAGAGAATATATATGCACACATACATATATACATATTGTATATACATACAATTACACACACACACAAACACATTACACAGGAAAGGTAAGGAATGGTAAATGAATTAAGGAGATTGTAAGAGAATTTACTGAAGCTCATAACAAAGACGTATTTTTAAACAACACTAACGTAGAATAAGTGGATATTCAAGTATCTGGAAAAGAGAAGTTACCTCTATAGTTTTAATATTCTGTGTAAGAATTCAGTTAGTGTATTCACTCTTAAACATGAAAAGTTAAGAATGCTTACTTGGTTTCCAAAATTGCATATGCTAATGTCTTATTTCTTGTCATTAAATCTGATTAAACTTGACGTGAATTTTGCTCCCCTGGCCATGTTCTGCTGGGAAAGATGTGACCATAACATAGAGATTTCACTTGGCCTTGGATTAGCCCTTCCTGTGTTTACTGTTTCTACTGCTCTACTGTTTTCGCCCAACTAATGGCTGTCAATCTCACTTAGATGATAGAATTTCAAGAATCACATTTTAGTTGCTCTTGTCTAGAGCACAACAGTTCTTGACTTTTCCCTTTCTCTTGCTACTGGCACTGATGCAATAAAATGCCTTAATAGTATTATGGCTGGGATGTAGTAGATTGATTAGTCATACAGAAGTTATTTCCAAGATTTCAAATTACCATATTGTCTTTGGAAATTTTATCTATGAAATGAGTTTATTTCATTTTAGTACTTTATCTTAATCCAGTCCAGTCTGACTAGGAAGAGACAATGGGCCCAAGACTTCGCAATTCTTGGACAAAAGTGGAATGATTTCACACTGAATCTCTACGTTAATTGGCGTTCTTTTCTCTTGCTTCCTATATGCTCCCTCTTTCAAACTAGTGGTCCCCTCTGTCTTAAATGTGGACTTTGCTTTCTTCAAAACTGTCTTTTAACCCAGGTGGACTGCTGAATCTTGTCCTGATGGGTTTGTTCTCCTATATTGTGCCATGCATTTATGAAGTGGTTGTTTTGTTTCCTTAATGTACAGATCTACACATGGCTCACTGCATTGTACTATATATACTAGTGATAGCGAACCTTTTTGTTGTGATGTGCTGAAAGAGCATGTGTGCCGGTACCCACAATGCAATGTGACGGCCCCTCCTAAGCATGCACGTGCAACATCCCTCCTTACCTGCACTGCATATGCGTGCGCCTCTCAGCTGATTTTTGGCCCATTTGAGGCATTTTTCACCCTCCTGGAGGCTTGAGAGAAGCCTCTGCAGCCTCAGGAGCCTGATAAACAGGCCTTCTGGAAATCCAGAAATGCCCATTTTCAGGCTCTGGAGAGCCTCTGGAGCTGAGGGGAGGCCATTTTCACCCTCCTGGGGGCTCAAGGGAAGCCTCTGCAACCTTTGGAGGCTGAAAAACAGGCCCATTTTGGCACTTGGTGTGCATGCTTGGACACGTATGCTCACGTGCCAGCACCCAGAAGACAATGTGTGTGGGCCCCCCACTTCCCCTGTGCATGCATATGTGATTCCCCCCACCTTACCTGCACTGTGCACCTCCTTGCTGATTTTTGGCCTGTTTGAGCCTTTTTCAGCCTCCCAGAGGCTTGAGGGAAGCCTCTGCAGCCTTTGGAGGCCGAAAAATGGGACAGTTTCATCACTTCCAGTATTTCTGGAAATACAGGAAGTGACAATGGGCCTGTTTTTCGGCCTCCAAAGGCTGCAGAGGCTTCCCTCAAGCTTGTGGAAGGCTGAAAAAGGCCTCAAACGGGCCAAAAATCAGCTGGGAGGCACACACATGTGCAGTGCAGGTAAGTTTGGCTGGGGCTTGTGTGCCCGCACAAATAGCTCTTCGTGCCACCTGTGGCACGCCTGCCATAGGTTTGCCATCGCAGCTTTAGGATAAAAAGTGAGGGAAGTTCTGCACATACTGTAAGTCCTCTTGAGCTCTTGAAGAAAAGAAAGGATGATAGGTCAAATTTCTTTTCTTGAAGGAAAGAAAGGATATAGGTCAAATTAATAAAGAAATAATCGAATGCCTTAGGATGTTGTAAGAACTAGGCTGTTCTTGCCTAGCAGAATCAGATTAAGTCCCTCTTGTTTCTCTCAGCCTTTGGGAAGCCAAAATGTAGGATATAAAAGTATTCATTTTCAAAAATTGTTATTCCATGGCATACACTGCTTCTGAACTTATCTAACACAGTACATTAACAGACGCATGAAAATGTTCATCTCAATAAATCACTAATTTCATATTTTTGACAAGCTTATTCTTTTGCACATGAAGATTAAAACACTCAGAATATTAGGTTCCTTTCAGGTTTCAAGAGGAATAAAACAAAGACATCAATATAATTTTGATTAAAAAAAGTTCCCAATGTTTATTTGTGATGTCATTTTATTATCCACTCTTAAGTGAGTATTATTATCTATCTTAAGTGAGTAAAATGAGGAAAGAAAGGAAAACAAAGTAAAGGGGAAATATTGGGCAATAGAAAATATTATTATAGAATATTATAAATGTGTTCTTTACATATTCAAGAGGTTTTGCAGTTCCTAAACATAAACCCCTGACTAAAAATGGCCTGGCTAAGGTAATAATGGATCATTGAAAATATTATTATTTCACAAAATTGTGTGAAACTTATAAGAGGATGTGAATTTGTATTGACTTTACAGAGCATGTAGTGGCAATGCTAATGCACCCAGAGAGGAAAAAATTAGAACATTGTTGTTAGAAAAATAATTGTTCTTGCTTTGCAAATAAGATTGGTGCCATAGAATTCCATGGTTTTCATAAATATGTACCATATATGTCTCTCCTTCCCTATGAAATTTGATTATCAATCTAAGTAGCAGTCTTCTGTTAAGAAACCAGCTTTCAAAAAAGCAAAAAAATAAAACAAAATTATTTCACTGTAGTTTATAACAATGCTTCCCAATTTTAAGTTATATACAATGCTTCCCTCACTTTGTTATATGGACTTCAAAATTCCAGAATTTCCCAGTCAGATGCTGAATATTTACATATATTATTTATTTATTTATTTTATTTGTCAATAGCTTACAAGATAATAAACATAAGTATAAATACCAGAAATAGGTATGAATAATTGGGGACAATAGGACAGGGACAGTAGGCACAATTGCCCACTTATGCACTCCCCTTAAACTTTATATCTTAAAGTTGCTGAAGTTGAGAAACACTGATTTAGACTAGTACTTGTCAAACCTTTTGTCTTGGTGGGAATCAAGAAATGACATTCTTGTAGAATTCTGAATCTAATCAAGGCTCACTGTGACTCCCTTTTGCTGCCACTCCTTGTTATATGCCTATTCTGAATGAGTGTGCTGGTTGGTGCACTCAGCCAGTTTAGGATATTTAAGAAAAAGAAAAAAGAAAAAAAAGTGCTCTATTCCCACAAAAGATGTAAAAATCAGGTGGTACATATAGATTTATTCTTGAACGAAGAAGAATGGCTAGTTGGAAGAGCTGCAGGAACACTGTACACAGGCCAATGCAGCTTGGTTTACGAACCCTTGTAATCTAGAACAATGAAAAGGCAATGACCCAGGAACCAATTCTTCTCTTGTTGTTTAGGCAGCAATACTAATTGGTGAAAGGAGAAAGGCAAATGAAGGGACAGGAACCATCAACATTGTGGAAGTGATGCGCCAATAGGAAAGAAAACAGTGTTAAGCCTTTTTTTAATACGAAACTGAGCCTGCTGTGGTAACATGGTAGTACCTCATACACATTCTCCTCCTGCACTGCTTATGTAACTCCCCTTGTAACAAGTTTCAAGGAAGCAACCTAGTTCTATGAAACAGTTTTCTATATTTGGTTAGGAACAAATATTTTCAGACATCAAGTCATTCTGCTTATTTGTTTTAAAGAGTGGATAGTTTCTATTTACTGGATTGGAAATATTCCCATGAATAAATGTAATAATTTTGCAACACTTGTTTTTCATGGAGTCACTTGTTTTTGCTCTAATTTCATGGAGTTCTGTAGAAGGAGTACTTCAGAATGCAAGGCATTCAAGGGAAAAATGCCCACTAATTGCATTAAAAATCTAAAGATTCTGTTTTTCCCTTATAAAACATTGTGCCAGGGCTTTTTCTTTCTTTACGTGTCAGTTCTGTTGTATAGAAACATAGTTAAATTTATCTTGGCAGAATTACATGACACCAAGGAGGTGCATGACCCTAAACAGTTTTACCAACTGATCTTGGTTAAGACAATAAACTCAAAAGCCATTTCTGTCTTTCAAAAATATGCCGTCGAAAAATGATATCTGGGATTACAAGTGAAACTAATGAACATACAGTACAATCACTCTAGAAAAAAATAGATAATTCAGAAATAAAAGAAGCCTGGGCAGAGGGTCAGAAAACAAAATTCATACTGTACATATTGAGAGGTAGAGCTTCCTAGGGCCAGAATGCCAGTTATATTAATAATTATGTAATTATTCCGTTTGCTATGCTTTGGCCTTATCCATATTTCCTATATGAGAGCCCATAGCAGCCATCAACCACATAATTTGGACCAGGATCCCAAAAATCAAACTGTTCCATGAACACATTTCTGATGTATTTATAGTCAATATTCTTTCCCTCTTTTCTAATTCACTTGAGGGTACTAGTTGAGACTTGAGGTGTTTTAGCATATTTGTTTCCTAGAAGTTCAAATCCATAGTGAGATATTTGTAGCTGTTGGAATACAATTTGATTTAAAATAACAATGAGTTGCCAGCTAACATGACTTTTCTCTTTGTCATTTAGTATGGATACAGTTTCATCTGTTGTTTGCCTCAGGAATTTATGACTTTTTACTTACCTACGACTTATATTTACAGCATCATTTTCATCAGTATCAGAGAATTCTTATATAATCCGCTATCTAGGCATTAATCAAATGAAGATTTGCTCTACTGTCATTCAAAGAACTCTTTTATGGATTGTCTTGCCTAAAGTTTCTTGTTTTTTCTTTTGAAGATGTTTTGCTTCTTATCTAAGAAGCTCCTTTAGCTCTGACAGGATAGTGGGGAATAGAAGGTTTAACATTGCTTGCAGACATCTGGTCATTGCATCCTTTTAGAGGGTCATTGAGGCACTTGGAGATTTATCTGTGTCCTCCAGGTCACTTGAGTAGTGCTCCTGGTTTCTGTATTTTGCAATTTTTCCTCTGGAAGTCCATTCCTACTCCCACACCATTCAAAGGGTATTCATCCCAAATTGTATCGCTAAAAATCTATAGAGATTCTGTTATCCTGGTCATGGTTGGACTTTCTTGGCAACTGGACTTTTTTGTTTTTTTCTCTTGAAGACATTTCACTTCTCATCCAAGAAGCTTCTTCAGCTCTGACAGGTTAGTGGGGAAAGTCCAGTTGCCTCATGAAAAAGCACCTTTGGGACAACATTGACCTGCATGACTGAGAATCTCTACAAAACGTTGCCCTTTATGGATATTTTGTTGTGGGCTGCCTCCTTCCTTTTAAAGGGACATTCATCAATCAATCTGTTTGCTTGATTTTCTTTGTTTCACACTTTACTAGTGTACCAGTGAATACTTTTTTAAAGTTACTGTAATGACAGTGCAATGGTGAAAGGCTGGGATTTTTAACAAGTCTGCTAAATCAAGGAAATGGTAATCTTTCTTTTCTTTCTTTCTTTTAAACTAGATGAAAAAAATAAATAAAAGAGTTCTTCCAATGTTGCCTTCTAGATTAGAGGAAGAATAACACTGTGACTTATTTTTCTTTTAATGGTCCACTGATTGCAGCAAATAAGAAAATGTCAAGAGCAGAAGGGAGTCAGCAGAGGGGGACTCATGTAAAAGGCCTATTAATGGAAATATCAGCTCTTCAAAGTAGTGCAGGCCAGAAAACAAACTCTTGGCTGGAATTCTTTATTATTATTGTCCATGGAAGCTAATTCTTGAAAACTTGACTATATTTTCCCCTTCCATTTCTTAACAAAGTTATGATGGAGCCAATCCAAGTTTCTTTTTCATGCTTTCTAGTTTCCTGGGCTTAAAATATGTTTTTTTAAACTGTTGCTGCATAGCAGCTATTCTCCAAGCAAGGTCATCTCTTTGGCCAAATTCTGTCCCAAATTCATTTTTTTCAACCTTAGTCCAAAGAAAGGAGAAGCAAATTTTCCTGGCAGGAATGAGTGGGTAAGGAAAGAGAAGAACTCACCAGTCTCATGTTCTAGAAAGCAAAGTTTGCAAACCAGGCTATCATTATGGCCAATGCAAGGAAATGCTAAAATCTAGACAGAGATTTCTTAATCTCTTCTGTTTCATTACCATGGACAACCAAGAAAAAACCCATACATTGATCATTGAAGAAATCAATGCAAAGTTCACGCTCAAGACCTAGCTCTCTGAAGGAAGCTGTAGACAGTTTTTTTCTGAATGCCATCACTCTACTAAACAAATAATTCCCTCAACACTGTCCAACTATTTATGAAGTCTGCATTTCTATTAATCTTCTCATCACTCCTTACCACCCATCCCCTCCCACTTGTGACTGTATGACTGTATGACTGTATTTTGTCGCTTGTATTCTTACAGTTTATATTGACTGTTTCCTAGTATGATTTGCTTGCTTATTTTACTCCATGACTATTATTAAGTGTTGTACCTTATGATCCTTGACTCTTGACAAATGTATCTTTTCTCTTATGTACACTGAGAGCATATGCACCAAGACAAATTCCTTGTGTGCCCAATCAAACTTGGCCAATAAAATAATTCTATTCTATTCTAGTGCTGGGAAAGGTGGAAGGAAAGAGAAGAACACTAGCAGCAAAGTGGATGGACTCATGGTGGTGATGGGTTCACCATTGGCAGACCTGAAAGACCAAGTTAGGGAGAGATTATTCTGGTGAAAATCTATGCATAATTGAGAGTGAACATCAGCTTGATAGTACATATTCAAACACTTAGTATATAATCATGATATTGTAGCCTTTTGTCCTATGAAAAATGTCAGCCTGTCTTTTTTTAGATTGATGTCACTCACAATAATGAAATAATTGAAATGAAGTAAATATCCCACTGCCAACTGTTCAGAGCAAGAAAAGACAATCCTACCACCATGAACGGACTAATTTGGAAACTATTAATATCAATTAATAAAATATCTCTATAGAATCCAAGAGCTGGATAGCAGCACTTAGTTCAGCTTGCCTGATCAAAAAACGTTGTTGGATTTGCATTGGATCTGATTAATAGGGGAACTTACCAAATTTGCAGATGATACTAAGCTGGCAGGAATAGCTAACACTCAAGAAGATAGGCTCAAGATCCAGATGGATCTTGACAGACTAGAACCCTGGACCATATCTAACAAAATGAAATTCAGTGTAAAGAAAAATAAAGTCCTACACTTAGGCAAGAAAAACCAAAAGTACACATATAGACTGGGTGAAACCGGGCTCAATAGCAGTAACTGTGAGAGGGATCTTGGAGTCTTAGTGGACAACCAGCTAAATATGAGTGAGCAGTGTGCAGCTGCCTCCAAAAAAGCTAATGCAATCCTAAGTTGTATTAACACAGGGATACAGTCAGGATCAAGGGAAGTACTAATACCACTCTATAAAGCCTTAGTAAGACCATACCTAGAGTACTGCATCCAGTTTTGCTCACCACATTATTAAAAAGATGTTGAGTATAGTATAGAGAAGAGCAACCAGGATGATTAGGGGAATGGAGGCTAAAACATACAATGAACGGTTGCAGGAACTGGGCTTGGCTAGTCTAGTAAAGAGAAGGACCAGGGGGGACATGATAGCAGTCTTCCAATATTTGAGGGGCTGCCACAGGGAGGAGGGGGTCAAGCTATTTTCTAAAGCTCCTATAGGCCAGACAAGGAATAATGGATGGAAACTGAACAAGGAGAGATTTAACCTGGAAATAAGGAGAAACTTTCTGACAGTGAGAACAATCAACCAATGGAACAGCTTGCCCTCGGAAGTTGTGGGAGCACCATCACTTGAGATTTTCAAGAAGAGATTGGACTGCCATTTGTCAGAAATGGTGTAGAGTCTCCCGCTTGGTTGGGGGGTTGGACTAGATAACCTACAAGGTCCCTTCCAACTCTGATTATCTGTAATCTCTAATATTTGAATGGAAGTCTCAGGAAATACAAGGACTATAGGGTACATTAGAAGGTAAAAAAGGAATCCTGTAAGCAAGCGGTGCAAAGTACCCACTGTATTGTTACAAGAATATAGCTATCAGGTATCAAGCTTAATTTGGAACAGATTTTACCTTTAAAATTGTGATTTCTGTATGGTTGCCAGCATTGGTATCAGTCACCCTTGAGCAATTGTATAGCTATGCAGTTGTTATGCAAGAGTAAAGTGATGCAGTTAGATATATAACAAAGGGTTTAAGAACTATCTTCCCACCTCCTGGTGTTTTAAACACCATATTGTTTGAACTTAGGTTTGAAGCTTAGAAGGTACATCTTGGATCCCCAAATTAAATGGCATACTGTAATTTCCCCCCTCCCATTTGGATGCTGTCATTGTCCAACTAATTGCTGCCTTCTCTGCTCTGTAACACTTTGCAGTGCTGATTTTTTTGTCAGACTTAAAAATATTCACTTGTTTACAAGTGGGATGGTTTATCTTAAATTAAATGTAATAATTATTCTGCATGTTTCCTTCTCTTGCTTTGAATTATTTCTGGCAGATGGAAATTGCTTCTTTCACTGATGGGTCACAAGATTTGTTGCACTTTGTTATTCTATTTATTCAATCATGCAAAACCACAAATAGTTGTTTATTGGTAATTTGAGTTTGTCAAATACATTAAAGTTCTAAGATGTTTTTCCTCCTTCCTCACTACCTTCTTCTTCTTCTTCCTCTTTTATTGCATGTCAGAATAAGGTCTCAATTCCATCTAACCAAAATACAGTGAGGAAACTTAACTTAAAAATAGAGATAGTGGTGGTAGAGATGATACTACAAATACAACCCTCCCCCCCATCTTTAGCTATGCATTGACAATTGGACCACCTGTGTTTCCCAGAAAATAAGGCCAGGTCTCATACTATTTTTTGCTACAAAAGATGCATTAGGCTTATTTTCTGGCTAGGTCTTATTTTTGGCGAAATACTGTACTACATGCACCCGTCTGGCTGATGATCTTAACTGAGGCTTATTTTCAGGGTAGGGCTTATATTATGAGCACCCCAAAAATCATGCTAGGGTTTATTTTCCAGTTGAGTCTTATTCTGGGGGAAACTTGCTATATGATCTCATGGTCAGAGTATATTAAGCATGTCTATATGGTCAATATATATGTTCTATATTGACCATATTGAGCATAATAACAGAACAAAAAAAGAAGACAATTGTGGTTTTTCCAAATATAGAGGAGGGAGGGCACTTTTTGAGACTCAAGTATACTGGAGAAAAGTTGTGTATCAGTGGAATGGGATCAACTAGAAGAGATTCAGAAAGCACTATCTTGAGACTAGGGAAAGGAAGTCCAAAAAGTGCTTTTCAAATGGCAAACAACCATTTGGGACAGTCATAACCTGGATGATTAAGAATATCCATGGTCAGGGAAAGGAAGTTTGACTTAATATATGTACCTATTTTAGAAGATGGCGGAAAGTAAGAGAATTATTTCTGTGAGATTTTTTCAATCAATATTTTAAAAAATACTGCTTGTTTTTCAGATTTGATATGATCATGATAGGGTGGTCAGCTTAATATCAAAAATTACTAGTGGTGTCTGTGTATGTTGTGAAAACTCTACAGGTTATACATGGATTGATGTCAAGCTTACCTGTGCTTATAAATTCCTGTGCTTAAACTCTTTAGTTATGTTTAGAAATTCCTTAGCACTTGGATGCCAAACTGGAATTTAAAATAAAAATCTAGAGAAATGCTTTTCTTGAAATCTGTCTATAAAGAAAATTATAAACAAGGAAAAGAGAAAGAAGGTTATTGACTAAATAGAGGAGAATTAACCAAAAAATTCAAAGTGTTTCATGGTTCAAGATTCCATAGCAAAATATACATTGATCCTTTGCATTGATACAGGGTGAAATACTGTTGACATTCAGTTCCACAACTCTTGTTACTTTGTGTAAACCATGTAGGTTTCTAAGCAAACCAGTTCAAAATGATTCAAAACCCAGTATTTCACTATATACCTAGTTAAAAACTATCTTCAGCTACTGTGTTAAGTTTCAGTCAGTTTCAGAATCACTGAAATGGAGTTGCCTTATTATACAAATGATGTTTCACAGGGCTAACTCTCTACCTAAATAAAGACCAAAGGAAAGTGGCAACAAAATATATTGCTCTGGGCACAGAATTTGGATTCAGCCCAACATGGAAAAACAGTGCAGGGAATGGCTCATTAAGAATACCATAATGAAAAGTGAATAACAAATCAACATAAGAGATGTTGCTGCATGTGCTGCATTTTGTAATTGAATGGAGGATGCAAAGCCACGGAGGACAGAAATTGTTTTATTTGCTACATCAAATGGCAGAATACAAAGTTATTGAAAGACAAAAGAAAGTTAAACCTTCAATACATATTTTGCAGCTTTGAAACTGATTCTTAAAACAATAAATTTAGCTTGCACCCTCATGGATTTCTTCCCATTAGATTTGCTGACTTTAAGCAACTTTTCCAGCGCTGACCTTCTCATCAAGGTTTTGTCTCAAAATAGTTCCATACAGTTCTACAAATGTTAAACTGACATTTGAAGTTGGATTTAAGAGACTGAGTGCTCTCCTGTGTACTTACTGAAATTCAGTAAGGCTATAGCCTCCTGCTCCTTGAGTGTGTGGGCTAGTAATAACTTTTATCAGCAATTGGTTGGATAAAAAATCATGTTCCAAAGCACGTTCAGTATTCACTTGGGAAGTGTGAATCAAGTTCATCTTATATATTTTCAGCATAATCATCTTGTGTATGACAATGAAGACACTTTTCATGCCTCTGCTTATTAATTATGGAGATTTGGACAGTCATGCCTTAGGAAAAGACAAAACAGCTTCCTTTAGCTTTTTATCTGTCAACTAATCAAATATGACAAGTCTGTGATTAAATTGCTGCTTCTTTTCTACCATAACACTGATTTTCTGAGGAGGATAATGTCAGAAAGGAATCAGATCTATTCTGAGTAGGTTCTGAACAGGTCTGGTTGAGCTGACTGAGGCTCTGTCTTGTTCGTTTACCTGAGAAGATTTTGAACCTGTAATTCCTGAGGAAGTGGATAGTGTCCTTGGGACTATTAGCCTAGCCAGCTGTTAAATCTATATCTCACTTGGTTTGTTAAGGCTCCCTGGGGTGACATGTGGTTAGATGTGATGCTGATAAATTCATTCTTGATTCAGATGATGGTTCCTAATGATTCTGGATATTTTTCATTCATTCTCCAATCTGTTTTCCACTCTTTCACATCTTTCAAAAATCTCTCTTTTCCTCTGCTTCTCTCCTTTTTATTTTGAAGTGCCCTTCCTAGTGTTACTTCTCAATACTTCATGGTATGTTGGACTGTGGTCTGGATTCCCAGAAGAGCGGGGCTGTATTCAAGAGGGTAAACACACAGTGAAGTTTAGATAGTCCAGTCAGGAAAAAGAGGGTTAAGAAGGCTCCTCCCTAGCAATTCCAAGATTGTATCTGTAGTGACACAAATCGTTGCTTTAGTTTGACAAGATTTCTGTCTATAAATGAAGAATAATAAAGGAAACTGCTCAGAAGTAACTTCACATATCTTTCTTGATTCATGGCTTGGTTAACATATATTGAAAAAATAAAAAAGTAATAAATACACAGATTTATTAAAAATGAAATATGACAATCTTGAGATTTATATTTATTTTATTCATTATTGACTGCATAAGTGTGAACAGGTCTGAGAGTGCTCAGAAGATGAATAATTTCAATTTGTTTGATTGCATGCAGGCTTTTTTGTATTCTCTGGTGGAAAGCAAAAAGTGATTAAGCCAGTCGTGAAATTTAGTTCTTGACATCTTTAGTGACATCTGGAAATGGTTGCGATTACCGACAGTCAATGCACAGCAGGAAGTTTTTGTGGTTTATTTGTTTTTTTAGCCTCAGTCTATAACACATTGTCTTGTGAACAATCCTCTAAAGAAAGGCACTTCCAAGGGGTTAACGCCAAAAATTTGCTTTGCAGGATCTGCTTTTTAATCTGTTCAAACAGAGAGGAAATGGAAAAATTCTTTGGTTTCTCCATTTTCACCAACAGTTAACAAATTGTTTATCTATTTTGTGTGTGTGTGTGTGTGTGTGTGTGTGTATGTATGTATATGTATATTATATAACACTATTTAGAAGGTAGAAGAAATGAATTGATGTTATAACATAAAGGGGAGGAAATCTCAAAAAAAAAGAAAGAAAGAAACCACCCTCAGTATTTAGATAAAAGGAAAATAAGATTAACCCCTCTCCCCTTTGCTACAACCACTTGCAAAATTATCTCCCCATTTAGTGTCTTGGCAGTATTTTTTTAAAAAAAATAAATTTTCCAGAGTGCAAATTGGGAAAGGAAGTTGTGCTTTATCTGCTCCTTGATTCATAGACTTTGTGATGACCTGGGGCATAGCACAAAGAGTCCCTTTATTATCTCCAATTTTGCCCCCAGTGTCCGGGTTACTTTTGGCTGAAAAAAATTCTTCCAGGAACAGCCTTTGATTGCAGAAAACTAAGTCCAAAATAGGGTAAACACAAACTGTAACTTAAAGTCCAAACAAGCCAAACTGAAATAATTAGTTGGGCAGGGCAGGGCAGGAGCAAGAATTTAAGACTTGAAAGCACAGCAAAACTCACATGGTTGGGAAGACATAAGTAACACAGATAAGCCATGACAACACAAGATGAAGTCACGTTTGCTCCCAACAGCCTGCCACATGCAGCTTGTCTTTTTTATAAACTGTGTTCCCAGCTGCAGCTAATGAAGAGAATCAGGGCCCTTTCCACCCCCGTAAGCCATGCAACCCACGTTGCTCTCTTCTCCATTCCTTGCTGCATGCCCTAGGATGAAGAGGAGGTGGGTCTGGACCTTCCTCTGAATTCCCTCTCCCTTGTTCTACCTCTTCCCTGCTCTGCTCAGCTGGACTTTGCTCTTCCCCAGTTTCCTCCATAGCCAACGGAGCCATATTCCCACTCCCTGTCAGCTGTTTGGCTTCCTCCTCGGATTCAGACTCCAACAGGGACATGACAGACTTTTTGCTTTCCAGTGTAGACATAAGTAACTTAACAAAAGTACATTCTATATTTCTACCTTCCTTGTTTTGCAGGATTGATATGAGAATAAAGTGAGGGGTGATATTTTGGACATTCTTTGAGAATTTGCAGGGCCTTTATCTATATGTAAATCACTTATTTAAAAACAAACATTCTCCCTTTTATTTGCTGTGCTTTGGAACTTAGGCCCTTCCATACTGCCAATACCTTTCACCTTTCCATATCCTCCCAATCATTTTCAAGCTGATACGCAATTGTCTTTACCATTGTTTATCTAAAAATTAAAGCAATCAACATTCAAGGCAATCTATGCTTTCTCTCATTGACCAATAGAAAAGGGCAAAAGAAAAAAAAGTATCCTCCAAGTGCCATGCCTACCTCCATGACTTCTTTTCTGGGAAGGGAAGGGAGGGAAGGAAGGAAGGATGGATGGATGGATGGAAGGAAGGAAGGAAGGAAGGAAGGAAGGAAGGAAGGAAGGAAGGAAGGAAGGAACTTAAAAATCTGCAAGAGACAAAAATTCCGTCCATCTGCATAGTTGAAAAGAATAAAAAAATGTTTATATAAAACTTCCTCTGCAGTATGGAGAGAGAAGACAAGGGGCAAAGTAATCTAATTTTGAAGGAGAAAATGGCCCATCCCAGTTTGATCCCAGCACTTCTGTTGGAAAACCAGGTTCAGCATAATTAACTGCAGTTGAGTCAATCCAAGAAATCAATCCAGATCTAGGGGCACTTCCAGATCCAGGTCTGGTTCCATCCCCCTAGGATCATGTGTCTTTGTTACAGTTTGGCAGCGGAGTATAACTGAATTTCCAGTTCACTTACCATATGCTTGAAGTTGCTACAAACTTTCTGTGAAGTTTGTGGAAAAGCAATTTCATCATTTAAGGGAAGTGATACCTTATTACACTACCTGATTTTTTGTAGGCTCTATCCTAGTAGGTATTTACAAGGGAAAAGTTGCAGTGATGAATTTTCAACTTCTAATTCCTCCTCTAGGAAATGCTTGGGTTTTTTCTTTTCCAGACAGACAGAAAAATAAATGCAACCTGAAGCAAGTAATTTATTTTCTCTTTCATATAAAATGGGTTGTGGTGTGTGGTTGTGCACTTTTGTGTGTGTGGATATTGTTGCTGATAATGCACGACCTGCTGCAGCTTGGTCCTTGTTCTCATTATGGTTAAGATAAGTGTGGTGAAAATAACTGTAGGTCATATTAAGACTATTTTGATATTTTGGAGAGGAAACTGTGAAAAGAACCTATACTAGACTTAATATTTGAAGTTGCTTATTTTCTACTATATAAATTTATATCAGCCTTCGTATATTTCATAATAATTGGGAATTGTAGGAATTGATTTGCAATTTCAGCACATTTGGGGGCGGCACAAATTGAGTAAGCTTATATCTCTGGATCTCAGATATGCTTACCACTGAAATTAGTCCTAAGTTTCTAATACTATTTGTATTGTTTTTTTTCTCTTTAAGGAAATGCAAACATTTCAGATTTTTTTGAAAATTTTTTATTGGTTTTTAAAAACAAATATAAACAAACAAAACATAAAAACATCAAGCGATCTTCCATATGTGTACATACAGTGTGCTGGTTGATTTACAAATTATTTTGTGCTTCCATTTCATAGTCTTCAATTACAATTACATTGCATATAATCTCATATTTTCAATCAAAAATTAAATAACTTAGTATCATTATTAATCAATCATTTGACTATACTTTTATTCGTTCATGTTTTACAAGATAATCATAATTTACTTAGTTTATTTTATAACAGTTCATATTATCATCCCAAATCTATCCTAAAATCATTTTGTAGATATAATAAGAAAGAATCTTTATATATTTATTATTTTCTAAAAGTCTACATATTTCACTACTGTATTTTATTGTCTAACCATTGATAGAAAAGATCCCAAACTTTATAAAATTGTTTATCCTCTTGTTCTCTAATTTCAAATGTCAATTTACTCATTTCAGCACATTCCAATATTTTCTTAATGATTTCCTCCTGTGATGGTATTTTGTCATTTTTGCAGTTTTTAGCAAATACAATCCTAGCCGCTGTTAATACATTTACAATCAGATATTTCAAGTCTTTACTATATATTTCAGGTAAAATTCCCAATAAAAATATCTCTGGTTTCAAGTCTATATGTTTTTTTGTCATTCTTTCCAACCACATGTGGATTTTAGTCCAGTATTTTTTAGCATCCGCACAAGTCCACCACATATGGTAATATGAGCCAGGTGTAGGGTGACATTTCCAACATTTTTTGGATTTATTCTTGAACATTCTTGCTATTCTTGTCGGGGGGAAATGCCATCTTATACAAATTTTCTTTATATGCTGTTGACATTGTAATTTTATAATTTTGAGACCACAATTTTTGCCATTTCTCTAAATCGATCCTATATCCAAAATTCTTCCCCCAAGCAATCATAGTTTCTTTAACTTGTTCTTCTTCTAATTTAATTTCTAATAAATATCCATACAGTTTTTTAATCACCTTTTCATCAGTACCTGTCAAAATCTTATCTAAATCAGTCAATTTATCATAGAAACCTTCCATTTTAGAATCTTCAACATACCTTGAATGTATTTGTGCATATGAAAACCAATTCATCTTTATACCTTGTTCCTCTAGATTTTGCATCGATTTAAGTTCACCCTTTTCATCCAATATTTCCCCAGATCTAACTGTTTGTTCCTTCTTGTATATTATAGGATAGGAAAATGCTTCAATAGTCGATAACCAGACTGGGATTTTCAAATAACATTGTCTTTTAATCTTCTCCCAGTTTAACCACAGAGACTCCCATATATAATGTCTTCTAAAATACCCCTGTGTTTTAGTTCCTTTATACCATAAAAAAGCATGCCACCCCAACAACAGATCATGTCCTTCTAGTGTCAACAGTCTAGTATTTCTTAGTGTTATCCATTCCTTAACCCACATCAGATTTATAGCTTGATAGTACAACTCCCAATTAACTTTATTCTTGCTTTCTTACCTTGCCATATATATTTCAACACAATTTTATTTAAATCTTCAAAGTAGTCTTTTCCAAGCCTAATTGGAATTGTTTGAAACAGGTATAAAATTCTGGGTAATATATTCATCTTGATTGTTGAAATTCTCCCCATTAGTGACAGTTGTAAACTTTCCCACCTCGCCAGATCTAGCGCTAACCACTGTTTAAGTTTGATATAATTATTCTCTTTTAATGTACTACATCTTGCTTTCAAACATATCCCCAAGTACTTAATCTTATTCGTGACCTGAATTTTCAATAGGTCTGCCAATTCTTCCCTTTGTCTTAATAGCATATTCTTTGTCTTATCTTTATTTATTTTCAAACCAGCCACCTTTCCACATGTCTCTATCTTTTCCATCAATTTTGATGCTGTTTCTAAAGGGTCTTCTAAGATGAAAACCAGATCATCTGCAAATGCTTGCATCTTAAATTCTTCCCTTTTGATTTTCATTCCTTTTATATTCTTTTCATCTCTAATATTTCTGTTTAGCACTTCCAAAGTTAACACAAACAACAAAGGTGATAGTGGGCACCCTTGTCCTGTTCCCCTTCTTATATTGATAGAGTCTGTCAGTTCTCCCTTCACCATTACCCTTGCCATTTGCTTATAGTATATAGTTTCTATTGCTTGAATAAATTTTCTAGCAAAACCCATCTGTTCCAACAGTAATAACATGAATCGCCAATTCACATTATCAAATGCCTTCCGTGCATCTAGAAATATCAGAGTCTTTCAGGATGTGCCCCGCAGTATTCCAAGGTGTCCAAGATTACTCTCATATCGTCTTTAATTTGTCTCTTTGGCAGAAATCTATTTTGATCAGGATGAACAAAATTATTTAAATATTTTTTAAGTCTTTCTGCCAATATTGAAGCAAAAATTCTATAATCTGCATCTAGTAGAGAAATGAGTCTATAGTTCCTAATTTGCAATGGATTGGCCTCCTCTTTTGGAATAAGTGTAATATAGGCTTCTGACCATGACCTAGGCATCTTCCTCTCTAACACAACTTTATTCATAACTTCCAGCAATGGAAGACTCAACAATTCCTGTAATGTTTTGTAAAATTCTGCCAGAAGTCCTATCTATTAATTGCAATATTTTCCTTGATTCTTTCTCCTTTCTCAACCTGCATGCCAACCATCCACCTGGTCTGTCTTTGTCCTCAAAGCAGTTCTGTTTAGCACCTCTACAATATGGTTCTGTGCTAATTTTTCTTTTTCTATTTGACCCATTTCATGTTTAATTATATCCATTTTTAGCTTGATGTCCTTTTTCTATGGCATTTTCTGTAGCTCCCCTTCAAGTCTTTTATACTCATCCTCTAAGGTCTTAGAGGCTAGTCTTTTCATAGTATTCCTTTTCCTTGTACAGTCTACCACCAAGCCTCCAACACATGCCTTCATAGTATCCCACACACTCTGAACTGATGTATCTTCTTCCCTGTTCTCTCCAAAGAAAAAAGCCAATTCTTTCTCCATCCACCGTGTGAAGTCTTTTTCCTTTAAAATAGTATTAACGTCCATCCAGATCTTCCTTTCCGTCCTTTCCATCCAATTGTCACTGGATTGTGATCTGCCCAAGCACTTGTTTCAATATTTATTTCTTGAATATTAGTTATCAATTCTGTCGACATCCACACCATATCCACCCTGGACCATGACACGTGTCCATTTAAACAGAAGGTGTATTGTTTAGTTTTAGCATTTCGTTCTCTCCATGTATCCTTTAAGTTTATTTCATCCACCATTTTTTAAAAAAGATTTAGGGAGAGCCTTTCTGCTCTGCTCCAGCGTTCTCTGTGCTGTATAGCCCAATTTATTGTCTACAATTTCATTAAAATCTCCCATCACAACTATATTAGCATAGTCCAGTTCAATTATTTTCACATGTAATTTTTTATAGAATTCCTCCTGTTTGTCATTCGGAGCATAGATTGCAATCAGGAGTGCCTTCGTACCATTGTCCATCCTTTCCACTACTAGTACTCCTCCATCATCATCAGTATAAATCAATTTTGCTGGGGTGGTTTCTTTAATATATAAAACCACTCCTCTTTTCTTACATTGTGTCAAGGAAGCAAATATTTTCCCTAATTTTGGCTGTATCAACAATTGTTCATATCGTTCTTCAATATGTACTTCTTGTAGACGAATTATATCAAATTTTAATTTCTCTAATTTATGAAAGGTTTTCCTTCTTTCAACAGCTGAGCCAAGTCCATTTATATAAATTGTAATCAATCTTTTCTCTTCCATGGTGATATCCAGTAGTTAAGTTTAGCAGCTCTCGTAGACCTTAGTTCACGTTGTTCTCTGGCTTCTACCTTTCCACCAACTGCACCTTCTTCTTTTTCAGTTGCCATTTGGCAGTCCTCCCGGAACTCAACCAGCGAGATCTCTCCTTCTGCCTCTTCTCCTTTCCCTCCAAAAAATTCTGTATAAAATAATTCTGCTTTCTCAATTGAGTCAACTCTATGTCTCTGTTCTTGCCATGCGAACATCAAGCCTTCTGGAATCAGCCATCTACAATTCACCTCTTTTTTAAGAAGCATTTTAGTCAGGAATCGGTATTCTCCTCTCCTCTCTCTCACTCTTCTGGGCATTTGTTTCAAGACCACAATCTCCTTGTCTTTATATTTCAGTGTTTTCTCTTTTGCCACCCACAATACCTGCGTTTTAATAGCTTTCTTTGTAAATCTAATGTGAACTTCTCTTGGTAACCTACTTCTGATCGCATATCTTGTGAAAACTCGACAAACCTCATCCATCATCTTCTCCTGAGTTATCTCCAAAGCTTCAGCCAGTATCTCTATCACTATCTCAGCTAAGTTTTGTCCTTTTTCTTCCTCTACATTTTGGAATCTAAGATAGAATTCTGATCTATCCATCTCCCATCTCAACATACCAATTTTATCTTGTTCAACCACTGTTAATCCACCATCAATATCTCCAATCCTCCTGTCTCCCTGTCCACCTTCTTCTGAAATTTTTTGGAATCTCTCATCATACTTCAATATCATTTGTTGGATGTTCTCCACTTTTTCATCAGTTTTCCCTGTTCTTTGTTCAATGTTCTCTGTTCTTTGTTCAATGTTCTCTATTATTTTCAATAGTCTCTGATCTTGCTTGAATACCTTGAATTCCTTGCATAATCATCTGCACAGTCACTCCTTCTTGTTCTCTTTCCTACTTTAACATCGTCTGCACCAAACATTGTCCTCCAGATGGAAGAAGTAGAAGTTGAAGAACCAGGAGCCGCAAACTTCCCACTCATTTTAAGCAATTCAAAATCTTATGGTTCCTTCAAACCCCAATCCAATTGTGAAGTAACCAATTATAGTTCAAAAATAAAAATAGTAGAAAAAAGAAGCCCAATAATAATGATAAAAAAAGGGAGGACAAAATTTCTTCAGGTTCTTGTATTCCTTAATCCAATCAATAGTTAGATGAAGAGAAAGGCTTGAAAAAAAAAAAGGGGGGGGGAATAAAAAGAAAAATTCTTCAGATTCTTCAACACCTCAATCCAATTAAAAGGTCTCAAATAGGAAAGAGTGCATAAGAACAAACCAGAAAGGTAGATGAAAAAACAAAAACACCAGGAAAGGGGGAAAAAAAGGCCATTCCCCTAAAAAAAGAAACACATTAATACTTGAAAGTTTTTCCTTTAAAATAAAAAACAAACGTAGAGATTGGACTTCCAAAGAAAAAAAGAAAAACAAAGACAAGCTCCAACAAAGCCAAAAACCCATATAGTTATTACAAAAAAAAAAGATAAAATGAAATACAATAAACCTTGTGAGGAGGGATAGCATAACTTAGAAAAAGTAAAAAGAGCACACTGCACTTTGCTTAATTATCCAAGGCTCTTATTATAGCTCTCCTCTCCAAAAACCCATCACCTCTTTTTTCCCCTGGTTTCAACACCAGACTTCAGCTGTTGATAAAAACCCAGAAGAGCACCTGCAATAATACTCTCTAATGCTCTTCCCTCTATCTTATCAAATGACAATGTCCTTGAGAAAGAGTTTCAGTTCTTTCCCTCTCAGCTTTGTCTGGTCACAGGGAAATAGAATATTTTCAAGCCTCTAGTTGACAGTGTTACAAAGTTTTTTTGCTCCCACTTTCCCCCACCTTTTCCAGGCAAGATATAATAAGAATTAATAAAAAAAGAAAAAGATATTTTTAAAACAGAGATAACTAAAGGGAGCCTCTAGCCTAAAATATTACAAAATCAAAAAGGAGAAAAAAAATAGATGTAAACAAAAAAATCAGTCCAGTTTCAAAATACAAGATTGTGTATAGAAAATCCAGCAATGAGAAAAAAAAAATTACTTTGACATTCCTATTTAAAATCGCTGCTTAATCACTTCTGTCAAAACTTTTACAGATTCTTTCTTTTCCTTAGGGTGTCCTTTCAGATCTTAGAATAAAGAAAAAGTTCTCACCAAACCGGCACACTCTCTCTTTCTGTTGGCAGCGATCTCAGATCTCCAAGATCGGATGCTGTATCGTCGCGATGCCATGTCCGCCCTCCAAACATTTCAGATTTTTATATCTCCAAAGTTCTTGCTAATTACAAAATGCTTCTACCATGCAATACATCCTATTTTACCTAAAAAAGGGAAATATCTGATCCCTCTTATGCTGGTAAATTCATGTATACTCTGACAGCATTCCTTTTGCTTACTCTGACACTTATCAGCAATGTATGCATATGCACACACTAGCACAGGGACTATTTCATGCAGGTCACATTTGAACTAAAGGTGTCAGAAAGTGCCATTTCATGCTTAACTGCACAGTCTAATAGAATCTAAAGCAAAACCAAGCAGGCCTGTGTGTTTCGATTCAGTACATGCAGCAAATAAGTTTATGTCTAATATGAGGACATTGGGTTTCACCAGCATCTGGAAGTAGCATTATTAAACTTATTGTGCTTTGCTTACCACAACAGGAACTCTGAGAAAAGAACATAGCTTTTCCAGCAACCTGGAATAACACTCACATGTCAAGAAATCAGATCCTATACCTTACCCATCTACTGATTACTTGATTGCTATCAAGTTGAGGTCTACATTAAACAATTACATGACATAATATCTGCAGGATAATCCATCCCCAGCCTGGAGTTTTTAGGTCTCCTATCAATCCATCTGTTACTGTTGTGTTTGAATCCATCCACTTTGCTGCTGGTGGTACTTGTTTGTTCCACCTGTCCCAACATTATGGACCTGTAAAAGGAGATAGATCATCACATAATGCTTCCAAATATGATAAGTTGAACATGATATATTAGAATCAAGTATCTTCAAAATGTATTTTGTAAGGGACATGGTAGATCAGAGACTAAGACACTGAGCAAAAGGTCGGCAGTTTGACGGTTCGAATCCCTAGCTCTGCATAATGGAGTGAGCTCCTGTTACTTGTCCCAGCTTCTGCCAACCTAGCAGTTTGAAAGCATGTAAAAATGCAAGTAAAAAAATAGGGACCACTTTGGTGGGAAAGTAACAGTGTTCTGTGCACCTTCGGTGTTTAGTCATGCTGACCACATGACCATGGAGATGTCTTTGGACAGCGCTGGTTCTTCGGCTTTGTAACGGAGATGAGCACCCCCTCCCCAGAGCTGGCATGTATGTGCAAGGGGTATCTTTACCTTTACCTTCAAAATGCTGATAGCTTTCACCTTCTTTGACTCTTGCCATCTAATTACAAGGAAACAATGAGTGCCCTTGAATCTTGTCTTGATTCTTGATCATCATGCTCCTGATGATCAGTAAGAACCTGAACTTGAATTACAGATTGTTGTTAAATTGCAGATTGTTGTATTGTAGAAATGGTTACACGCTCTCCGACAGAGTCTGTTAGTAGTCTGGATGCTCCATCTTCATCTATTGCTGGATGTGCAAGCAGAGAGTTAGGCAAAGAGTGTGTTTGCATATTTAAGATTGATAAACTAAGTATCACTGTTTTGAATTGGTCAGATTTAACAAGTGGTTTTGAGTTCATGTTTTGAATATACTATACCCGTGATGGCAAACCTATGGAACATGTGCCACAGGCAGCATGCAGAGCCCTCTCTCTGAGCACATGAGCCATCGGCCCAGCTCAGCTCCACCACGCATGTGTGCGTGTGCTTCCCACTGGCCAGCTGATCTTTGGGTCTCTGCCATGCATGCACGGAGATGGAACACACATGCAGGGGTTGCGCGCATGGGCAGGGTTGCATGCGCATATGTGGGGGCAGGGTACACACATGAAGGGGGCATGTGTGCGGGGTGCATGCATTGCATTTTGGGGTGCTCATGCAAGTGCTTTGGGCGCTTGGTGCCAAAAAGGTTAGCCATCACTGTACTATACATTAAACTATGTTTGGAAAAAGTTTAAAGTTGTAGTTGGTATAAGTATGCCAATTAGTCAATGAATATAAAGTTAGCTATTGCTAGATAAATATTATGAAACCATGATATCTGTAGAGATTCTCTACTCAAATTAATGTATCATGTTACTAAGATTTTAATGTGAAGCCCTTTTCAAGAAATTCTGCCAATAAAACAATGTATATTGCTTCAAGTGGAGTTACTTTATGGTTCTATATTGATTGCCATTATTGTAGTCACTGGTTTTATCTTTTCTCTAATACAATTTTCTACTGTTATTTTTCTACTGTTTTAAGGTAATTTCACTCTTAATATTTTCAACTGAATATACAATACCAGGGAATGTTTGTTATTTGTATGCTACAGTGAAATAATATTTATGAATGTCCTCCAAATTTTAAAATGCCTAAAACTATTGTAATTTGTTTTATTGATCTTTTCCTTTTCTTCAGAGGCCTCCGTCCTGAGTTATGATGGCAGCATGTATATGAAAATTGTTATGCCTATGGTCATGCATACAGAGGCTGAGGATGTGTCCTTCCGCTTCATGTCCCAGCGTGCATATGGTCTGCTGATGGCCACAACATCACGTGATTCAGCTGATACACTACGGCTTGAACTAGATGGAGGCCGGGTGAAACTCATGGTCAATCTAGGTATTGTGCAAAAGTGGTCCCTCCCCTCCCCATCACTTGGCTTTTAATTTCAGCTTGTTTTGTTTTCTTGTCTGTCTTCCTTCCATCCTCTCCCACCCTTTATCTGGTTGAGTTGAACTATAGCTCCGCTAAATAACTTTTTGAAATAATATTAATCACGGAGAACTTCTCCAGCCATCACTGCATGAAGATTTTATGTTGCTTCCTGGTTATGGATAATGTGTTTTGTTTTAAGTTTTTTTTAAAGCTTCCTTTCTTGTTCTTAAACTGGTTAGTTTTGTGTAAAACATGCTGTTTGGTCCATCTTTTGATCAACCACATCCTCATTGATCCAGCCTCTCTGCTACTATTCAAAACAGTCAAAAATAAGTTATGAAAACAATGACAGAGCCACATGTGAAAAGTTCTAATTGTATTGTTGCCCTTCGATAAGCTAGGTTTTATATATCAAACATTTCAATGTCATCTGCTTCTTCCTGAGATTAAGATTAATCCTTAATTTAAAGCTTAAAAAGTACCCATTTCAAAAAAGCACCAACAGAGAATAATTTATAAATAAATATCCAGAAACCTTCTCTTGCCCACTCCTGTCTCCAAAAAGTACACTAGAAATGCATTTCGGTTAGACCTCTTGGATGGAATTGTTATCTTTTCATTCAGTGTTCTTAACTGAAGGGAAAGGGAAGAATTTGGGACAGAGATCTCTTCTTTTTCTTCTGATACGATATTGTTTCAATTGGTTATTTTTTCCCCATTGAGGTTTAATTTGAGGAATTTTAGTTTCCTGGAAAATAAATGGTTTTATTTGCTGCTCAAAAATGGCTCACTATGAAGAGATAAAGAGCCATGATATAGTTAATATTTATCTTCCAAAAGGTTAAAACGTTCACCTTTTGTTCTCTTGTAGTTCTCTGCTTTAAGACGAACCAGCTGCTGTCACTGCTTCATATTCTGCAGTTTTTACTTGAAAAACGGTGTTACTGTCTCAGAATTTCTGCAAGCTTTCTGATGTCGGATTTTTGACTTAGCACTTCTGATTTTCCAAAACATCTAACTATAAAATATCAAGATGGGGTGCTTTTAGGCCCATGATTTTCCAAGTATGTATCGTACATTGCTTGGAAAAACATTTATATTATTCCACTCATTTATATGTTAGACTGGGAGGGTAGAACTGGAATATGAACAGGAAAATCTTATTTAAGAACTTTCCTACAACCAGATGCATAAGGGATTGTTTGGTCTAGTGGTTAAGATACCAGGTTAGAAAGCAGAAGACCACAAATTCATGTCTCAGTCATGAAAGTCACCTGGATGACTTCAGGCCAGTCATTCTCTCTCTCAGCCCAACCCACTCACAAGGTGGTTGTTGTGGGGAAAATAGGAAGAGGAAGATATGTAGATATGGTTGCTGCCTTGAGTTATTTGTAAAAATAATAAAGATAGATAGATAGATAGATAGATAGATAGATAGATAGATAGACAGATAGATAGATAGTTGTGCCCATATGAAAACAATTTAAACATTTCTCTAACAGAGAATTAACAATAGCAACAACTTCTGGACTGTTTCTATCAGTTCTGAAATGATTATTTGTATCTAACAGTCGTAACCACATAAGATAAATAATGTTCCCTTAGCAGAAACATTTTTCTTCCGTCGAGGACATGTATCATGTGCATATCATCTGGCATTATTTAAACTGTTTCATAAGCAACTATGTTTTCAAAATGCAGTTAATAAGTCTAACGTGGCCTTTTTAAAGATTTATGACTAGGCTTTTGAATAACTTTTTCATGTTAGAAAGGCCCAGAATGAAGTTCTATCTGCCTTTTAGTAAGCAAAAGAAATTCTAGTAAGCCCAAATATGCTTTGATTGGAGTCACTGCAGTATCTCTCCAACTTTATTGCAGTCATGCATATTCTGATGGTGACTTCCAGACTAGAAGCTTAATTATGAAGCAAGAACGGTCTGAAACCTTTTCAGATCTTAACTTAAGCCTCCCCTCCAAAAGCATTGGGCACAAAAGTCAAATATGAGATATTGTTTTAGAAATTCATTTCAAGTCCAAGGAGGCTGGGGAAGATTTCTTCAAACCTTAGTGACAATGTGAGTTCTGAAATGTTATTGCATTAAGTAAGCCAACATCTAAGCCTTGCTTATCAGTAAAAATTCCACATTTGATAACATCTGGTGAAGAAAGGCGATTTATAAAAATATTGTTGATTTAGAGTAGCTTCCAAAGGGAATCTGAACCATTTGTTTCTTGCCAGAAATGCAATGGCAAAGTCTGTTTTGAATGGTAGCAAACATTATTTTGCTTGCCCGCCCCTCAGCTTTTCTTCTTAATTTCATTTCATGTTTCTAACCCTTTTTCTGTGATCTTTTTCACACCGTGTATCAACGTTGTAAAAACTTCTTTATGTCCCATCAGTCATGGTATATCAAAAGATGGTATTCAACCCTTCAAAGGCCTGAAGCCTGCGGCCCGCACAGCAAACAGCCCTTCGAACAGAGTGTACTGAAAAACCTGCAAGGGCTGCCATATTCCTCTCTCAATTACAGCCTATTTAGCAAAAAAAAAAAAAAAAATCAGAAATGAGAATGTGGTTGATTTGATTGAGGAAGGAGGGAGGGAAGAGTCTCTCATATATTAAGACTACTTCTTTAAGAAAATTTTAAATGTTTCTTGAGGGATAGTTGGAGGATCATATTGTCTCTGGAAAAATTATAAGTTTATATGTGATATTTCTAACACTACTGTTAAAAAGAAAGAGAGACAGAGAGAGAGAGAGACAGAGACAGAGAGACAGAAAGATACACACAGAGAAAGAAAATTCAATGAGCCAAGTCTCATCCATGATTAGTACATGCTTAGAGTTAGAACATGGCCAATCACACCATAAACCAGTGGTTGTCCTTGTCAGTCTTCTTCTTTATCCAATTGGAACTGTATTGTGTCAAAGTCTCATCTTTAAACATCACTCAACATCTGCATCCCTTACTGATCATTTTGTATAGGCAGACAGGGCCAGAAATGCATCCAGGTGTTGATTGATCATATATTTGTTTACTTGTTCAATTTACATGACTGAATGGGGATTCTAAGTGGCCAACAAGTTAAAATACAAAAACAATGAGAAAATAAGATACATAACCTGCAGCCAAGATTAAAACAAAACAAAACAACAATAACTATCTCACAGGTTCTAACCAGTAGTCCAGCTCCCATGCTCAGAAACTTAAGCATGTCTTTGGAGCCTCGTGAAAGGCTGATATACAATACCAGCCTGATCTAATTTTCTTAAGGAATGATGTTCCAAAGGTCAGGCACTAAAGTAGAAAATCCTGGGTCTCCTATGAAGGTATTCCTTGATTCATATGATCCATGGTTTGCTCCTCTTCCTGCATCTAAGAGAATAGATAGAAATGATAGGGGAGGGCTAGCTCCATGGATAACCTGATCCCACTCCATGAAGGGATTGATAAGTGACCATAAGCACCTTCAATTGCATTTAGAAGAATACTGACAATCAAGAGAGCTCATGAAGCAAAATGGTAACATGAAGGCACAGGGGAACACCTATAATTGCTCACACTGCAATTTTCAGTCAGCTGCTGCTTCCAGATGTTTTTTAAGAGCAGTCCCATGTAAATTGTATTTTATATATTTTATAAATGTAATTCATTTGAGATGTGACTAACACATGAAAACTGTTAGCAGAGCCTTTTAGTCCAACAAAGTGTGCCACACAAAGTTCTTTTGGCCAAGGCTGCCACCTATTCCTCACACTAGAGCTGTGTATAACACAGTGGTTCTATTTGGGTAATGCAATCCCATCTAGAGCTGTGTATAACACAGTGGTTCTATTTGGGAAGACCCCAGAAGTCCTCAATCCCAGAGCCATTTGGTTTTATTATAATTGAACTGAAGCATATTCTTTCCTATCCAGCACCCCATAGGCTATAAACATCAAGACAAAGCTCCATGGCATCACTTGACCAGCCCAGTGTAGAGATACAAAGCACCAGCATATTCCTTTATAACAGATGACCTCACTAGCAGCTTCATGTAGATGGTAAATAGGAGAGTCAGCCATAGGTACTATGACATTAAAAATGTCAGTAAAAATTAATAATCAGCAAATCCCAAGGACTGGGTGTATAAATGTAACTGTTGAGAAGTAAGAGGAAGCTTTAAGTATCTCAGAACAGTTGTGACAGTCTAAGCTTCTAAAATGTAAATACATTTCTCAAATGAAATTTTGGAAACTTAAAAGAGAATATAATCCAATCTCCATTCTGCTTTACATCTCTAAAGTATAATTAGTCTTTCAGATATGATCTCTAGTGTTTTGTCATTCTCTCTCTCTCTCTCTCTCTCTCCTTCTCTAAATCTTGTGGCATTCAGTATTGGAGAATTTTTTTTCCCTTATTGCACTTACCAGCACACATCTAAAAAAAGGGATATAGCCACTCCTGTATGGTGATTGTACTAAATGCTCAAGGGCTGTTTGCTCCCACTTTTCTGTTGCGGTTGACGACACATGACAAACCTAATCGCACGAAACCAAACCCATATTTTCTTAAGAGAAGATATGCTGGAAAATACACTCTGTGGCATCATTACTTCTGGATGTTTTCTTTTTCCCGATCACTCAGATTTTTTGTTTACTGCCCTTTTATAAATATTAATTTTATGGTATTAATTAGACATGTTCCTTTTCTAATTTTACTTGGCAAAAATACCTCTAAGTTTAGCATAGTTAGCTTTCAATAGTTTAGTTGAGCCAGAAGTCAACTTTGATTAACCAAATTTTTGCCAAATGAACAGTGGAGTCTTTTTAACATGATATAGTTGCATATATGGAGAAGTGGCTCTTAGCATTAACTGCGAGGAACAGTTTGTCACAGGATTATAATGGCAACATGTTGCAACACATTTTTCAATTAATGTGTTCTCAGTCTAAGAATTAAAAGAGGTGTCATGCTTCTAATCTTGTGACCAAGTTTGTGAAGCTTGTTTTGCTCAGAAAAGTCTCTGAGTGCTCAGAACACCTCAGCTGAAATTCTACTTTTTTGTTAGCATGTTAATGAGTGTTTAACATGCACAAATAAGTGCATGTGTCACTGTAGTCTTTTTTAATTTGTTTATGGTTTCTCCCACTTGCAGTTTCATATGAGTGAAGCGCAGGGGGTTGTCAAAGATAATCAGATCTGCCACTGCACTGCCTATTTCATCTTCTTCCGGAATGTTGTAGATGCATCATTTAATTCCAATATTCAGGCAGCAAGGTGAAACAGGGCTCTGAAGGGCTGGCTGGCTGTTTTTGTATCAACTCTCTCCAACCAATAAAAAATATGAACTCTCCAAAATGCAGTGAAATCTGGGCTGGGCGTTCGTGCGGTTAGCAGTTTGCAAGTGGCCATTTTATGGTGACAAGGAGCAATATGTTATCCCTTTCTGCAGCATGAAAAGTTTTGGCAATATACATTTTTTCTGCAAAACATTTTAAGTTATCGCACAGGAAATGAGTATACATTGAAAGGGCTAAATATTGCATTACTAAATATTTACAAGCTAAAGCCAGGAATGCATTTATATAGATACACTAATCATTCCAGTGAAACATTGTAAAATTTGCTTTCAAGCATCCAAATGTGTAAAAATATCCTAAAAGGACTAAAAATACTCACCATTTGGAAGAAAGCCTTGCATTTTATGGGAAAATGCCTGTGCTTTAATAACATGTAAACTTACCTAATTTTTGATTAGAAATAACATATTTTGCAAAATAACACATTTTTCTTAAAAAGTATTGTCAAGGAAATATATATAATTTATAGTTCTTTTCTGCAAGTATCTCACATGTGTACACACTGACATACACACACACACACACACAAACAAACACAAACACAAACATGTAAACAGAAGCAGGGAAATGGGAATAGTTTATGGTTCTGAAACTTTTGTAGTAAATAAGTACACAGACATTCTTGTACTTCTGTAGAATGTACATAAATATAAAATGGCCACATTTTTTTGCGTGTGTCTGTCCCCGGAAGGGTGGACTGATTGTTTTTGGATGTCTGCAGCTGTTACCTTGAAGGATGCAATTTCATCTTTCATTTATTTTTCCCCATCTAGACTGTATCAGGATAAACTGTAACGCCAGTAAGTTTTCCCTCAAGTTTCATTTTGTTCTATCTATATATGTCTATTTAAAAGAAATCAACATTATTTACTTGATGTTTTATAAACTATTCTTTCTTTTTATTAAAAAATGTATTGGTAACAACAACTTAGTAGATGTTGAAATAGTGTGCATTTGTATTGTTTGTAAGTGATGTATGTGTCTGAGAGAGATCTCTCTAGGGGCCAATGAATTATTTTATTCCCTGGCTTCACAGACAAGTGTCCAGGGAACAGGAAGAATTGAAAACATATTTCAGTAGCTTTCTGCTATCTTGGGAAATATTCTTAAAGGCAGTCTTGATACTGCATAGAAATCACAGGTACTGTATACTCTTTTCTGCTATATATTTTTTGAAAAGTATATAGTTTAGGTCATAATGGTGACTGCTTCATCTGATACTTTTTCAATATTCACTTTTTAGAAAACATATGCATGTAGAGGAAGAAACAAATCATGTTTTTAGGTGAGCAATGCCATAGTTGAGTCAATCTTTATTGCAGATAGGTGAAGGCTCTTGGAAATGTTTTTGAAGAAGTTGCATTTGGAATTCAGTGCAACTTTTTTTCTTCAAAAACATTTGAGTTGCATAATTTTTCTTCAAAATCAAGAAAGTTTACTAACAATAAAACTAGTACTTAAAAATTAAAATTACAATACTAATTTATAGTACATTATAATACTAGTAGAACTTAGCAGTTAATATGATTTTAAAAACCCTAATATTTCTTCATGATTCTGGCACCATTTCAGGCAAAAGAATTGCCATAGGAAATAATTACTATTATTCTAGCAATTGTCATAGGAAATAATTGCTACTTCATAGTAATTAATTACTGTTACCACAACAGGAAATAATTACTATTAGGAAAACGTTTTCATGGATTGGGAAACTGCAACAGCAAATAATGTAGTTCTAGCCATGATGTAATCTTTCTATTGTGGCCAGTACATTTGTTTGCCTAAGATGAATCCTCATTTACATGTGTTAGAATTGCCCCAAAGGACATTGCATTAAGTGCCATGTACAAACGGCAGAGCAAAACATAATGAGAAATGTTTAGCCCTATTTTTAAGAAAGCTGCAAAAGCAGTCTTTCTACAGACCTGATATTTTTATATCACTTATAAAAACTAAACAAAGTATAAACTGCATTAATACACATTGTTTCCATAATTTCTTCTATATTACTATACTATGTATTCTTATTCATTGGTGGATGAATTTTAAGGGTAATAGAAATCTCCTAGTAGCCCAATGCTAAGGCTAGAGAAAAATAGAGTTAACAAAAGACTTTAGGCTGCAATTCTGCGCTTATTTCTGCACACTTAATTTTACTGGAATGATATGGAAAAAATTCCAATCATTCTAATTGTGCAAAGGTTGGATAGAAAGAGAAAATAATTCCATTATCTTGTATGTTACACTAAATCAAATTTCTTGAATGAAATATATGTTAAGAATTCTATTTGCACAATTGTAAACTGTAATTGCTTTTAACTATTTCATTATTTTTTGCCACCCAGAGTCACTTGTTTGAGATGGGCAGCTATAGAAATGGAATGTATGAATAAATAAATAAATAAAATTTGTATGACTGCCATTTTTTAAGGTAGCTAACATGTGTTCTGACAGCACATGTTCAGAGATGACCCAATCAGGTGGAAAGTTATTTTTTTATTTTTTTCTGGCCACTATAAACAGTGATGGGAGCTTGACAGTCCTGTGTTTTTCTTGGCCTCTCTCCCAAAATTGAAATTTTAAAATTTAATTTTAAAAAGAACCTTATTGTAATGCAATTTATCAAATGTTAATGGATTTATGTGTCCCAGCATCCTTTGCATTCCATATGATGATGGTGGTGGAATGTTATGAAAGAACACAGAGATGGAGTTCTTATCAAAAACATCAGTTCTGGAGGGCTGCTCTAAAACTTCAGTTCTGCCATCTTGATTTCAGCAACAAGAAGAGAAGGTTACTATTCCTTTAATTCTGTCCACATGATGCAGCTGTCCTCTGTGTTTGAAACTAAAATTAGTGTTCTTTTTTCCTGCCATAGGCTGGATTATGGTGCTATTTTAATATACCAGCAAACATGCTTGGTAGGTATTCTAGGAATTTCAGACTAATAGTCTGGGAGGGCTCTTGTAGACATTAGAAACAAGAAGGTGTAAGTTATGTAGATATATATATGAAATAGTTTATAACTACCAATAGCTTGACCATTTGCCTCTCACCATATAAGATTATGATCAGTGAGTTTATTTTTCCTCAGATTCAAATCTCCATTAAAAGTTTTTAAAATGTAAAAATGATTGCTGCTTTATTTTTATTGATTGATCCAATTTCTTTAATTTGTATGGCCGTCCATCTCACCTAAGTATGAAGCAATGGGACAAAATAATTTTTCAATCAAATATTTTGGTCAAATAACTATCTTCCTAATTTTTTGTTAATAATTTATATACTATAGATGCATTCATATTTATTTAAGTGTTCTTCCTATGCAAAGATTCTACGTAGATAGTCCTTGACATATGATCAAAATTGAGCACAAAATTGGCTAAACAAGATAGTTCCTAAGTGAGTTTTGACCCATTTTATGACCTTTCTTGCCACCCTTGTTAAATGAATCAGTGTGTTTGTTAAGTTAGATATACGGTTGTTAAGTGAAACTAGCTTCCTCATTGACTTTGCTTTCAGAAGGTCACAAAAGGTGATCACATGATCCCAGGACACTGCAACTGTCATAAAGACATGCCAGTTGCCAAGAGGTCACATTTTGATCATGTGACCACAGGGAAGCTGCAATGCTTGTAAGTGTGGAAAAAGGTCATAAGCCACTTTCTGTGTGCTGTTGTAACTTCAGTCACTAAATGAATGATTGTAAGTCAAGGACTACCTGTATTAGCCTTGCATATTTTTTTTTCAGCCAGCTTGAAAACCACACATTTTTTAATATGTCTGTTTAGCCACTTGGATCCACGCATATACTTGCTCCATTGTTGAATGTCTTTGATCTCCATTATTCAATATAAATAGATTCACATGAAGGAGGCTAACTTTGAAATATTAATTGTACATTGAAATATACATGAAATATTAATTGTACATTGTACAATCAATATTCATTTAAAACAACTTTGACATGTGTAGATAAAATGCTAAAATGAATATTTTTAAATCATGAATCACTGTGAGAAAATATTAGAAAAGCCTCAGAGATAATCTGCCATTTTGATCTTTGATAATTTTCTCTACATTAGGAAAAAGGCTCAGCTCTATGGCATGTGCCATAAATAAACTTCAGACAAGAGATTTTGGTATCAGATAATGCAGTCACTTTATTAACTGAGATTGTAATGTATGACCTGTGCTATTAAAGAATAGCCAGAATCATCATTTTTAAAAAAGAAAATAATAACAGTCATAATGAAATTTCTGTTACAATGACCATCAAGAGTACTGGCTGTTGCTCCAGGGCATGACAACAGGTAAGATACTAATTTTGATTTCCATTATTCTATTCATATCTTGAAGAAAGTGAGTAATATGAATGTGCTATTTTATATATTGGTAGTTTATGTTCCCTCAATAATGCCATTCTGGATTTTTCTTTCCCTACATGGCTAGCCTTTCTTCATTTAATTTTTGGTTAGGTAATGTAAACAATGAAATAGTACTGAAACAAGTGTGTTTTACAAATGAAAAAATATTAATCTACAAATATGCATATATTAAAAGTACATCACTTTAAAAAATCATTTTTACTGGTTGTACTGTATACCAGGCAAGCTGAATTGCATAATATAAAATGTCAGCTTTATTCCTTGAGAATGTACGTAATACTGAAATCACTGTGCAATGAATAGCTTTTGAAATGACTGATTAAGCATTAAAGCATTCAATATATGTTTAGATTTGCTAGTGCAGTGGTTGCCAACCAGAGGGCCAGAGACCATTGGTGGTCCATGAGAAAATTTTGGTGGTCCACAGAGAAATGTCACCCCCAAAACACCCCCAAGCAATTAATGTGGAGTGTGAAGGATGTGTGTATGTGTTTATTTTCATGGTCATAATGTGCACTGAAGATGGTGTTTGATTTCATTGTATGAGGTGCAATGACAATAAAGTAAACTAACTAATCCAGGCTGTGCAGGAACACAAGACTGCACCATCCACATGGCCCGTGGGAACACAGGCTTGCGTTGCTTGTATTGCGAACAACACGAGGTAGTGAGGGGAGGGGGAACTTGCCTCACTTGCCCCACGTGCCTGGCCTGGCCACTGGGCTTCTTTCTTCTGCTGCTTTGGGTTGTACGCAAGGAAAGCAGCAAAAGTCTTTCTTTCTCTCCCCCAAACTCCACCAGAAATGAGTCTCTGGGACCATGCAAGGCATCCTGCTCCAAGAGGCTGTGCCGGCGCAACAAGTCTCACAAAGACTCATTTCTAGCGGAGTTTGGGGGAGATAAAGAAAGACTTCTGCTGCTTTCCTTGCATGAAGCCAAAAGTCTCTCTCTCCCCCCCGCCACCCCCGAGAATGGAACTGGAGACAGTATTCTGCAATCCCAAATAAAGTGTGATTGATTGGTAGGAAAACAAGGTGGAGAATTTTCCTGCAGACCATTTTTTGGAATTTTTCCAGGGTCTCTGATCCTCCAGATTTAAAATTATGAGTTTGGTGGTCCCTGAGATCTAAAAGGTTGTCGACCCCTGTGCTAGTGTATACATCAGTCCTGTGCACTGATATCTAGGATTACATCTGTTTGTAAAAGCTTAGTTCTTAGTGAAGTAGTATTTGTCCTGTGTTTGCAAATACTTATGTGCAATGTCCTGTGATTTCATAATACTGAGCATCATAACTTAATAGTAAATGTTTAAATCAAACTATGTGGCTTGATTCCTAAGGGCCAATTTAGAGCAGAAATTGGGTTAAATTACATCTATGCAGATATATACACAAAGACTCAGTATTCAAAGGTTATTGTCTAAATCATTCCTACCAAAATAGCTTTTTCTGGGAAAAAGAAAAGCTTCCAAAATTCAGTTTCACAGAATTTGGTTTCACAGATTTGCATCTGTGGAGACAGATTTTCAATGCAAATGCACTGACGTTTAATAAAAATGGAATATTGTGCTTTGTTCATCTTATACATTAGACATGGTGTTGGGCTCTACATCTTACCGATGTCCCAGAGCCTGACATTATGGCTTGAAGCTGGGCAGAGCTTGATAGCTGATATGGCATCACAGCTGCAGCTTTGGAAGCCTCGTGTATTGAAGCTGGTGGTGGTGGTGGGGAAGCGGTTTCGGCTTTGACACAATTTTGGCTTTGATGCTGGGGACGTTATGATGCCACACATGGCCCAATAAAAAAATATTGAGTTGTGTTTTCTTCTGTACTTCTGATCTCTTTACAATTCTTAGCTGTGTTATTGTAGTGGCTTCTTTTTCTTTTTGAGTTTTATTGCACAAGGACTTAATCATGCACAAGGTCAAATCAGTTTTTGTATTTTTAATTATCTTTAGCATTCATATAAGTAAATTACCATTTATTTTCTATCATGAATATCCACAAGGGAACCATCAGTAAACATGACACAAGATGGAATTTTATCATGATAATTAACTGTTACAACAGGAGACACTTAGAATAAGCATAGATTTGCCTTTAATTGTCTGGTAAGGAAATCTTAGCATGTGATGTCTTTCTGATCGGTGTTTTGGGCGCATCTTCTTTTTATGAGAAAAAGCAGCTCTAAAAGATTGCTGTACTCAGGTAAAGTAGATAGAGAATAAAATTCTAGCTATCTTTCCAGATGGATCTTATTAGTATAGTATTTAGGTGCTAAATATGTAATATAATAACATAACATTCAGGATTGGACAGGAATGTGTGAAGTGTCATCAAACTTTAATCATATTTCAGATAGGGAGATAGGTAAGTAGGTAGGCATTGATAGCTAGATGATAGATATAGCTAGATGATAGATGAATGGAATGGAATAGAATAGACCTTGTATGTCATCTAGTCCAACCCCCCTCTTAAGCAGGAGACTCTATACCATTTCTGATGGATGGCTGACAGTCTCTTCTGAAGCTTCCAGTGATGAAACACCCACAACTTTTGAAGGCAAGTTGTTCCATTGGTTGATTGCTCTCACGGTCAGAAATTTTCTCATTTCTAGGTTGAATCTCTTCTTGATTAGTTTCTATCCATTATTCCTTGTTGGGCCTTCAGGTGCTTTGGAAAATAGATTGACTCCATCCTCTCTATGACAGCCTCTCAAATATTGGAACACTGCTATCATGTCCCTAAAATTTTCTTAGCAAGGCCAGTGCCTCCTTCCTAAGGCTAGAGAGAAGACCTGGCCCAAGGTAACTCAGCAGTGTTCATATCTAACCAGGGCTAGAACTTTCCAGCTCTTTTATGCAGATGATTATAACATTCTGGATAGGATAGCATTAGAAGATATTGAATGGAAAGCCATTGAAGGAGAATACTAATATTTCCCACATATATTTGTGCAGCTTCTATTGACAAGAAAGATACCATGGTCAAGGTTGAGGGAATAGAATAGAATAACAAGAGTTGGAAGGGACTTTGGGGTCTTCTAGTCCTGCTTAGGCAGGAAACCCTATACCATTACAGACAAATGGTTATCCAATCTCTTCTTAAAAACTTCCAGTGTTGGAGCATTTACAGCTTCTGGAGACAAATTGTTCCACTGTTCAATTGCTCTAACTGTCAGGAAATTTCTCCTTAGTTCTAAGTTGCTTCTCTCCTTGATTAGTTTCCACGTATTGCTTCTTGTCCTGCCCTGAGATGCTTTGGAGAATAGTTTGACCCCATCTTCTTTGTGGCAGCCCCTGACATATTGGAACACTGCTATCATATCACCCCTAGTCCTTATTTCATCAGACTAGACATACCCAATTCCAGCAACTGTTCTTTATATGTTTTAGCCTCCAGTCCCCTAATCATCTTTGTGCTCTTCTTTGCACTCTTTTTAGAGTCTCAACATCTTTTTTACATTGTGGTGACCAAAACTGGATGCAGTATTCCAAGTGTGGCCTTACGAAGCATTATAAAGTGCTATTAACATTTCACATGATCTTGATTCTATCTCTCTATTAATGCAGCCTAGAACTGTGTTGGCTTTTTTGACAACTGCAGCACACTGCTGGCTCATATTTAAATGATTGTCCATTAGGACTCAAGATCCCACTCACAGTTACTATTATTGAGGGAGATATCATATATACTGTACCTGTGCATTTTGTTTTACTTGCCTAAATGCGGAACCTTATTTTTTTCACCATTGAATTTCATTTTGTTAAATAGCACCCAATGTTCAGTGCTTCTGGAGTGTTGGCTATTCCTGCTAGCTTGGTGTCATCTGCAAATTTGATGAGTTTCCCATCCATCCCTTTGTCCAAATCATTGATGAAGATGTTGAAGACCTAAAACAGAGACTTGGGGTACTCCACTGAATACTTTCCTCCATGTAGATGCAGTTCCATTGAGGACTACATGTTGAGTGTGGTTGGTCAGTCAGTTACAAATCCATCTGGTCAGTTACAAATCCATTCTATTTTATCAAATAATAGGTTATGGTCTACTTCATCAAAATGCCTTAATGAAGTCCAAGTAAATTATATTGACACATTCCTCTGGTGCACTAATTTTGTGAATGAGAGGAACAGAAGGAATGGTTTTGTTCCATTTAGAAAAAACATTTATTTATTTATTTGATTTATATTGCCACCTATTCACCCATGGTGACTCAAGGCGGCTGACACAATGTAAAATCATATTTAAAACAAAAAATAAAAATAAAAACAAAAAGAATTAACAAAAAGAATCAAATAAATTAGTAAAGTACAATAGAATAAAATTTGGGAAAACAAAAACAAAACAAAAAACAACTCTCATCCCCTCCACCCTGGCGACATCTAGCTATGTTCACAAACTTCAGATGAGATAAATACCATTAACATGTCATTTTCTATATTTTCTATGAAAAATCAACATGCTGGCACTGCAAGAAAGAAATGATGGAGCTAATTTTTCCTCAATGGGTTTGTTTAATTTCTGGCTTCTGGTCATCAGAGTCAATTATTCCATGTGTACCAGTTTTGTTTTGCTTTCAATTAAATTTATTGTCCAAAAATTGAGCAACAATCATTTCATTAATAAAGAGAAATATCTTCAAAGTAAACACAATTCTCATATCCCCTTCAATTTAAAATAATTAAATTAAATTTTAAACAAGAAGCAGAGAGAAATAAGTACACTGTAACATGATTGTATAATTAAAAATTGATGATCTCTTTTTTGCTAGATATAAAACAGAGGGAAGCTCTTTAAGAAAAGCTAAATTTCCCCCTGAGAGCGAAAAGCCAGCATCAGGGGCATACATTGCTTTTAAAAAGGTCCAGATGACGCTGTAACTATACAAAATACAAAGGTTTTTTTTTTCATGTGACCCACAGAAATGGATCTTTATTTTTTACTTTAGCTGGAAAGCTTTCCAAAATACTGATATGCCCTCAGAGAAAGATCAACCTTTTCAGTTACTGCATGCATGAATCAAAGGAAGGAAAGTGACACAAACTTTTTTTCCAACATAGTTTTTTCCCTGATTTTAATATTATATTGGTGTTCAAAGGTTGACAAGACGATTCATCTGCTGTTAAATATATATTACACTGAACTAAAGCAGTCTTGCATTGAATGAACAAGTTCTTTCAATCGTTATTTAAAGAGACAGGTGTTCCTAAAATTTCAGGAGAAATAATTGCTTCCTTCCAGATGTCTCTTTTTGAAAAAATGCATTTTATACAGTAGAATTTCACTAAGAGATGTCAACTGATTATTTTGGAAAGTTCACTGGCAATCATTTCTATTCACTGCTTTACTATATAAGGTAAATATTATGCTGTACTATTTTTAAAAAAATTAACATCTGGTTATGTGGTCAGGAATAAATTCAACTGTAAACAAAATCAATGCAGGAAACACTGTTTATGATACATTTATGCTTACCCATAAGAATCTTATATAAGAAAATAGAATATATTTATACATAGCTCAAAAAAATGAAGGGAACACAAAAATAAGACATCCTAGATCTGAATGAATGAAATATTCTTATTAAATACTGTGTTCATTACATATTTGAATGTGCTGACAACAGAATCACACAAAAATTATCAATGGAAATCAAATTTAGCAACCCATGGAGGTCTGGATTTGGAGTTACACTCAAAATTAAAGTGGAAAAAAACACTACAGGTTGATCCAACTTTGATGTAATGTCCTTAAAACAAGTCAAAATGAGGCTCAGTAGTGTGTGTGGCCTCCACGTGCCTGTATGACCACCCTACAATGCCTGGGCATGCTCCTGAGGAAGTGGCGGATGAGGTATCTCCTCCCACACCTGGACTAAAACATCCCCCAACTCCTGTGGTGCAACTTGGCGTTGGCAGATGAAGCAAGACATGATGTCCCAGATGTGCTCAATTGGAGGTAGCGGTCCTGATACAGATTGAACATAGTGTGGCCTGTAAATATTATTATCCCACTCACTACAGAAATTTATAATTATTTTATTGTCTTCCTGATATGTTAAATAATTCACCTTCTTAAGCACATACATAAAATTGTGCTGAAATGGACCAATACCTCACTGGTCAATATGAAAAGAATTAAGTGTTTGTGCCTATTTTGAGTCATAAATCACCCATACTTTATCCATGTCCCTAAACAAAGAATAGATGCTTTGTAATTGAGATTACACTTATGCTTTAACTCTATTGAATGAGCATAGCATGAAACATACTTTATTTTATTTTACAATTGAAGGTATGAACAAAGAGACTGCAAAGCGTAAGCTTTTTTATCTGCCTTTTATTTTAGTATGATACAAAACTATATATTAGGATGAACAGCGCTAGAGATTTTTCATGAATAGTCAATTTTAGCCAATAATTGTAAACCAAGGTCTTGCATACCTTGGAGGCTAGCTCACTTTCTAAGCACAAAGAAGAACATACACACAAGGCACAAAGGAATGCAGAGCAAGCTTCTGAGGAATTGTGACTATACCTGCATTAGAGATCTCAGATCTGTTAAATAGACCAGAGACTGATCATCACAAAGGACTGGAATTTGCTTGATCTCTTGTTTTTTTACTTTTTTGAGAAGGGGCTGAAAGCTTGTAAAAATTAATTTAAATTAAACCAGGGTCCATATTTTGGTTGTTTGCTGTTGAAATATATCATTGCAATCTTGTGTGCAGTTTCTGAAGATGTCACTGCTCCCTCCCTAACATGATATGCTTATGATGATTCTCTCTCTCTTTCTCTCTCATCTCCATCATCACATTTTTGAATTGTCCATCTTCCTCAGAGGAACTCTTAGATTGCCTGTTCTTAATCCAAACCATGACCTCCCACCCCCCAAAAAAGCCTATTTTCCTTTGATCAAGGTGTAAGGAAAAAACTTACTTAAACTCCAGCTAAGAATGAAGTTTATTCTGTCCAAGCGTGTATTTCCTTTCCCCTTAAAAAAAAGAATCATAAAGCTAATTCTTTCATGTAATTAAAGGAGTAATGGTAAAAATGTAAGTAAAATTTATTTCTCTACCTGGCAGTAATTATGCCTGCCTGTTCTTTTCTTTAACCTCAGAACCAGGTTTGCTTTGCTCAAAATGTTTAGCTGCAGCACAGAAGAATTCAGTGCTATATTTCTAATTTATACTTCATTTGCTTGACGCTGTAAATGAACTATTGGAAGGTTATAATTTAAATATTCATTGTCACTGAATAAACAGACAGATTCTTGCTAAGAATAGCTATTTTCTCAGATTGTTTAAAAGATAGAAAATAACAGTAATTGAGTGTTCTTCCACTTTTGTGATTTTAGTTCAGTACTGAAACTGGTGGATCTGCTGATCTACTCTCTTAATTGAATGGGGCATTTAGGTTTTGTAGCAGGGTAGGGATTTTCTTAGAATGTGTTGCTGGCATAGCTTATTTTTGCCATTCCTTTAAATCTTCCTTTTTATTTAGTTTTTTAAAAAAATCTTCAGTAAAAAGTTTGTTTATAGTCTGCATTGTGCATTTATATAAATACACATATGGCATTTGACTGCTCATAAGAATACTCATATGGCATTTATTATTTCATTTGCCTAAATTTGCAGCACTTCATGGAGAAAATTTTAAAGAGATCTCAGTATCATGTGTTTAGATCAAATTTCTGTTTCTTACCATCAGTACTGCAGGCTACAGTACTTCTGCTGACTGCCAGCTGCCTGCAATTTGGCAGTTCAAATCTCACCAGGCTCAAGGTTGACTCAGCCTTCCATTCTTCTGAGGTCGATAAAATGGGGACCCAGATTGTTGGGGGCAATATGCTGACTCTGTAAAACCACTTACAGAAGGCACTGAAGCAGTATATAAGTCTACCTGCTATTGCTATTTCTATCTTTGGGACCAATATACTAAATGAGTTTTTCTTTAAGTTGTATAGACTTCAACTCCCAGAATTCCCCAAAAAGCCATAGGAATTGAAGTCATACATCTAAAGTGGCCAAGTTTGAGAAACACTGTTCTAAATGGAAACAATATTGCAAAAACAGTTTCCTTCTGCCATTTGAACAATGACAAAGATTAAAACTTGTAAAATGATCACACCCACCCACCCAAATAGACATTTCCAAATAAGAAAAGAACAAAAGTAAAGACACAAATTATTGTTGTTGTTGTTGTTGTACACAAAAATGACAGTATACGCAGCAGACGAGATAATCATGCTGGGTTTCCTATCACAAATCACTAGTCGAACACTTCCCAAGTGTTTAGGACTGCATGATGTATCGGCGGATTATGTGAGCAGATCCCAGTAAGGTGGCCTTCTGCAGCTGACCAATGGTGATCTTGTCAGTGCCAATTGTTTTTAAGTGCTTGCCTAGGTCTTTAGGCATAGCACCCAGCACCACTGGAACCACCTGCACTGGTTTATGCCAGAGTCTCTGCAGTTTGATTCTCAAGTCCTGATATTATTATTATTATTATTATTATTATTATTATTATTACAATAACATTATAAAAGGTATAGTAGATACTCTGAGGGTTGAAATGGGATCATATTTTTGTCAGAAAGATAGAGCAGCCTTATTTAAAATAAAAGCAATGCAAAAAATGTTAACTTTGAATCATGCTCATTTTGAAAATGTACTGTGAACCATTTTTTATTATCACTCATTCTTATTTTTAACAGTGGAAACAGGAAAAAAATAATACATTTTTACCACCTTTCATGAAATCATTCAAAGACATTGAAATAATTCTGTACGTATGCTGGAAAATCAAACTCCAAACACAAAATGTTGCTAATCTTACCATTTATTATTTTAGGTTAATGTTTCTATTTCTTTCCAAACCTAGGCAAAATAAATTGTCTTCTTGATGTATTTGTTCTTACATATGAGAGGGAGGGCTGGAGTTAAGTTGTGAATTTTTTCATCAGTGTCACATGTTGGCCAAGTGTTATATTCCACCACTTTTCTGGTATATGACCATTCTAGAATTGGAGACTTCAGAAGAGAATTCTACTATTGACCCAGGTATGTGGACTGATGGCAGTGAAGGTAAGATCATATCTCATCAACAAAAGGAACCAAGAATTGGGATTCAGGTGTAGATCAAATGAAATGAAATAAAATTATTTTATTACATCCATAAGGTATATATCACTGATAATAAGCTAGGAAACAGGACAGCAATTTTGCCGACAGAGCTGCTTAGCTGGAGCTAAACATTATTGAAGCAAAACATGTCCTGTGCTTTATACTGGATAGCTCCTCTGCTAACCTGAATGGTTTATTTTTGATCTTAGAATACTTTGGTAAAGTGGATTTGCTCACGTGGATTGTAGCAAAAGGATTTCCAGATGAAGGTGAAGGACTTAATCTGGTTTTTAATCTTCTTCAATCCATGGATTTATGGATTAGGACTGTGCTCTTAACTAAATATATTCTTAACCTACTTCTTTGCTTATATCTGATCTCCTATAATTTGATATCATGAAAACCATGGCATTTATCAGAGAGCAGAAAAAAATCAGTTAGCTTTATGAAACCGAATAAAATACAAAGAATAGAATTAAGTGATTACCTTCTTCCTACTTCATCATTGATGTGTGCCATCTTTTCCTACTATCAGTAATTCAAATAAATTCCATCAAGAATTGAAAGTCAAAATTATCACCTCAGTTAATTCAAAAGTAGATATGATAATGACAGAATACTTAAGTATATAATGCAATTTATTTGGCTATATAGTGTGTCAAATAGAATATTTAAGACATATTAAATCTAAATACACAGAGTCTTAATTTTAAGAGGACAGCGGGGTCAGCTTTACTGAGCAATTAAAGATGACATTGCAGTAATTAGAGAATAGAAATGAAGTATACATAGATATAGTATCATAGAAGTACTTTTATTTTCCCAAGTTATACAGCACTGAAAAAAATTGCAAGGATATTGTTTTAACAAACTTTCCAAATAAGTTACTATGTAAAAAAGAGCTGTGATCAATTTTCTTCTTTCCCTGTGACAAATAGATTTTAGTAACCATTGGACAATATCCATATATGATCACAAATAAGAAAACAACATGTAAAAGAGCTAATATATGTGTCCCAGCATAATGTTGCAGGATCCAGTCTGGGTCAGTCACCGGGACCAGAGGCTTTGTCTTCTGAGCTTTCGGACTCGTACTGGAGCCCATCTTCAGGGAACTTCTCTCTAGCCTGAACATTCCTGAAGATGGGCTCTAGCACGAGTCCAAAAGCTCAGAAGACAAAACTTGGTCCTGGTAACCAACTCAGATTGGATCCTGCAACATTTAAAAATTCAAAATTTAGATATAGAGTCTCAATAATTTGTCAACTGTCAATCATTGAGAAAAGATATTGCTGAAGAGATTTGAAGAATAGAATTACTGCCTCTCCTTTTGAATGGCCCATGATTCTCTTCCACTAACTCCATCTACCAACTCTTATTTTTGGTTTCAATTTCTATATTTCTATATGTTTCTAAGGGCATATTGGTTCTGAATATATATATCTCATGTACTTTTTTCTATTTTTACATTGCTCCATTGCCTTGACATGTTGATCAGATGACACTCATTTATGAAGAAGCTCTAAATTGAAAGAGGCACTAATTGTATTCTCTTCTGCTTGCTATGCTCTCTTCAAAGCATATTTTGATAATTGCTCACCCACTCATTGCTTTTTTTAAAGCTATGAGTTGCATCTAAACAGAATTATTTCCTTTCTGTAGAAAGTAATTAGCACCTTGAGAGAGTATCCCATGTTCTTTGTACATCTTGCTTAGAATCTACATGTTTACTCAAAAGTAAATTATACTGGATACAGTGAATTTCCATATTACATTTCCATATGACTATAGCATCACTTAAGACAGCGGTCCCCAGCTTTTGTGGCTTGGTGGTCCAGTGGGGGGGGGAGTGGAATGAGGTCATGTGAGTGGCAGGCCAGTGGGCCAGCATGCATGCACTATTCAGGGGTAGACTAGTATGTACACGCATGTGAGCAAGTTTATCTGCGTGCACATGTGCATGCGCACCAGCCTGCCACTCACACAAATCAAGTTGCAAGCATGCATGCCATCCCACAACTCACAGGGCCCAGTTCGGAATAGGCTATGGCCCAGTAGTGGGCTGTGGCCCAGGGGTTGAGACCTCTGATTTAAGACATCCACAATCAATATATTAACTGTTTTCATCATGAAATGTAATTTTCACTGTATTGTGATTCTTTTCAAGTTTTTGAAGACCAATTACTCTTAAAAAATGTGGTAGTAACACTTTATGAGTGCCTACGTTATATTTGGCAGTGTTCCCCATTAACAGCCACAATGGGATGATGAATTAGGATCGGATCTTTTAATCTTATGTATTATTACAGTATTTCCATTAGTTAACCGTACAATCAAATTAGCAGACATATGAGATGGGCAGAAAGCGTTTAACATCCTTGAATCACAAATGAGTGAAGAGCTATTAATTACTTCTTTGCTGTTTATCATAGTCATTATAGACCACCATAACCACTTCCCTGGTAAAACCATCTGTTATCAGACTTCTGAAATCACACTTTCTACTTACATACATACACAAGCATTATGAGTTAAGAAAACAAAAATGATCAGATGACTTAATACAGTCTAGTCATTTTTCATATAAAGATCTGTCATTGTCATAGGTCCTGAAGTACCTGATGTTATTTAAGGAACAGGTAAGAAGTTGAACCTTATTTCAGCAATGTTAAGGACCTAACACTTCCAAACACACCTGAAACTTTACCACATTTTAGGGCCCTACAGTAGATTATGTGTTTTAGATAATATGATTGTATTCAAAGAAAGAATACAACCATGATGGTAACTCCCAAACATGCTATATGTGATAACTATCTTTATCTTTCTTATAATCCTTCCTCATTTAACAGTCTAATCTTAAAATAATTTTCATCAATAGTTTCAAGATGTATAAAAGGAGCTGCCCTTCCAAGAAAAAATAATAATAGTAATAATAGCAACTAGTAATAATTACAACAATCAATAAGTTGTAAATAAACAGAAGAGAAATCCAAATCAAATCAATATTTGGTGTGATCACTTTCTGCCTTCAAAACAGCATAACTTTTTCTAGGTATATTTGCACACAGTTTTTGAAGGAACTTGGCAATATTTCTTCAAGGTTTCTCCAAATAGAGTACTAACCACAGCTCTTCTGTGGATGTAAGCATAGGGAATCCAGGTTATCCTAAAGAAGCTAGATATTCCAAAAATTGAAGTTCAGGACATCTGGAAGTCATCAGATTGGAAAAAGTATCAACTGACGCTTGTCTTCTTTACTCATGAATGAAAGAATCAAAGTCCAACAGTGTCAATGCAAGGTGAATTCAATATGGGTTGAATTGTTTCAATACAAGCACTTGCATATATTCCTGAAGAAATAAGTGACTTCATGAAAAGTTATATTATGCCCTTTACAATTTATTTTTTACAAGGTGTACTGTAGTAATATAGAAATGAAAAAAAGACTATTTTGTTCTCATTATAGTGCAAAGAGAAGATTGAAATTTATGAAATCCGAACTCAAAGAGACCTTGTTTTGCTGTGTTAATTGAGAGTTGGAGAAAAGAATGTATGAAAAATAACAAGCATTACCTAAGTCTCAACTGGGAGTATAGCTTATCATAGAACAGCAAACAAGAGAAGCTATTTAGAAATAAGCTATATTTGTCCAGAAATTGGGAGAAAATAACAAATGATTAAAAAATGGAACTCCCCGCCCAAGTACAAACAATTATATTTACTATATTTGCTAGTTTTTATAAGCTTAATGTAAAATGTTGTTTTGAAACATCAGTTTCAATATTTACTTACTCAGATGACTCATGGATCTATCATTTAGGAAAATGATTAGCTACTTATAAAAAAAGCAGTTTGGCAAGAATGGGGGGAAATGTCTATTCTTAGGAGCAGATAAATAGTGGAATAGTTATATGGAAATCCCTTTTGCTGGTTAAATAATTCCTTTTTAATCCCAGAATTATATTTTGATTCATCAGGAAGGCCAAAGGTAAATTCAGTGCTATTTTGCATTTGTTTTTCAAAACAAGGTCAGAATGGATGGAGGAAATAATAGTTGTGCTTTCATTAGTCACGTCTCTGACTTTTCTTTCTTTGTCTATGTCTCCTTCTTTCTCTCTTTCCCTCTCTCTCCTGTTTCTCTGCTTCGCACATACACACATACAGTATATGTGATCACAAATATCACATGAAGAATGCCAGCCTTTAAATTCCAGTAAAGAAAAGGAGTAGAGAGAGAAATCCATGAAATGATGGTGGATGACTGTGAAAAGAGGCGACAGATTTACTTCTGTTAGCCTTAAAAATTTTTAGAGGCCTATCTGAATATTCAAGATTTCTATTTGCCATACCATTTGGGGTTCATTCGGGGTTCAATATAGCTTAATTGCCAAATGGTAAAGAAAGGAGGGAATGTCTATCTCCCTAGTCCACCAATTGATGATTTTGGATTCAGAGAAATCAAATCTGTAGTTTTTACCCTACTATAGCAAGGCTATTTAATGTTATTATGTCACTGATCCATGCTATCATGTACTATAATTATTTAGTTGAGGAGAAAGGAGATATACCAAAGTTACTACCATGGTATTCTGTTCTGACCTGCAGTCTCTTAATTTTCCAGCAAAGAGGTTTCAGCTGCCATTCTCATCCCTGTGCTGGCTTATATTTGGCCTATATTCTGAAGTTACTGGATTGAAACTGTAAAGTTTGAGGGTTTTTTCTCCTTATATTCTTCACTTAAAAGACAGGTAATATTACCAAAATGGTTCATAGTAATTTAAAATGTAAAACATTTATATAGCTTATATAGCTATTAATGATTTAAACAAAATTTCTAGTAACCAATGCCATCATTTATAGTTTAGTTTTTAGGACACAACCTTAATGGAAGACTTCAAAGAGCATTCTGCATACCAATGAAGATTCAAAATATTTTTGTACATGTATGTACTTAATGCTTAAAAATCCATTTAATAATTTTACTAATTACATTTCTTATATTTAAAATGAGGAACAAAGTATGCTCTTACTATTTTTTAAAGAAAATGTGATGGAGGGGAGTTAAAATGCATGAATGTGTAATCTTGGAATCTTAATGCACAAATCTGTTTAGTAAAGTACAAAATGATATTGACATTTTGATCATTTGGTAAAATAATGAATATAGTTGTTCTTAAAGACATTTAAACATTCTGAAGGACATAGCTAGACTTTATTCTGATTCATACATGTTGGCCAAGCATTTTTTTTAAGTTTCAAAGGAAATAATCTACAATGAATGAACAGCTTGCTCAGTTCCAGCTGATAAGACATGCAACAAGGATGTCTCAGTTTTGAAAGGAAAATTGTACAAGTAATTAATTTTAGAGATATTTATACAGGTGAGTTTCAACCCATCTTTCATGATGATGCTGAAGTTATCCATTCAGTTGTGTCTGACTCTAAGTCATAGGTATCAAACTCTCTGCATCACATTGCCATCACATGACGTATCACCATGTTTTTTCCCTTTGCAGAGCTGGGGTTGGTATGCCCTATGCATCCAGGCTGTAGGCTGCCAGTTTGACACCACTTTTCTAGGTGTTTCTATAGGCCAGGTTTTTCCACATCCTCCAATCTTGTACTACTTCTTTGAGTTGTTCTATGCTCTGTCTGGTGTCAGCTTTGATGGTAACCAGATATCATATTCTTTGGCAGGCTGGTTACTTTTTATCAATAACTCTTTCAAATTGTTCTTTCACAACAATTTACAGTCCTACAAAATCTGCAAACTAGTAGAAGTGTTCCTGTCCCCATGCAACTTTATCTCTGCTTATGGTGCCAATGCAGTGCAGGGGGGAGGAGTGAGCATATTTTGGAGTTTGCTGGCTGATGGAGAATGGAGGGGGTTAGTAAAACTTTAAGAGATAAAAGAATTTGGGAGCTCATTAGAGTTCCTCTTGGTTTTATGGCACATTTCAGTAGGAATCGGAAGTTTATTCTGAAGCCTGGAAAAAGGGCCGAATTGAAAACACTTCTACCATAATTATGGATGCTGTGAAAAAAAAACAAACATTCTAGTGAAATGTGATTTTTCCCGCTCCCCAGGCTGAAGGATCCTGAGAACTACATGTTACTTAATATGCAATGGTTGTCTCCTTCAGATAGTTTCCTTTTATGTGCATGAACATATGAATATATTTGAGATGTCCTATGTATCAGATATCTAATATTTTTAAATATTGCCCAGGCAACTTTGCTGTTCTGTAATATCAGCATTCACAATGACATGCCTGTACTTTAAATGAAAAGTTCTGGTTAGAAAAAGAACAGGATGAGTTTGCATCTTGAAGACTCATATTAACAAGAATAACATGCTTATAATCCTTTAGCAACTTGGCTTGCAAAGTTCTTCTTTCCCATTTCTGAATTAAGAGAACTGAAGAGCTCTTAACTGAAATGTTTTGTTCCTCCTCCTTATCTCTTAGTAACACTAATGTTTGCTCTTGATACTGTATAAGATGGCTATGACATTGTCAAAGTTACTTTTTGGACAATGACTATGATCTTTGTCTCAAGAGAAGCATTTACACAAAATTTTCCTATCATGATTAGCATTATATCTTTTGGCAAACATGGAATTTTCTTTTATAATTCTAATATTGTCCTTTATAAGCACTTTTTAAATTCTAATTCATAAGTGTTCCATTTGGCCATCAAAAGAAAGAACACAGAGAACTTTAATATCTTTCTTATCACCTGCAGCTATGCTTTGCTGTTGCAAAACACACTTTTTTGTTGTTCTTCTTTGTTTTTAATAGTCTATATTTCTCCTAAGCAGCAACTTTTACTATAAAACAGCTTTCTCTTACAAGTAGAAAACTAACTTTATTGTGGTATATATGGAAGACAGCTCATTGTTAGACAGTATCATTGAAGTATCACTGAAGACAGTATCACTGTTAACTCTCACTAATTGGAACTTGTATGACAATGCTGTAAGGAAAAATGCTGCTATTCATCATAAAATGAAAAATAACTAATAATGAATTAGAACAAGGTTGCCAGGAAAAGGAAGAATAAAAAAGAACAAATTGCAATTATGTAATTTGTACATTGGAAGATAACTTTTTGTCATCAACTTATATAATTGTAGAATATTTCCCATTAAACAGAGCCTACAATAAAGAACATTATTAGATTTTTAACAAGGAATATAAAGTTTGATTCTTCCTTACTTCGTTGTCTCTTGAATTTAAGATTAATCTGCTTCTATTCTAAAATAGATGGATAGGTGCTAACAAAACTTACTGAACATGGTCTTGACTATAATCTTTCAGAAGTTATAAAGCTCATGTCAAGAGAATATTCTATCCTCCATATCCTTCTCCAGTTTATGTGAAAACTTCACTTGATATGAATACAGAAAGAACTTATTTCTCTTTCCCCCCTCTTTCCATTCAATTATATCAAATTCTTGGACATCACCAAGATAAGTCCTGCAGCTTTATTGGCAAGGTTTTTCTGAAGTTGTTTGCCATTGCCTTCTCTTTAGAGCGGATAGGAAGTGACTGGCCCAAGATCATTCAGCTAGAGTTTTGCCTAAGGCAGGACTAGAAGTCATCTATCTTCCAGTTTCTAACTTGATGCCTTCCTTAGCCATTACACAAAACTGGCTCTCAATTTTACTTTTCTCATTTCTCATATTCTCTTTTACTTTGCTCCAAACTCACATAAGTGACTGGCTTTCCCTTGCAACTGAAGTTCTACAACTCCTTTTTGTGGACATTTGAAGCCATTAAAGGGATGCTTCTGGGTTTGACAACTGATTATGAGTAACCTGCTATAATGATGAGGAATCCCAAATCACCTCTTGTGGCCAGTGCCTTCTATAGAATAGGGAAATTTCCAATTAAAAAAAATTGCATTCAAAAATTGCAGTTTAGGAAGATCTTTTCAGAAATGACCCTTTTCCCTCAAAAATATTACTTTCGTTTAATTATGTTTGAAATGTTCACTGTAAAACACATTCCCAAATAAATACCTTTAATCTCCATAAAATATTTCATTCTTGACTTAAGATATATAAGTGCAAAACGTAGTCACCGAACTGGTAGTAGCACTGGTTGAATCCCATCCCTGCTTGCATGACTACTCTTCCCAACCAGGAATGCTGGGCATATATGTGTATTAGTTTTTTTTTAATGTTAGCAGATGTTATATGCTCATATATTGTCACAATTTCCTTTTTGAATACATATTGCTCCGGAGTTCTGATATTTGGTATTCGATTGCTTGAGTTACAATTGTAAAATGTGCAGTTTCTCTCTGTGAGGAGATGGGTGACTTAGATAGACAGATGATAGATGGACAGGTGATAGATACTAATATTTTTCTTCTAGAAACTATATTTCCATTCTGTTTTATAACAAAAAGTTATCAATAATTACAATGCATATTTCGTAACAATATCATTAACAAATCTTAGATCTTTGAGAAGAGTACGCTAAACAAAATCTATTCAGAATCATTCTAGTATTTGAGGGGCTGTCACAAAGAAGAGAAGGGGATCAACTTATTTTTCAAAGCACTAGAAGACAAGACAAGAAACAATGGATAGAAACTAATCAAGGAGAGAAGCAATCTGGAATTAAGGAGAAACTTCCTAACAGTGAAATTAACTAATGAAATAACTTGCCTTCAGAAGTTGTAGGTGCTTCATTAGTGTTGGTTTTTAAGAAAAGACTGGACAACCACCAATCTGAAATGGTATAGGGATTCCTGCTTGAGCAAGGGGGTTGGAGTAGAAGACCTTAAAGGTCCTTTCCAGCTCTATTCTGATTATCTGGGAGACTGTGTATAAATAACAGCAGCAGCAGTGTTACTAACAGCATATAATCACACCAACTTGATTAAAAGCCACATGTTCCCTCCCAATTCCTCCCCACAGTGCTCACTTTCCATCAACTTTTGGGTTAATATTACCAAGGCTTTGTTACCTTTATCATTATCCAAGCAGGAAACTGTGATCTGGGCTTGGATGCTGCTCATTTGCAGTGGGAGGGCTGTTCTGACTGTGCCAATGAATCCTGAAATGGTACTCCTTTCTGTCTCAGTTGTTCTCTTATGGTCCTTTCTCTAATTCTGTTTGGAAGACTTGGCTCAGTGTAACTTAATATACAGCTGACTACAACTGATTGGATTATACATCATTAACCCAATTTAGCATGCTCTGTGAACTCAGCTATTGCGTTGATATTTGCATTTCTTCAGATTAAAAGACATAGACTTTGGATACATTGCTTCTTGTAATCTTTTTTTCCTATGCTGTTTTGAGGGACGAGCAACATTTTGGTCACAAAGGCAATACATTACTCTTGTTCAACAGACTCTGTCCTCCACGTGATGCCACTGAAAATGAATTTTATCAGAAATTCCAGAACCAGGAGGTTAAAACACTGATCAGTTGATGAATTGAAGCAGCTCACCTGGAAAAGGTCCCCCCATGCCTTTTCTTTGATGAAAATAATATGTTACGGCATTTTGTAAAGAAGAGGAAGATATTAAACTTTTGCAGTTATAGTATGTATGTATCTAAATGTGTGTGTCTTATTGTGTATATGTGTATATGTATGTTCAGACTATTTGATTAGATGGATTATAATACTAATAAATAATTGAAGTCATCAATTTACAGGATTACAAACACATTCTAATGAGGCTATCCTTGAAGAGAGACTGGAAATTGCTATAGAATGCAGCTTTCTGATTGTTAAATGGAACAACAAAATGGCCCCATTAGTCTTGAAAACATTGTCCCAATTGGCTTTGAGCTACAGTAGATGGGTCAATTTAAGATGCTGACAGATAACAGATTAACAGAGTTGGAAGGGACCTTATAGGCCATCTAGATTCTAGTCCAATCCCCTGCCCAAGCCGAACCTATACCATTTTTGATAGATGGCAGTCCAGTGTGTTCTTGAAAGCCTCCAGTGATGAAGCTGCCACAACTTCTGAAGGCAAGCTGTTCCACTGGTTGATTGCTCTCACTGTCAGAAAATTTCTCCTTATTTCCAGGTTGAATTTCTCCTTGTTCAGTTTCCATCCATTATTCCTTGTCTGGCCTTCTGGTGCTTTTGAAAATAGCTTGACTCCCTCCTTTCTATGGCAGCCCCTCAAATATTGGACCACTGCTATCATATCTCCCCTGGTTCTTCTCTTCCCTAAACTAGATGGCAGATCAATGTCAGACTAGATAATCTGACATTGATCTATAAAGACCTAAATGACTTAGGGTCTGGCTATGGATTGAGAGCGCTGAGAAAGACATTGCTTATGGATTGAGGGCACTGAGAAAGACATTGCCCATTGGTAGGTTTAGTCATTAGTAGAATTTTCTTAGCAACCATCCCAGTGAGAAAACCCACTATTGGAAGTACTCTGTGCTTATGCTGTTCTTTTTCAGTAAATAGTTGAAGATATACCTCTTTAACTAGCCACATCTTGAACCAATTAAGACGTACTTGTCCCTTGCTTCTAACATCTTCAATTTTGCTTTCAATTCTTGCCTTTACTTTTCTGAATTAAAGATTTAAAAAGTTAAATTTTGTGGAAGAAATCTAATGTGTCTGATGTTCCTGAAAAATCAACCTATGTGGTACTTTAGGTGGTGATTCTCTTAATAGTACATGCATGCTGTGGAAGATGATGGTGTTATTTAATTAGAAAATTAAGTAATATAAAGCTTTAAAGTGATATAACAGGGAGAAATTTATCTTTTGTTCTATGACAGGAAAATATCCAAGAAATGTCCTTTTCATTTATTTGTCACAACCAAGAGGGCATGGGAAAAAATGTGGGCAAATATTTTGCAATTTAGGTACCTGGATAATGCCCAATGTCATCAATGGAAATCCTTCCTTGAGTGATGACATCTGGATTGCTTTCTGTGTATTATCCAGAAATGTGTATTAATGATAGTGTATTAGTCAATTGCGCATTTATTACTCCATAAACCAAATGTCTGGGAAGACTTATTATTTCTCTGTATTCAATTGTGGATGAAATAGCTGATTTCTGAGAGCCAGTTTTATGGCTGTTGGAATTCCAGAAAATAATGTCTAAAATAATAATAATATTTTTTTACCTCGTCAACCGCCTCCATTGCTGAGTGGGTGCAACCCTGTCCAAGATCTTGGCTACTTTCTGATTCTAGGTTGTGGCCATGCCTCCACAGGATCATTCAACTATGGGCTGATCTCACTGTTTGACTTTTTTTCTGAGGTTCTCCATGCAGAGGACTACATAATTTTCTCTGAAAAAACATTGCTTTATAATATTTAAAATGGGAAAATATAAAGTTAGTTCAAGAAGAGATTGGACTACCATTTGTCAGAAATGGTATAGGGTTTCCTGCTTGGGCAGAGGGTTGAACTAAATGACCTACAAGGTCCCTTCCAACTCTGTTTATCTGAATCTAATTTTTCCATTGACTTTACTTGTAAGAAGGTCACAAAAGGTGATCACATGACCCAGGGACAATGGAACCATCATAAACATGAGTCAGTTGCCAAGCATCTGAATTTTGATCATGTGACTATGGGGATGCTGCAATGGCCATAAGTGTGGGAAACAGTCATAAGTCAGTTTTTTCAGTGCTATTATAATTTTGAACAGTGACTAAATGAACTGTTGTAAGTTGAGGACTACCTGTAATATACATTTATTACTATTATTTTGTGTGTATGTGTGTGTATGTACGTGTGTTTGTGTGATGGGACTTTAGCAGCTGGATTGCAAGGTTTTTATAATATCTGCAATCAGTGTGCATCTGTGTATATTACCCATGGCATAAGCTATCCTTTCATGCAGCTGAGAAACAGTTGCATTTAAATAAAGAAATTAAATGAAAGCCCCTTCTGTGCCAAGAATGAGATTTTAAATAAAATATCTTGTGTAAAGAATAAAAAGCTTAGTTTGGCAGTATAACTTAGTAACTTTAGAGTGTGCTTAATCAGATATGCTTTTGTTCATTCCTTTCACAAGAAAGCGATAATACTGATTTTTATTTTAATATAGCACTTTGTGTGCATGCAGGGAATGGGGAATAATTGGTAATCTCATTGCTCCAAACTTTTTCAGTTTTTTGGAAACTCATTGTTGCTAAAAAAGTTGCACTTTTAATTACTATAATTTTAATTACTATGTTTAAAGAAACTGTAACTTTTTTACTCTTACTCTCTTTCCTTCCTTCCTTCCTTCCTTCCTTCCTTCCTTCCTTCCTTCCTTCCTTCCTTCCTTCCTTCCTTCCTTCCTTCCTTCCTTCCCCCAACCTTACACAACTCTTGTACTCTGAAATGCAAATTATTGGACCAGGCTAGTTGCAAATTTTAGTATGAATTAACTGAATTAAGTAAACCTTAAAATTTTCATTTCCATCGGACCTGTTTGCAAATTTTTAGATATAAACATTCTGTCTAACCCAAGTCCTATCCCAGGCCCTTCTCTCTCACACAATCTACCAAGCTGTTGGACTAGAAGATTTCCAAAGTCCCTTCTAACCCTTTATTTTGTTAGAAATAGTTTATAAGATGACCACATGTCCATGACTGAAGAGAGCAAAAACAAACAATAAATGCATCACACATACCTCCCCACACTGTGAAGTCATCCTTTTAATTATTAGAATGGTTATATGTTGAATATAAAGGTCAAAATGCCATATGCTTTGACATCTTTTCAATTGTTTTGGCCTTTGTGCCTTAACTAACTCCATTCACCTTAAGTGCTGACAATTTTTTTAATGTCAGCGTGCTTCTTGTTTTTCTAGATTTTTTTTGTCCTGTGGACATTTAGACTGTGTGGTTGGTTTATTTCTGTGCTTAAAGATGGTAATAGTTGAATAATAGAGCGATGCACTTTTTCCTAATATTAAAGGAATAGTTAATGGAAGCATAGGTGTTTTTGGTGTTATCAAAATCTATTTTGCCTCTTGCCTCCTTCTTACTTTAGCTCCAATTTACTTAACTGTGTTCAAAATTCAAGGACCACCGTACTAAACAACCATAATTTTGGAAACTCAATAATCAATTTTTATTGCTACTAATCACTTTTATAAACAAACAAAGCTAGTTTTAATAGAAAACTATCAATTATATTATGTACATGCCTTCAAATGAGAGTGCAATTCCCCCTGCCAAGAAGTGGCAATCCAGTTTCATCTAGGGTGGCCTTCCCTAATTTGGCAGCCTTCGTATATGTCCGGATACAACATCCATTCTTTAAGCTAGCAGCAAATGTTGGGAGATGAAGCCTAACCTTTCTGGGGGAGCAGCAGACTTGAAAAGGCTAATCTATTTTGCTCACATGAGACAAGTAAATTAATCTTGCTGTCTTTGATCCTGCATTTGGCGGTGACCTAATTAGAGTTATAAATCCCACTCAATAGGAATTACTGCCAAACTACTTGTAAAAAATGAGATTTGTCAAAGAGAGAAACCTTTGCTATCTGCAGCCTGTTTCTTTTTCATAGGTAATAGGGATTGCGTATCACATACTTTCAACAACAAACAGAATAGGGTCATTATTGGAATAACCAAATAGAGCAATAGTTAAATGTTTTGCATCTGCTAACATTGGCAAAACAATTGCTTATGGTAACTGGGGATTGCAATGACTTCTGTTAACCTGCGGTCATTTCCACCAATACTATTAATCAACAGAGAACTACTATCATAATGCCTGGAATTCTTCCAGCCCCAATAATTGTAGTTTTGATTTGCACTTTAAACCTTTCATATTTTCTCATATTTATATAAGTATGTTTCTTGGTATTTTTATATCCTATAGAAGTTGTACAATGATTCTCCTTTCTTCATAGTCCACTATCCTAGGGGTTAGGTTTAGGGGAGAAAAAAGATTATAAGGAGAAAAAAAATGTATCTTGCTATGGTAGCAAACCTTCAGGTAAAGGAATCCCTGCAGATTTTACTCTACTAGTCATTTTGGATGATAGGGGACAGTGCTCATCTCTGTTTCAAGGCCATTGAAGAATCTGAAGACATTTCCATGGGCATGTGGTCAGCATGATATCACAGAGCACTGTTACCTTCACACTGAAGTGTTATCTATTTATCTACTTACATTTGCATACTTTCAAATTGCTAGGTTGGCAGAAGCTGAGGTGAGGATGGGAGCTTACCCCATCTCATGGTGCTCAGGTGTCAAACCTGAGCTTCTGGCTTTCTACCCACTAAGCCTAGCATCTTAACCACTGAGCCACCACACTGCCCTTTTAGGAACATAGATCCACCAGAAATATTTTTATATCTATGGAAAATTAAATGTTACAAGATTTATTCACTTGTGGAAGAGATGCAAATTAATCAGTTTTGCTTAGTTTACTATAGAGCTAAACCATATCTGATTGGTTGGTCACTCTTAGACTTTATATTTCTGTCAAAAGAACACATTACTGTTTGACAAGATTTGCTTTATTAATCTTAGTAGTCTGCCTCTTTCCTTTGACTTTGATGAAGAAAATAGTGTTCTTATCTGTTGCTTTAGGATTTTTGCAATTGCTTCCCTGAGTTAATATGTTGTTGTGTCATCAAAAGGAGTTATTGCACTTCATGCAAGGTTAACATATATTCCAGTTTCCCCAGACTTATTCTTTATTTTTGCCCTGCTGTATTTCAAATAATCAAGAAGAAAAATGTATCTTGAAATATCAAGATTGCAACTTCTGGTTCTATATCTTTACGATTGGATCTGTGATGAATGGCAGTGGGATAGCAGAACAGATAGTTATAGTATCTGGAATAGAAAATCACAGGAATCATAACTAAATTAATGAACTGGTATAAGATAACAGTGATAGTGGAGATGGTGTCCAACCTGTTACTTAAACAACCTCCCTCTAAGAAAGACTTTTTTTTCAGATTGGAATGACGCAATCTTAGCTACCCAGAGTGATTCTGGTAGATGACCAGCCATATAAATGCTGGATGGATTGATGGATGGAAGGAAGGAAAGAAACAGGAAGGAAGGAAGAAAAGGAGTAAGGAAGGAAGAAAAGAAGGAAGGAAGGAAACCAGGAAACTTAAGTGCATGACATATAAATGATATAAGTTCAGTGCATGACATGTAAATGATATAGTGATTTAATGTAGTAATTAAAGATTAGAAGCTGGGAGACTATGAATTCCAGTCTTTCCTTAGGAATGATGACAGTTGACAGCCAATCATATCCTTTCAATCTTAGAAAGAAGCAGTGATAAGCCATTTCCAAAGCATGTTGCTAAGGAAACTGCAGGAATCAAGACTATCATGAAGGTGCGTGCGTGCGTGCGTGTGTGTGTGTGTGTGTGTGTGTGTGTGTGGTACATGTGTGCGCACATGCCCAGATACACACACACCCAAAAATGTTACGAATCTTACCATGCAATATAAAAGTATGAAGGGTAACATATTTAGATCTGATTGTATTTACTTTTACATTCAGAATTAAAAGCTTTTGTTCCGCTACATACAACACTGAAGGGTATGTGTAGCTATGTCAATTTCATTTGTTTCATCCTTATAGAGAAACCCTCCTGATGCTGAGTGATTTAGATGCTTTTCTGCCTTGATATAAGAGGGAGAAATTGTTGTTTGTCATTGTTTATTGTTCACAGCTGGTTTTTTGGTAAGTTTTACTGATAAGCAGGTGGTTTGTTTGTTTCTTCAGCCATGCAACACAAGTTATGACGGTCTGAATTAATTCCACTTTTGAGTTAGATGGCATTGGCACTTGCATTTTAGTGCAGAAAATAATAATGTTTCTGACAGTTCCAAATTATTGTTGTGAATGCAAGTTTTTAAAAACATTACATAATTAAAGCAAATCCCTTCTTCTCTTTGGTTTTATAGCACATTCACTCACATGAAGACTTTATTTAATTTATGATTCAAACCACTTGTTTGAGAGTTAAGCTATTCTTTCCTGATTGTAATGCCTTTTTCAAAGTTATTGCTTGCTTTTGGACCTATTAATAACAGTTTATGCAGCAGGGTTATTAAAATTAATAACACTGACAATCACTTAAAACAGGAACATAGACAATATAAAATTTCAGAAATGATTCTGCAGTGGAACAATGTCTCTGAATCAATCAAGATATTTTCCTCAGAATAGTTAACAGATATTACAACTGCTGTTTTTAATATTAGTTATAAAAATATGATTCTTATATGGCCATAAGTGTTTTAAAACTCCTTACTGCATATTCTATGTATACATACAGATGGACAGTGTGTCAGCTTAAGTGTCTTTTTTGAGGAAACTTTTGGAGCAACTATTTTCATCAAATCAGTTTATGATTTTTGTAATTATTGTTTTATTATTATTTTCTGCTGAGTGAAATTATTATAGCTTTATGGAACAGAATTCATTCCATTTTAAGAGTCCACTGACTTGGGTAGTTTTTCTCTAACAAAAGCAACCTTGCTGAGAATATTTTACTAAAACAATAGCATTGTCATGGTATTGTGCATAAAAGCGTCAGCAACAAGAGTAATAATAAAATAGGAATATGCTGTTAAATTTCAGTATTCTGTATGTCTCAAGAATTCTCTTCACAGTGAACCTATATAAAAGCTATTCTAAGACTTCTATTATGATTTGAAGCATTTTGTGAAAAATAGCATAATCAAGCAAGGAATAGATTGCTACTTCTAGATCAACAGGGGAGCAAAATAGCCACTTAAACTGAAGATCTTACATCGTAAAGGAGGTGCTTTCCCAGCAGTAGAGTGCCTAAAATTACTCCTGGTGTTCTTTTATACATAACATCCATTTGTAGAAACAGACAAGCAATTTCTTCTTACTTTAAACACAGTTATAGAATGTAATAGGATGTACATAGCACCAAGATGAGCAGAAAGGGGAAGGGATGTGATTATTCACTGACTTCTTTATCTTACTTGATCAACGGATATCTGTATAAAATAAAGGTTAATGAAATTAAATCAAGGACCATATTATGAAATCAACTGATACAAAATAATTAAAGTGCTGATTTTGGAGATACAAGCCTATGCATTCCATTTGCATTAATTAATTTACTTATCTTTAATAGCAATAACACTTAGACCGGGTGTTGGCAACCCATGGTTCCAGAGCAGCATGCGGCTCTTTGACCCCTCTCCTGCAGCTCCCTGCTGACTCAGTCATGCAACCTGTTCTCCACCCTGATACACTAGGCTGATCTGGTCGTGAGACCTGCTCTCCGCTCCAAGAAGGTGGAGGCCTCTCTGCAGAGCATTTGTTTAAGGTTGCAGACCCCTGACGTAGACTTATATACCACTTCACAGTGTTTTACAGCCCTTTCTAAGTGGTTTACAGAGTCAGCATATTGCACCCAACAAACTGGGTCTTCATTTTCTAGATGGTAGGATGGAAGTCTGAGTCAACCTTGAGCCTGGTGAGATTCGAACTACCAAATTGCAAGCAGCTGGCAGGCAGCAGAAGCACTAGCTCGCACTGCATTCTAACCACTCTGCTACCACCGCTCTTAATCCCCAAATTTCCCCACCAATATAACAAAGCAACATCTTATAATCATTGCTTTCATATAAACTTCATCCTATCCAGACACACACCCCATACTGTGTCCTATAGGCATTACAGTTAAATTATATATTAAAAAATCCTCCAACAACTTGTTTATGTTTCCCAATAGCTTGAGTCTTCAAACTATTTCCTCCACCAAAACAAAGATGGACACAACTGGGATTACTTTAAAGCAAGAGTGAGAATTAATAGCCTAAAGGGCTGCCTATAGTTTCTGAATCCCCTTTTTGTGGCCTTAGAATAGAATAGAATAGAATAGAATAGAATAGAATAGAATAGAATAGAATAGAATAGAATAGAATAGCTTTATTGACCAAGTGTGATTGGACACAAGGAATTTGTCTTGGTTGAAATACTCTCAGTATACATAAAAGAGTTGAGAATCATAAGGTACGACACTTAATGATAGTCATAGGGTACAATAAGCAATCAAATCATACGAGGAAACAGTCAGTATAAATCATAAGGATATAAGTGACAAAGTTACAGTCATACAGTTGCAAGTGGGAGGGGAGGGGTGATAAGGAGTGCTGAGAAGATTAACAGTAATAGTAGTGCAGACTTTGTAATAGTTGAACAGTGTTGAGGCAATTATTTTTGTAGCAGAGTGAGAGCTTTTGGGGAAAAACTGTTCTTGATTAAATTCAATAGCAAATCTCAAAATACAAACAACGCAAATTTCCACCAAATTCTAATAGGAGTTAAAAACACACACACCGTATCTCAAGACAATTATTGTGATAATTGTCACAATTATCATGATATTAATAACCAAAATGATATGACAACCATTGACCCTTAAAACAAAGTTGCCTATCTGTATTTTAAAGTTGCTACTATGAAAACTGAATAATTTAATATTTGTGTATGCACAGAGAATGCCAAATTTATTTATTTATTCATATTTATATATCACAAGAATCTAAAAATTCTTGGCAGTTTGCAATCCTAAAAACATAAAATGAAAAACAAACTAGATTTAAAGAAAGGATATAATATAAGCAATATATCAAACTGTAGGATATTTTTCTTTTTAAATAGGTGTTTTTTCCGGATCCATTAAAATTGAGGAATTTAGCTCAATTGCCAGCCCATTTCAGCCAAGCAAAGCTCAACAAGAGCCACAATTTCCTATTCTGCACATGATTGCTAAGCTAAATTTGGATTGATACATCAAAATTAGTTAAGACTGACATAAAATTTGATTTAATAGATAAATACATGAATGAATAAAATAATGTGTAGCAATCTTAGTCAATCTTGCTTACTAATGTATGGAGCTGCAAGACCTTTGATGTGGGATCTCAATACATCCAAGGGGCATCTAGTTGGGGTTGTCTGCTAAAGTTAAATCTGATTAGGGAGATATCATTGTGGTGGTGGCAGCTGTACAAGGTAGAAGAGGTTAAGACATTTTCTGTTACCTAACTATTTTATCTGACTGTTGGCTTGGTAGAATGAGACCAAGGAGTGAAAGGGAAGAAGCTAGCCAAAAAGACATCATTTTAAAACTGAAATTAATTTTAAGGTATTTTTTTAGTATTCAACACTGAATATATTAATTTTGACACACACACACACACACACACACACACACACACACTCTTTTGGTTATATAATGTACAGGAAAATAGTAGCCTTTTCATAGATAACTATATCAGATAGTCATAAAATATATTTCTTGGATTTTTTAAATTGTTTACAAGGAATTTCTGGAACTGAAAAGATAAACTATTTAAGCAGAGTCAATCTCATAACTTTCTTCATGATTTTCTGATGCCTGGTAACAAGCTGTGAGTGAAATGCTTGTTTTGCCATGAAGGGATTAGCAGAAAGAATAGTTTTTGAAGAAAATTTAGTAAAGTTTTGATTCTTTCACAGTGCTCCCTCAATAGAAGACAGAAGTTTCAATGTGTTGTTGTATATTAACAATAATAACAAAAAAGATCTTATGGATCACTTAGACCTTTTATTTAAAAAAAAACTTAAGATTGTGTCAATGGGCAATGCAGGCCATGCAAACAGCTGGAATAAATGGGAAAAAGGTTTGATCTTTCCATGATAAAAAACATACTCTAATGGTGGTGACTGTAGGCATGAGAGATACATGCTACTTGGAAGAAAGACTACGGCAGTTCCAGAATCCATAGATATCCATCTGACAGGAAATATAATATAATCAAAGCCACATTTTTCAGAGATAATATATGACCATCAAAGTTAAGTCATCAGAAATGCTGAATGGAAAAAAATAGGCCTTTGAATTGTGGTTCTGGAGAAAATGACTGGGAATACCTTCACCAACATTAAGAACACCAAAGTATTCAATATAAATGAGAGGAATCTTCCTCCCCCTTTCTACAATTGCTGAGGAGGATCTGAACTTGCAGATTCCCTTCCCTTCAAACCAGAGGAGTAATACAGATGATACTATCACATCAATACACTTGTCTTTCATTATAGTAATGCTAACTCTTCTTCATGCAGTCTTTGATTGAGCCAGCATATGTTATGATTAGAACTGATTATGTACTATCAAATCATTTTCAAGTCCTAGTGAACACATAAGTAAGGTTTTCTCCAAGACAATCTTTGATTTGTTCTTCCAAGTCTCCCACTGTGCAGTAATCAGCATTGCAGTTGTCCATCCACCTTACTCTTCATCTTCTGTCCTCTCCTCTTTTCTCCCTCCCCTGCCCTCCCTTAAGTGAGAACTCTGGATTGATTCGTTCAATGATGCACCATCTTTCTTGACTGTTAGCAGTATTCTCAGGATTCTTTTTCAATATCATACAATAGGGAAGTTTAAATATCTTGTCAAACAAACAAGCAACATTACAAAATACCTCTCCCTCAGTTTATCTTTGTTTAAAAATTTGATGAAAATACAAATGTTAGAACAGTCTAATACCCTTAGAATGGAGGAAAAAATTTATTATTTGTATAAAGAAATTAAAAGATACTTTAGTCTGTGATCCTTATCCCCCTTGAGTGAAGAATATTTCTTGCAAAAACTGAGATTTTTAAATTTTATTTTAATATTCTGTAGAAAACCTAGGAGAAGAGGAAGATGTTGGGGAGGGGCATTTCAAGTCTCCAGCTAGTTGTTAGTTTATAAATATGTACATTTATTACTCTACTTTTGATGCAGGTACTAGCCGAACATGGATGATACAAAATGTTTAATAAAATAATATGCTTGTTATTAATTCAATAAGCTGGTTTATTAAGTATTTTTCTCTTCAAAGCAGGCTACAGAAGAATGAATTTATAGCATGTAATTTCTTCATCTTCTTTGCGGTAGGATAAAGAGAGAGGGAAAGAGTTCCTAATAATCTGGGATTTTGACCCAATTAAATGGAAGAGAAAATAGATTGCCATATACGCTGTCATGAATGCAAATGGAAAAAGATGTCCTAGAAATGAAATGTGCTTCAACATATAATTCCCCCCCCCCCCCCCCCCAAAATGCTGAAACTCAATCTAGTGAATATTTTTACAGGTATTTTATATTTCTGCATTTGACCATTTGTTTTTACTGTTATGTCATCAGAAGGTAGATGAAATTTCAGTGAACATTAATTGAACCTTTGTTGTTTTAGGACTCAGATTATTTGTGTCCTGTCCTGAGAACTACGGACACCACTTCCATGTTTATTGTTTACTACTCAAAGCATTAGTCACTTTGCTAATCCAGCACACATTCAGTTTCTCATTCATTTTGCTATTTATATCCTGGTTTAGAAATATGTGCCTCTTTCAACTATTGCTTCACTAATGGGAATTACTTAGGTTGGAGTTAGGAGGAGTTGCATTTTAACATCAGAAGAATATAGCAATAGCAATTTACTTACATACTGCCTCATAGTGCTTTACAGCACTCTTTGAGCAGTTTACAATAGCAGCATATTGCTCCCAACAGTCTGGGTCCTCTTTTTACCAACCTTGGAAGGCTGAGTCCTAAGATCCCTGTCAGAATCGAACTCTAGGCTGTGGGCAGAATTTGCCTGCAGTACTGTATTCTAACCACTGTGCCACCAGGACACCTGTTTTGGGTTAGCAGATGTCCAGCATCTGCTCCATTCATCAGTCATAGCCTTAAAATCAAATATTATCCGACTTTATGAATATCTTGGGGTTTGGGGATCATTTCCATAACAGTCATTATTCAAATTTTAGTGTATTGTGACTTGTCTGTCTCCATCAGCAGATTCAACAACCTAGATTTATGGTATTTAATTTATTTCCTGATTCCAGAAATCAGGTTCAATACAGACACTTCAAATCTATGGTTACTGTAGTCTGCAGATCACATCACTTGTCATACATTTTTATAGTGACATTTGGAAAGCATGTCACTGGCATTTCCATACTTGTTCTCAGCTGGATGCTGGCTTTGCTGTAGTGAGATGCCTAGGAGATCAGTGGAGATAGCTAGGGAGGAATCTTGCCCTTTTATTTGGGAATCTGTTGGACCTGAAGAAGTATACAGGGTCCTTAGCAAGGGTGGAATTCTCCCGGTTCAGACCAGTTCAGATGAACACCTTGTTCTGACTATCAGCTGGCTCCAAAATGGTTTGCTCCAACAAGCATGTGGGCCTACCTGCCTACCCGCCTGCCCCTGTTCTTTTCTGTGCTATATGTCTTTTTGTTAGAGCACAGCTGATTTGCTTCAGTTTGCTGCAGCTCAGCTGTTTTCTTAAGATGCAGTTGAAGGTAACTATTAGCTTTTTTAAACATGGAGTATGCATGCACTCACTGAACCGGTTGTTAAACCAGTTGAATTGCATCCATCCTTCTCTACTTGACTTTTCTGAGGCTTTCAATATAATTGAGTATGGTATCCTGGTTCAGAGAATTGGGGTGGGGAAGGTGGCACAGTGTTGTGCTTTTTCTTACTTCCTCTAGGGCTAATTTCAGTCAATGGTACATGGGGGGAAGATCCCATCCTTGGCCTCTGCTATGGGGGTTGCTGAAGGATTGGTATGTTCCCCACTTCTGTTTAACTGCTACATGAGGCACCTGGATGAGCTCATTTGTCACCATGAAGTTAGTTATCATCCATGTATCAGATGATAACCAATTATAAATGTGCCCCATGCAAATTAAGCAGTGCTGTGAATGTTACTCATGGTCTGGTCGTCCTGCATTTAGACCACTGCAATATCCTGCACATGTGGCTATCCTTGAAAAGTATTTGGAAGGCACAACTGACACAAACTGTAGCTGCACAGACAGTTTTAGAGGTCCAGAGGGTGGCATGTAACATTGCCATTGTAAAAATTGCACTGGTTGGCGATTTGCTTCTGGGTCTGATTTGAGGTGCTGGTATGACACCTCAAATCAGACCCAGATTTTCTTTGTGGGATAGATTTAGGCTACCTGAGGAACACTCTGATGAGATTTGCCCAACTCACTCATACTGACAGAAGGGACACGTTGCAGACCCTGTCAGCAAAGAAATTCCATGTGGCAGAATCCAGGAGAAGGATCTTTTCTGCCATGGCTTCTGCTCTCTGGAAAGTCATGCCCCTCAAGGTCAGAACTGTCTCCTGCCTCTTAACCTTTTGAAATATCTCAAAACCTGGCTCTGCCATTTGGCTTGTATCCCAGATGGGGGTATTCCACTCTGGAGGTGGTTAGTAAATTAGGAAGAAAATCCCATCCTCTTTTCATTGTAGTCTGGTTTTTAAGTTATTTAATCTCTGTCAATTTTAATTTTTAATGTTTTGTACTTTTACTTTTATAGTGTTTTAAGTCATTCAGAGTCACTTGACAATGAAAGTAGCATATAAATTTCATATTTAAAATAAATAGCCAAATAACTAATAAAATACATGTCTTATCTTGATACATAGAGATTGTGGCAGTCTAGATAGTGAACAGCAGGCTTCAGCTGAATCCTGGCAAGATTGAGTGTCTTTATGTTTTGGGATTTTCTGGTAGTCTGCTTAAATAGCAGGTGACAACTGTGGCTGGAAGGGCCTTTGGGTAGCTTGGTGTTGTGCCAGTTGCACTTGTCCCTAGATCAGGGGGTTCTAGTCATTGTTACTCATGCCCTAGTCACCTCCTATTCTGATTTCTGTAAGGTGGTCTACATGGAGCTTTTCTGGAAGACTATTCAGAAGCTTTAACTGATGCAAAATGTAGCAGCATGGACAGTTATGTGTGCCCCTAGAGTGGTATACTACACCTCTACTCTGCAAGCTGCATTAGTTGCCAGTTTGCTTGTGGGTCCAATTGAAGATACTGTTCTTTAAAACCATTCACAGCATCATTTGGTTATCTGAGGGACTTTTTGTTCCCTATTACATCTGCCTACCTCTGCTTCAGTTTCTGTCTGCCAGGGAATTACATTTGGTGGGTCCCAGGAGCCAACCTCCTCTGCCAAGGCACCCATCTTGTGAAATCTGCTCTACTTGAAGGTAAGATTAGCTCCAATCCTGTCAACGTTTCACAAAATCCTCAAAGCCTGGCTATATTATCAGGCCTGGGAGTCCCATGAGACAAGGAGAGTTTTGTGATGGCTCCCTTACCATAGTTAATATCAGGTTTGTGCACTTTTTTGTAATTATTTCTGTGACTGTTTTGTGTATTTATTGTTTATTTATGGTATACCACCAGTCATTTTCATGTCAGATGGGTGTCTACAGAAATATGATAAATGAATACATACAAATTATCACTAGCATATGTTCTTCAAAATGAATGATAGAAAAATATTGTCATTGAAAAAACAGCTTTTTTTAACTGGAAAAAGTGATTTCATTTTTATGTAGGCTGAATACCTTTTTGTCTTTTTTTTCTGAAAGTTAAATGAAGTATTCTCCTTCTCCCTTCCATTTGTCCATCTTTCCAATTGTCTGTGTCCTTTGTGCATGCTCAGATAACTGGTAACTCTTCCCATGTTCCACACTTTTGCCTTCAATTAGTGATCCGGCTTCCCTAGATTATTAGCTATTATGACCAACTGTGTATCATTTCTAAATTTGATATGGATTTCTTCCTTCCTTATTTTTGAACATCTTTTTTGAAGAGCAGAAATTTAGGACTGAGACTTGACCCAAAAAATATATTTCTGAAGGTGTTTCAGTAGCAAAATACTCTATGGAATAATGTTAAGTTATAGTAAAGCAGTTCCTGGTTAAATGCTAGAGAATAACTCCCTAAAGATAAAAGTCAGCTTGACAATGGAACCAATTACTGAAAGAAGCAGTTAATTTCCTTCAATACTGTATTCAATGGTGGTTGTACAGCCCTCTGTTGGAAATGCTATAATTTGGGTTCTTGCATTGAGTAGTGGGTTGAACTTAATGACCCAAATAATCCCTTCCAACTCTTTGCTTCTGTGAATTTACAGTCTCCTACCAAAACCATAAAAGAGTTAAATGCCACTGTGTGTGTGAGAGGGAGGGAGGGATATATATATATATATATATATATATATATATATATATATATATATATATATATATATATATATATATTTCTGAGGTTCTCGCGGGTATTTGTATGTGGATCTTTGGTTGCTCAGGTTTTCTCCCGTGTAAGATTCAAAGTATCTAGGCAACGTTTCGATGAAGTCTCATTCATCATCTTCTGTATACGAAATCCCCTGCACTGCCTGTCCCACCACATACATTGGACAAACTAACAGAAGAATAAGTGCACGCATTGAAGAACATAAGAACTCAATCAAAAAAGAAGAAACGACCTCTTCCCTGGTCCAACACCTCAAAGCCACAGGAAATGAGATTGACTTTAAAAATACCAGAACTATCGCCCAAACCGAACACTTCAACAGCAGAATAATCAGAGAAGCCATAGAGATAGAAAAACGCCCACACAGCATGAACAAACGAGATGACACCTCCCGCCTTCCAGCCATTTGGAAACCCGCCCTCATGAACAGACGAGTACCTAACATGAAGAATGACACCAGACCCACACCCATGAGAGCCACACAAGATGCCACCACCACACTTCCATGTAGAAAACAGACTCACACCCACTCAGAAGATGAGACACGACCACGGACCAGAAGCCGCACTGCAGCTGCATCACTACCCACTTCAAACCCCTCCGAGCCATACATGAAGCAAACCGACACCCACTATGAAGATGTAGCACGACCACGAACTCGAAGCCAAACAGCAAGATCACAGCTCACCAACTCAAATCCCCCAGCAACTAAGACTAACCTGAGCACAACCAAGCCCCCACCTGAACAGAACATGCCTCCAGCCAATCAGAACACGGCCAACCCCCCAACCAATCACAACACAGCCAAACCCCCTACCAATGAGAACACACCCCCACCCAATCAGAACACAGCCAAGCCCCCACCCAATCAAGTCCCACCCCCACTAGCAGTTAAAAGGAAGAAGCAGCTGCAATCTCATATCACTCTGAGAAGCACAGAGCCGAAGACAGAAGCCTGAAGATGATGAATGAGACTTCATCGAAACGCTTGCCTAGATACTTGAATCTTACGCGGAGAAAACCCGAACAACCAAAGATCCATACACACACACACACACACACACACACACACACACACACACACACATATATATATATATATATATATATATATATATATATATATATATATATATATATATATATACACTAACAACTTTCCTTGCACAAACTCAAGTCAACTTAGAAATGTGAAATGTGATAGTATTAATGTACATTTTATTATGTTCTGTTTGGAAAAATAGAATAATAGAGTTGGAATCTTCTAGTCCAACTCCACGCTCCAGTAGAAGCATTAGAAAATAATTAGAAAATTTGTATCTATTTGCACATGGTGACTCAAAACAGCTTACAGAGATATAGCAATAGCACTTAGACTTATATACTGCTTTATAGTGCTTTACAGTCCTAAGTGGTTATATATGTTTTATATTTATATAAAACATATATAAAAATAAAACTAATAAAATAATTTCAGACAAATGGCTGTCTAATCCTTTCTTAAAAACTTCCAGTGGTAGATCCCATAACTTCTTAAGGTACACCATTCCATTTATTAATTGTTCTATATGTCAGTAAATTTGAATCTAGGTTGGATCTCTCTTTGGTTAGTTTTCATCCTTGCTTCTTGTGTGGTGCTTTGGAAAATAGGTTGACTCTTTCTTTTTTTGTTACCATTCCTTAGATATTTGGACGCTTAGTCTTTCTTTTCATTAGACTAGACATTCTCAGTTCCTGTAACTGTTCTTCATATGTTTTAGCCTCCAGTCCCATAATCATCTTTGTTGCTCTTCTCTTAACTCCTTTTAGAGACTAAACATATTTTATATCATGGTGAGCAAAACTGAATGCAGTATTCCAAGTGTAGTCTTACAGAGGCATTATAAAGTGGTACTAACACTTCATGTGACCTTGATCCTGTCCCTCTGTTAATACATCCTAGAACTGTGTTGGCTTTTTTGACAGTTATAGTGCACTGCTAGTTCATATTGAAGTGATTGTCCACTAAGATTCCTAGATCCCTCCCACAGTTATTACTATTGAGCCAGGTTCCACCTATTCTACACCTGTACATTTGTTTCTTTGTTTTTGCCTAAATGTAAAACCTCATTTTTCTCACCAATTGAATTTCATTTTGTTAGATAGGACCCAGTTATGTATGTCAAGATTCTTCTGTATCTTGAGCCTATCTTCTGGCTATTCCTGCCAGCTTGGTAAATTTATGAAGATATTGAAGAGTATTGGTCTAAGACAGAACCTTAAGGTATTCCATATCATACTTCCCTCCATGTAGATGTAGTTCCATTGAGGACTATATATTTAGTATGATTGGTCAGCCAGTTACAAACCCATCTGGTGGTGACCTTTTTCTATATTACCAAGTAGTACATTGTAGTTTACTTTATCAAATGCCTTACTGAAGGCATTATTAAAAATAACCATTTAAAAGTTGCAGTCAGTTTTAAATCTTCAGTGCTAGAAGTGGGTGTATAGGGCTTTTTTTACTCTTAATTTTTCTTCTTGATCTGCACACTCTAGAATTAGACTGGATTCCCTTCAGAATACTTGGTAGTAGATAATTCAGGTTCAATGTCTATAGTTGTAGATCAGACTATCATATTGAATAGATTTGTCGTGACACATCAGTAATTAGTCTGTCATGTCAAAGAGCTCTGTAAACATACAAGTAAAGACATTGCAGACATTGTATATGTCTGGCCATCTTTTAAAGGTGAACTTGACTTGTCATAGATTATTTCTGCATTCGGTTGCTGATATTTCTCAGGCATGAAGGTACCTTGCTATTTTGAGTGTTTTATTTTTTTTTCTCTAAGAAAAATACAATCATTCTTTTTTCTTTTTTTCCTTTAGCAAAATCATTTTAGTCTTCCATGTCTTCTCATCATCAAATCTGACAAACCATCAATCAAACCTGTCCTGATTAAAATATAAGGATTCTCATATTGGTTTTGCCAATTATATAAATGTCCATAATGATTTTCACTTTTGTATTTGAAAAAGCACTATTTCCTGACCAGGCTAGTTTGGAATTAGTATTTTCTCTAGGGTTGGAAGAAGTGTCCCAATAGAATTTTTGGTTAGCAGTCCTGCTCGATTATATCCAATAGTTGAAAATCAATTTATTTTAGGTACTTTCATGTCATGAGCTACTAAAGATTGTGATGGCATAGAAATGTAATACATAAATATAAATTGTTTCCATTTAATTTTTTTTTTTAAATAAACTTTATTAGTTTTACTTTTTTAAAAAACAACAACAACACAGCTACAAAGTATATACAACAAAAAGACGAACAGATCTTGGCATGGGCCAAGAGAGAGAGGAAAGCTTGAGAGAGGAAAGAGGGAAAAGGAAGGGAAGGGGGGGGGGGGGAAAGTGGGGATAACAGAAGTAGAGAAAACAGTTATAATAAAACCATATTTTTGTGACTGTCTGTAAGGTCTTTTCTTCTTCCAGACTATCGTCGGCAGTGCTTTTCTTTATCTCTGCCTCGGAGGCCTCGGCCTTAATTTTCTTAGAGGTGATCTATCTTTGATTAAGCCAAATGTACAAAGGACTCCAATTGCTATAATAGGTTGAAGATTCTTTATTTTTTAATGCTTGGGTTAGTTTGTCCATTTCGGCGCATTGTAAGATTTTCTGAATAACCATAAGATCAGTGGGGATAGAGGGTAGTTTCCAGCACTGGGCAAATGCCAGTCTGGCAGCAGTTAAGATGTGGATTGTAATATACTTTGACTTTTTGGATATTTGTTTATCAAAAATTCCTAGAAGGAAGGACTCTGGTTTGTACTCAATTTGTTCCATGGTTATTTCCTCTAGCCAGTGTCTAATTTTTTGCCAGTACTTCTGGGTTTCCTTGCATGACCACCACATGTGAAAGAAGGTACCTTCTATGTATTGACATTTCCAACACTTGGGGCTCGTGTTGGGGTGCATCTTCACCAATCTCGAAGGGGGCAGGTGCCATCTATAAAACATTTTATATAAGTTTTCTTTATAAGCTGCTGATTTCGTGATCTTAATGTTCCTATTCCAGATCTTTTCCCATTCTGCTAGGGTAATGCTTCGACCCACATTTCTGCTCCACGCAATCATATTTCCCTTGACAATTTCTTGTTCTAGTTCTGTTTCTAATAAATATTTGTAAAATTTAGATATATTTTTTTTACTTGGTCCTAGTAGAATTTTGTCTAGGGTCTGTAATTTATTGTAGATTCCAAATTCCTTAAGTTTCCATTTAATTTTAAAGGAATAATAAAGTGGGTCATTCTGTGTTAAGATCTTCTTTGTACTGCTTTCTCTGCCATACTTTTGCCTTGAGGCAAGTGTCAGGAATGGTTGGTGCTGTACCTTGAGATGCATTTGCAATACAGAGTTTATCAGAAATGTTCGAATGAACAAAAGCTGGTTTCACAGTGCATACTGTCATAATGTAGTTAGTTAGACTCTGGGCACAACATTATGAGCAGTGGGTCAGTGGAAAAAAGTTTTGTTGATAATTTACAGATAGCAACATCTATTTAGAGTGATGTACAAATGGACATACACATTTTCCTTGCTTGGTTTGTTTTTTGGACACTGTCCAGCCTTTTGATTTCATCCAAACTATATATGTACTATATATGATTAAATCATTATCTTTAACTGCTTCTACTCAGCCTCATTATGCTTTGAAGTACTGTCCAAATCACACTTTACCATTTTAGAGGGGAATACTACAAAATGGGAGAATGTCTGAATGTCTGACAAGGACTCTGGTGATGCATTTGAACTTACATCTCTTTTATCAGCATTAGAGATGTCTCAGCTAACCTGATCCCCTTCAAAAAACGTTATCAGTGCATTTTTCAGAATTCTGAGCCAATCATAAGTTGGTTGTAAATTCTAGGCTATCCACAATATATGAAGAGCACCAGATTGTAGAAGGATCAATTATGTGATTTTGAGTTTTAAGATGAAGTCCTGATCTTTTCTGAGTACAGTGAGAGTCATCTGCTGAGAAGAGTTGTCTTTTGAATCAGTGTTTTCACTTTTTGTTTGCATTTTTCTTTTCAACTCTGATTAAATGCTGAAGTCCATCAATTTCTTATTCTTTTCTCCAACAAATCAATTTTAAATATGGCCTTTTACCTTTCAACACTCAAGGGAGTCAATTTTCTTTTCTTTCTTTTCTTTGTTTTATGATATTTTTTATTTAAAAACAGTACAGCAGTGGGTGCTATTGAAGAAGTCCACATCATACTATGTCTAACAGTAAAAATGTGTTACATAATTAATACTTAATCATCATCTTTCCTCACTGTTGGCATTATAACTTGATGATTGCCAGTCACTGTTTGGTTATTTTAAGAAGGATATAAACAGAAGCTTCAGGATATACTACTTAGCATACTTCATCTGATTGAGATTTTCAGATGTTTTAATTAACATGTTTAATTAATTTAGATGATTTTGAAATTTACATTGTAATTTTAATATTGCCCCAAACTTTCACTGCCTAATAATTTCTCTGTACTTCAAAAAGAAATATGAATAACCCATTTTTCATGCTTCCAAAATCCTAAATACTTGAAGAGTTGTTTGACAGAAAGAAAATTGCAATGGTGATATATACAAGATCTTTGAATGAAAAGAAGCCATATAGATGTGCTTGGAAATTGTGTGAGAGGAATTTGATGTTGATCCCAATGATTTTAGACCCATGCCCCAGCTTTCTACAATTGTGTCTTTTAAAGAGAAGTCATTCTAAATGTCTATTTCAGGAACACATGACACTACTTTTAAAAAGGGGAAATGAAGCAACTCAAATGATTGTGACTATATATCTAGTTGATTTACATGGACTATGTAAATCATGCTTTTAGTATTTTTCTAATGTTTACTGAATCATTTGGCAGATAATGAGCTCCATCTAGTGATGCATTTACTTGCCTAATCTTTACAGATGACAGCCTGATCCACTTGCAGCAAACTGGGTTGGCTGATGTTCAGCTGCTTATTTCCAAATAAATAAGGCATCAAGGTGACACTTCTCCAGAAGAAAATGTCAGCTTTGATTAATTGCTGATGGAAAGTTATTAGTTATCTCAGTAGAGTATAGTTTATTCTGTTTCCTTTATTTAAGATTGTACTTTTAAACAGCATTTTCAGAAGAACCTGGTATTCCAGATATATTAACTGTGTTTGTGATCTGTTTTTAATGCACTGTATTACTCATGCATTGTGATTGGATAAGCAGTGTATGGAGAATGAAAGAAAGATATACTATAAGGAATCAATAGCTAACAAATTTATGCAGGGCAGAATTAACTAAGCTGTATAGACTGCTGCCAGCTCCTGAATGAATGAAGAATCAATTTCTCACATAGTTTACAGTGCACACATAGTTACATATCCAATCAGTCCTTAAAGTAATTGTGAGTTGAAGGGTTAGGATGATGTTTGTTGAAGAGTTATTGCTGTCCACAGAAGAAGCCTATTGAGGGGGACAGTAGTCTGACTCAGTATAAACAGCATGTATTAATTTCATGTCCATTGAACTTTTTAATTCCTGACTTTTCTAATAGTTGAATGCCATTGAACTGGGACTAGATCTTCTTTTTACAGCTTTATACAATTTTGTTAATTTTTATCAGCTAGTATTAACTTGTTAACAATTAGGTATGATACCATTTTTATATCATTTATTTTCTGATAACCAAGTTATCTGGCATTGTTAGACATCTTCTTTCCCCTCCACTTTTGCTCCTAGACTTCAGAGATTTGGAAATATTGACGTGATGACCCAGAGTATATCAGAAATATAACAAAATCCAAAACGTAACTAAAAGTCCTTTAATGCCTTCAACTTGGCTTCACTGTTTAATTGTTCACAGTGGAGGAGTAAACTATTTTCAAAATGACATTTCAAAGGCAAGAAACACAGTTCACATTCAAAGAGCTGATAACGAAGCAAAAACCAAAACCAAACTGCATTGAATAAACTTCCTCGACAGACCAGGATAGATAATTGCCAAGTTCAGGAAGATAACCAGGGACAGTCCATTGGAAGAACGCTAACCAAGATAAACCTTGTTTAGAAATAAATCACTAATTTGTCTCCAGCGTCTGTTAGCACACAGGTCCAACCTTTTATGCAGATCTCACACCTGCAACCCATGAAGAGGATCATGGCCCTCTCCTCCCGAGTAGACCATGTTTTACCCTGATCCTCTCCTCCCTGTGTGCCCTAGGATGGATAGGGGATGGGCCTGGTTCCTCCTCTGACTGCTCAGAGTCAGTCTCCACTAGGGGCATGACATTTCATCTTAATGCTTCCTTATACTAGGAAGCTAATTAAACCAGCAGATAGCCCAGGTGGTTCACATTTGATAAAGAGACAATAATCTGCCTTATCATTTTGCAGATGTATTAAGAAATATAATTCGCCATACCTAAGACCTGTAGAGACATTTTTATTAATTATCTATTCACTTAGAACAAACTGAAAAAAGTAACAGCATCTAGGATGACTGCCCCTTTTGACAACATGTGTTATGCCCCTGTTGGAATCTGATTCTGAGGGGGAGGTCGAGCAGCTGACAGAAAGTGGGAGTGTGGCTCCAGTGGCTGTGGAAGAAACTGGGAAGGGGCACAGTCCGGCTGGGCATTCAGAGGAAGACCCAGGGGTGGGATCCGATGGGGTTTACCAGTTTAGTCATTTACGAGGTTCGGTGATTTATGATGTGCTTCCCTGCATGTTGCCGGGTGCGCGCCTGTAAATTGTCATCAGCATGCTGCGTGCAGAGAAGCAGCCTTTCAAAAAGCCCCTTTTCCTGCTTTTTTAACTGCAGCTGTGCCTCGCATGGCAGCTGAAGTTGAAAAAAAACCATGAAATAAAGGTCAGCTAACAGCCCAGGTGGGTAGGTGGGCAAAAACATCAGCAGACATAGAACCAGTTCTATGTCTGCTGCTCTTCAGAGCTACCAGTTCTACAGAGGTGGACAGAATCAGTAGAACCCCATCCCTGCCCAGAGCCACCCCCTCTTCATCCTAGGGCACACAGGGAGGAACAGAGAAGGGAACAACGTGAGTTACGTGGCTTATGGGGGAAGAAAGATCCCTGATCCCCTTCATTTGCTGTAGCTGGGAAAACTGTTGAAATAGGCAAACTACACATAGCAAAGTTTCTGGAAGCAAAGCATGTATTCTCTTTGTTTGTCGAGGCTTATCTGGGTTCTGACATCCTCCCAACTGTATGTGTTTCGTTATCTTTTGGAAGTCTGCAATTCCTTATCTTGCCCTGTCTTTTTAATTGCTGCAGGACGGTTTGTGTTGGTTTTTATTTATAATTTATATACTTTGGGTTCGAACTGAATTTCTTCCCTTTAAAAACTGTTCTTGGGAGAGTTTTTTCTCCAGCCGAAGATAACTGGACATTGGGGGCCAAGTTGGAGGTATTAGAGGGATTTTATCTACTTTTGTGACTTTGTTGCTTTTTTGCCATGCAAATCACAACATGATTGCTTTGAGTAGTTAACAGATAAAATACTGCACCCTCCCCAATTATCTAAATACTAGACAATATCTGAGTTTGTATACACTGTTTCTCTCAGGCATGAGTTTTAGCACATACTTGTATGAAACAAATCAAGAAGATGCTCTGCCTGACTAAGGAAAATAGTGGAAGTGTACCATCCTTCAAACAGCTGTAATAAGCATTTGATTTAGCACTGAAACAGTGTAAACTCAATATGAATATCCCACAGAGACTGGTATTCTTAAGAGACTATTACAGAAAGGCCTTTACATAAAACATCTTGAACTCAGATGCAGATAACATGACAGTATAGTTATTTCAGAAGTGGGGTACTCACATTCTACTTAAACACTCAGAATTAACTAATGAATCTTGAATTGGATCCAGTTCCTGATGACTACTTGCACCAGAGGTCTCCAAACTTGGCAACTTTAAGACTTGTGGAGCAGAGAATTCTGGGAGTTGAAGTCCACAAGTCTTCAGTTTGAAGACTCCTGGCTTGGACAAGTGCTTACCACTTCACCCTGTCGAAGTCCACACCCAGTTAAGCTTCTGGAGCATACTTTTGGACACCTACATGTATAATTCTTTTCAGGGATCCAGTCTGAAAGTTATCTGTACACGGCACACCATTGCCGAGTTATTCTGATCTAGGAAGGGTGCAACTAGCAAGCTACAGTAGTTAAAATATTTTAAATATATTCTTTAAACCAGTACAAGAGCACTGGGTGAAGATCCCCACTTAAGTTAAAAACTTGTTAAAATACTTGTATTTTATTGATTGATTTATTAAACAAATTTATATGGCCTTGCAAAATTGTAGACATAACCTGCCTGAACTTGACTGTTCACCTATAAATTTCAGATTTCACTGTAAGCTATTTTGAATTGGTTCTTTAGCCCAACCTAAAAAAATCATTTGTAATTCAAAGCTCAGTATTTCCAAATATAAACTTTTGAACATAATGCTCATACATCTTTGTCTATTTATCACCCATTAGCCATTTTTATTTTGTTTTATTTATTGTTTCCTCATACATAAGATAACTGAAGATTGGGTTAGAGTAGCATTTGTTATGCCTTTTATTCTTATAAAATTATTTCTGTCTTTCCAAAATGTAATCTTTTCCCATATTTTTAAATATAGCTGCAATTGTTAACACTTCAGATTATTATATCTAAAACAAATGCCTTTTATCCATATACATATATCTGTATTTGCACATATATGCATATAAGGGTATGTATATGATGATAAACTCTTCTTAGAAAACATATTTGTTTCCATAGGATTATTAATTTAATTAAAATAATTGATTTGGCTGAAGGAGAATTGAAATTGACAGAAGTGCTACACTGACAATAAAAAGCAATGTCCACTAATGGAACCATGCATATTCCATGACAAGGCATGTAGATTCCAGGGACCAAACATGGTGATTGTAGAATGGTAGTCTAAAGAAACCTAAGGCATTTTTCTTCCTTTAATGTGCCTATGAAATCCATTGGCTAGGCCAGTTCTTTCTGTGTTTGATATTCTGCTGTTCCAGGATTTTACCCAATCTGGTATCCATGATAGGCAGCTTGGATAATAACATATTTTAAGGTTGGAAATGCAAATCTGCCTCTTTTGCATCTTTCAAAAGTTTAAATTTTATTCTCTGTTTCCTCCCACTCCATTTAAGTCTGTAATTATTCTTTGCCAATTCTGCAAACATTTGTTCTAGTTTAGAAAGAGGTGTCATCTGGAATTGAAAGTTCTTCTTGAATAGTTTATCCATTTTTTTCTGTCACGTTAAACCTAAGCATAAATGTTTTCAGTTTTCCACCAGTATTTGTTTTATTTAGTTCTGTAATTTACAATAAATCTTCTAAAATATGTCTTTGTTGCAGCCTGTTAGATGGGGTCATGCACGCACAAAACATAATCACTGAACCGGTAGTTACACTGGTTGAATCCCATCCCTGGTGTACTTCTTCTGAGAGCAGACATCTTGTTATTATCTTTGTTTTCTTTTTATTAATTTTATAACCAGATGATTCCTCAAAACCTTTGTTTACTTTCATCAGTTGTGTTATGTAAACTCTGGGATTGCACAACAGTTAATACTTCTTTGCTTGCATAGCATTTCATTTTGAAATATAATCCCCAATATTTATTTTTCTCTCTGAAATCTACCAAATTAAAAAATATATATAAATAATAAAAGAGAGAGCAGACATCATTTTATTTAAAAGAGCTAATAAGAAAGACCACTCCAATTATCAAAAGCTTTTCTTCTATAAGTGTTACACCTGTCCACCTTTATGTATTACTGGTATATTATAGAGCGTATCAATGTACATGTCTTTCATGTATCTTTTCAGATTGTAACTTGTTTTAATTATAAGCAGAAATGTATTTTTTGTGAGATTGAATCAATATTATAGTAAATATAATCTACATTCAATAGAGAAATTGATTGATATGACTGGGGCTTCTCTGGATTATTCCCTGGATACTTCTCACTTTTTAAAAAAACATTTATTTAATCTCCTGAAGTGTTATAGTTTACTTAATATTTCTCTGTGTACTTCTATAAATTCTTTAAACAGTATGTCTCCGATATATGTTTTCAAGCTTTTTTTTGACAATATTGTGCTTAGAATATAATTTCTTGAAGTTCTTAAAGTTCTTATGTAATTTTCTACCTTGGTTAATAATTGTTTATTCCTTTTCTTTATTGCTGTTATTTTTCCTTCTTTCCCTTTCTTTCTTAATTCATACACCAAAGCTTCTCCAGCTTTATATGTTCCCAAAGTAATTTTATTTGGCATGTTTTTTGCCGGAGGGAGAATTAATCAATTTATTAAAAATTGCTGCTTAACTTGTTGGTGTATAGTTTCCTGCCTAAGCAGGGGGTTGGACTAGAAGATCTCCAAGGTCCCTTCCAACTCTATTATTCTATTCTATTCTAACTTTGTTTACATTTCTCTATATTTTCATTTTGGATTAAAATTGTGAATTTGTTCTAATTCTTTTATTTTCTCCCCCTTTAAACTACAATCTCCTCTTGTTTTTTTTTCTGATCTATTGCAAACCTTACAAAAATTCCTGTCATATAACCTTTACTTGTTTCCCATATGGTTGTGTTTGATATTCCTGGAGTCATTTTTTTTTAAAAAATTCTTCCCACTATTCTAATATACAGTACTTTCTAGAAATAACAACCTGTCATTCATTCCCTTACCTAACAGGCAATTTTTTCCTCAAAGTTATAGCATTAAAATTGTTTTGCAGTCCTTGTATATGATTGGGAGAATGTTTCCTTGATATCTAGAGCTTTAGAAATCCTATACAGGTTAGTTCTAGAATATATTTGTCTTGCTGAGAACCATATAGTTTCTGTGTAATCGGAAAAAGGAATAATCTTGAGGATTAGGTGGGACAGCCACAACCAAGAAAATTGTCAAATAAAGCTGAATCCAAGCCAGAACAATAACCTGAGAAAACATCTCAGATAAGTCCTCATGAAGATTAAACAAAGGGAAGGAGAAGCACCTTCAGTATTTTGTTAGTATAATCTTATAATAAAAAGTAGCATGCATGACTTTTGTTTCCTAGTCTTGTCTCTCTTGAAGGACTGACACCTGGCATCTGTCAAAACCAAATGAGTCCATATCAGTATATGGACCCCCCCACACACACACAAGCTTTCCTACTTTTTTTTCCTTAAAATGTGTAAATTCTTGGAAAGCACTTTAATCATGTCTCCAAAGATTATTTCACCATCTGCAATTTCTATAAACATTTGAAAGAATCTCTCAAAGAACTGTTTCTTATTTCTTATTTGGAGCATAAGATAAATGAATACCAACTTTTTAAACCCATGTTTTTCTTTTCTTTTCAATATTATGTTTTATATCTTTATTCTTTTGTATTTTTCCTTAAAAAGTTGTTACAGATAAGTAAAAATCAAAATTAAAAGTTTATGTGGAATGCAGACAGGTTGTGAGTAGGTGTTATCTGTAGTGGGGTACTTTAAGCTTAAGCCCCATAGCTAACATGAAACAGAAGTGGCCTCTGAACAGTTACAACTGCAATTTGATACTAATTTTGCCCCTTTATTTTTCAGTTCCACAAATATCTATAGCAATACATTGTAGTTTTTTGTATTAGTTATATGAAATCCTTCTTGTCAATTTAAAAAATTCCCCCTGGTTATATTAAATTATAGAACTATACAGTATATAGATAGCCCTTTAATGGGGTTTACTTTATTGTCATTGCACCTCATACAATGAAATTAAATGCCATCTTGAGGGTACATTATACTGTAACTATAAAAATAAAACTCAAACACACATCCTTCGCATTCTATACAATTGAATTGAAAACCCCTGATATTGCATTAATATTGCACTATACAGTAGAATTCAATATAGTTACTGCTCTGGGATAGAAGCTTTTTTTCAGCCTATTTGTCCTTGTTTTTATTGTCCTGTACCATCTATCAGATGGTAATAGTTCAAAAAAAGGGTGCTCAAGATGAGATGGATCTTTAAGAATGTTTTGAACTTTCTCAAGGCAGTGGGAGCTGTAAAGCTCTTCCAAAAAGGGGAGAGAGCAACCAATGATCCTCTGGACAATGATGTTAACTCTCTGGAGTGCTGTCCTATCTGCCACTGTGCAATTGGCAAACCATACACAGGTGCAGTAAGTTAAAATACTCTCTGGTGCAGGAATAGAAAGTCACCAGCAGTTTTTCATTCAGTTGTTGTTTCCTGAGAAGTCTCAGATAGTATAATCTCTGCTGGGCCCTTTTGAGCAGTGTTGCAATGTGAGCGTCCCAGGTCAGGTCCTCTTTTATGATAATACCCAGAAACTTAAAACTGGCCACTTGCTCCACTCAGTCTCCATTGATAAGCAAGAGCTGGATGTCTGATCTATTCTTTCTGTAGTCCACTATAAATTCCTTGGTCTTATTGGTGTTAAGGACCAAGATATTGTCTCCATACCATGAAAGCAACCAGTCTACCTCATGTCGATAGACAGACTCATCCCTCCCACCTTGTATCATCTGCTAATGTAATAATAGTATTACAGGTGTGTGTGGGAATGCAATCATGCATATAAAGAGTATAGAGTAAGGGACTCAACACACAACCTGTGGTGTACCAGTGTTAAGAACAGGGGCTGAATAGATATGATTACCTAATCTGACCCTCTGAGAGCAACCAGACAGGAAATCCATAATCCAAAGGCAGATTGAATAAGAAAGCTCAAGATCCATATATTTAGACACTAGTCTATATGGAAGAATTGTGTTAAATGCAGAGCTAAAATCTACAAAAAGGTGACTCTGCCATGAGCTATGAAAGTCATAAGCTGAGGCAGCCACATGACTGGTCCTGATTTTATGAATGGAAGTTTTTAAGCCATAGTTGTTAAATGAACCCTGTGGTTGTTAAGCAAATCCATGTATTCTAGTCAGCATTTTGTTGTTGTTGTTGTTGTTGGAAACCAGCTGATATGGCCAGAATTGGCAAAAAAAATGTCATAAATTACAGTCACAATATTGTGGAATGCTGCAAGCAGATGTAAAGATGAGCTGGTTGCCAATGCCTGAAACAAAGTCATATGAGCACGGGGTGTTTGTAAAGCCATCAGAACTCCAAAAATGGGTTGTAAGTAGCTTTTGAGGGGTCTGCCATAACTTGGAATGGTTCTAAAGTGACCAGTTGTTAAAGAAGAACATGTATAATGCTAAATTCTGTGCTCTTAAATTTAATTCTACCGGTAATTGGAGAAATAAATATAATCTCTTAATATTAACAGTGAAAAAACATTTATATATTTATACACAGGATTACTTCTGTTAAGAGAAATGAGCTATTTTAATTGTTTCCAAGGCATAAAGACTAACCTTAGAATAGTTCAGATACCTTGAGTGTAATTGTTTCTGTTATCACGGTTTAGAAACCAGCAATACAATTGTCCTAAGGCATATTCTCAGACATAATTAGGGTTTTATCAGAAAAATGAGCAGTACGAGGGAAAATACAAGTGCTTTCTTATAGTATGTTTAGTCAAAGATTACTCATAACAAGTTTTAAAAAAGAGCCTCAGCAATCTGAAAAGAAGTGGCAGCATTTATAAATATTTTCTAGAGTTAGCAGTCCTTCTCTTTGGATGTTTATTGTTCCTTGAAAAAACATTCACATTCACTTACATAATCCCTAATAACTACTTTCTTTAAGTGACAACATTGTCCTCAAGAAACTTGTGATTAATTACATACTAGTATTATATCTATTTGCTTGACAATAGCAACAACACTTACTCTTGTGCAATGGCTCTTTTGAATAGATACTCTTTTCCTTATAGTTCATAGAATCATAAAATTAGAGGTGATCCTAGAGGTCATCAAATCAAACCTCTTAGTGAAGGATCTGTTAAAATACTTTGAAGAATTAGCTATCTAAATTGTGTTTGGACATATCATCTTATGAGTCATCCTAATAATTGATAGCAGGTACTATCAAAAATGTTTTCTGAATATCTTACCCAAATCTATTTCCCTGAATGTTTCCTCTGAAGGCAAATGAATTTAATAACCTCCAGCCAACATGCAGTAGGTTGTTAAAGGCTAGGTCAATGCTCCCATGTTTACATAATTAGAATTCTTAAGAGAGCCATAATATAATGTACAATATTATCTATTAATGCAAGTGTTGGATTGATTATAGGGTGGCTTGCCTTCACAGCACAAACAAGTTTGAACTAGGATCTCAGGCTCTTACCCAAAGGTGGCATTCAACCGGTGTTACTACCCGTTTGGTGACTACATTTTACATTTGTGTACAAGCTGTGCTGCCCGGACAACTGAAAAGCATTGCACACAGATGTGCAGCATTTGAAAAACCACTTTTTCACTGCTTTTTCAAACTCAGCTGTGCCGCGCAAAGCAGCTGAGGTTGAAAAAGCAGGAAATAAAGGACAGATAAGAGCCTGGGTGGGCCGGCAGGCTCTTCAGAGATACTAGTTCTATAGAGCCAGGCAGAACCGGTAGTATCCCACCCCTGCTCTTACTCCCTGCAACATCAGCTCTTCCGTGCCTCCTCACTTCAACTTTGTGTGTTTTAAAAATCAAATGAAAAATGAACATAATTCCAGCTTCTGCCACTTTTATTTTGGAAAGAGTGGGGGAAAGATTGAAATCCTAGTTATAGTGACAGCTCCATTCATGAAAATTTATGAATAAGCTAGAATAAGTGACTGATTGCGGTTACTAGCTCAGCAAGAGTCCCACATCACATCATTTTTCTTCTTTGAGAGTCCCAGTTGGTATAAGAATGGGAGATTCATCACATACAGTTTTGCTTTTTCATTATCTTTTCAATTGGTTTAACATTTCCATTTCCAAATATTTTTAAAGAACCCACACAAAATGTTTATGTTTGTCCAAAATATCATGCCCCCAAACATGCATTTTTCCTTAGAATGTTTTTCCTGAACAGAATTAATTTATGTACAACTACAAAAAAAGTAAACTAAAAAAGTTTTGAAAAAAGTAAAAGGAGAAAAGTTAGGTCCGGGACTTAGGCAGGAAAAGCCAAATGCACAGCTATGGAATAAGCAGTACCTGGCTCAACAGTAGTAACTGTATGAGGGATCTAGATCTTAGTGGACCAGTTCACTAGTCTTAGTGGACTAGTGACCCACCACTTAAGTATGAGTCAGCAGTGTACTGCAGCTACAAAAAAAACAAAAACCCAACACAATCCTAGCATCAACAGAGGGATAGCACCAAGTTCACAAGAAGTGACAGTACTACTTTATACTAAGGAGGCCACACTTGGAATACTGCATCCAATTTTGGTCACCACAATACAAAAATGATGCTGAAGCTCTAGAAAGAGTCCGGAGAACAGCAACAAAGATTAAATTATATGATGAATGGCTAAATTATATGATTAATGGTTAAAGGAACTAGATATGTCTAGCCAAACAGAAGTATTAGGGGGAACATGATAGCTGTCTTAAAGTACTTGAGGGGCTGTGACAGAGAAGAATGGTTCCTGAGGGTAGGACAAGAAGCAATGGATAGCTTGTTAAAGTTTGTTAAAGCTTGTTAAAGAGAGATCCAATCTGAAATGGAGGGAAAAATCCTGGCAATGAGAACAATTAATCAATGTGTATCAAACTTGTGGGGGTCTTCGTTGCTGGAGGTTTCAAAAGCACTACCATTTGTCTGGGATGTTATAATGTCTCCTGCCTTGGGGAGGGGGTTAGATTAGAAGGCTTCCAAAGTCCTTTCCAACCCAATGATTCTTTGAAAAAAGAGAATGCCATTTTGTTTGCATAGGAAGTTCCTCTACCATTCAAATCTCTGTCTGTCTGTCTGTCTGTCTGTCCATCCGTCTATCTGCCTGCCTGCCTGTCTGCCTGACTGACTATGTTTGTCTGTCTATCTATCTATCTATCTATCTATCTATCCATTCACCCATCCATCATCTATCTATCTATCTATCTATCTATCTATCTATCTATCTATCTATCTATCTATCTATCTATCTATCTATCTTTACAGAATTTGAAAACAGTGAGGATTTTGGTGTTTATTTGCGTATGCAATAACATAGATTTAAAAGAGCAAATTAGGCAGCCTGGCTGAGGTGCCTTTATTTCACTTCATTTCATGGCTCCTTGAGGTGAAGAAATAATGAGATATTTAAATAAAGGAATATTTTGACCAAGCTTTGTGTTACCTTATAGCCTCATATTATTCTCCTCCACTACCTACATGAGAAGCCGCTTCAAAAGAGTGCTTGATTGAATCATCAACAATGAAGTGCCTTTTGGAAGATCTGCACAGTCCCCATAGTTGGTGCAATTTCACATTAGAATGCTAATTACAAGAATTTCTCCCTTATAACTATTTGGATGATGGTGATGCTGGCAGCAGCTGTGCATGGAGTATGAGTACTAATGTTTAATATAAGGAAGTTGAAAGTGAGGCACAGTTAAATAAATAAAAATCCAGAGCATTTTATTTGTTAAATTTAAAGGTGACCATATGACCACCCAAAGTGACTTTTTATGTAGTGATAAGATCTGAGCTAGCAATGATTCATAAGTGGTGCATCATATGTGGGTGCTGTAAAAAAATGAAAAAAGATGGCAAGTTTCTGATGGCAAACTGAAAATCATTACTATTATAATATTCTTATTTAAAATTATGTTGGTATTTTATATTGGTATTGGATTTGAAATACTAGGAAAGCCTTTTATCAATATATCTGAAAGAAGAATATGTAGAACTGGAAAAGGTCCTTTCATCAAATAGTTCAAGGCCTAAGAGTATTTCCCCCTGTGCTTGAGACCTTTTAACCTGGACAAGGATAAAAAAGGAGACACAACAGAAGTATATAAAAACAAGCATGGTGAAGAATAAGGAGAATCTTTTCTTCATTCACAGTATTTTTGGATTCAGCAATTAAAAGAAAGTGCTGGAAGATTCTGGATCATCAAAAGGAAATGCTTATCTGTACAATATGTAGATAAGCTCTAGAATTTTCCACCAACAAATAAGTTTATGGCTAGTAGTTAAAGTAGGATTAACAAAAATCGGGCAAATGCATACCAAATCAGGCAATATGAATTCCTGTCTTTATATTTTAGTACTTTCTGAATTAGAGAAATTATGGTTTCAATTCTATGTATTAGGAAGGTTATTTATATCTGTACATTTCCTGAAATCATCTGGTTGGCCACTGTGGATGGAATACAGAATGGATAGTTGTTTTTAGGCCTCTTCGAGAGTAGTCACTTCTAAGCTACGGAATAAAGAATGTGGATTAATTATCCAGCTGAAATATTCTTCTTAAATTTTACCCAAATTTTATTCTTTGGGCAAGAATATAATATGGTTTATAGTAGTACTGTGGTACTTGACATTAATTGGTTCTTGGAGGCATCATGAGTACTAAAAACTACAAGTGCCGAACAAATCAGATGACTTACCACATGCCTTTTGTTTTGGCCTGGAAAAACTTTCTGTCTGTCCTTTTTCTCATATCAGTGACATTCCCAGCATGGCCAACTTCTTGTCCACCCTCTATGGCCTTCCTGTTGCAGCACGCTGAATACCAAAGAAACTGAGTACCAGGACACTTTTGCATCAAAATGCCAAAGTGCCAAGTTTGATGAGCTTTGAAGCAGTTGAATACTGAAGTACCCCATATTTATATAACTCAAATAAACCAAAATTATAAATAAATAAAGTAGCATTAAAATAGCCACAGTAGTTAATAACAAGGAGTTGTTTTTTTTTAAATAAATATGTTTGAAGTCAGATCAAACAAAGGCAGTTTCCAAAGTCAATTCTGCACAGGGCATTAGATTTAAAACATCAGGTCCAAATGAACTGGATCAGGCAACAAAAAATTGAGCAATGTGTGAATAGCCTGTAAATGTGTGTAATGCTATTTCTGAAAATCAAAACAGAATGCATTCTATAGGGATGAAAGAGTTGATTAATATCTGTAGTGCCTTAGGCTTTTACTACAGATATATGAGAATACAAATTAAGGATTTAAATTAGGAATTTTTTTTGGTATCCACATTTTTGAGATAGTGACAAAGTGAAGAAAAACCAGAGAATGGATTTAATGTACGTTTTGGAATTCATAATTTTGTTATAGGAAACCCAGCTGGGTTTGCTTAAAGAACTAAACACTTTTATTGCTAAACATTTTTGTGCATGCTAATGAGACTGTTTTAAGAGCAGAAATCATTGTGGAATTGTCCTTTTCAGGTGGTAGAATTATACTCTAAAGAGACATGGTTGAATTGTGTATGCCAGCTGGGGGAGATTATAGGGCAATGAAATAATGTGGCATTCACTGATAATCTTTGTTACCAAGGATAACATTTATGCTTGAGAACAAAGATTTGTGTGCTTTGAACATTTCAAGTAATTTTCCATACCAGCTGCAAATTTAAAAAATGTGCAAATGTGTGAAAATGTGATGTTGAAGAGTAAAGATACTGATATATTTAGTGTAAATGGAAAAAAACCCAGTAATCTGAATGTGGATTAAAAAATTCTTATAGAGAATTGATGATCTGGGAGCTAATTGATAAAAAGCTTGATTGAGCAACATAACAAGAATGCCTAAAATTGGCATAGTATACAATCAATGTCAAAAGAGTGTTGGGAACTGTAAAATGCTCCAAATATGAGATGCCCTTGAAATTATTCTGCGACACCTGCCTCAGGATGAAAGGTTTGTCATCTGCTAGGTTTGGGCAAGGGGATCCTTTGTTTGGCTGCTCCTAAAGGTACATTCTGTTTCTTTTAGGTCCCTGCTGAGACCAATTGGAACTGACCCAGTTGGAACTGACCTAGTCTCAAACTGATTTTCTCTTAGTAGGCAGAGGTCAGAACTGACCCTTTGCTTTTTGGAGGTTCACTGGTGAATGAGATCAATATCAGCTTGGCCAGATACAGGTGGTCTTTGACTTACAACAGTTCGTTTAGTGACTGTTCAAAGTTACAATGCCACTGAAAAAAAGTGACTTATGGCCATTTTTCACACTTAATAACCACTGCAGCATCCCCAGGATCATGTGATTGAAATTTGGATGCTTGGTAACTGGTTCATACTTATGACAGTTGCAGTGTCCTGGGATCATGTGATCCAGGGGTAGGATTCAAATTTTTTAACAACCTGTTCTGTGGACGTGGCTAAATCGGTGGGCGTGGCTTGGTGGTCATATATATTGGCTGGGCGTGGCCAACTCAATATCACTCACATTAAGGCACACATCTCCTCGCCTGGCCTCTCATGACTGTGGGGATGCTGCAACAGTCGTAAGTGTGAAAAATGGTCATAAGTCACTTTTTTCAGTGCCATTGTAACTTTGAATGGTCACTCCACACAAGCAAAGTACCAGCGAAGGAGGGGAAAAAAAAACTCCAGAGAAGTTCCAGAGACAGGAAGCCTAGTCCTGCCAAGAATGTAATAAGGGTTAATGGAGAGGCAGTTTCTGTAAGCAACACCAGAATGTTTCCTTCCTGCCTTCCTTACAGGATTAGGCCAGTAATTTCTTCTAACAACCAGTTCTCTGAACTGCTTAGAATGTTAACAACCAGTTCTAGTGAATAGGTGCAAACTGGTAGAATTCCACCCCTGATGTGATCACCTTTTGGGACCTTCTGACAAGCAAAGTCAATGGGGAAGCCAGATTCACTTAACAACCATGGCAAGAAAGATCATAAAATGAAACAAAATTCTATTAACAACACCCTCTCTCTTAGCAACATAAATTTTGGGCTCAATCGTGGTCATAACATGAAGACTACCTGTACTTCAAAATTGTTTCACACAACTTTATGTTTCATCATTTAGCCACTTTTCCTTGTCTCTCAATGTTATTGTCCTCTATGCACTTCTCTTCAGGTTATTTTGACTCTTTTTACTTGGCAGCTTTATTTTCCCTTACTCCATAATGAAATTATAGAGTTCAAAAAAATAAATATGAGTGTAGTTGTTGTTCCTTTTGGGCTTCGATTATCAGGTTTAATGCCATTATAATTTAATTGAAGAATACTAATTATGTTTACTGAGCAATTCTGACTGATCGTGCATTGCATCTTACGTGCCATATTAACACACTGTGTGTGAACTACAACACATTTCAAACACATTTCAAACATAATTTCCTGTTTTTCCTTCCTATATAGCTGGAAATTTGGAAGCTTCTATTGTTAATTAACCATTTGTGATATTCTCTGATACTGAAATTCTAGCCTACACTTTGGAAACCAGATTTGATCTTGACATATTTGATGCAACTATCAATAATAGTTAGCTTAATAGGTTAATATTAAATGCAGGTTGTTGAGTTAGATTGCACAATAAAATATGCTTAATTAAAACCAGAATTATCCAAAGTTTCCTGGTCATATAACAACAAGTAATAGGAAGTTGTACTCTTGTGCATTAGGGAAAACATATTAAAGAATTATATAACATGGCATGCAGATATGCTGCTGGAGTGGAATTGAGAATATCCAATTTTACTGATAAGTGTAGCAGGGAAAATATGTAGGTATAAATATCCCAGTGGTGAGATTCAAATTTTTTTTATTACCGGTTCTGTGGGCATGGCTTGGTGGGTGTGGCAGGGGAAGGATACTGTAAAATCTCCAGTCAGAGGTAGTATTTGCTGTTTTTTCGAACTACTCAAGATTTCCTCTACCAGTTCTTCAGAACTAGTCAGAACCTGCTGAATGCCACCTCTGGTATATCCAGAGGTGGGATTCAACTGGTTTTACTACTGGTTTGGTGACTACATTTTGTGCACACTTCATGTGCATACGCGCCTAATGCGCGTTGCGCATGTGTGTAAAAAAAAATAGCTATGCTGCCCAGACAGCTGAAAAGCACTGTGCACAGGTGTGCAGCATTTGAAAAGCCTCTTTTTTCCTGCTTTTTCAACTTCAGCTGTGCCGCGCAAAGCAGCTGAGGTTGAAAAAGCAAGAAATAAAGGACAGGTAAGAGCCTGGGCAGGAGGGTGGGCCAAACAGCAGCAAATACAGAAGTGGTTCAGTGTCTGCTGCTCATTAAGCTACTGGTTCTATAGAACCAGGCAGAACCAGTAGCATCCTACCCCTGGGTATTTCCCCATTGATTCCATTCCCCAACAGCATGATGTAAATATTTTGTAACTGGCACTTTGTTTTTCTTTGTTCAGTCATGTCCAATTCTGGTAGTCTGCCTGGGCAAGTCCTAGCAAGGTTTTTCAGAAGTGATTTGCCATTGCCTCCTTCCTAGGGCTGAGAAAAAATAACTGGCCCAAGGTCATCCAGCTGACTTTGTGTCTAAGGGTAGAACTAGAATTCTTTCTTTCTTTCTTTCTTTCTTTCTTTCTTTCTTTCTTTCTTTCTTTCTTTCTTTCTTTCTTTCTTTCTTTCTTTCTTTCTTTCTTTCTTTCTTTTTTCTTTTTATTTGATTTGTCAATTGTTTACAAGATAATAAGTATAAGTGTATACATACTTATGAATACATGAAATGGGTACATATAAGAAAAATAAAAAATATATAAAAGAAACAATAGGACAGGGACGGTAGGCACGTTGGTGCGCTTATGCACGCCCCCTACAGACCTCTTAGGAAAGGGGTGAGGTCAATAGTAGACAGTCTAAGGTTAAAGCTTTTGGGGTTTGGGGAAGAAACTACAGAGTCGGGTAGAGTATTCCAGACATTGACCACTCTGTTGCTGAAGTCGTATTTCCTGCAATCAAGTTTGGTGTGGTTAACCTTGAGTCTGTATCTATTGTGTGCTCTTGTGTTGTTATGGTTGAAGCTGAAGTATTCATTGACAGGTAGGACATTGCAATGTATGATTTTATATACCATGCTTAAATCAAACCGAAGACGGCGTAATTCAAAGTTTTCTAGTTCTAGAATTTCAAGTCTGGTGGCATAAGGTATTCTACAATGAGTAGAGGAGTGGAGAACTCTTCTTGTGAAATATTTCTGGACTTTCTCAATTGTGCTAATATCAGATACGTAATGTGGGTTCCAGACTGATGAGCTGGATTCAAGTATTGGTCTGGCAAATGTTTTGTATGCTCTAGTTAGTAGTGTGATATTACCAGAGAAAAAGCTACGTAGGATTAGGTTAACAACTCTTAATGCCTTTTTGGCTATGTAGTTGCAGTGGGCTCTAGCACTTAGATCATTAGAGGTGAGTATTCCAAGGTCCTTTACAGAGCTTGGATCATCAACAAGATCTTGACTATTCAGCTTGTATTTTATTTTCTGATTTTTTTTGCCAATATGTAAGACAGAGCATTTATTTATTGAGATTTGAAATTGCCATTTGTTTGACCATTCTGATACATAGTCAAGATCTTTTTGAAGGGTAGCAGTATTGTCTGTGGTATTGAACAGCTTTATATCATCAGCAAAAAGAACGCAGTTGCTCTTAATATAATCACAGAGGTCATTTATGTAGAGTATGAAGAGAATTGGTCCTAGAACACTGCCCTGGGGGACACCACTATTGACAGGTACAGAATTTGATAGGGCGCTCCCAATTTTGACCATTTGTTGTGTGTTTGACAGGAATGCTTCTATCCAGTTATGCAGTTGTCCGGAGATACCATAGGATTTTATTTTTAGGAGTAGTTTGTCGTGTACCACTGAATCAAAGGCTTTACAGAAGTCTATGTAGATTGCGTCTATTGCTTTGCCCTGATTGAGTTGTGTCGTCCATATGTTTTTGCAGTGTAAGAGTTGCAGATTACAGGATAGTTTTTTTCTGAAACCAAATTGTTTATTGGAGAGTAGGTTGTTTGTCTCTAAGTGGAGGATGATGGATTGGTTAATAATTGATTCCATGACTTTACAGGTGATGCAGCATAAAGAGATTGGTCTGTAATTTTCAACTAGGCTGGGGTCTCCCTTTTTGAAGATGGGGATGACCGTGGCTTGTGACCATAGGTTAGGCAAGGAACTGGTCCTGAGAGATTTTTCAAAGATTATGCTTAGAGGTTCGGCTATGGCAGTGGGTAGGTTTTTTTAAGAAGTAGGCACATATTCCATCCGGTCCAATAGATAGAGATGGTTTTAGAATGCGAAGTGCTTTTTCAACGTTGTCTTCTGTAAAATCGATACGTATTAGATCATTGTAGTTATCTGTGGTTCGGCTAGGAAATACTGGGCATGATCCATTGCTGTTTACAAATACTGAGCTGAAAAATGTGTTAAAGATGTTGGCTTTAATTGTGTCGTTGTTGCAGTCCTTACCATTAGGTCCTATCAGGGGTGGGATGGACCTTGAGTCTTTTAGTTTGTTGTTTACAAAAATATAAAAAACACGGGTGGAATTGGTGCTTAGAAGGTTTTCCTCTTGTTTAATGTGATAATTGGTGCATTCGGTCTTTATCTGGTGGCATAAATTTTTGTATCGGCTTTTGAAATTGGCAACATGACCAGATTTGTTTTCCCCCCAGAGTGATCTCTTTTTGGATTGAAGTTTCCTTATTGTGATGGGTAATCTGTTTTTTTGTTTTGTTTTGGGAATTGTTGTTGGTACATGTAGTTTGATGACTATTTTGACTTCAAGTAAAAATATGTTGTAATGGTCTTCAACAGCATTGCATCCAGTGAATAGAGATTGCCAATCAAGGGATGAGAGATCGTTGTCTATAAGATCATAGTTGCCTTTTTTGAAGTTATAATTGGGGATTACATCATTGTGGTGGGTTTTGTGTGGATGTATGTTGAGACAAAAGTCAATCATATTGTGGTCACTGCTGGAAAAGGGTTCTTTAGTTTGTATTCCATAAATTAAGTTCAAACTATTGCAGAAGATGAGATCGAGGCAGTTGTTTAGTCTAGTGTTATTGGTTACTAGTTGTTCCAGTCCCAGATTTGTAACAGCATTGTAGAAGGTTGCGTGTATGGTTTCAGTTGTACATTCATTTAGGGTCCAGTCAATATGAGGTAGATTGAAATCACCAAGAAAGATAAAAGGGTATGGGCAGGATGCTGCCCATGTTAGTAGTGTATTTAGCTTGTTTACATGTTCGATGTCATAATCAGGTGCTCTGTAACATAGTAAGAATCGAATTGTGATATTTAAGGATAGTTCACAGATAATGGTCTCAGGAAGAGCAAGCTCCTGGGTAACCTGGATATATTTTAGATGTAAGGACTTTTTATAGAAGATAGCAACACCACCTCTACGAATTTCACGATCTGATCGGTAAACATGATAGTCTCTTACTGTGGTAATGGAGTCAGGGAGAGATGCATTGAGCCATGTTTCACAGACAAATATAATGTCGAATTTAGCCATATTTAGTAGGAGGAAAAATTCAGGTATTTTATTTACAAGGCTTCTTGCATTGAGTAGCTTGCATTTAAGGCCAGCAGTAGTTGGAATTGAGGTAGTTAGGGGCGTGCGTGCCTAGTCTTGGGTGATGGTGGATTGGTTGAGGTAGGGTTGTGGTTGAAGGTTAAAGCTGAGTTGCCGGATGTGTGACTTACTTTTGATACAGTCAGCATGGTAGTCAATGTACAGGTCCTTCTCTCCATTGTCTAGACGTTTTTTGAGTTCAGTGCGGAGTACATGGGAGCGGGCACTTTGCTGTATGGTTAGGTCAGGGTGAAAACGGAGGTTCTTATGGTTGGTGTTGGTTTTGGCGAGTGAATTTATAGTGTAAATGAATTTACATTTGCTTGATTCATTTTTGCAAATGACCCTGCAGAAGCGTGGGGCCACAGAGCCGTCTCTGTTTTTGAGCTCTCGGCCAATGTGGCAAATGTCAAGTATTTCATTAGGGGAGATGGTTGATGCTTGATAATCACTGATGATGTTTTGGACAGTTGTGATGTCATCATTATCATTGATGTCCTCTAGACCAAATAAGATGGCGTTTGGACGTTTCCATTCACGCTCAACAGCTTCTCTGATGACTATTGGGATATCAGTATTTGTCTGGGTTATGTTTTTTTGTGGATTGGGTTGTGGATTGGGTTGTGGTTGTTGGGTAGAGATGTGGTTTGTAGCTATTGGATGTTCAGGTTTTTGCATTGTGTCTTTTTTTTCGAGGTTGGATAATCTTTCTTTTAAGGCGTCCAGGGATGCTACTATGGTGTCAAGGGATGTTAATCGTGTTTCAATGGTATCAACTCTTTCCAACAGATCCAGTTTGGGTCTGCATGATTTGCAGAGATATGGAAACTCATTGCATGATTCTAGGTATTGAATCATTTGCTCGGGTAATCCCAAGCAGTCATGATGAGCATATCTGTTATACAGAGAACATTTGATGGAGTTTTCATTATCCTTTAGAGTTTTGTAGCATTTAGGGCATGTGCAGGAGTCTTACGGTTCATTGGTGGGGATTAATTTCTCTTTAGGTTGTGGTTTGGCATTGGATTCTTCTTCCAGTTTCTGGTACTTATATTAATTCAATCATGTCTGACATTCCAAAGCATTAGCAGAACCCAGACACTCATATGGATGCCATTGTACTGATTGTAATGAAAAAAAATATGCAGATAAAGTATCCTGGACGCTCTTTGGTACACAGTAAAGTAGTCAATTGCTATTGTTTTCTGGAGTAATAACTCACATACACCTTTACAAACATGCACAGAATGTTCTTTTAACAAGAAATAATATTTTATTTTATAAATATACCTCTCCTTTTAATTAAAAAAATCATTTTAAATTATTCTGAGAGATTTCAAGTCCAGATTTTGTGCAGTTGCTATCATTCTGCAATCCAGAAATCCTCATGGAATTTAAAAGGACAGATTAAATGTTGGAACAATTAACATATTTTTTTTTTATTGGAATGAGAATCCATTCATTCTAAGAAAATATTTTTGATTCTGTATTCATTGCTGTTCTAATTGTATTATATTTAACCTTGTGTTAAATCTTTGAATATAGAATTATATACCGGTAATGAGTTTAGGAGTAACTGATTTCCATATATCCTTGCTTACAATATGGTTATTATCTGCTTGCTAGGCTGATGTGAGTATCATTGCTTCAATAACCTCCCTTCAAATTATGCATGTACAAGAAAGAAGAGGGGTTATTTTTTGTTTCTGGGTAGGCATGTATGACTCCCAAAGTTTTCAGAAGTACAAACTTAAAATCTTGATTTAAAAAAATGTCAAAAAGCTAAAAATTATCAGAAGCCATGACTATAGATGGTGGCTAAATTGGACAACAGTAAGAACAGGTGAACAGCCTGGATTGAAGTGATTAGAATGTAGAAAAGCAGCAAACTACTTAGTAATGTTTTTTTTCCCCAGTATCCCATTGCTGTTCAATTGTCCTTGTCTTATACCTTAATTATTATAACTTTTAAACTGTAAAATACTTCCTAGTAAGTGTGCATGATTAAAGTGGGCATTTGATTGACCACACTAATGGTTCAAAGGCAATCTATAGTTAAACTTTATCAAATGCACACATTTATTTTACAATGTGAGCTTCATGGAAAGCAATCCCCTATCCATCTGCACCCTGGGAATATGCATTTTTATAGGCTAATTAGAAGTCTTATCTTTCCACTTTCATGACTATGAAACTGCTTTCCTGTTGCCTGCTTTGTTGTCTCTAGCTGTATTCCCCCTCTCTGCCAGTGTTGATAAGGGAGTGTTTTATATGAAATCTTCATCCTGGAGCTTTATGTTATCTCAAAAGCAGAGCACATTTTTGCATGTAAAAGTGTGATTTAATATATGGTATCACCTATAGGGGGTTCTCTGAACAACAAATTCTTGGTCCTTATAGAGGCTAATCCACTATTTGAAAGGTGGCCAGAGAGAACAGGACCTTGAATGGTAATCATCAGTAGTCAGAAAGCTGAATAAGTGAGCATGCAAATTAGCCAGTAACAGTGTTTTTCTGTTCTGCTATGTTGAGATTTACTATATTTCTAATTATTGTAATGATTTGAAAGTTTCTATCTATACCTTGTAAAGTAGCAAGAGTCATATGGTGCAAATCTCTATACAGAGTGCCCGAAATGCCTCTTACATTGAAGTTGGTACCCTGATTTAATTTATAACAGGGGTGTCAAATTCAAAGCTGGCCCACGGAGTTGTTAGATCTGTCCTGTGGGGCTGGAAAACAGCAAAGGACCAGCCTATTGTGCCTCTGCCATGAAAACAAAGCTCAGGAAGGCTGCATGTGCTCCCCCCCAAGCCCTGTTTTTGCTGGCAGAGCACTGCAGGAGGCCGTTGCAACTGAAAATGAAAATTGAGTTGGCCACTTCCACCCTGGCCATACCTCCTGGCCCTGCTGAGGTCAAACACAAACCTGATGCAACCCTCAATGAAATCAAGTTTGACACTCCTGATTTAGAACAACACATACATTTTTGGAATATATGAATATATTAGCTTTGTTTGGGTATTTTCCCATGTCATTAAAATATACAAACAGAGCTGAATACCATACATGTAAGTACCTGCAAAAACTTAAGAATGAAAATATATATATACATACATACATACATACATACATACATACATACATACATACATACATATATATATGTTTTCTGAGGTTCTCGTGGGTATTTGTATGTGGATCTTTGGTTGTTCGGGTTTTCTCCCGCGTAAGATTCAAAGTATCTAGGCAACGTTTCGATGAAGTCTCATTCATCATCATCAGGCCTCTGTCTTCGGTTCTTGCTTTTCAGAGTGATGTGAGATTGCAGCTGCTTCTTCCTTTTAACTGCTAGTGGGGGTGGGACTTGATTGGGTGGGGGCTTGGCTGTGTTCTGATTGGGTGGGGGTGTGTTCTCATTGGTAGGGGTTTTGGCTGTGTTCTGATTGGTTGGGGGGTTGGCCATGTTCTGATTGGTTGGAGGTGTGTTCTGTTCAGGTGGGGGCTTGGTTGTGCTCAGGTTAGTCTTAGTTGCTGGGGGATTTGAGTTGGTGAGCTGTGATCTTGCTGTTTGGCTTCGAGTTCGTGGTCGTGCTGCATCTTCATAGTGGGTGTCGGTTTGCTTCGTGTATGGCTCGGAGGGGTTTGAAGTGGGTAATGATGCAGCTGCAGTGCGGCTTCTGGTCTGTGGTCGTGTGTCATCTTCTGAGTGGGTGTGAGTCTGTTTTCTACATGGAAGTGTGGCGGTGGCATCCTGTGTGGCTCTCATGGGTGTGGGTCTGGTGTCATTCTTCATGTTAGGTACTCGTCTGTTCATGAGGGCGGGTTTCCAAATGGCTGGAAGGCGGGAGGTGTCATCTCGTTTGTTCATGCTGTGTGGGCGTTTTTCTATCTCTATGGCTTCTCTGATTATTCTGCTGTTGAAGTGTTCGGTTTTGGCGATGGTTCTGGTATTTTTAAAGTCAATCTCATGTCCTGTGGCTTTGAGGTGTTGGACCAGGGAAGAGGTCGTTTCTTCTTTTTTGATTGAGTTCTTATGTTCTTCAATACGTGCACTTATTCTTCTGTTCGTTTGTCCAATGTATGTGGCGGGGCAGGCAGTGCAGGGGATTTCATATACTCCTTGGTTTTCTAATTCGATTTCGTCTTTGGGGTTTCTTAGGATGGTGGATATTTTTCTGTTTGTGCAGAATGCTGTTTTAATGTTGTGTTTTTGGAGGATCTTGCTGATTTTGTCTTTAGTGCCTTTTATATATGGGAGGAGGGCTTTGCCGTTTTCTTGTTCTCTGTCTTGGATTTTGGTTGGGGTTTCTTTTTGGATTAGGTGGGTAATCTTCTTTCTTTGGAATCCATTGGCTGTTAGTACATTGGTGAGAGTGTGTAGTTCGGTTTTTTGGTGTTGTTCATCGGCTAAGCATTTTGTTCTGGAGATGAGTGTCTCGGCTACGGAATTGATCTGTGCTGGGTGGTGGTGTGAGAGTGCATGTAGATAGCGGTTTGTATGTGTTTTCTTCTGGTAGATGGTGTGTCCTAGGGAGCCATTGGATCTTTTGTATACCAAGACATCTAGGAAGGGAAGTTGATTGTTGGCTTCTGTTTCCATGGTGAATTGTATTTTGGGGTGTAGGCTGTTGAGGTGTGTGAGGAAGTTGTTCAGTTTTTCTTTCCCGTGTGGCCAGATTATGAAGGTGTCATCTACGTATCTGAGCCAGAGTTTGGGTTTGTGGTCGTATTTTTCTAGAGCTTGTGTTTCAAAGTGTTCCATGTAGAGGTTTGCGATGACAGGTGAGAGGGGTGATCCCATGGGTGCTCCTTCTATTTGTTTGTATTTTTGTCCATTGTAGGTGAAGTATGTATTGGATAGGCAGTGGTTGGTCAGATCTAGGATGTGCTTGGGGTGGTTGTATTTGTTTTGGATGGCTGTCAAGGCTTCTTTTATTGGCACTTGGGTGAAGAGGGATATGACATCGAAGCTCACTAGTAGGTCACTGGGTTGTAAGTTTTGTTTCTTTATGATCTTGATGAACTGGAATGAGTTTCTTACGTGTGAGTTGATGGATTCTGCATAGGGTTGTAGTTGTTTGGCGAGAAATTTGGCCAGGTTTTGTAGAGGTGAGCCTATGGAGCTGACTATTGGTCTGCGTGGGGTTCCTTCTTTGTGTATCTTGGGGAGACCATAAAGCTTAGGGCATCTGGATGATTTCTCTCTGGGTATAATTCTTTGCTGGATTTCTTCACTAATGGGGGAGGCTTTTATTTTGGATTTGGTAGTTTTTTCTAGGTAGGTGGTGGGGTCTGTCTTTAGGGGTTTGTATGTGGGGTCTTGGAGTAGGTTGGTTAACTTGGTTTGGTAGTCAGATGTGTTCATAACCACTGTCGCGTTGCCCTTGTCTGCTGGTAGGATTATTATGCTGGTGTCTTCTTTCAGGTTAAGTAGTGCAGTTTGTTCTTCTTTGGATAAGTTGCTTTTGGGTGGTTTGCTAGTGCAGAGGATGTTGGTGATTTCGAGTCTGATTTTGTTAGCATCATCAGGGTTGGTTTTGGTCAGGCTGGTTTCAACTCCGCATATGATGGTTTCTGTGGGGATGTGTTCGGGAGCGACAGCAAAGTTGAATCCTTTAGAAAGGACCTTGGTTTCAGCTTCAGTGAGGATCTTGTCTGAGATGTTGTGCACTGTTTGTTTCATGTGTGGCTGTGGGGGGAGAGGAGTTGGTTTCTCACCTCAGAAAACAAATATAAATAAATATATATATATATATATTCTGAGGTTTTCGTGGGTATTTGTATGTGGATCTTTGGTTGTTCGGGTTTTCTCCCGCGTAAGATTCGAAGTATCTAGGCAACGTTTCGATGAAGTCTCATTCATCATCTTCAGGCTTCTGTCTTCGGCTCTGTGCTTCTCAGAGTGATGTGAGCTTGCAGCCGCTTCTTCCTTTTAACTGCTAGTGGGGGTGTGACTTGATTGGGTGGGGGCTTGGCTGTGTTCTGATTGGGTGTGTGTGTGTTCTCATTGGTAGGGGGTTTGGCTGTGTTGTGATTGGTTGGGGGGGTTGGCCATGTTCTGATTGGCTGGAGGCGTGTTCTGTTCAGGTAGGGGCTTGGTTGTGCTCAGGTTAGTCTTAGTTGCTGGGGGATTTGAGCTGGTGAGCTGTGATCCTGCTGTTTGGCTTCGAGTTCAGCTGATCCACAAAATGAGTCAGAGGTTTCTAGTGAGGAGGAAACTGACAGATGTTGGCTTGACACTAGAACTAGAAGAAGATTGAAACATCAATCACAATCTGAAGGGAGGCGTCAAGCCAGACATTGATTAGAGAGACTGAAATGCCTGTACTGGGGATTTAAGGAGGCGTGCTGACTCTCAATCTTTGCTTGGAGCAAAGTGAAATGTGAGTAGTGCTTTGTGGATTCGAAAGAATACGTTTGAAACGGCCGTTGTGATTTATGAGCAGTTCTGAGTTGCCAGACAGATTTCGGGAAGACTGCCAAGGACTGAAACAGTACTGTTAACTCTTTAAAGTCTGGTTTTGTTCTTGTTTGAATATTTTGAACTCTGGAACTTTTTATGCTCACCTGTGGATGCAGGTGAGACATAACATACATACATACATACATACATACATACACATTATATATGGTTTTCAGTTTGTTCGGGTATTTTCCCATGTCATTATAGTTGTGCTTTTAAAGTTGTAGCAACGTTTCAGCAGAATCTCATCTGCCATCATCAGGCTTCTGTATTGTGTTCGTCTGACTCACAGACAAAGTCTGACTCACAGACGAACACAATACAGAAGCCTGATGATGGCACATGAGATTCTGCCGAAACGTTGCTACAACTTTAAAAGCACAACTATAATGACATGGGAAAATACCGAACAAAGCTGAACACCATACACGTAAGTACCCGCGAAAACTTAAGAAAAAAAATATATAAATATAAATATATACATATATATATATATATATATATATATGTGTGTGTGTGTGTGTGTGTGTGTGTGTCTGTGTGTGTCTGTGTGTGTGTGTGTGTAAAACACAATGTATCAATGGATTGAGAAATGCTCTTAAGGCTGCCCTTAGCTTTGGGGTTGGTTGTTGGACAAATATTTATTTATTTTTCAAATTTATATTGCTAATTTTGTATGCCAGATTACTCTTTTATATGGCCAGTGGAAAGTAGAAAACTCTATCTAATTGTTGTGTTACGTTTCTTCAAATTATGGAATATGACATTAGCTAGATATTTTAAAGAAAAAAAGTTTCATCACATTGAAATGGTCGATAAAAGTTACATTCCATACCTTTTACAGTTCCATTGAAACTTAAGGTTGGAGGTGCCATTTTGGGCATTATCCAGTCCCCTGTTCAACATAATAAACTTTTATTAAAGTATCACAATTAGATGGATCTCTAATTCATTGAAGGTACTTTAGTGCTCATTATAATAACTTCACCGTGTAAAAATGTTAACATTTAAAATATCTCCCAGACGTCAGCTTTAGATCACTTGCAATGAAATGATTGCATTGTTCGTGACTGATGATCCCCATTAACATTTGGGGATAAAAAGTAGACAGAAGAGCAATTTAAGAGTGGATGGAATTTTCTGTATGGGGAGATAATTTTCTTATGCGGGGGTCTCTCTTTATAAATTGGGTTATGCTTATTTTGGATCTTACAGTTCCATATTCATATTTTTATGTCTTCAAAATCACAGAGAGGTATTCTATCAATTTTTGGAACTCCCCTGTCAAAGCGGATCTAGAAAGCTGCTCACCTCAGTTTTAGAACATAAAGACCACAATTATCACAATTCAATAATAATAATTTAAAAAATGATCTAAGACTCATTAAATCTAAATTGACTCTTAAAATAGTGGCATTTTTCAGGCTCAGAATCCTGAAAAGGTGGGCTGCTTTAATAACAGAGATGTGCAATATTTATAAATCATGCAAGATCTGAAAACTTCTGAATCATTTTGAAGTACATTTTCTTTAAAAAATGAAGATACTTCCATTTGTTTTTGTTTTTTAAATAACCCATGCTTTTCAGGATTTTCTTATGATGGGTTGAATCATTGTATTAAGATACAATATGACTTTTGTTTGGCTTAGAGGTAATGTTTGTCAGGTATGGTTTATGTGTTCATTTGAAGTATGATCCTACCTAATTATGTTTGCCCAATGAACTGTGACTACATTGTGGCCTAGCACATTGTGTCATTGACCATATTTTGCTCCTTCAGTCATTCCTTATAATGGAATGCTCCCTTGTCTTCAAAATTTCTCTTTGCACTGTCATTCTATTTAGGAAGTAGCCACAGAAGTAAATGTTCAAATCCTACTAATTGTTCTTTGGAAGTGCAAAATTGTTGTAATTGCACATATTTGTCATATTTTTTCTTGACAATTATGGGTTGGAAAACCAAACACAGCTGTGTTATGAAAATTCAAGTTCTAGATTTCTGAATGTTCTTGGAAGCCATTGTATATTTAGATGCTTTATATGAGAGCATTGTTTCAATATCTCTGTATTAATTTGTATACATAATGCACTAAGTATTAGTTGTAGAGATATCATGGAATGTTCACACATATTCTAAATCCTGAAAGTTGAAATTGGTGGCAAGAAATGGTCATGAATTGTAATTTCCTGAGACTGTGCAGAGATATTGATTTTCCCATTAATAAACTTCAAAGCAGTACTGTGGCAGATAGTATTTTTCAGTCAAGGTATCTAATGTACATTTATTTAGATAACATTCAAGGAATGGGAATTTAGCAAGAATCCAGAGAATAATTGGAAGAAGTAAGTGATAATAGTTTAGTGAGAAGAAAAATACTTGGTCACCTAGAAAACATGAATTAAGGGACACGTAGTGGTAGGAATAAACAACTAAAGAAAGATTTGAGAATGCCTTAATTCTCAACCTGAAGTTGGTATGACAAAGGAGGAAAAAAAGGATTCTGAGCAGCAAAAGATGTTGCAATGTTGCACACTTTAGGATGTACATTTTCTTTCCAAATGCCAATAGGACGTTCCTTAATTATGCCAGAATTAATAGCTGATTATAGAAATCATGTTTGAAGATGCATTGGATCTTCATAAAAGCATTAAGCTAATTAATGAAGTAAGATTAGCAATGACATTAGTTCCATTGGTTCCAAAAATCAATGTTTGAAAACATTCATCTAGTGTTTAAACACTAGAATATTTTAATTGTAGTTGCTGATACCTGACAAGATGGGAAACAAATCAGGAGATTGTCTATAATTTTTCATTATCTAAAGTTAGACACATTTTCAACAATTGTTTCATAGCTAAATGAACATTGGCTGACTACCTATGAACTAGGGCAAGGGTCTTCAAACTTGGCAAATTCAAGACTTGCGGACTTCAACTCCCAGAATTCCTGAGCTAACATGACTTGAGGAGGACTTCTGGAAGTTGAAGTCCACAAGTCTTAAAACTGTCAAGTTTGAAGATCCCTGAACCAGGGAATGCAAAACACTTGATGTTTTACTGCAATGTAAATTTCAGTTTTCATAAAATCTTTGTCCAGCTACTTATATTAAATATATTCATTGCATTATGCTCAGTATATTAAATTATATTTAATTGTGCTATAATTATAATTATTACTTGCTTGTGTGCACAATAGAAAATGCAGCCAAGTTAAAAAATAAATGGAAGATGATCTATATATATCAGGAATGAGAAAGAAAGCCATTTGGGTTAACAGCACACAACTGGTTTGAATGTACACCACTGTCATATATACTATATGTTGTTGCCTGTCTGCAGAACATAGAGGACCAAAGAAGTTAGTATAGTGTACAGTGAAATGCAAGATGCTATTGACACTAAAAGTCTCCATAGTCAGGACTCTTTTTTTTTTTGAGAAACTTAATTTATGGCATTCCCTTATCTTTAGATTAAAAAAATGATTAACGCATTTGTCACAATTTGTAAGTGTGACAACTAAGACTAATAAATAATAAGCTATGCATCTTGATAAACAGTAGATAATTTCTTGCCCTTCCTGTTTATATATCTATGGAATAATTCTACTACCAATATTTTATATTTAGAATTAATCATTGCCTGACTATTATTATAATAAAATAGTTTAGTTTGTAATAATATTTCATACATTTTTTTAATTTTAATATTGTGTGTACTACTGCTTATAAATCTGTTGGATTGCACTGTTATGTTTTTTTAATGAAAATCCTTTCCCTTACATATTTTATCTTATTCTTATTTACATTCTTGCTTGTCATATCCCTAAAGAGGGACTACTGTGATCCTAGAAAAACAGAATACACAACTCTTTTAATATTAATTTGGATTAACCCCTTTGCTTTTGTTAAAATAATTCATGACATTATTAGAAGAATTAATCAGCAAAATAGAAATGTCACCCAATATTGTTGCAGTTCATTGGAAGGAAGAAATATGAAATTCATAAAAATGATATGTTCTACTTACCTATAATGGCAACAAAAATGAGAATGGAAATATGAATAATTTAGAGATGTCATGACATAACCAGATAAACTGTGTGCCAAGTCTGTCCAATCAAAACCAATATACCAAATATTTTGCCAAACATAGCAAATGTAATGAAAGGGGAAAATGGGTGAAACCATTCCATTTTAAAACTTTTATTTGTTTCTATAGTAAAATATATATTAGTTATAAATATTTATAAAATTATAACAATTTCCAAAATATCACAAGTATAGGAGCTGCATGAACCTTGGGGGGGAGATACCATTTTTCAATAGTAAGCCATCTGTCCCCAAGAGCTGCCTGCACCCCATATCTCCTTCTGCCCATCACAGTCGTCATGTTCTGGACTGGCTTTTCACCTTCCAATCCTACTGCCACTGTACCCTCTCCTAGGGCAAGTCATCCATTCAGCACAATCACCTTCTAATCACCTCAAAACACATGTTTGCCAAAAATAACACAAACACAAAACCAGGGCCAGTGTAGCCAGATCCTCATAGCAGCACCCTGCCTCTATCCCATGTTGTACCTACCCTCAGGCACCCAGTAATCCAAAGACAGAAATTAAGCTACCATGGCAAATTCATATCCCACTCTCTCCAAATGTGCCCAAAAGAAAAACCAGATAGAAGAGGTTAAAGTGTCAATCCCTGGGTCCATATTAGCCATATATGGCTGATTTTGCAAAAGTTAGGTTCAATTATGAAGTACAGGGATTTGAAGGTAGACTTTTCAGAAAAATAACTTTCAAATTAAGATATTATCACAATATATACTTTTATTGTAATATATAGTATCACTATCCTACAAGTATGAACGTGCTTCTCCCCCTCCATCACTTTATTTTTGAATGAACTAAAGTGTGCATGTGTCTTACTAAGATATTTTCGCAAGTTAGGTTCTTGGAAGTTTAGGACCCACTTTTCTGACTATTGCCTTGGCAGTGGTTTTTTCTTCTGTCCTTCAAGGTTATTTCTTATATCCTCTAAAGTTCAAGAGCATCAGGACAGCATATATCTTCTGGTTTCAAAAGCACCATGTAACACTACTGACCCAAGTCAGACTCTCTCCAGATCTGCAATGATTCTTTCTCACCCAGGTCAAAAACACCATAGGGTACCAAGAGAGTTCAAGTTCAAGCCCCAAGTTCTCCTCTCAGTCTGAGGAGGATCAAAGCTGTCATGAACTTATAAAAACAATGAAGGCAGGATAAAAATCAACTAACTAACTAAACAACTAAGTGTGGGAGGAAAAACCTTTGGATTGTAGATATTCCTACCAGATGTGCCAGTATTTGGGGGCCAGTCCTCCAAACTGCAACTGGTGTAAGGAAGAACCTTCAGAGCACTCAGGGTGGATCCAGCCCCAAGCTTTTCTACTTGCAGTCCATCATCCTAGTTCCAATAGTTTCCACATTGCCTCTATGATTGAGATAGCCAATCAGGTTGGCCTCCAACTTTATTTAGTTGGAGGCCAGCCAACTGTGTATACTAGCAGAACAAAAGGGTCATAAATGCTTTTATTTCCAGTGTGCCAACTGTCTTCAGTGGGGAGTTATAATCCTAGACTACTCTACAGTTACAGGAAATTGACATGTGTGCCAAAAACAATATCAGCACTTTTATATGCCACAGCCTTCATTCATTTTCAAACATAGTCAATCCGGTCTGAAACTAAATGTCAATAATTTGTCAGCCTCAGAACACTGAGAATAGGCAGAGAATGCTACACATTTTCTCTCCAGGTAACTAGAAGGAGAGTTCAAAGCTAGGAACTTAAACTGTCCTTGAACTGTCAAAACTCTTGGAATAACAAAAACTTCCATCTAGGTAAAAGAAACTAAATTACTAATACCTTCCTTTTGAGCAGTTAGGATGCACCATTCCTTCAGTTTGTATATTTTATACAAAAATGTGCTTGTACTTAGAAGCTGGAAGCCTGGTGAAGAAAGAACACATTTTGGAATATGTTTATATGCATAGCATAATTGTGAAGAAAATTAAATTTACCATTATCAAAGTTGTTTTCTTCATGGATTCTTAACTGTCCTTGTAATAAAAGAGAAAGCACCTGAATTTCTGCAGAATATACTAAATTTTAATATTGCTATTCTGCTAATAACATATTTGAATATCATTTAAAGTAACTCTCAGCTTTCAGTTTATTCTTTTGTTTTTCATTTTTTGTCCATTAGAACAAAATGTGTAGGGGAAGGATGGGAGAAAATGTAATTCACCAAAGCAGATATGCATATTTCATGTGCCTTTTCTGTTTTGTTAGTCTTTGCTTAATATGTATATTTGTGTATAGTCTAACTCAGCAACATTTTAAATTAACATGGATATCAGCTTATTCCATGTGCAGGTGTGTTCTTTCTCTCTCTCTCTCTCTCTGGCTCTCTCTCCCTTGCCCTTTCTCGCTAGTAAGAATCTTGCAACTTGAATGCAATGTTAGGTCTGTGTTAAAAACCATTTCTTGGCTACCTTTCCCTTGTATCCAACAAGATTTTAGTCCTCTGATTAAAGTTTGGCCTTTTTTCTTTCTATGCACATGACATATTTTTGTCAGTGCATCTTAGAAGAACTTTCAGTGGCTCTTTTTGGAGGGCCATTTGCAGGTGTCTAGAATTGCACTCACAAGTGCTTTCTTTGTTGTTCAGTCCAATGAGGATTATTCTGTTCTGAAGCAAGGCAAGGGGTCATGGTTAAATACTAACTTCAGCACAAAGACAGTTTGCTGTTCTTTCTTGGCTTTGTGCAGAGGAAAGTAATAATTCATGCTTTCTTCTCTTCTTTTGAATTTTAACTATCACATCATAATTACTTTTTGAAATGTTGGACAAGTTTTTGGTGGTAGCTCAACTGCCCCTCCTTCTTCTTTGGACTCTTGTAATATGTTCTTCTATTTTTATTTTCTTCACTAAATATACATGTTTATCTATTAGTCTCATTCCCTTCTCTCTAAGACATTGACTGTTCTATCACAGCATTCTTGCTTTGGGGCTTCATTTAGTTTTCCTCTTATATGATTCCAGTGAAAAGGACTGAACTGAGTGTCCATCTTTTTGGACCTGTAGAAGAAATGAGCCAATTAATGTCCATCCAACATAAATGTCACAGCTTCAAACAGAGTTATTACCACCATCCGATTCAAAGAGTTCCTCATTCAGCTAGAGCAGTTTACTATGATCTTAATACCTATGGAAGAGAATATTTGTAGCTCAGGGTTGAATTGTATGGTTCTTAGTGCTTTCTAAGTTTGGTTGATTTTTTTGTAGACATTTCATTATCAAACTGGGTAATTTCATCAGTGCTAGTGATTATAGCTTAATAATATAAAAAATATAACAAAATGGTGTTCTCTCATAACCATAGAATGTTCAGGGTTCAACTGGTCACCATAGCTCTGTGTCAGAGCACATATTTTTAATTTACTTTAATTTCTGCTATCTTTAAGAGTGAAAAGCTTCTTACTTAAAAAATCCTTGAAATATGCTGCAATTTTGGAAAACATCAGTGGATTACAAAGATCAGTGATTTAAGCTGATTTTACAAAAGACCCAACTCTGAAACACAGAGATTTAAAGGTGGCCTTTTAGAGCAATAGCAAATGCACTTAGACTTATATACTGCTTCATAGTGCTTTAAAGACCTCTTTAAGCAGTTTACAGAGTCAGCATATTGCCTCCCAAAGCCTCATTTTACTGACCCCAGAAGGATAGAAGGCTGAATCAACCTTGAGCTAGTCAGGTCACCGTGGCATTGCCTCCAACAATCTGGATCCTCATTTTACCAACTTCAGAAGAATGGAAGGGAGCGTCAACCTTGAGCTGTTCAGAATTAAACTCCTGGAGTAAGCAGCGAGTTAGCCTGCAGTACTGCATTATAACCATTATGCCAGTACGGCTTAATAACTTTCAAACAAGTTTCAGTACTATTGGTTAGTTTGAATTGGGCCCTTTAACACTTTTAATTGATGGTATAGATAGTCCCGCCTATTCTACAAAAGGGGAAAAGATGATGTAGAATTTAATTTGATAAATTATATATAATTATTAATTATTTAATTAGATATACATAATTCATCAAAATAATTATTTAGATAGAATTAGATGAAATAAATGAATAGAAGAATTTGTGTACCTTTGCAGAATGCTTTTTAAAAGAGAAAAAAAATTGAGGAAGATTTCACATTGTTCCAATGCTAAAAATATATAATGGATGGTACATGATTTACGTAACAGAAGGAATGCTTGTTGAAAGAAGCACAAAGGACTTCCTGAAAGAATGTATATGGTTGTTTCAGGAGAAACAACAATAAGGTGAATGCAGTGGTAAAGGGGTTAAGAAGTGTATGTGGTAAAATAAGATGACATAGATTTAAGAATGAATGGGTCTGAGTGAACATTGATTGAATACAGAAGCTGGTCATAAAAAGGAATCCGGAGTATCCAATTGTGATGGTGGTGGGAAGTTTCCATGAAAAAAGTCACAATAACACCCTGCGTGCTCACTAGCAAGTCATAGTAGTGCCATGCTACTCCATTGTTATAGGAGCTGCGCTGAGTATTACAGTGTGCTGGTCACTACCCTTAAAACTCTCTATGGCTTGTGGTGCGGGTTCTCTCAAGGCTGCCTTTTCTATGCTGCATGACTTGATCTAGATGGATTGAGAGCACCTGTTAAAATTCTCCACCTATCAGGAGGCCATGCAGGAAGATGTCAAGTATTCTCAGTGGCAACTCCTTTCTCGGGCAAAGTTTAATATACTTTCATGGTCTTCCAAAAGCTAGTAAAGCTCATTTCCAAGAGTTTGTTGGGGGATGATTGTTACAGTTCAAAATAACCATGGTGGAGATCATTGTAACCTGTTCCTTTTCTTAAGTAAATAATGAGTTTATATTGAACTTGAGAACAGCAGCAAAAATCTGTCCAAATTATCCCGTACGTAGCTGTGATGCAAGGAAAACAGTAGTTTTGCTGCCAACTATTATGTTCAGGAAACAACAGAACTTATTTACATTGCTGTTGAGTTTGGTACAATTGGAAAGTAAATCCACATGATAATTAAGTGGCTTTTTGACCTGCCCTCCAATATACTTGTATTATTATTATTATTATTTGAAAGATATGAACCTTGGTTATCCCAGAGTGGCATCTTTTCCTGTGACCCTCTTCTCATCTTTCTTCTTCAAATGTCGTATCAGTTGGAAAGATTCAAGTAAGGACTTTTAAGTAAGTTTACTCAATTTTGATTGAAGCATTAATAACATTATTTCAGCCCAAGAGGAAACGTAATTGGAGCAATAAATCAGGCACTAAAACATCAGCTTTTTTTTAAATTTTATTTTATGGAAGTCATTTTTGTTATTTTACTGAATTTTCCATGGTGGATCATAAGTGCAGTTTTTCTGGTAATAAGTAAGAGGAAGCTGTACAATTGAAAAGATCAGCATGCTTAAATAAATGGTTTGAACAATTGAATCCTAAGGTTTCTTTAGTTAATGGCTATACCCAGCATTCTCACTCTCCCCAGGAAAGATATTGGAAGCAAAACTTCTTTACTATCTTCACAGCATTGGGAAGTACTTTTTTACATTCTTTTTCCGAGGCTTAGTGAATGAATAGGCCCTGCACAGAAGCTAGCCACATCAAATTCAGAGAAATGAGGGAAAATGTATTCAGACTGATATGACAACATAGAAAAAGAACATACAAGTCTATCTTTCTCCATCAGGTGGTACTACAGAGAGAAGAAATTCATTAAATGCTAACAGGGGTGGGATCCTACCGGCATAATAACTGGTTCGGTGAGCGTGTGCTTTGCTTTGTTTTAATTTTCTGTGTTTACTTCTGGGGCAGATGATCCTGAAATTGCCATTTGAAATATATATGCATACATACATCTATATTGATTTTTGAGTTCAGCATTAGCAAGATATTTTCCTGGTCAAAATCAAAGGAACAATGTAATTGAATAAATTAAAATTTTGGGATTCCTCCTCCATGTTGTTCACCAAAAGAAGAGGCATTTTGTAATGTATTTTCTGCCTTTAGAACAGTGTTTTTCAGTGTCAGCAACTTTAATCTGGGCAGAGTGTGGAATTCTGGGAGTTTAAATTTATTTATTAGATATGTATCCCATTCATTTCATCTAGAGGTTGAGGCAGAGGTGGTATTCAGCCGGTTCACACTGGTTCTGGCGACCCGGTAGCAAGAATTTGACGTGGATCGCAGAACCAGTAGCGATTTCTGGCTGGCCACGCCCACAAACCAGTATGGTTGCCCGACGGTCACTCACCCATTCCAGATGCTTGATGCTCGCTCACTTTTTCCGGCTGCTCGATGCTTGCCCTGCCCATCCCCACTCTATATATGTTGCCTTTGCCATGTGGCCCAGCTAATCACCTCGCCAGTTGCCTTGTTGATGTCCGGTTGCCTCAGCTCACCAAAGGTAAGCAATGCATGCCGCCCGCTGAGCCTTCACCTTAGGTCGGGGGCCTGGGCCCCAGAGACGCACGCTATTCCCATAGGCCATGGAACCGCTGGATACCTAAGCTGGGTCGGTGAACACATGATTCCCCAGCTCCAGCCTTGCCCCAGAGCCACCACCCACTCACCACCCGCTCTCCCTTAGGTGCAATGTGTCACCTATTTTCCCATCCTTCAGAGGCTCTGGCCTGGCCCTTAATCTCCTTGCTTCCTCCCCTATGACTGCCTTTTTCCGTGGCCACAACCTTACCTTCCTCCAGTGGCTGGCTGTCAGGGAAGGCAAGCCAGGGCTGAGAGCCGCTTGGCTCCCCACGATCCCGCATCTCACCCCCCTTGTTGCGAGATGCCTGCAGCTGCTGCCTCTTTTTTTTCAGTGCAAGAAGTCTCCCAGTTGATGCCTCTTTGCTAGCCAGAACTTAGCTGGTAGCCCAGCCCACGTTTCCTAGCAGAAAGTCCCGGGACCTCACATGTGCATATGTGAGGCTGGGACATTTTGCAAGGAGAAGGCGCATGGACAAGTCCCTCTGGTGCAGTGGGCTCTCTTCCAGGTTCTGGCATGCTGGCCAGCCTGTCACTACTGCAGGTAAGAGGGCGGCAGTCCTGCCTCCCCAAAAGAGCAGCAGTGAGAGACGGGCAAGAGCTGCTCTCGGTGGTGGCAGGAGCAGCTGGTGGGGCAGCATTTGCTGGCAGGGTGTCAACTGCCCTGTGTCTGAGCTGGCCAGTTTGCCGGAACCTGGAATAGCAAGGCGAGCAGAGCTGCCAGCCAGAATGGGCGGGCCAGGGCTTTCCTTCCTCCCCACCCAAGCAGGCTTCTTGCTGCTCTTCTGGGGAGGTGGGGCTGTGCAGGAGCTGACTCCACATGGGAGGAATATCTGTCCAATGCCACGGTAAAAGGGTGCTCTAAAAGGGAGGGTCGGGGGGACTCCCGGGGCTGTCTCCCATAGTAGCGCCACCACTCCCGTAGCCACTCGCTTTCTGCCTTCTCTCAGAGCACAAAATGAATAAAGCGACTGGCCATGGCAGCTGCATACACTATCCACTTTCTGCCTCCTCCCAGGGGATGCGCCGCTTCCATCCCAGCCCTTGAGGGGCCCTTGAGGGCATCTCCACTGCACTGAGTCTGAGGGGAGGCAGAGGTGCGCACATGCAACAGCAGCAGCCCTGGTACATCCGCCCACCCCACCCTCTTCTATTGCTGTCGACACCGCCGACATAACTGCTCACTTTCCACCTGGGAAACAAAATAAACAAAGTGAGTCCAGCCGCTGCCCCACCACTCGCTTTCTGCGTTCTCACACCATCCCGGTCAGATCAGGTATATGTGTGTGTGTGTGTGTGTGTGTGAGAGAGAGAGAGAGAGAGAGAGAGAGAGAGAGAGAGAGTGAGAAAGGAAGGAAGGAAGGAAGGAAGGAAGGAAGGAAGGAAGGAAGGAAGAGCAAGAAGGAAAGAGACAAAGGAAGAAAGAGAAAGAAATAGGAAGAAAGAGAGAAAGAGGAAGGAAGAAAAGGAAAAAGAAAGAGCAAGAAAGAAAGAGGAAGGGAAAGAAAGAAAGAAAGAAAGAAAGAGGAAAAAAGAGAAAGAAAGAAAAATAGGAAGAAAGAGAGAAAGAGAAAGAAAAATAAATAGGAAGGGAGAGAGAGAAAACTATGCTATTTTTAATTGTTCCATTAATTATCATATATTAATATTTTACACTATCCATACACCTAGAGTGATTTTATTGCCTTTCTTTTGCCCAGGTATTCTTCAGGGTTTACATTAATTGAATGTGTATAGTCCAGAGCATAAATACAGGTGTGTTTAACAGAGTTGAAAGGGACTTTGGAGGTCTTCTAGTCCAACCCCCTGCTCAGGCAGGAAAATTCTGAGGATGCCAAACTCTGCGTAGAGGTCCTGGGAAAGGTGTCAAAATAACAGAATAACACTTAGAAGGGACCTTGGGGGGAACCTATACCATTTCAGACAAATGGCTGTTCAATCTTTTCTTAAAAACTTCTGGAGACAAGCAGTTCCAGAACTTCTGGAGACAGGCAGTTCCACTGGTTAATTGTTCTCACTGTCAGGAAGTTTCTCCTTAGTTTTAGGTTGCTTTTTTCTTTGTTCAGTTTCCATCCTTCTGGTGCTTTGGAAAATACATTGCCCCCCTCTTTCTGGCAGCCCCTTAAAAGCCTGTTGCCACACTCTTGGGCAAAACATGTGAGCCATTTCCTCCTTTCAGTGGTCCATGAAAGTCCATCTACAGTACGTAGATAATAAAATTTTAAAAAGGTGAACAACATTTTTACAGAACTATAGATATGTTGAGGCTGGATATGACAAGGAATTGTTGGGAGGAGAGGGGCAAGGCGAGGCACCCCTAATGAGTGACATTGAGTTGGTCACAACCCACCCCATCACATGACCACCAAGCCATGCCAACCAGTCACATGACCACCAAACCACACCCACCCAATCACATGACCACCAAGCATGCCCACCCCAGTCACATGACCCTAAGCCATGCCCACTAAATAAGCCATGCCCACAGAATTGGTAGTAAAAAAAATTGAATCCCACCACTGGGTTCAGGAACCCTTTTAGAATAAATTCCTATTGAGCCCTTATTAGAAATAAATATTATATCAGTCAATATTGGAGTCTGAGGATGCAAGAGGTATTCTTATTTTCATATGGGAGTTGCTATCTGGCTTTTATTATTTTCACAAACCTATCTCTTTGTTTTGTTTTGTTTTGAAATCATTTTTAGTTTTGTATATATCTTTCTCCAGTTTACTTATGCAGCTTTCTCTAATTCATTTGTTGCACATATTATTTTAGCTGAGAACTGCATTATCATATACAGATAATAATCAATTATCCAAATTTTTATAAGTAAGAAATATTCAATTTTTTAAAATGTTTTGAACACGGAGAAGAAATCAAGTGCTTTGGCTGCCAGGTTTGAAATGTTGCTGGTCAGCTGATCTGTGTTGGGAGAAACTGAGCTGATAACTTTCATAAGCTGTTCAGACACATTTGAAGCTTAATTATGGAGCTTAATTTAGATATGTAAATTAGATATATAGAATTCATGGAATTTTTCCATGTTTAATATTGCAAACAGATCGTACATAGATGTGGGCTGACATCTGTGTGGGATGTAGAGACAGATATACCAATGTGTCAAGAAGAACTGTAATGGAAATAACACAAAAAAATTTCTCTGAATCATTTAGCTTTGCTTCCTTTAAAATCTTATTTTTATTTTAAGTACAAATTGAGTTCCCACACTTAGTTTACACATATTGTACCAGCATTGCCCACTGACTGCTGAGAGGATGCTGAACTGAAACTAGCAACATTTTGCATTCAGATGTGTAATATTAAACAAGCATTTCTTCTGGTAGTAATTGTATCTTTGTTGTATATTATATAATTCCATGGGGGTAAATGCTTATGTAGTATTTACCCCATCTTCAGTAGGCATATATTATTTTAGGGGGCAGGGTTTTTTTTTAACAAGGAATTTGAGGCAACTATTAGTAAATATGAAATATGAAATACTAAGGATAAATAGTAAAACCTTCTGGGCCTAGGCTCTGAGCAGTTCATTGCCATCATGGCAACTGTGGACCTGATTCAACTTATTCAAGGCTCTACTCATATAGGAATCTGATGTTTACCTTGAAGCAGGGGTAACATGATCTGATTTGGGGGAGTGTTAATATCTGTCTCTTACCAAGGACAGATCAGTCTGTCAAAGTTCTGACACACTGTTCCTCAGACACGGCTTGGAATGAAGCAGGTGATGGGGACCAAATCTCAACTTTGTGGTTTTACTGAGGAGCTCCAAGAGATGAAGTGGCACAAGAGATGTCTAGAGCACCACTAGAAGAAGATGAAAAGGAAAGCTGGTGGAGCACAGGTGAGAACCTTTATTAGGATTTATGGCAATAAGGGTAGTGAAGTCTGCTTACTTCACCAAATGTATAATATCTTCAAATAGCAATTTAATGGCCCTGATTTGGGTGACCAGAATCAGAATAGAGCTGGATGAGACCTTGGAGGTCTTCTAGTCCATCCTCTGCTCAAGCAGGAGAACCTATACAATTTCAGACAAGCGACTGTCTGAAATGGTCTAAAGTCTAGATAAATACTGGATGAGCCTTGGGAGCTTTGCAAGCTACTATAAGGAGTGTTACAGCATCTCTTACATAAAGTTGCTTAGCTTTGCTTGGAGCTGTATTCAAGGCTGGGGAGGCTTGGAAGTGACTGAAATCTAGCTAATCCTGTTAACTGGATGAATTTCATCCTATTGAATCTGAGGAATTATATAGGGTCCTTATGGCTATGAAATCAGCTGCCCATTTTCTTGCCTGGATGGTTAAAGCCTCTCTGGAGTATCATATGATAAGGTCCAAAGCAGGGGTGGGATATGACAAGGTTAACTACCAGTTCAGGATTTACGAGCTTCCCTGCAGGCTGCGAGCTGCGTGCCTGTAAATCATTAGCAGCAGCTGCCTGCAGAGAAGCAGCCTTTGAAACAGCCCTCTTTTCCTGCTTTTCTAACTGCAGCTGTGCCTCGTTCGGCAGCTGAAGTTGAAAAATCCGGAAATAAAGATCAGGTAAGAGTCTGGATGGGTAGGCAAAAACATCAGCAGACATAGAACCAGTTCTATGTCTGTTGCTCTTCAGAGCTACCAGTTCTACAGAGGTGGACAGAACCTGTAGAAACCTACCCTGGTCCAAAGAGTCATTAATGCCTATTTATGGGAGGAACTAGTAGTGCCGGCCTTGAAGACCCAACAGTGTTAGACAGCTTTCATCCAGCCTCTAATCTTCCCTTTTTAGATGCTGAGATGATGGTTAGTGGCCAGCAACAGAGGGTCTTGGATGAAGCTGATTATCTGTACCCCTTTCATGCTGGGGAGTGGCATTGGTTGCACTTGTAGATGACTTTTGGAGAGTTTGGAATAGGGGCCTTTCTGGAGCTCTCAGTGGCTTTCCATATCATCAATCATGATACCCTTCTGGGATGATGTAGAGAGTTGGGAATCTTTTGCAATGTTCTTCCTCTGACGCTGGTTCTCATGCACTGACTGCCAGTTTCCTTCTAGGTGTAATTCAAAATGCGGGTTATTATCTTTAAAGCTCTACATGACATGAGACATTTTCCTAGTTCCCTCTCTTAAAAGCTGCAATTTTTTGGGAGCTACTAAGCATGTCTTATCCATGGCAGCTCATACCCTTTGGAATACCCTTCCTCCTGAGATCAGATAAGCATTTATCCTTTTACTTTCAGAAAAGCACTTAAGACCTGGCTTTTCCCCAGGTGCTAGGATAAGATAATATTGGCACATCTCTTAAACAGCAAAGTACTTTTCATCCTCATCCAAAGCTGACAGAGAAGTGGTCCCTAGATTGTTCCATTGAGCAAACAGACCCTTTCCTTTCTTTGCTTCTTAAGGGTGGTTTACAGAGTATGTATCTTTCTCTCTTATCTAATCATGTCTGTTGTTGGAGAAAATATCTTCCCAAGCACTAATATACATGCCAAAAACATTCCAGCCTACATGGATAGATGCCTGACTCTGCCAGTTTGACATACATCATTTTGATGAAGGTTTAAGAGCATCCTAAGAGGATATTATTAAAGGCCTAAACACAAACACTTACATAGTCAGGAGTTTTCAAACTGTTTCAGACCAAAAACCTGTTTATTAAGGGTAATATTAAAAATTCTAGAACTCCTGATTAAAGGATAGAAAATCAGTTCTAATGGTAAAGTCAGTTCCCCCCTGTGCCCCCCACATTTGTCTCTCATAGACCCCTATCAGATTCTCAAGGAAAACATTAAAATAAAAACCTGTAATAAGACAGTACTTATCTGGGGAAATGATTTGCCTTATCTATCACTTAGCAGTCAAGTCATGAAAAATCATGAACCGAACATAGGAAGTGTAAGATTGCGCCTATTTTTCCAGAACAATCTAGTTTCTCTAATTTTGCAGGTAAATTGGCTACTGATTAACCTTATACTTAACATATGTGTATAATCTGGGAAATTGGGTAGAATTACTATATTTTGTAGTTGCAGTTTTTACTTATTATGTAGACAAGTCCTTTTAACCCTTCATCATTTAGCTTCATTGATTGACCCTGAGTTTTATATGAGAATGGGAAAAAATAACCTCCTTCATTCACTTTCTCAGTTCCAAACATACTACAGTATATAATTTTCTTTTTTCTTTACTTGCATCTTCTAACAACTTAGTGTGTCTTCTTCTCTGCCTTTCTTTATTTTCCCTACTTTTGAGCTACTGAGTGTCTTGGGTTTGAAACATATGTATGTTTTATTTATTTATGACATATTTATACATATTTATTTTATATGCTGAAAAGTCTCTCCAAGTGTCTGAAATAACATATTGAAGGAAACTTCTTGAATGGTCGCGATACTGTTTTCTAGTAACCACTAGAGGGCACCACAGTATCAGTATATTATACATCTTATTTGCTGCTGAAAGTGATCCAGGAAGGTGTTTAATCTATTGTAGTAGACATCTTAAATTATTTGCTTCAGTTATTCTAATGCAGGTAAGTTATCAATGTGGCACAATAGAGGATATTTTTTTCTCATATACTATCTGGCAAAGATAATCCCTTTATCAAACACAGATAAAATATAAGGAACTGAAACATGACACTTAGAATCATAATAAACAATGAAGCACTATTTTGAAACAGATCAAGAGGGTGCTTAGTTGTTCATTGTCAAAGTGTATCTTTGTTATTATGCCTGATATTGGTACCTCTCACAGAAACCTTCAAAGTGTAGAAAAATGAAATATGAGTTTTTGTTACAGCAGTTTCATGAACCAGTTAATCTAGTCAAAATATAGTCAAAATATAGCTAGTCAAAATATAGCAGAAAACTGAAAATTAAGCACTACAAAACAGTTCTGCCATCTTCACTTTAGCAATTGTATTCACTGTTGTTTTTATTTAATAGCACAGAGAGAGAGAGAGAGAGAGGGAGAGAGGGAGAATACTAAAATCCTTCAATCCCATAGTTAGCAATTTTTCATAATATGGATTCATTGGGTCCAACTATTATTCCTTTGCCTCCTCATGTAATATTTTGCAACTATGCATAGAGGATATTTTAAAACAACTATAAATGGCTATTCTGCAGAAATGGGCAGGGTAAATGTACAAATATCAAATGGACAGGCGAAATATATAATGTAAATTATTTTTTCTATCCATCTATTACAAGGGTGTTATTTTCCTCTGACAGTATCAGCAGACCAGAGTTGCCAGGACACACAGCAAGTAAAAAATATTCTTAGATATTCAGATTGATACTACTACCTGTTTATTTCATAACATTTATTTTTAAATGATAGGAAAAATTGATTAACTAAAAGCAGGTGCTCATTATTACTGTTGTTTATTATGTCAATTCATTAACTTTTCTGCTCATCAGTTATTACTCTTTCTTCCTTCAGAAGTGCCACAAACATTTCTAACAGGTTAATAGAAGAAAATTAATCATTTATTTACTGTTTTAAAGATGGTATATCTTCTTAAATTTGTGGAAAAAATGCAAATAGCAACCAACAAAAATTAGAGCATATAATGTGCATGTTATTGTTAAATTATGTCACATTTTAGTATAAATATTATTTTAAAAAGCTTAGTTGGAAAAGCCTGTTCTTCAAGGACTTAATACTGGTATCAAAACTGGTAAACAGAAACACAGCTAAGACTGAAGTCGATAATCTAAGCATGGTTTAATGCAGCAGTCGCTAATTGGCGGCCCACGGCCCACTGGTGGGCCATGAGAAAATTTTGATAGGCCACAGAGAAATCTCACCCCAGAGCATCCCCCAAAGCAATTAATCCAGGCTGCACAGAAACACAAGGTTGTGCCGCCCACATGGCCCACGGGAACCCTCCTCGCCCACTCACTCCTTACCCAGCAAACTTGCCTACTAAATTGCTGTTTTTCCTTTTTCCGACTATCATCTGTTCTGCTGTGCCAGGAGATTTAGATTAGCTAGGAAGCAGGAAATGGTTCGATATTTTGCTTTCTAGCTAGTATTTAGATTTCGGCTCTGCTTTTAAGCACAGCCGAACCTCCCTTAGGACTGAAGGTTCAGTTATTCAGTGTAGACTCACGGCAAGCAAATTTGAAATACTGAGCTAGCCGATGACAGATAGATAGATCACTGAATGATTCCATGAGCAGCTCAATCTGCCTGCCTGCTTTGTCTGATTTTTGGTAAAAGTTGCTCTTTTTTTAAATAAAAAATGCAATATTTACATACATGGTGTGTTGTGAGTTAATTTTGTGAGTTTGCTAGCAAATTTTATGTGACAGACTCAGGTAGCCAATTGCAGAATCATAACTCTCTAAATTAATCTGTGATTCTGTGAGCAACTCAGTCTGCCTGCCTGCTTTGCCTGATTTTGGATAAAAGTTGCTCTTTTTTAATAAAAAAATTCAATATTTATATAAATATTTATAATATTTACATACAAGCCATGCCCAGCCAGTCACATGACCACCAAGCCAAACCAACAAATTAGGCCATGCCCACAGAACCGATTAGTGGTCCCTGAGATTTAAAATTATGAGTTTGGTGGTGACCCCGGTTTAATGCATTAGAAAAACCCATTGGGATTTTTTTTTTTTTTTGGTGGAAATGGTAATAACAGAATATCAAACTCTGCCATGATATTCTTGTAAGCAAGTATTTATTTATTTACAGAACTTATATGGCTGTTTATCTACGATAGTTCTGGGTGTCTCACAATAATCCATAAAAATGCAGCTAAAACAAATTGGTGCCAGGCCAAACAGTCTCCCAGCTGAATCCCTTGTCCTAGCCCAGGGGGTGGGGGTCAAACTGGAGGCATGCAGACCAGATGCGTCACATGCAGGGAACCACCACTCCAGCTCCACGAAAGGAAAAAACCACCATGAAACAGCAACATGATGCCATGAATTTGATACCCATGTGCTAGCCTAATGCTTGAAGAAAGAGCCAGGTTTCTTTATGGCTCTCTGGAAGCCATGATAGGGATCCCTTGTATCTCAGATGAAAGGTTGTTTCACAGGCCAGGGAAGCCACTGAAAGGCGTATCTCTGAGGTTCCATCAGTTGGCCATATGCTCTGGAGCATTTCCACCCATCTAACTCAATAGGGTAGGCAGACATTCTCAGTAAGTTGCACTACCTTCTAGTCACTTGCTGGGGATAATTCAAGGTGCCAATTATCACCTTTAAAGCCTTACATGGCAGAGACCCTGATTCAGGGTCTCTGCCATGTAAGGCTTTAAAGGTGATAATTGGCACCTTGAATTATCCCCAGCAAGTGCAACTTACTTTGATGAAATACAAGGCATTTAACTGTATGTGCCACAGCTTTCTGGACCAGTTGTAACTGCCTAATGTTTTTCAAGGACAGCCTAATATGGAGCACATTTCAGAAATCCAAATGGGAAGTGATTAAAGCATGGATGATTCTGAGCAAGGCCATCATTTTGATGACCCCCTTAAACCTCAGTTTTAAAGTCATTCTTAGGGCAGTGGGTTTCACACAATGTTCTGCTGAAATTAGAAACATATTGGAAATGAGTTTAACAAATTTAGCACCTAATTTTAGATTGTAAGCGGCTAATTAGGACTTGCCATAGTACTCTTTGTCTTTCTCTCCTTATCTTCCCCACTGATGTGCAAACAAAGGGAACGTCTGATGTGTTCAAGCATATCCTGCCAGTTCACATGGGAAGTGGGCTATCACAACAGGTCTATCCTACATTCTGCATCATAAACCCACACAAGCAGGACATACATCAATGAAAAAAGAAGAGTCATAATTCAAAATTTAGAGAAGAGATACGGCATTTGCCTAGCCTCAATGCATCTTCTGCCATGCAGGAAGAATTTGGACATATAAAATAATGCTGAAAGATGTCCTTAAATGTGAGAACAATGAAAGAAAAAAGGCTTAAATGGAACGATGGGGAAAAAAGTCACATAGCTCAATCTATAGATTAAGGCAGTATGGAATGATAGGGACATTTTATTTCCTTTTGGAACAAATCCTTCTAAGTTTCAGTGAGACTGTCCTTAAATGGCCATGGAAATTGCTTGTACAAGCAATGCATTTGAAGGGGGTGCATTTTTGAACCAGCAAGCAATTTTAGGTATTGATGCTAGAGGCTGAATCAGTACTCTGTGAGTTTGGCGTGCAATTATTTTCCCCCAATTTCCTGCCACCTGGGACTTTCTAATGATATCGGCCATAAATGTCACCTTTTGTATCATGAGGCATTCACTGAATTTATTTATTTAATTCTGTAGATACGTTTCCCAAAATAAACATTGATCTAAATATAACTCTAGTGGTGGGGGGCATTCATTACTGCTGCTGGCTTGTCAGCAGAATCTGAGACTACTCAAAGGATGTATAAACATTACAATTTCTGTGTTTCTTGTTACTTCTAGAACTGAATAACTTATTTCATATTGGACTTTTGTGTGTAGTAAATTAAAAAAACAACAATTGCCCAAATCCTTTCCAGGGTAACAATGTGAAATGTGTCATTAGAGTTTTGTTTTTGCACATTGTTCATCAAGATAATGATGAACTAATTTGAAATATCTTCACAGGAAAAGATTGATTATTCAGTGGCAGTGCATAAAAGTTGCCTGCCGAAAATCCCAAGTTCAATGTTGGGTGTCTGCATTTAAATGAAGACAAACAATAAGACTTTGAGAGAACTTTACAGCAGGATTCCCTAATTTACCACTCTCCAAACACCTGGCAGCTGCCATTCTTAAACGTTTGTGGCCAAAGTAGTGAGTTTTGGTTCATACATTCCCAGAAAGGCCTGAGTTAGAGAAAAATGGTCTAGACCAGTGTTCCTCAACCCTAGCAATTTTAAAACATGTAGACTCAAATTTCCAGAATTCCCCAGGTAGCAGCATGCTGGCTTGCAGAATAATGGGGGCCAAATTTCATACGTGTTAATATGGCCAGGCTTAAGCAGTACTGGTCTAGACAGCCATTATTTCCTAATTGCACTACATGGGTCATTGCACAGAGGAGTATAAAATGACTTTCTGCATTTATAGCTTATAATGGTGAGTTCTTTCTGGGCTAAATGTCTTTTTGTTTTGGTCAAACCAAGATGGTTCCTTTCTACAAAATTAGACTATTCATTTTCACTGTTTAAACAAAATTAATAATAACAGCATAACAGTATTAAAAGTGCAAACGATCTAAGGACTATATGTATTTGAAAGAAAGAGTTTCATTTTAAGGTGATTTCTTAAGAAAAAGATAACTAAACAGAAAAATAGTATCTACTATTATTACTGATTTTCAGCTAAACAAACATATTGCTCCCCTTTTATTGAGAGTCATTGATGCTGGGAGGAGATTAACAATCTTTTCAGGTAAATGCAGATTTAAATCCATTTTTGCATAATTTTAATCTTAGCACATAAATCTTCAAGCAGCATAAATATATAGACACACAGACATATATATACACTATTATTGTTTTGAAAGGGATATTCATATCACTGAAAAAACAAGCAAATTTAGTCATAGAACAGTTTTAATCCAAAGCTGTTTCTTCTTGCTTCTTTTTTCCATTTTCTCTGCCTGGGGTTCTCTTATAGAATAGGCAGGAAAAATGACCACATAAGCTAACAGAATCTTGCAAGTCTGAAAGTATCATTCTTCTGCCATCACATTTACAGCATGAGAAATGAGGGATGGCCCCTTTTGCTCCATCCACAATGCAGCTGTGGGCTATGCCTTCTTTTACCTGGCTATTCCCTTGGCAGCATCTCTTTGCCTCATCTCCCAGGGTCTTTACCATTACAATTCCTTTATTACTTTTTCTGAATCTGCCTTTTCTCCATCATCTGTAATTGAGATAACAAAATAGTGAGTATGGTAGACTTAGCCTGACCTCTTAGAAAGACTGTTGAAACATTTGGAATTGAAAGCTCTGCCTTTGCTGCAGATGGATCATATACAGTTCTTCTGCAGCATGACCTTGTCTTTTGAAATGAAGGCATCATGACATAGCTGAAACATTACTGAAAAAAAGATGTTATCTAGCGATGACTAGATAACATATCTTTAGGGATCTGAAATATATTCAGTTGAAGTGGAAAAGTAATGGCCACGTGCCTACTCCTATCTGAATCCTGCCAATTGCTGTGACTGGGTTATTTAAAAATGTTGCAGTGGAGTCTCTCCCATCCATTCTATCTCATCACACATTCTCTGATTCCTTCTGATTAGATGAAGATGTTTTGGGATGCACAGCTGGATCCCCAGCACATTCTGTAGATGGCAGATTGTTGTGTTTTAAACATTGTCTGGCTATGTATAAAGAACAGATACAAAGATGATATTTTAGGCAAAGACCAACCAATATGTCTGCTTTGCATCATTCCATCCGATTTGGAGGAGGATTTACAAATGTTGGTGATTTCTTAGTATTTTTTTTTAAAAAAACAGTATGTAATTTGTTCCTCTGTGCTGAACTCCAATGTTACATAAAGAAGACCCAAGGAAGTATGGATTTAAAATGACAGAATTTGAAGAAATGACACTAACAATACAACAAAGAATACACTTGTTTGATCAGAGAACAAACAAATAATAATGCAGGATACACATTTGAGAAATGCTAATTGAACTGATCGTTATTCTGATGCTAGATCTCACTTTGAGTGGGGGGTGTTCTAAACGTACACCCATTAAAAGTATCTATGAGAAGCTGCAGTTTATGTAAACATAGAATTTATTAATTAGGGACTATTCACTGCTGTAAGAAAATTACATTTCTGGAAAGATATGTATCATAATTAGTCATTAGAAGAGATAGTGTATAAAGGTTAGATTGGCTAGGTACATTGTTTTACATAAAATGGGCAAGCAAAATAAAAGAAATTCAGAGGCCTAGGGAAGAGCATGTAGGAGGCATTTTGAACAATAGCCTTGCCATAAAATATACAAGTAATTCAGAATCAGAATAAAGTTGAAATACTTATTTGGCAAATAATATTTTGCTCCTGGGTTAAAAATATTAAAGAAGTGGCTCTTTTTATTAAATCAAATAATTGATGTTAGACTGTCCAAAAAAATAACAATTTAAATTAAAAGTAGTATCTTTTCCAGCTGACGGTTTTATTGAAAACACAAAACTTTCATGAGCTACAGAAGCAAAGAATGGCTAGACTGATGAAGAATTTAATGTAGGATTAAATTAAATTAGAGTAGAATTAAAATAAATTAAGACTTCTTTCTAGCTGTAGACTTCAAAAGTAATAAGGGAAAATTGTTTGATGGGTAATGCCATGTAGTATCTATGCTGCTGTGATAAAAATTATTTTTAAACAAACCTGCCAGGAAAGTTCTTAATTCATTAAATATTATTCTGTGTGACCATATCAGAACTGAGCACTTACTAGTAACTTTTAGAAAGAGTAAGTTATGTAGCGAACCACATATTAAATATGTAATAGAAAAAACAATAACATTAATTCCCAGCTGTCCACAATATATTTAATTTCATCTCACTAAAAATTATCATCCTGCCAACTTTTCCACCACAGGGAAACAAGCGGGCTACTAAGAATTTTCCCTTTATTTTCAAAACAGAGGAGAGAGAAGAGCCCTGACAGTCAATCAATGAATCTCTGGTTGTATTTCTGTTTTAGAGAATGTTCTGAATTTGTTTGATAGAACACTGTCTCCAAAATTGACCAAATCACAACTTGCTCTTGACCAGAGAGAAATTCCACAGAGCTTTTTTTTATATACTAGACATGAAATGTGATTGTATAAATATTTATTAAGAAATAGAACCTATCAAATCTAATAATTTATCTCCAAGATCTTATTCATAGGTTTGCAGACTGAAATCTAGGACAGAGCATACACACATATATACGTTTAGTTAGAAATTCCTTGAAGAAGGAATCCATATTAAAAAGAATCCTGATTTCAATTGTTTGTTAAGAAAATAAAAATGTCAAAAGGTACATATGATGTAATTCATCATCAGCACAATGAATCAGTTCCTAAGATGCTAAGCTTCTCAGCTGGAAAGCTGATACTCCGAGTTCAAGACCTAAGCACTGCATGACAGGATGAGCTCCAATTTCACCTCTCAGCTGCTGCCAATCTAGCAGCTGGAAAGTATGCAAACAATAGTATATAAATAGGTACCATTTCGACCAGAAAGGTTACTACATTCCATATTTTATTTGAGTTGGTCACAACTAGACAAGAGAAATCTTTAAATCTTTAATGTAATTCATAAATCTATGCTGTGAGCCAGTCCTTTCTTAGAAAAGTTGGAATGGACAGCTGGTTCAGTGTTGTGAAATTTTAAAGGGGTGCACAACATTAGTTGCCTTGAAGGCCACATCCAATTTTATAGGATATGTTGGAGTGACTTTGAAAATAGCTGGAGCTGACTCCATTTTGGAGTGGCATTTTAAGAATATGATGGTTTAACCATCTGCAGAACTTAAGATATTAGTTTGCCTCTTAAAAATCTCACATGTCTGAAGATGCAAATATTTTATGTTTCTGACACCATACAGTGTGGTCTAAAAAGTGGTATTTGTAGGCCACTTGTATTCTTAGGGCTGTTTTTTAAATAATGTGCCATAGAATTAAAATTTTCAATGGGCTTTAAAAATATTTATGCTCTTGGCATTAATATCTTCTGCTTTGAAACATGCAAAATAGAAAATACACAAGTCTTCATACTATGACTGAAATTTGGATTGAGATCTAAATATGATTTTAAAAAATGCTCCAGAATAAATTAATGATGTTCTGGTGAAAATAATGCCCTGTTACACAGAAAGCAAGTCAGAAAACTGATACCAGTGAGAACTATTTCCACCTGGATCATGGTGGCACTGCATGATCACTGCTATTGTACTCATTCAAAATATGAGGAACACCTGCACTAGGTGTCAGGGATTCTTTTAAAAAGTGAGGAGTAATGGAGGCGAGTGAACATGACAAAATGCATTCTAAAATGCTGTGGAAATACAATTTCCAGAATTGCTAGTTGGCCTAGGATCTTTGGAACTGGTAAGCTTTGAAAAAACATTGTGGGAAGCAAAATCAAATGATCTAATGTACATTCTGTAATTATGTGTCTGTTTGTAGTTTTAATTGTGCTTTTGTTCCCACAGTAGCTTGAGGATGTGAATATTGTGATAGTGATAGTCACCTGATTTATAATAAGATGGGATACTTTCAATGTCTCTTGACTCCTTGGGGAAATCAGTCTTGTATATTGTACAGCCAGAAAGGCAATATTGGCAGGTATTGCTGATAATCCAGTGTCCAGGGCTGTTATTTATTTATTTATTTGATTTGTCAATCGCTTACAAGATAATAGGTATAAATATAAACATAGTTATGAATACATGAAATGGATACATATGAGAAAAATAAAAAGAAACAATAGGACAGGGACTGTAGGCACATTGGTGCGCTTATGCACGCCCCCTACAGACCTCTTAGCAAAGGGGTGAGGTCAATAGTAGACAGTCTAAGGTTAAAGTTTTTGGGGTTTGGAGAAGAAACCACAGAGTCAGGTAGAGTATTCCAGACATTGACCACTCTGTTGCTGAAGTCATATTTCCTGCAATCAAGTTTGGTGCAGTTAATCTTGAGTTTGTATTTACTGTGTGCTCTTGTATTGTTATGGTTGAAGCTTAGGTATTCATTAACAGGTAGGACATTGCAATGTATGATTTTATATACTATACTTAGATCAGACCGAAGGCGGCGTAGTTTTAGGTTTTCTAAGTCTAGAATTTCAAGTTTGGTGGTATAAGATATTCTGCAATGAGTAAAGGAGTGGAGAACTCTTATTGTGAAATATTTCTGGACTTTCTCAACTGTGTTAATATCAGATACGTAATGTGGGTTTCAGACTGATGAGCTGTATTCAAGTATTGGTCTAGAAAATGGAAAGTATTAGGAAAGTATTAATCTATAATAATGAGGTAGCGATATAAGTAAAGAACAGGTGTGTGTACATGACATAAATTAAGGTTATGAAAAAAGATCTTGCAAACTGTAAAAATAAGAATGCTTTTAACCTTCTCTTTTTCCCCCCTTTTTTTTCCTTTTTCCTTTTTCTTTCTTTCCTCTAAATTGTTCTTTCTTTCCTTTCCTTTCTCCTTTTCTTTTCTTTTGTTTATTTGTGTATGTATTGTTGGTTGGTTTTAATTGTAAAAACTAATAAACTATATTTTAAAAAAAGAAAGAAAATGTTTTGTATGCTTTAGTTAGTAGAGAAAAAGCTACATAGGATTAGGTTAACAACTCTTAATGCCTTTTTGGCTATGTAGTTATAGTGGGCTCTAGCACTTAGATCATTAGAGACGAGTACTCCAAGGTCCTTGACAGAGTTTGGATCATCAACAAGCTCTTGACTATTCAGCTTGTATTTTATTTTCTGATTATTTTTTGCCAATATGTAAGACAGAACATTTATTTGTTGACATTTGAAATTGCCATTTGTTTGATCATTCTGATACATAGCCGAGGTCTTTTTGAAGGGTAGCAGTATTTTCTGTGGTGTTGAATAGCTTTACATCATCAGCGAAAAGAACACAGTTGCTCTTACTATGATCATAGAGGTCATTTATATTAGAGTATGAAGAGCGTTGGTTCTAGAACACTGCCTTGGGAGACACCACTGTTGACAGGTACAGAATTTGATAGGACGCTCCCAATTTTGGCCATTTGTTGTCTGTTTGACAAGAATGCTTCTATCCAGTTATGCAGGTGTCCAGAGATACCATAAGATTTTAGTTTTAGTAGCAGTCTGTTGTTGGCAGTCTGATATGTCATGATATATCACTATTTAAGAGATAGTGAGCCCCTGGGGATGCTTTCCCAGCTAGAGGAAAGTACATTAAGAATGAAAATATTGTTTCTTTCCACCAATCTAGCTGAACCACCACTCTCTTTGCTGAAGGCTGCTGAAGGCTCATTTACCAACATATTACTCACTTTACCATTTCTCTGAGGAAGGATGGTTTAAATTGGTGTTTAACTTTGCACTGTTTAGTTGTATACATTTGTGCTGGGGAAAAAATGTGGAACTTTTCTACTCAGCTTAGTTCCCCATTTGTATCAGTAGCCGTCAGTTCAAACAAAGGTATCTGTATTCCAAGATCTCTACATTGTTTGAGGCCAATTTTCTCACTTAGAGCGGCCTTCTATTTAAGTTTCTTACTGTTTTTTTTTATTTGTGAATCTTGTGCTATTGTTCTCTTGATACTCGGAATTGGTTTTGGAAAATGTTAAAGTGTTCCTGTATTTTATTGGCTATGGTGTAGGGCTTTTTTCCTGCCAAACAAAGCCATAAACTTTATGTTACTTAAAGTATGTGACAGAGTGATATGCTGGGTTAATATTTTCCTAGGGGAAATTATTGTCATGTATTAAGGTTATAGACTGTGGCTCAAGGTTTAGGGAAAAAAGAGAGAAAAACTGGTTTCAGACAAAGTATGATGTGATCTTGACAGTACATGTTTCTATAGAAGTTAGAAAAGCAGCACTGGCCACAAATAGCTTTTCCTTCCTCATTTAAGTTTTTATTAAAATCTTGATACTGTTCCATCAAGTGCAATTTGATAATTATGAATATTTGATTATCTTGTTCAAGAATGTACTTACAGAGAATAATTCCTTTGTCTATCAGAATTTTTAAAATATTTGATACAAATTTGGAAATTTTATATAGAGTAATATAAAATTATCCAGGGAGCCATATAGTTTTAAAACATATAATTAAATAACTTTATTAAATTGATGTAATTTAGAAAATTATTCCTTTCTTCATTAGAAAGTCTCTAAGGATACTTGCAGTTATATTTTAAAAACAAAATATATTTCCTTCCATCAGTCTAAACCAGTATTTCTTTACATCAGCAATTTGGCGATCTGTGGACTTCAACTTGGTCACTTAGAGGAGATGGGTGGTGTAGAAATGTGATGAGTGAATGATGAATGAATGAATGCCATTCTGACAGGGAATTGATGCAAATTAAGGTCCATACATCTGAAAACTGTTGAGGTTGAGAAATATTAGCCTAATCTATCATTACGCCTTTCATTCAAATTGAAACTGTAATTGGCCACCAGAATACTTCCAAACAAATGATACACCTCTCTATCTACATAGGAGCAACTTTTTCCACACTTACAGTTACTATCTGGTAAATATGAATTAGCCTGGTTTAATGTAATATACATACATACATACATACATACATACATACATACATACATACAATGTTGATATGGAACATGGCTGTTAAATATATGATATATTGATTTTGTGTGATTAAAATTGGAATATATTCCAGTTAATACAAGACTGTAATGTAATCCATAGTCAAGTTAGATTCCAAAAATATTCCCTGTAAAGTTCAGTCTATGAAAAAGTTGATAATGTAAATATAATCTCACTGATTGCTAAGATTAAATCGAGTAGCAGGCTGCACAGTCTTTGTTGAATCCAGGGATCAGACCTTTGTAATGGTAAGCTGGAAACTATATTGCAAAACGGAATGTTGTCATATTAAAGAAAGTGGGTTATAAAATTACATCCCAATTGAATATTAATATTATATTGATATTTAGTAAAATTATTAAAACTATTTTTAAACTGTCACATTCTATAGATAGAAATACATTTCATGTTTATGGAATATAGTCAGAACAAGCCAGAGACTGAAGTAACCTGGTAGTTTGTCAGAGATGGATAAGAGAATCTAAAGATTTAAGATTCATTTGATCTCCTAATTGGAAATTGTACACCTATACCGAAACACCTTCCCATGTTTTTTACTTGAAAAGTTTTTCATACGTTTTCTAGAAAAGTGTGCAATATTTCTATCAGTCCATTTAGAAAAAAATATATAATACTATACTTCAGTGGAATCTGTAAAGCTTCCTTCAAGAAGCAATAGCAAATAGCAATAGCACTTCGACTTATATTCTGCTTCACAGTGCTTTACAGCCCTCTCTAAGAAGTTTACAGTGTCACCATACTGTCCTCAACAATCTGGTTCCTCATTTTACTGACCCCAGAAGGATGGAAGGCTGAGTCAACCTTGAGCTAGTCATGATTGAACTGTTGGCACTGTGCCACCACAGCAAGTTGCAGGTGCAACACTTTTGCCCATGTGTAAGTCCATGTATTTAGGGCAAAGTCATTAAGATTTCTGTTTTATGGAGACGTTTCGGTCTATAATGCCCCAAGTGCTTTCCAATATAATGTAAAAAGTTACATATATTTTGTATTTCTTGTGGTATCGTGTAATTGAAATAGGTAAGACACTCAGAACCTTCTTCAGAATCTACCAAATAAATTACTGGTATTAAATCTTGAACCACTGAATCGTTACTGATAAGTTTGTTTCTTCCTGGACAGAAAGACATTGTCTGACATCTAAGGTCCTGTGATTTTTCAATCTCAACCCAATACTTGAGGATATTAGAGCCAGAGAGAGCTCCTTTAGAGAAAAAGCAGTAAATCCTGACTGGAATTGACAGAAAGACAGAATAAAAGCTCTTTCTTATTGAAACCACAACCTCCTAAATACTTTGCATTTTCCTTAGCTAGATGCAATGTTCTGCCATCCATGCCCTTTTCGATTGGAACAATTGAGAATGTTCTGTTGTGCTGCCCTCCGTATTGACGATCATGTTCTGATTTAATAATGGCTTTGTTAATTAGCTATTTGGGTTGGCTTAATGAGAGAGTGTTTTCTTCTTGCTCGATTGATTTACAGAAATATATAGGAAGGCTGCCAATTTCCATTTGATCATGATTTTTAAATCTTTCTTTTTTACATGTCCATCAAGCATGATAAAAGCTGCCCTCTTTTGTTCACATTTCTCATATAAATTTGAAGTAACTTGATGCATATTAGACATTTTTTTTCTGGTGATAAACACTAACACTTTCTGGTTTTCCTGAAACATAGGAAGCCAGGGAGCTGCAGAATTGGGCATGCAAAACATTTCAAATTAAAAATGTTTCAGTCTTTAAATATTCCTTGCTGAGTTCACAATAGTTCTTTGAAGTTCAAAATGGGTTAGCTCTTATTACCCTGGGAATATTTTTTTGTCCAGAATTGCACCTCTGGAATGGTTTGAACTCTTTTTGCAATTGATAATTTGTGTATTTTGACTTGAAACAAGAGAATCTTAAGTTCAACATAGTTTGTATATGAGTTCTGCAAAGTGCAGACTGCTTGGAGAGGTGTTTTTAGAAGAAAGAGAGGCTATTCTTACATATAGCTCAGCTTTCTACTAAAAAAAGTGCCCATTTTTATTGACACAATCTTCTCTTCGAAAAATAATGCAATGTCATAAATTGAATAGACATAATTTTAAAAAATTAGAAAATTTTGGCATAGCCTTCTTAACACTGTTGTACTTATTTCAGTTCAGCTAAAATGAATGTCTTATTCTGTAATTAGTAATAGAATAGTGCAAACATGTTTGTAAATATTATGGCATTTGTGCATTATATCTGAATTCCAGTGTTCACAGTTTACTATGGAAAGTATGTCAGTGGAAAAGCCCTGTGACATGTGAACGTCAAGTTAACTAAAAATGACACCAACTTGTTTTTTAAACTGAAGAATTTGTAAGCAGTATGCATGCCATAAATATTAAAATAAGCACTAGACAGCCAATCAACAAGCTTTCATATTTTTAGCTTGAATTTTTAGGCTTTTGTAGAACATCTTAAGAGATTGGCATGTTAATATAATATAAGAGATCATTGAAGAGGTAGCAAATTGGCATATTATTTTATTAGTCAACTGAATTAATTGATGATATATATTCGAAACATTATCTGTGTTCCTGGATATACTAAATTTGTATATCTAATTTAATTTCTCCAGTGGAAGATAAGAAATGTAGATAGTAAAGAATTTGCTAGAATTGGATGGGCCTGTCATGGGCATTGCCTGAGCAGTGTGGAATAGCTCAGTGGTGTTGAAGAGAAAGCGGCTTTTGCTCAGTTTTAGCTGGCATAACAGACCTTTCTGGACCTGGGAGGCTTTTGACAATGACTAACACCCTCATCACCTTGAAATTGAACTACAGGTAGTCCTCGACTTACACTTCACTTAGTGACGGTTCAAAGTGACAATGGCACTGAAAAAGTGACTTATGACCACTCTTCACACTTACGGCCTTTGTAGTATCCCCATGATCATGTGATCAAAATTCAGATGATTGGCAAATGGTTCATACTTATGATCATTGCTGTTTCCCAAGATCATGTTGATCACTTTTTGCAACCTTCTAACAAGCAAAATCAAGGGGGAAAACCAGATTCACTTAACAACCATGTTACTAACTTATCAACTGCAGTGATTCACTTAACAGTTGTGGCCAAACTCACTTAACAAGTGTCTTGCCTAACAACAGAAATTTTGGTCTTAATTGTGATCGTAAGTTGAGGACTACATCAACATTCTACGAGGGACTGCCTTTGAAGAGAGATTTTTTTTTCCAGATATCTCATATAAACCCATTTGCTAGATAATAGTAAGCAACTGGGTGGATAAACAGCAACAAGCAAAAGAGCATAAATTAGAGTTTCTGGAAAGATAACTTGCCAAAACAGATTGCAGATTTCACAAGGTTAGAGTGTCAGGCAGAAGCACCAACATAACAAACATGCATCAGACTGTGAAATATGTATCAGAGATGCCTCTTAAATATGATTACTGCCATCTTTCTTTCTTTCTTTCTTTCTTTCTTTCTTTCTTTCTTTCTTTCTTTCTTTCTTTCTTTCTTTCTTTCTTTCTTTCTTTCTTTCTTTCTCTCTTCCTTCCTTCCTTCCTTCCTTCCTTCCTTCCTTCCTTCCTTCCTTCCTTCTCTCTCTCCCTCCCTCCCCACTCCCTCCTCTCTCTTTCTGTTAAGGTAAGCATGACAAGGAACCCCACTGAGCACCTTTGCTCTACTTTCCACTTTACTCACTAAGCCTAGCAGTTTGGAGGTCACACTTTTTTCATCTGACTTGTCCAGCTGCTCTGATGTGGCCTTGAAGCTGCTACTCCACTGGTTCAACTAAAGCAGCTTTGCTTCTTCAGATTTTGAGTCCTGGGACATGGAACTAATTCAGAATATGCAACTGGGCCAAAATGCAATATCCTGACTAGCCAAAAGTTTAGCAGTATAGCAAAAGGGTTTCAGTCACTGGATAGTTACCTGTTTGGTTTTGGATTGAATTTTAAATGCTGGTTTAACCTATGAAGCCCTAGTGGTTCACCCTCTGTATACCTTCAAGACCATCTTAGCCTGTACTTTTATCTATTCCAGACACTGTCCTGAGGTTTGCAACCTGTATTAAGGGAAAGAATAAAGGACCCATAGGTGCTCTCTTTTCAATGGCAGTCTCCCAATATGAAATATGCTCTATGAATTTTATGAGCCCTCCCTCCCCGCTCCACACATTTTGTAAGGTGGTAAAATCTGTCAATGTGGATGTTAAAGAGACTAGACTTGACTATATGTTAAAGAATTTGAATTCTACTTTGTGTAGTAATTTTTATTTTATGGTAAACTGCCCAGACTTACAGAATATAACTGGGTGGTATACAAATGGGATAAAAATATACAATAAAAATAAAGCTATTTGTATTTTTATCTTGTAGGGGTGTTTGTAATACAGACCATAATGAAAATGTAAGAAGTTGACTTATTGAGCTTTTGAATTTATCAGATGTGGGTGTGGGGTGGCTATTTTGCTGTGAGTATTGTGGATAAAGCAGAATAATACATTGAGCTTAGCTATTTTATAATGTGGCAATGATCTCCCTCACTCTGGAAAGATGGACTGAAAGAGATTTTAAAGGTAAGAAAAGTAAGAGCAAGGCTAAGAAGTCTGAAGGATATTCTATGTTCCTCGTTTTGCTGCAAGCATTTTTCTGGTAAGGAATGTTTAAAACTAGTATTTGCATAAAGAATAAATGTGTGAGTGAATGTGAATGGATTTATAATTTATTGTGGTTCATTTGTTTCTCTGTATTACAATGCTCCTCAAGGAAGTAGGTTATTTTTGAACCCTTTATATTTAATGATAATGGTTATTTAACCAATATATCTTTACGTACGATAAATAGTAAACCAGTTATCTTCAATTTTGTATACACCTATGCCATTGACAACACATAATAAAAAACATTAGAATGGTTGCTTTGTATATAAACATTGCACCCATCACTTTTGGCTTAATGTTTGTGGTTGATATCATTCATACATTTTTATGTTTCCCCAAATGTGCATCAAAATGCTGTGGTAGGGATATTCTATCTAGAAAACAAAAATTTTAATTATTTTATTTTCCTTCCTTCCTTCCTTCCTTCCTTCCTTCCTTCCTTCCTTCCTTCCTTCCTTCCTTCCTTCCTTCCTTCCTCTCACACATCCATCCAATTTTCTTCTTTCTTCTTCTTCTTGGAATAAGACTGATACTTTACATTGGGACATTCAAAACTACTTTCACTGAGGACAGCTTAATATCTTTTAATTATTAATTTTAAAGATAATTTATCCTCAAAGTGAGGATCTGCACGTCTCCAAAACAAGAGAACGTATTGCTACTCTTGCTATCCTTACTGAACAGGATAGTATTATAATAATAACGGTATAACAAACTTGGAAGGAACCCTGGAGGTTCTCTTGTCCAATCCCCTGCTCTAAATTATGGAAACCTACTAATTAATTTTTAGCTCAGGCATAACTGTCTTTGCCTGTATTTGTTACAGTATATGCTAATCTTGGTTCTTATTTGAACTTATAAGTTAGGTAACAAACAATAACAACAACAAATACTTAGTAACCTGTTGCCATCTCATAAAAGCAATCAGAAAATAGAAACAGTCTGCTGTTCTTTCCCTGTCTCTCCCTCCCTTCCTCTCCCACTCCCCTTTCTGGTCATTTACTCCCAATTTCCTATCTATAAATAGAATAAGGAAACAAATAATATTTTTAGAAATTATTTTTGGATGGACCACCTGCACTGCTGCCTATATTATTAAATTTTGTTGCTGTGGCAACTTTGATGATAGAACTGTGATAAAGGTGATGTTGAGCAGAAATTTGCAGGAGATAATCGTGGCTGACAAACAGTTCTTTTCTCACTGCAGATGTCTCCCAAATAACAAAAACAAAAAGCATTCAAAGAAAACAACAAAGCTAGATAACAAAGAAGGAAGAGGTGATAAGTAATTTAAAATGATTTTCAATAGTTGCATTGCAAGTTTAATTCCAAGAATAGCTAAAAAGGCTTAGAAGACAGGATAATCCCTTCTCTTGCAAACTCCTCTGAGCTACTCAGAGTTTTGATCTCTGAATGTCACTTGTTTTACATACAGCTATACTCTAGAAAGTGAAGTAGTACCAATGCAGTATTTACTCCGCCCAATATTGTCATTTAGAGGAAACCTTAATCCTTTAATCTAACAGAACCAGCTAAAAGTTTCCCATCCTAAAAAACAGTTGTATGAATACTGTTGGTGTCATGAAGCAGACAGAAATGGAATTATTTGGATACATTTAAAAAGTGCTATTGGCTATCATTTCTTTGGCTTGCCTATTATCATTATGGGATCACATTAATCACTCCTACCATTGGGTTCCGTGACTGATCTAAAAAGCAAAATGGTTGTACACAGCAGAAAGATTAAAATTTTGTCATTAGTCACATTTAATTAGTTGTTAAATGTTTTCATAGAATGTACCCATGAAATACTTGCATTACTACAATATTTTTTTTATAAAACATTCAGCAAGGAAAAACCTGCTAGTCATATTTATTACATTTATGCTATATGATTCTTCATAATAAAAGCAACCAACTCAGTCTGATAATGTTTAGACTGAGTGGATCCCAACTGACTCTATTAAATTTCTAATAGTTTGTATTTTGAAACTCTAGAAATATTTGAATAATTTGAAAGTCCATACAATTATGGGAAGAAATAATAATAGAATAATACAATCCAGATCTACATTTGGATTTTCAGTCTGCATTCATTTCAAAAGCTGTAGTTTCCCTGCTTAGACATGGATTGCTGCAGTTGAAATGGCTAGTTATATAGAAGACAGTTATATAGAGGAAATTGAGAAATTGAGTCACAATTTTTGAAACAAATTAATCAGATCAACCAACTCTGATGAACTAGAATGAGTAGATGTTTTATCACAGACTACATTATCCTTTATTATTATCCTAATATCATAATTAATACACATTAAAGGCCAGGACATTTACTCCATGAACAACATAGATTAGATTGTTTTGAAATTTTTGCAAGGAGATATTAGAATGTCTAATTATAATATTAGAATATATGTTAGCTGAATACAGACTTATAGCAGGTAACCATCCGTCTTGGAATTTAATTGGCAATAATGCTACTCTCATCCTCTCAATCCAAATCATTTATTGAATGAGAATGTTGCCTTGCATAAAACCACCACTGAAGTTCAATTTAGCACTAAGTCCAAATGTATAATTACACTAGAATCTGCATGCTGTAGTATAAGCCTTTAAACTTCAATTAATGTTATTTGCATATTCCTGCACCATAAAAGCTTCAGTTTTATTTTTGTAGTTGAAACTCATTTATGCACATCACAATATACATAGTTTTGCTTTTACCATAAATGTTATTCTTTTTTTTTCTCTAATGGTGCTGAATTTATAAATGGATATTTATTGGGAAAGAAAACTAAAAAGTGGCATATCCACTTTTGCCTTTAGGAGCATTGTTTACCAGAGAATTTGTAGAAAATGTTGAAGTGGAAATTAGGCCTGCAAAAATACTTCAGTAATAAAACAGAAGTCTGAAATTATGGTTATACCTGTTGAAAGGCATAAAGTGAATAAAATTGTTTTGATGTGGTTTATGCTTGACCTGATGTGAAGTCATGCTTGCTGAAAACAACCTGGTATAAATTATCATCAAGAGTAACAGAAGATCCATTGATAATGAAATTAAGCAACTACATGTTAGTTTCTGTGATGAACTTTAAGAATGATAAGGGTGCCTCTATGGTGATAGTGTTTAATGTGTTTGATTGGAACCAAGGAAGTCTAGATTCAAATTCTTCATTAGCCATGGGAACTCACTTAGTTAATGAGTGTTCATTACCCAATCACCTCTTTTCAACCAAGCCTACCTCACAAATGAAAGAGGATTTTTCGAAAGCCAGATTGTGCTGTGGGAGGAAAGGTAAGATACCGATCTACTAGATGATAAAACTTGAACACATAAACACTTTCTATACAGAAAAAGGATAGCAGTCATTGTTAGAGAATAATAACCTCCTTCAATTTTAATTAGAACAAACGTGCAAGTTTATTAGATATCTAAGTGCGTGTCTTTATGTCATCTCTGAATTAAGTAGCTTTTACATATTCACACCAAGTTGATTTCAGTGGTGTTTTTTTTCCAACCAAGCAAAATGTTGCTATGCATTTGATGTGATTTTAACACTTGCTTCTACTTGCTGCTGTCTCCAGGTAAAGGACCAGAAACCCTTTATGCTGGGCAAAAACTCAATGATAATGAGTGGCACACAGTCCGAGTGGTACGCCGAGGAAAGAGTCTCAAACTTACAGTTGATGATGATGTTGCCGAAGGTGAGTGAGTTCATCTCTGTTTACTAAATGTGATTCCTTTGCATTTGAACTTACATCCAATAATACAAGAGAGAATTCTCTGAGATATTCCCTGAAGAGTGAAGGACATAAACAAAGTGGATCACACTATAAAACTACAGATGCAGCCTCAGCTATTGATTTCAGCATGATGAAGAACAAGATTAGCCAGGTAAGCACTTGAATCAGACCAAAGTCTGGAACACTGTGTAAAGGATGAAGAGCATAAGAGAGGATGTTAGATGATTCTGCTTATAAAGAATGAATACCAATCAATGCTGACAATAACTGCTTCTTACTATGTTAAGTTCTACCTTCCTTTCTACTTCATCATATCTGTAATCATCTCCTGTGAAATTTTGTGGACATTCCCAGTGCAAGGAAAGAAATCAGGAACATATTCTATAGGAGTGTTTTTTTAGAATCTTGAAAGAATTCAAGAAAAAATGATTAAAGGTTTGCAAAGATCCTCTGCTTTACTAGTCTAGAACAGAAGTCCCAAAACTTCACACCAGTCCAGATGCAATCTGGTATTGAGTTGGATATAGTTCCCATGTTCTACCTTCTCTCCATGTCCAAGTCATTTCCTATCCATTCTCCAATGCACCATTTTCCCAAATGTTGCCTTTTCTTTTCTTTCCTGTCCTTTTTCTTTCCTATCTTTTCTCCACTTTCTTTTTTTGTGTTCACTGCATTAGCTCTTGCAAGTAATTAAACATTTCTCTCTCACCCTGCCTTTCCTTTCAACCCCTGATTTAAGAAGGTATCTCCTTCCTTCCTCCCTCCCTCCCTCCCTCCTTTTCTGTCTTCCTTCCTTCCTTCCTTCCTTCCTTCCTTCCTTCCTTCCTTCCTTCCTTCCTTCCTTCCTTCCCTCCTTCCTTCCTTCCTTCCTTCCTTCCTTCCTCCTCCCCTCCTCCTCCTCTTCCTCCTCCATAAAAATATAACCAGACAATACTATAATATAAATGGATAATATAAAACCTAATTTAAATTTTTAAAAAGTGACCCACCACTTTTAGACTATGACCTTTCACAGCCAAGTATGGCTCTCAAGCTGACACACGTTTTGTATAGAATGGTATAAAATATACAATAAAGGTAGAATCAGTGTTATGGTTGAAAACAGCGTTATAGTTGAAACCATAACAGTGTTATGGTTGGAAAAGTTGAAAACAATCATGTAGTTCTTTGTGCTCATGGACCTTGATTTACATATCAAGACACATTGAAAAACAAAGAGATCAAAATATAAGCTCAAAATATTCTATTTTTGAGCTGCTTAAAATATATTTTTGTATTCAAGCACATTTTTATTATTTGTTGGTTTGTTCATTTCTATCCTGCCTTTACTATTTCTATATTCAAGGCAGCAAACATACCTAATGCTCCTTCTTTCTCCTATTTTCCCCAAAACAATAACCTTGTGAGGTGGGTTTCGCTACGAGAAAATCCAAAATCACCTGGCCAGCTGTCAAGAATACATTTTCCCAGGAGAAATTAGATAATGATCAGTCTGTAAATGTAGTAAAAAAAGTAAGCAAAGTTGAGGGGGGTGGAATAAAATGACAACTCAATCATTTTTTTACATTTACTACCCTTTAATAAACTCATTGCAGATTTTTCAAACAATATTTTTTATGCTTTTATGAATAATTTGTCAGTGCTAAGCAGTTCTAGGCTCAGCCACATGATGGCGTGTGCTACTTTAACTACAACAAAGCTTGTCAGAAGTAAATTGTGTGTGTTTAAAGTGGGTAGGGTTGGTAATTCATAGTCCAGTTTTGATAACAATAAGTTTGTAAATCCAAATGTGAAATCCTAACCCACTTTAATTATTCTTACTTATTAAAGCATACAATATAGCATCATGCCCACCGAGTTACAAATTAATACTTATGTACCTTAACATTGGAGATCATCTATATGCCTAGCAATTAATACACACATAAAATAATGGATGAATGCTTTTGTATATTGCAAGTAACAATGGGAACTATATACCTGTACATTTGTGTAAATAAGGAAAAAAATAATTTAATTAGATTTTTTTTCTGGAAGCAAATAATTAATGACCGGTATAGAATCACATCATGGTGAAATGGAGAGGTAATTTGCTACTTGAAGTTAATGAGGCTGTTCTTATCCATTCTCTTCTTCTGCCTTACCCCCTGCCACATCATTGAGCAAATGATAACCAAAATAATGTCAGATGGTAGGGTGAAACTATTTTTTTCCTGTGAAAGACAGCAGGATGACCACATTATCATTTTTATGACTTTGTCCTCATTTTTCTTTTCCTTCTCCCTCTTCTGCCATTCTTGCCCCTGACAATTTAATGGACAATCCTCAAACTGGAAAACAAGTATTCCAAAGTATTTTGATATTGCTTGTACATGGAAGATCCAATTCAATAAATTGATAAGTCAAATTAGCACTTAATGGAGGAATAACCTCCAGTCAACAACTCAAACTATGCGTTACTATTAGAAGAAATCAAGATGGGTGAATTATTCATATCCGAGAATTTTTTTTGGATATCTTATCATTTGATTTGTCTAGAGTGATGTAAAGTCCTTTTTCCTAAGCTGACTTTGTCTTTGAGCAATTCAGCCATTATTTTGTAATTTGAAAAATCCAGGTTCTCTATAATTTAGGGACTGGCAGTATTTACATCAGTTTGACTACTTTCCACCATGACTTTCCCATTGTGGGTTTTGACTGGACTATACAGTATTTTGCAGCTGACTGACTGATTTCCTTTTCTTCTTCAGAACAAACTAATGAAACAAGGCAAACAGGGTCTAGCCTGAGGGCCTAGCCATATTTTTTTTGGTTAGTTGAAAAAACTGCAAGTTGGCTCTGGCTCTTCAATAGTTACCATTAATACTTTACAAATATCAGCTCAGAGACTTTGAGTGATGGTTTTGAGAGCTGGCCACATGGAAGTGTTCTTAGAGTAGTGAACTCTCTACAGCAGGGGTGTCAAGGCCTGCAGGCCGGATTTGGCCCATGGGGTGATTAAATCTGGTCCATGGAGCTAGCCTGGAAATAGCAAAGGACCAGCCTGTGGTGCCTCTGGCAGCTAAAATGAGTTGTGTGGCGGGGGGCTCCTGCACCCCATTTTCAGTCTGGATGACCTCCTGCAGTGCTGTGCCGGCCAAAGCGGGGCATGGGGGACCACCCAGATTTGGCCGCAGGGTGGTGCAGGAGGTGTCTGTCCCATCCTGTCCTATCCCCACACCAGCTGGTCCTCAGAGGAGAACTATGCTGATCCAGCACTCAAAGAAATTCAATTTGACACCCCTGCTCTACAGTTTTAGCCTCATAAGAAATCTGAAAGGTTGCTCAGACTAAGGGATTGTAATTGAAACAAGGTTATCTAGTTAGTACTATTGGTTTTAAACTTGTATCTTCTTAGCTCAAGTCCATCTTTGAGCTAAGCAGGTATCAGACAGATTGATGCTATTTGAGAAATGCTGAGAATTCTCAAACAGTTTTGTAAACACTATTTGGAAGTCTTTTGGGGGAGTATTTTGCTAACCATGCTACGCTAGCAAATCTAGAGAGTGACATAGTGACCCTACAAATTGTAAGAGATCAATCTACTTTCCAATACAAAAAAAGGAGGCTTAATAAAGTATGCAAACTATGATACAATATCCTTAATTTCAAAGCTAGTAAAATAAACCAGCACAGATTAGAGCCCTACATAGAAGAATGATGCCAGATGTTCAAGCCTTCAGAAAAGGCTGAGGAACACAAGATATTATTGCTGATGCACAATGGATGACTGAGAAAGCCAATGAAGACCAAAAAGAACTCGGTATGTGTGTCATTCACTTGGCATTGATTATATCCGACTGTGGAATGTACTCAAAAAAATGGGAATCGCAGAACATCTCATTGTCCATATTAGAAACCTATATACAGTTCAGGTAGCCACAGACAGACAGAACATAATGAAAAAAAATTGACTCCAGTTTGGCAAAGGAGTGAACTGTCTGCTAGAAAACAAGCAAGCTCAGAGAACACTAAGGATTCCTCATGAAACAAGACATAATTTATATACTCCTCCCTTATTTATCCAACCAATATGAAGGAGTCATGCTGTGGGAAGCTGGAGTGAAAGAAGTTTTTTTAACAAGTTTTTTATTTTATTCTACATATACACATCAATACATAAACAGTGTGGCACCTAAGCATCATACATTCTGGTGCAAACAAAAATACCATTATTAATCATATCTCTAATGTCTCTAATACACATATTTGTATTAAATTATAAACTTTCATTATTTAATTATTCAATATTCCAATACATTCTTCTAATGCCAATCACCATATTATTTAAGTATGCATGATAATTTCATTATTCAATTCCTTCTTTCATTTTTTTTTTTTAAAAAAGCTCTCTTTTGGCAAGCAGTATAGTTCCAAGTTTTTACATTTCAGTACAAACATGATCATAGTTACATATTCATCTTTTTTGTTCAGTTTCATATCACATTCTTACTTATTAATATTAAATTCATTAAACATTTTATCCACTTTTGATTCTTATCTAAATTTATTTCATTTTTCTTGGGATATTCTCATATCTTACTTTATAACATTATCTAATATTCTTATTTCATTTCTATATTTATTGCACATATTACTTTTATCTGTCTGATTTGTCATTTTATCAATCCTTGTTCTATCAATTCTAAAAATTGCCCCATTTAGTTGTCAATTTGAGCTTACCACCTTCATTCTACATAATAACAATATTTTCCTATCTACTAAATATCAGATATACATATAGTATACAGATACAGATTCCGCATAGTATTCTTTTCTCAAAATCTCTATATATTGCAAAAATATTAATCTATTCAATTAATTATAGAAACTGATATTAATGTTTCCATTATGATTCTCATAATTTTATACATCACTGATTATCAATTAATATTCTTATAATAAATTCCCATTTCCATATCTATTCCATTAAATTCCATATCTAATATAACAATAATCCTTGGAAAGAAGAAAGTAAGAAAAAAAATCAGTTCTAATCTTATCTATTTTCAAATACTTCTTGTATATCACAGCACATTACCTTGCAGAATCTCCTAACTTTTTTTTAATCTATTGTCTCTCATCCTCCTAACTATGTAATTTCTTTTCATTCTTGTTTGCTTCCTGTTTCTTTTTATTTTCTGATCCTTTCTCTTAGTTTTCCTTTTCCCATTATTATTCTCCTCCATTTCTCATTCCAATTATTTATTTTATTCCCCCCCCTTGATCTTTGTTTTGTAGTTTGCTCTTCTGCTTTTTCCCTTTCCTTTGTTTAGTTTTCTGAACCATTCCCCCTTGCATTATCACATTAAACCACAAATTTTTAACTTTAAATCTTTTTTCCTCCTGCTTAAATGATTGTTGCTCCACTTCATCTTCAAAACTAGTTTCCTCTTTATTTAACTCTTCCCCTTCTGCTTCTCTTTGTTCTTCTTTGTTCTGAAGTACCATTTCTAGTTTTTGTAATATATTGCTGCACATTTCCACACTTACTTTCATCATATCTTGTAAATCCAGTCTCATTTCCGCAAATAATTCTCCCATTGTATATGCTTCTCCTTTTGTTCCTCTTCTTTAATAATTATATCCAATCCAAATGTCCAATAGATTGTTTCAATGAGCATCTTTTGTATTTAATTTCAACATTATTTAATTATTCAATATTCCAATTCATTCTTCTAATGCCAATCACCATATTATTTAAGAAAGGGGGTTTATTTTATCAGGGAAGGGAAGTGCCTCCCCTCAAACCTCCAAGCAGTTCCTCCTTTCTTCACCACCCCTCCAGGGCAGTTCTGGTCTCATATGGGACCCTCCAACAAGTTAGCTCGGAGTGAAACCGCACACGGTCACTGATTCCACTCTGAACATGGAAGAGAAACTGGAAGTCTGGATTGAAAGAGTTGACTGTAGTTTTAAAACTGGAGAATAATAATAATAATTTGCACTTTGCTGATGACATTAATCTAATTAATTATTTAATAGCTGAAAATGCAAAAATTCTGCAAAGTCTAGTAATAAAAGTAAATAATAAAAATGGGACTAAATACAATGAAAATCAAACTAAAGACAAGAGGTACAACAACCAGGCCTGGAATTGACAATGAAGATATCAAAGTGGAAGATAGTTTCTGCTCTTTAGGATCAACCAACAACAGTAAAGGAACAAGCAGTCAACAAATATCCCTAACAGATTTTTTTGCATAAAAATGGAGGGGGGAATAAACTTGTGATTTACAGTTTTGATGATCAGACAGGAAAGATTACAGAAAGAAAAGAGTCACAGTGTATCTAGAAAGAGAGGTTAAAATATAATTGTATTTAACTGCTGTAAAAAACACTGAAAACTGCTTCTTTATACCTTTATATATGTGTTAGTCTCTTTTTCTACTTTCTACTACTTTTTTCTTATTGCACTTTAGCTTTTCCTTTCATTTTGTTTTCCTTTTTGTTTTCTCTGCTCTATTTTACTTTGTAGTTGTCCTTATTATTTCTGTTAAAAACTTTCAAACAATATAAATAATATGTAAAGAAATTATTATGTCACAAGCAGCATTTCATAGAGCAGATATGAAGGTGATACAAAAGATATTCAAAGGCTAATATCTATCTGTGCTAAGAAAGATCAGAAAAATGCAAGGTCTGTAGAAGCAAAAGCAGAACTTTGAAGAAGCAAGACAATGGATTGGAACAATGGTGTTGGAAAGAACTGTGGAGAATACCATGGATAGCCACAACAACAAACTGATGAATTGATCGGTGATCAAATCAACCCAAAGTTCTCACTTGAGCCAAAAATGACCAGGCTCAAATTATTCTGTTTCAGACTCATTATGCAAAGACTTAGTTCTCAGAGAAGGCTCTAATGGTAAGAAAGGTGGAAAAAAGGATAACCAGGGGCATGTTATAGTGGCAATAGGGACACTGTTGGAAGAAGTGAAGGACCAGATTAGAGACAAATCATCATGGAGAAAATCTAGGTGCTCACTAAGAGTCAACACTGACATGAAACCTACAAAAAAGATTCTCTCAGGAATTGTTAAAGATATATAGAAATTGAAAAGATGTAAAGATGATTATTCCAGTGACTTGTACAGGCTGATATAAATGTTGATTATCTGTACATTATACAGTGGAAAAGTTTATGAAAAGTCAAACTTTAGTGTGTAATTTTAGCTTTTAAAATTAAAAACTGATGCTACTGTCCTCAAGGCCAAATAATATACAGACTGTTGATTTTGCTTGCTTTTAAAATTGTGTCTCTGTTCATCCCATTTTAATTTCAATTGCACTCAGAGCTTAATACAAGCTCCCTGATAACTTTGCCTGTTCAACCAACTTTCTCAGTGATCACATCTTTGAAAAAACGTTTTCTCAAAAGCCAAACTAAAGAAGAAAGAAGAATGTCAGGGCTTACTAGCATGCAGTCTTCTAATGCATTTTTTTCAGTGGTTTACCTTGCATCCTTTGGACAAAATGGTGGAGCCTTAAGGCATCCTTGTTTATCATTGTGTTACCCACATGAGTTGGAATATGGTTCTAAGTTTCTCTGCCAGGAGGACTAAAGACTGCAATTTCTTGGCATTGTAGATGTACAGATTTAATGAACCAAGTTGTAATAGGTTGCTTTAAAGAAACAGCATTAGTATTAATAGAAAAAGGTTCAGGAACTATCTATCACTCCACATTTTGATGAGCTGCAGTTCCCAATATTCCTAGAAAAAATGGTAATGGTTAAAAATACTGGAAGTTGTAGTTTAGCAAGATGTGTCATAATTTATTTTATCCAAAAAAGATGGAAATAATTTGGAGTAGTTTTTCTTCTATTACTAGTTACTGCAGAACTTTTTTTTAGTTTTTTTGTGCTTTGATCTTCAGGTACAATGGTTGGTGACCACACTCGCTTGGAGTTCCACAACATTGAGACTGGGATAATGACAGAGAAGCGTTACATCTCTGTCATTCCTTCCAGCTTCATTGGCCACCTTCAGAGCCTCATGTTCAATGGCCTTCTCTACATTGACTTATGCAAGAATGGAGACATTGATTATTGTGAATTGAAAGCCCGCTTTGGGCTTCGTAACATCATTGCTGATCCCGTTACCTTCAAGACCAAGAGCAGCTACCTGAGCCTAGCAACTTTACAGGCCTATACCTCCATGCATCTCTTCTTCCAGTTCAAGACAACGTCTGCTGACGGTTTCATCCTTTTCAACAGTGGGGATGGAAATGATTTCATTGCAGTTGAGCTGGTCAAGGGGTAAGATCTTCAGTTGGCTCTGGCGATGGATTAGTTAATAGAGGTCTTTCATATGTGTTCAAAACTTAATTTTAATTTCTGATTCTTTTATTTTGTGAAATTACAACTTTAACAACTTCATAGCTATAGCATATTTTCTCTGACGAAGCTGCTTCTGTTTCATTTCCCTAGATAAACCTGTATTATTTGATTATTAGAATCATCTTTTTTTTTCTGAACCTTTTCAAAGCAGGAACTTTTATTTTTTGCAGGTATATACATTATGTGTTCGATCTCGGAAATGGACCTAATGTTATCAAGGGCAATAGTGATCGCCCATTGAATGACAACCAGTGGCACAATGTAGTTATCACCAGAGACAACAGCAACACCCATAGCCTAAAAGTGGATACCAGGGTTGTTACTCAGGTCATCAATGGTGCCAAAAACCTTGACCTTAAGGGTAAGTCATTGGATTAATTTTGAACTGATTCATCCATGCATGATAATAATTATTCCTAATACCATATCGATTGAAAAATCCGACAGCTAAATGTGGGAAATATTGGAATGGCAAACCGTATAATGAGAATAAATACCTGGTATTTTCAATTATAAAGAGAACATGGGTTTGGGAACTCAACTCTGTGGAAGACAATAAGATTTTAAAAAGTTATTGCACTGGATAGATGAACTTATTTCTTAAGAATTTTATATATGGCATTGTAGGGTTGAAAGGGGCCATTTACATCTTCAATTCCAATCCCTAGGGCAGGAGTCCAGATTAAACCTCCCCAATAGATAGCTGTCTCACTGCTGCTCCACTTGAACATAATCAAGTGAAGGGAAGCCCAGTACGTAGCCTGTAACTGATTCAACTGTAAAACAGTTCTTATTATTTTTCCTCACATTCATTCAGAATCTGTTTTCTTGTAAGTTAAAATTATTGTTATGTGACATGTGCTCTGGAATGATAGAGAATAGAACTTGGCCTTCTGAGTGACAAATATACTCTCCTCAGTTGTATCTTCCCACTATTAAACTAAAGATTCTTAATTCCCTGAATCAGTTGCTTGTCCTTTGATCTTCCTTCTAAAATATGGTGCCTAGAACTGACTATAAAACTTGGAGGCTGAATCATGCAGAATGTAATGAAATTGTTACTGTTTATAAGTTGGGAACTATGGTATTGTTGATGCAGTGTATAATTGTAGCTGCTTATTTCTATATCACACAGTTGTTGATATTGCAAAGTTCTCTCCTATTAGCATTACCTATCATTAGCAGTAGGCTTTTTAAGATGCTGATCAGAGTATAACAGCAAACAGCACAACTCACTGATTTCCTTGGAGTTTCCTTGTCTCCTGTCTGTTTTCCTTTAGGTGACCTGTACATTGCTGGACTGGTTCAAGGAATGTATAGCAATCTCCCAAAGCTGGTAGCATCCAGAGATGGATTTCAGGGATGTCTAGCATCAGTAGACTTGAATGGGCGCCTACCAGATCTCATTAATGATGCGCTGCACCGTAGTGGGCAGATTGAGCGGGGATGTGAAGGTACAGTTTATTTAAAGTGCAATTCCTTTTTGCTCAGTCCTCCCTCCCTCCTTGCTGTTCTAAGCATCGCCATTCATTTCCTTCATAAAGCCTGTTACTGATCTATCCTCATTGTGACATCTCCCCATGCTATCCATATACATGTTCAGTATTTGTAATCATCTTGGTTGTGCAACATGTGAAGGGAATGATGGTTCTATATGGCTTTCTTGTTTGATGTACTATATCCCTATCACGAAATACATTACAGCATGCACATCCCTTGGCTGTCTTAGGTTATGTTTATAATTCTAATCATCTTAAATCAGAAACAAGAACAATAATAATAGATTTTATCCAAAAACATCAAATAAATAGCAAAAGAATGACCATAGAAATAATAAAATGATTAAAGATTTGCCAATATATAAATGATCTGGATACTTAATTCCCAAATAAAATTGAGACCTTACACAATGATGAAATGTCTTTGATGTGTATTCCTGATATAAGATCTCAATTTCCTATCCTGCAAGCTCTTGCTAATTATTAAAGCGTTAGGTTGATTTCTATTAAAAGCATTCTTACACATCTGCTGGCAGTGATTTATGTATATATGAAGCAATTGGATATGTTTATTCATAATCAGACAGTGATTATAAGAAACACAACAAATATTATCTGAACATTATTTTTTTCCAATTGAGTCATTTTCCAGAAACAGGATTCTGTAAAAGTATCTGTACTCCTGAAACAATGCATAGTGGTCTTCATGAGTTACCACATATATTCCAGATTCACTTAGGATTTTGTAAATTCAAATTAAATATATATTTATAATATATAATTATATAAATAATATATAATATATATATTATTTTATTTATTTAAATAATTTATATGGCCACCATTCTCACAACAGTAATACTCGGTAGTGTATAAGGATTAAAACCAAAGAATTAAAAATAATAGCCCATGACATTGAAAGGAAATGATACCTTATAAAATCATATCCACAATAAGTTTGCCCAACCTTTTATCTAACTACCTGGCCTGAATACCTGGAGAAACAGCCAGGTTTTTAGAGCCATCCAGATCTCAGGGCGGGTGGTGTTATTACACAAGGTAGGCACTGCCTTAGAGAAGACATGGCTCCTAGATCAAGCAAGTTGACCTTGTTTGATAGGGGGGATGTGTTGCATATCCTCTCTGCTAGTTCTAGTGGGCTGAACAAAAACAATGGAAGAAAGGCAGGCCCACGATATGTTCTCGATAACTTCCCATTTTGTCATCTAAGAGTTCTATGAATTGCATGGTTAGTTGGCTGAATTCTCCAACAATCTTTTATAGTTTATATGACCTTGGAATAAACAGCAATCTATGTTAAGAGCAACTTCTTTTGTACCATATTTTGATTTTTTGGGGTGGAATGTATGAAGAAATAATGCTCTGGGATAATGAGACTTTTGAAAGAATCAGGAACTTAGGAAGAAGGTAGGCAGAACATATCAATAAAGCAAGTTAGATTAATGTAACATTCCCACAATGGCTGCTGCTAAGATTCTTTCACCCTTTGTATTTGGAAAACACTGATTTGGAAAAAAAAATCACATGTGGATTTTCCCCTTTAATATATTACAATAATTCTTTCTGTGAAATAACTACCAGTGGCTGGTGTCATCTGACAGCATTAATAGGATAGTTTTGTTTACCTGAAAAAAGTGAATGGAAACAACAAATTGATGGCATATTAAAGACAATAAGTCTTTTCCCTACTAGAATCACCTTTATCAAAAGGATGAACTAAAGAGATATACACAGTGGGAGAAACAGTGAAGAAAGAGGGAAATGAAAGACAGATAATGAAAGTGGGTGATGATTCCATTATTGACAGTAGCTATTTGCAAAGCAACTTTGGGGTGATGGCACAAATCCTTTTTAGGGTTAGCTGTTTAACAACTCTGAGTTTTAAAAAAAGAAAATGTGAGAAGTAGCAGTTTTTACATACAGAATGCAAAGGGGCTGTATTATCTGTAGCTCCTTGCATTTTTCTAAATCTGCTCCAACCAAATGAAGCAGATTTTAAGGGTATATTGGCGAGCAGGTTATATGGATAAGAGACTAGAAACCCAAGGTACAAGTGGGGTTTTTTTTCTTCCATGATATTAGACTCAGTCCTTCAGGTCCTCAAGAATGGGACTATAAAAAGAAGTAAATAAATAAATAAATTTTGCCATTCTGTCAGTGACTTCAAAATACATTATTGAATAAGGAAACATTAGATATGATTGCAACACAAAGCATCCATACCACAGTTAATTAAGAAGTTCAGTATTATCTTTTGTGACTGAACAAGTTTGTTTTATATTAGTCATTTTAATTTATATATTAATTCACAAATGCAATTATGATTGGGTTATTATCCAACTTCACATTTCTGAAAAGGCATTTCTAATAAAATAACTGTTAATACTTTCTGCATTTCACTTTCCTCTATTTTCCATCTCGTCAATGGCCAGTTATTTAATGAGTTAAGAAAAGAGTTATTTTCATAACTCACTAATACCCTTGATGTATTACAGTTTTTGATGAGCACAGTTTTTGTGCTATAAATTCATATTTAAGATACCTCAAGGTAGAAGGTCTTTTCTTTTCTTTTTGGGATAGCTGGTTAGCTTAGCTACTTCTCTACAAAATAATAATAATAATAATAATTATTGTGAATATGTGAGCCATGAGAAATAATGGTTGTACTCCAGTGCAGCTTATATTGGTTGCCTTTTATAAAGATATATATATATATATATATATATATATATATATATGTAGATCTTTGGTTGTTCGGGTTTTCTCCGCGTAAGATTCAAAGTATCTAGGCAACGTTTCGATGAAGTCTCATTCATCATCTTCAGGCTTCTGTCTCCGGCTCTGTGCTTTTCAGAGTAATGTGAGATTGCAGCTGCTTCCTCCTTTTAACTGTCAGTGGGGGTGGGACTTGATTGGGTGGGGGCTTGGCTGTGTTCTGATTGGGTGGGGTGTGTTCTCATTGGTAGGGGGTTTGGTTGTGTTCTGATTGGTTGGGGGTTAGCCGTGTTCTGATTGGTTGGAGGCGTGTTCTGTTCAGGTGGGGGCTTGGCTGTGCTCCGGTTAGTCTTAGTTGCTGGGGATTTGAGCTGGTGAGTTGTGATCTTGCTGTTTGGCTTCTAGTTCGTGGTCCTGTTGCATCTTCATAGTGGGTGTCGGTTTGCTTCATGTATGGCTCGGAGGGGTTTGAAGTGGGTAGTGATGCAGCTGCAGTGCAGCTTCTGGTCCATGGTCGTGTCTCATCTTCTGAGTGGGTGGGAGTCTGTTTTCTACATGGAAGTGTGGTGGTGGCATCTTGTGTGGCTCTCATGGGTGTGGGTCTGGTGTCCTTCTTCATGTTAGGTACTGCCTGTTCATGAGGGCGGGTTTCCAAATGGCTGGAAGGCGGGAGGTGTCATCTCGCTTGTTCATGCTGTGTGGCGTTTTCTATCTCTATGGCTTCTCTGATTATTCTGCTGTTGAAGTGTTCGGTTTTGGCGATAGTTCTGGTATTTTTAAAATCAATTTCATGTCCTGTGGCTTTGAGGTGTTGGACCAGGGAAGAGGTCGTTTCTTCTTTTTTGATTGAGTTCTTATGTTCTTCAATGCGCACTTATTCTTCTGTTAGTTTGTCCAATGTATGTGGTAGGGCAGGCAGTGCAGGGGATTTCGTATACTCCTTGGTTTTCTAATTCGATTTTGTCTTTGGGGTTTCTTAGGATGGTGGATATTTTTCTGTTTGTGCAGAATGCTGTTTTGATGTTGTGTTTTTGGAGGATCTTGCTGATTTTGTCTGTAGTGCCTTTTATATATGGGAGGAGGGCTTTGCCGTTTTCTTGTTCTCTGTCTTGGATTTTGGTTGGGGTTTCTTTTGGATTAGGTGGGTAATTTTCTTTCTTTGGAATCCATTGGCTGTAAGTACGTTGGTGAGAGTGTAGTTCGGTTTTTTGGTGTTGTTCATCGGCTAAGCATTTTGTTCTGGAAATGAGTGTCTTGGCTACGGAATTGATCTGTGCTGGGTGGTGGTGAGAGTGCATGTAGATAGCGGTTAGTGTGTGTTTTCTTCTGGTAGATGGTGTGTCCTAGGGAGCCATTGGATCTTTTGTATACCAAGACATCTAGGAAGGGAAGTTGGTTGTTGGCTTCTGTTTCCATGGTGAATTGTATTTTGGGGTGTAGGCTGTTGAGGTGTGTGAGGAAGTTGTTCAGTTTTTCTTTCCCATGTGGCCAGATTATGAAGGTGTCATCTACGTATCTGAGCCAGAGTTTGGGTTTGTGGTCGTATTTTCTAGAGCTTGTGTTTCAAAGTGTTCCATGTAGAGGTTAGCGATGACAGGTGAGAGGGTGATCCCATGGGTGCTCCTTCTATTTGTTTGTATTTTTGTCCATTGTAGGTGAAGTATGTATTGGATAGGCAGTGGTTGGTTAGATCTAGGATGTGCTTGGGGGTTGTATTTGTTTTGGATGGCTGTCAAGGCTTCTTTTATTGGCACTTGGGTGAAGAGGGATATGACATCGAAGCTTACTAGTAGGTCGCTAGGTTGTAAGTTTTGTTTCTTTATGATCTCGATGAACTGGAATGAGTTTCTTACGTGTGAGTTGATGGATTCTGCATAAGGTTGTAGTTGTTTGGCGAGAAATTTGGCTAGGTTTTGTAGAGGTGAGCCTATGGAGCTGACTATTGGTCTGAGGGGTTCCTTCTTTTGTGTATTTTGGGGAGACCATAAAGCTTGGGGCATCTGGATGATTTTTCTCTGGGTATGATTCGTTGCTGGATTTCTTCACTGATGGGGAGGCTTTTATTTTGGATTTGGTAGTTTTTTCTAGGTAAGTGGTGGGGTCTGTCTTTAGGGTTTGTATGTGGGGTCTTGGAGTAGGTTGGTTAGCTTGGTTTGGTAGTCAGATGTGTTCATAACCACTGTCGCATTGCCCTTGTCTGCTGGTAGGATTATTATGCTGGTGTCTTTTTCAGGTTAAGTAGTGCAGTTTGTTCTTCTTTGGATAAGTTGCTTTTGGGTGGTTTGCTAGTGCAGAGGATGTTGGTGATTTCGAGTCTGATTTTGTTAGCATCATCAGGGTTGGTTTTGGTCAGGCTGGTTTCAACTCCACATATGATGGTTTCTGTGGGGATGTGTTTGGGAGCGACAGCAAAGTTGAATCCTTTTGAAAGGACCTTGGTTTCAGCTTCAGTGAGGATCTTGTCTGAGATGTTGTGCAATGTTTGTTTCATGTGTGGCTGTGGGGAGGGGAGTTGGTTTCTGGCATTGTTGTAGTTTCCTGAGTTTGTTGGTGTGAGTATCTGTCTTGAGGGTGGTCTGTGTTTCGGCTCTCCAGACAGCAAGTTGTTTGGATTTGTCCCAAAGTAGAGGGTGAATCTTGTTGCTGAGTCTGAGGTGGAGTGTGAGGAGATCTTTGTTGATTTGGTCTAGGAGAAACCTTTTCGTGTGAAGTTCATTTCTAATTAGGGCCAGTTCTGTTCTTTTAAGGATGCGTTTGGTGGCTGCTGTGTTGGTGTGGAATTTCAATTGGAAGCTTGTGGGAATTAAATTTTGATCTCGGCAGTTGCATAGGAATGCAAGGTCACATAAAATGGAGGCTCTTTGGACTTCAAGTTTTCATAAGTCCTGGTCAGATGGTGGGTTTCCTCCCAGTAGAGGTGCAATATTTGTTTTCTGAGGTTCATGGGTATTTATATGTAGATCTTTGGTTGTTGGTTTTCTCCCACGTAGATTCAAAGTATCTGAAACGCTTTGATGAAGTCTCATTCATCATCTTCAGGCTTCTGTCTCCGGCTCTGTGCTTTTCAGAGTAATGTGAGATTGCAGCTGCTTCCTCCTTTAACTGTCAGTGGGGTGGGACTTGATTGGGTGGGGGCTTGGCTGTGTTCTGATTGGGTGGGGGTGTGTTCTCATTGGTAGGGGTTTGGTTGTGTTCTGATTGGTTGGGGGTTAGCCGTGTTCTGATTGGTTGGAGGCGTGTTCTGCTCAAATCCCCCAGCAACTAAGACTAACCGAGAGCACAGCCAAGCCCCCACCTGAACAGAACACGCCTCCAACCAATCAGAACACGGCTAACCCCCAACCAATCAGAACACAACCAAACCCCCTACCAATGAGAACACACCCCCACCCAATCAGAACACAGCCAAGCCCCCACCCAATCAAGTCCCACCCCACTGACAGTTAAAAGGAGGAAGCAGCTGCAATCTCACATTACTCTGAAAAGCACAGAGCCGGAGACAGAAGCCTGAAGATGATGAATGAGACTTCATCAAACGCTGCTAGATACTTTGAATCTTACGCGGGAGAAAACCCAACAACCAAAGATCTACATATAAATACCCAGAACCTCAGAAAACAAATATATATATATATATATATATATATATATTCGAATCCAGAGCCCTGGCTAACGCCACCCACAAACCCAAACTATGGTTAAGATACATCGATGACACATTTGTGATTTGGCCCCTTGGAAAACAAAACCTAAACAATTTCCTAACACACCTAAACAGCACACACCCCAAAATCAAGTTCACCATGGAAACAGAAACAAACAAACAACTACCATTCCTAGATGTACAAAAAAACAGATGGCACACTAGGACACACCATATACCAGACGAAAACACACTACCTCAATGCCCAATCCCACCACCACCCAGCACAGATAAACTCTGTGGCCAAAACACTAATCGCCAGTACCAAACGCCTGGCAGACAAAACACACATAAAGACTGAACTATGCACCCTGACTAAAATACTGACAGCTAACGGCTTTCACAAAAGCAAAATCACCAGCTTGATCCACAAAAACATACTGAGACATAATGGAGACCTAGAAGATGAACAGACCTATGGAACAGCTGTCCTGCCCTACATAAGAGGTACTACAGACAAAATCAGTAAGATACTACACAGGCATCACATCAAGACTGCCTTCAAAACAGACAGAAAAATAGCAGCCATCCTAAGAAACCCCAAAGATAAAATTGATCTGGAAAACCAAGGCATATATGAAGTCCCCTGAGCATCATGCCCTGCCACATACATTGGACAGACCAATAGAAGAATAAGTACCCACCTGGATGAACACAAAAATGCAGCAAAAAAGCTGGAACACGCTTCCTCACTAGTCCAACACACCAAAAGCCTCCAATACAGGAACACAATGATGCCAGCCAATCAAGACAAAAAAAAAAAGCCACAAAACCAGACAGAAGATATTAGAAACACCAATCAAGCAGAACACAGCAAACTCCAAGACCAATAAACACAGACCAAGACTCCCAACCGATCAGGATGAAGAAAAAAAACCATTCTGGCACAGCAGTAGGCTAGCCCCAAATTTAAAACTGAAACGGCTGTGAAAGTCTGACTCACAGACGAACACAATACAGAAGCCTGATGATGGCAGATGAGATTCTGCCGAAACATTGCTACAACTTTAAAAGCACAACTATAGTGACATAGGAAAATACCCGAACAGAGCTGAATACTATATATATATATATATAGTATATATCTACTACATATACTTACACAACTATCTTCTTAATTAACATCCATCCTTTTTAAAAGCAAGATACAGCTTGGTGTAACTGCTCAAGGCACTGATCTGGAAACTGGGAAATTATAAGTTCTACCTTAGGTCCATAATTAGCTTTCTGCCAGTCACTTTCTCTTAGCCTTAGGAAGCAGATAGGCAAACCACTTCTGAAATCCTGTTAATAAAACTGCAGGGACTGGTCCAGGCAATCTCCAGAAGTCAACAGTGACTCAAAGGCATGCACAAGCACTCATTTTAAAAAACAAATTGCTCATTCCACTAGAATCGGAAACATAGTAATGGAATACATGTTTACATTTATAAGGTATCTGATTCAGTCTCTTGACATTTGCAGTTGCGTTCCATATCATTTTTAATGAACTAAAAACTAATTAGACCCTTTTGTATCTTTTGTATCTTTTACAACCATGTTCATTGAGGTAACTCTGACTTTAAAAAAA